>NC_136242.1:19559500-20202500 GCF_053564925.1 Oryzias latipes
CTGGTTTCGACAGCCACAAGAATGAAACCATGCGGAATTCAATGCAGTCATGGATACAGCAAAATCCGTGTGGTCATTTGTGGCTACATGGCATTTTATCCATGGGTCCAGTCACCAGTAAATTGCCTGTGCTCAGAAGAAAGACAGAAATCTCTGCACCTACCCGCTCTGTCCAACCCCACGGCAGGTTAAATTTCTTTTCTGAGCTTAACAACTGTAGCTGAACTGCTATTGTTAGCAGTCTTGAAGCTGTCATTTTCAGTAGAACAAAGGTTATTGCAGCCGATTGATAAAAATTTCATTCACAGACAGCCGCTTTTATGTGGTGTACGGGGAGGAGAGATGTTTTAAGATGTGTGTTCTGCCCCTGGCGTCCACCGGCACATCTCCTGCCTTCTGTTTAAACTGAGTTCAAAATGATAATGAGAGCAGTGAGCAGCCAGCAGTCCCCCAGCACTCTGGTGAGCGAAGCAAGATCCACTCAGGACTCCTCTGGGCCTCTAATTGGAACTCTAAGTCATTGTGTCACCTGTCACTCATCCAGGGTTTAAAAAGGAGGAGGTGTGGAGACCCATGCACTGGTTGTGATCTCAAGATGGAAGGGGCAAGGCTAGTGAAGGTGGGCAGTGCTGTGCTCAGCCTTTAAAGCAGGCCAATTCTAATGACAGCAGGATGCAGAGGACAGAGAGGGACTGTTCTGTGTCCTTTACCAGATACTTTCTTTTGAAGCAACGGCAAAGGACTTGCAGGCATGGCTGCAGATCTCTCATGCAGCAGTCTGTCAGGGGTGCCTGCGAGATTCTTGAACTTATTTGCCAGGGTTGTACCCTCTTTTTGCTTAATTTAATGCTAAATCATAATATATGTTTGTGCCACTGTTTGGTACATCTGTTTTTATGATCTCTCAAATATATAGTAGAAATGCAAACCTTTGCAAAATAAAAGTCCAATGAGTTGAACTGCTTAAAGCTCCTGCAATGTTTAACAGTGTATTAAGCAGGTTTTTGTCCCGTTTCCTAAGAAATGTGCATGTGTTTGTTTTCTGCTGGTTTGTCCTGTAAAAATGGACCTAATAATTTTATAGGAAATTAAGGAGTGTCCTCAGGAGTGAGAGTGAAGCTATTTTTTTGCTCTAAAAATTGCCAAAAGTATATTTTCAGTTTATTCCAGAAATGTATTTTTAATTTAAAAAGCACATGACAGCACACTGTAAACCTGTGTCTTTTCATTCTGCTTAAATTAAGTAGGAAATGTATAAAAAAGAAAAACAAATGTTAATCAAAGATGCATTAAGGTTATGGAGTCATTTTGTGGAACTGAATAAAACACCAAATGAGTTTTAAATTTCATATTTAAACTTAGGATTACTCAGAAATATCAAGCTGCTGTAAGAGAGTCAGGATTGCAGTCTGTAGTTTTTCTTCATTGATACTGCCTTTGTTACATTGTGGAGTTTCTTTAAAACCAGCCAGTAATGATGTAGAAATAGTACTGGTATTTGTTATAAACTTGAGCTTGAGCTCACTCCCTTTTTAGCTTTTTCTGCAATTTTTGTCCCGTTTTTTTTTTGTTGAATTACAACTAAATTAATATTGTAACTCTGTGACTGGCTAATAATCATCGAACCTGGTCTTTTCTTGCTTTTGCTGGAAAACTCAAGAATTTCCAAGCTTTTAACCATCCTGCAAGCTTGGGAACACAAAACATTATAAAAAAAGGTTTGAAGCATACTTTATTACTCAGACCATATCAATAGTTTGAAGAAAACCCACATCCAATGATTTGATAAACTAGTTTTGCAAATGAAATCTATTAAAAGAAATACATTTGCACCCTTCACATCAACAACTTACTGCAAGTGGACCCATAAGGAAAATCAAAGTCTCCCTGAAACCAATGAGGAGAAGAATGAAAACATTTTCATCCCCAATAAGAGCCTTCATCGTCACCCACTGGTCTTCAATTAATGACTCTCCAGCATTGTAGAATAAAAGCTGATGGTAAGGAACATTTGCCCCAGATTCTTTAAGTCTGCAGCTGCCAGTATTGGACATAGTGATATGCACAGGTGCAGTCCATTTACGCCGCATACCTGTTACTTCCCCGAATGACTGCATCAGTGCCTTTTTTAGTTTACATTTGCTGTTTACATCCCATAATGTTTCTCCTAAATGAATTCCTTTGTAGGAGTATCTGAAAACCTCTCCAGAACTCATGTTAAGACATCGTCTACATCTTTCATCAATCATTTTGCAAGTCAAGGACCACAGCCTATTAACATTAAACACTGTGAGGAGAAATGGCGAATAATGAAGTGAAGATGGGTAGACAGAAGGATGGATTTAGTCGCTGCTTGGCTGAAGAAGGATGGGTTAAACGTGTGGATTCCTGGGCCTTGGAGTCTTGCCAGTCTCTTGATGAAAAAACACAGATGTATTGAGACATTAACAGCATGGCTGGGAGTATGTGCCGTCAGAATCTGTGAAGTGCATAATTAGATGCTAGAAAGTGATAGCTGTGTGAGATCAAGTGTGGTCCTCCTAATTGAACTTTAACAGTTTTCTCCCTCTGCATATACAAATACTTTATGATTATAAGTTATTGTTCATATATTGGCCTTGTTTTTTATTTTTTTTTATTTCCACAGGGTGAGGACTGTGCAACATTGTGTCCTCCTGGTCTGTTTGGACCAAGCTGTATGTTCACCTGCTCCTGCCACAATCATGCATCCTGCTCCCCGCATGATGGCTCCTGCAGCTGCAGGGAAGGTAATAATAATTGACTCATGGTATGAGTTTGTGTCCACTTCTTCATTAAATGAGATATTACTCTGACTGTGTTCTGTTTTATTTGAAAGGTTGAATTTTCACTTGGATGAACATTCATAAGTGTGCAATACATCCAGTGCATGCAAGAACTGAAGTTTTTTAGCACTTTTGTGCAGTAAAATCTTTGTTTATTTATTTATTTTTTGGGTGAAATATATTTTTTTTATCACACACCGGTGCCAGCTTGTGCCTGCCTTTTATGCATTTGTTATTGTTCAGTGTTTGCTTTGGTGAAGGATGTTGCACATAAATCAGCTGGTTGCCTGGTCCCTCTGCTCTGTGTTTTACACGTTCCCCTGCTCCAAACTACTGATTTAGATAAACAGACTGGCCTATTCATTTCAGTCAGGTGTTTTAGAGCATGCAAACATGCAAATCCAGAAAGGCAGGATTCCCTAACATTCACATAATACATTTTAATTATTTAAGGGGTAATTTTGAGTTAAACTTTACTACTGTAATCATTTTTATTTACAATTTTTGTACCATGTCGCAGCTTAAAGTAGAGAAAAAAATATCTGTTAATTCTTGATTCTGCAAATTGCCCACTTTCAACCCTTGTGCTATCTTGTGGGGTCAAAATTACCCCACCCTTACATTGACGTGGGGTCCCTACCATGACAAAGGTGGATAAAGGTGGAGAGGATTTCATGTAATCCATGGACACCAGTGAAGATCACAAATCATTGAAGAAAAAAGGTTTAGCGCACTGTCTAGTGGGGTCCAGATGACCCTACTCCCAATGTTAAAGTGCCTAGGATAGCACAAGGGTTAAAGATGTAGGAGGTCTCTGTACACTTCAACTGTGAGACAGAAATCAGGGAATAATGTTGGTTGGATTTTAAAGGTGCTTAATTCCTCCGCCATTTTTTCTATATTAGAGTATAACTGCTCCTGGCAAGTTAATTGTTTCACTTTATAGTTTGATTTTTAAAGTGTTATCTTTGTACATTGATGGATGAATGAATGGACCGATTGATGGCTGGCTTTCTAAAGCTAAAGTAATATCTCACTTTACAGCACAGAAGTACGTTTTTCAAGTCAAATTTTGGAATCATCAGGCTCATGGTTTCAAATTCAAAAAACATCACTGCAACAGCTGGTGTGTCCCAAATCAACTATTAAAACACACATATATGCATTAATTGTGTTAGTATGACACAAATTTACCACGAAACATAGAAAGCAGTCACTCTTTGTCAGAATGTCTAGTTGTTGAGTGCGAAAATAAAAACTTAAAATCCCACTATGATAAAAATTGTGTTTCTGTGTATTAAAACATGCTCTCATGGCATTTTTCTCATGAAAAATTTAAGATCAAAATTGCATCTCTGAGTATTTTTTTATTCAAATCTTTGGGAATTATGACCAGTCAAAAAATGTCATTTGGAAAAAAAAAGTATTTGTGACGTTGAAAGTAAGCTGCCTGTTCTGAGCGATGAGTAGGGGAGGGGAAGAGGGTTGGGGTTGCTCTGCACTAACGGTCCCGCTCACATACAAAGGCCAATTTCTAAAGAACTACTGTTGCTATGCAGAAATATGTCCTAGAAACCATCAGTTTTTTTCTGATTTTACCTAAAAACAGCATAATCATAATTAAAAGACTACTAGGAACCAACACTTTTCCAAATGATCAAAAGATAATCGGAGTGCCTTTAAGTAAAACATAATAACAATAATTTTGCTTACTGCATGTGTAACTTAAATACAGTCTCAAGTCACAAGCCCACGTTGTCATCTCTGTTATCCATTTGCTTTATGGTTGCCATGTCTTTCAAATCACAATAAAGTCATTTTTTACAGTGTTCTCTTACACATCCTTCTTCTGGGCTTCACTCCATACCACATGTTGGCATTGCTCTTCATCACCACTGTAAAACATTTAATGAGGTACAGTCTTTTCAAGTCATTATTTAGATACTTGCAGACTCTTGTAATATCATTTAGCTAAATATTATATTACTCTATGTTGGTCTAATATTATTGCTTGTTAGTTGTAAATCAATTGGATGCAACATTAATGATTGTGTGTCAACAACAAAACATTTTACAGACACTATCCTTATAGATACGTTCTGTGCTGAAGCTGGAGGAATAGTAAATAATAAGTTTTCACTGGAACCGAAGAATGCAATACTGCTAAGAACAGATAAAAGCAATTGTGAGGGTGCAATCGACTCAGTTTATTTTTCGGAAAAAGAAAAAAAAAAACGCTGTCCAAAGGCACTTTACATAAAAAGTCTTAACAAAAAAAAAAACAGATTTTAAAGAACTCTAGGACATTGTCTAGATAGAATTAATAAACACAATTTAAATCCTATTGTCCTTAAAATGTTCAAGTCCTTAAGAAACGATTGAGAAGCCAGTAAAGTCAATCAGATTTTTCCTTTTGGCTCAACTTGCAGCCTCAAATCTTATTTAAATCTGCACAGTCAGTCCAGAGCGATACCGTCTCGTCTAAAGTGATATACTAGGTAACTAACAGACCAACATTCCTAAAGCTACATATATAAATAGCTTTACTGCCTCATGTTTATGTGTTACTGCTGGCTTTAAACCGAATTACTTCCCTCAGAGATGATAAACAGACTTTGAATATTTGCTTTTCAAATGAATCATTTGCCCTAAATTTAGATTAATCTTCGGGGATTAACCTAAGATTAAGATCAGTGTAGCAGACCATTTTTTGGTCATTTATATAACTATAGGATACTGTAAAGTAGCTGGGTGTCCATGAAGCCTCTGAAATAGCTGTGAACTCTTTGATGTTTCCTTTTTCTCTCCCTAAAGGCTGGCAGGGTGTGGACTGCTCCATCCTGTGTTCCAGTGGAACTTGGGGTCTGGGATGTAACCAGACATGCTTGTGTGGATATGGCGCTGCATGTGACCCTTTAGATGGAACCTGCGCTTGCTCTCCTGGGTGGAGGGGGGAACACTGTAATGAGTCCTGCCCAGTAAGTTGTTTTATCTGAAGGTCTCCCCTTGGTCCTTATTCTGTAGGTGTGAAGGCATAACTCTGTAATTTGTGTCATTCACAGGATGGCACCTTTGGATTAGAGTGTCGTGAGCGCTGTCACTGCGGCCACGCTGACGGCTGTGACCCTGTGAGTGGCCACTGTCGCTGCCACCCTGGCTGGACAGGTTAGTGCTGTCCCTTTAAAAAGCAGAGCAGACTCACATGTAACCCTTGTGCTATCCTAGGCACTTTAACATTGGGAGTAGGGTCATCTAGACCCACTAGACAGTGATTTAACCCTTTTTCTTCAATGATTTGTGAATCTCACTGGTGTCCATGGATTACATGAAACCTTTATCCACCTTTGTCATGGTAGGGAGAACACGTTAATGTAAGGGTGGGGTCATCTAAGATAGCACAAGGGTTAAGAACAGAAATGGCACCAAGATTATAAATCATTACAGGTGGGTCCACTATATAGATATTATACTCAAGTGAGAGTAACCTTACCTCAACAACTTTTACTCAAGTAAAAGTAAAACATAATCACTCAAAATAATTGACAGAAATAAAATTAGAAAAGTTAGTCAAGTATTTTACAGAGCATCTAATTACTGTTTGGTTAATTGAATCAGGTTAAGTTAAGAGGTTACGTTTAAAGTGGATTATTTGCATTGCAGTCAAGATTGTGATGCATTTGTTAATTGTACAACAACAGAACTTTGTCTTCAAATAAAAAAAGATTAGATCAAAATGCATTTTATAATCCTCAGGTTATTGTGAAATCTGATTCAACAAAAATTCAATTAAAGTCAAAACATTTGCTTTGTAGGCTGTTTCCACTGTATGAATTCTTATTCCCTGGCTTGCCAAAAACTTACAAGGACATGTGTACACCCTCTGTTTCGAAGGAAAGTGTGAATGTCATGGATAGGGTGAGGATCATTATGCTCAAAAAATGAAGCGTCGTATCTGAATGTCAAACTCCGGGGGCCTAGCAGAGGTTCTGGTCTCTGAGCTCGGGTAGTGGGGAGCAGTCAGAGAGGGAAAAGATTCAGGAGGAAAGGTCAAGCCTGTAAGTTCTCAGCAGCCCACTCCATTCAGCCTCTAGAGCTTAGGGCATTTATTCTGGGAAACAATGTGGGTTTTATTAGTTGTAAGAACGGAGCCAGCAAACCAGGCCTCTTATGCTCTGAATCCTGCACAGGTCGGGACCATCTGTCAGCCTTAATTGAGTCACCAGGGTGCAGAACTGGGAGCAGCAGCAGCCCAGTGGGTCGGGCAAACACACATGTATGGAGAACTATGTGGGATTTGTCACGGGACTATGTCAGGAATAGAATAAACTGGCATTTACAAAAAGTCGAATAGTATTTTTTGCTACAAACACTATAATCCCACCTGTTTTTAAAAAATTGAGAGTTTAACATACTATTCTGTCATCTTGCTGTTTATTTAATGAAAGACCCACTCAAATGAGATTTGTGTTTTGGGTGTTTTTAGCATGTTCTTGTAGCATTTTATCATGATCAAGGACATGAAAATTAAGCTTAAAATTGCATATCTGAGTATTTCTTGTATTCAAATCATTGTGAATCAGGAGCAGACAATAGAGTGCAATTGAAAAAGGCTTGTAGTTGTTACGTAACATTTACAATTGGCAGACCACAAGCTCCCTGCTCCGCTCCATTCTGATGTACCCACTTATAGATTCAATTACGTCTTCGTCTGAGCTAGCATTTAGCTCATCTATGGCTGGAGGTGCTCTCCCGGGGCGGGACCCCGCGTTGGGCCCCCCAGGCGCGGTGGGGGGGGGGGCTTTTCTTCTGGTGAGCTTGCACTCTCTGTTCCCCTGTGTCTCCTTGCACTCTGGCATTTGGGGCCCCTGTGATGGTCCTGCTGGCCCTGGCCTGGGTGGCAGACTGCTATACCGTGCGGGTGTTGGGGGTCCTGGCAACGGTTTTGATGTGGGGATGACTGGGCACTCTCCCTCTTTTTTTTTACATTCCATCATCCACCCCAGAAGAACATAAACTCGAGCACAGGTGTTATCTCACCCTTGCACAAATAGTTTACATGACTGAATAAAATGTTTCACATGTGTTAACGTGAATGCATAAGTATGCGTGTGTGAACGGTAGTTAACATAATTATATGTGAAGATTTTTGGTGCCAACAGGTATGTTTGTAACATTTGAGTGTGTGTGTGGACAGGCCCCGCCCCTTTTAGAGTTATTATACATCTATACCTGACAGTAAGGATTGTAAACTTCTAGCATCTTATTTCTTGATGCTTTATGGTGCTTTATTATTTTACCCCCTCCCTTCTACAATCATCTTCCTACCCCCTTCATCTCATCCCTCTTTTCTTCCCTCCTCTTCTTTTCCATCCAGTTCAATAAAAATATGTCCAACACAAGAGGCCATCAGCTCTCATCTGTTTGCTCAGCTTTTGGACAGGACAAGTAAAAAATAAAAAAAACATACAATTTAGTTTCTCCAGAAAATACAAGATACAGGTTAGTCTGTTTTTTTTTTGGAATGTCTTTTTTATTTTTTAAGATCACCTCATCCATACATAGAGCAGGTACGTAGTATAAAAAGTTGCTCATGTGCTCTGAGAGCAGAAGCTAAAAAGTCAGAGAGATATTTGCTGTTACTTTCATTTCGTGCAAAGCAGACAGTTGGACCTCTGGTAGTTTCTCTGTAAGAAACCTTCTTTGAAGAGACTTCAGGCTTCTGTCTGTCTTTTTTTCTTCTCTGTCACTCCGTGTCCATAAACCCTCCATTTGTCACATATACAGAGTTGTGCAATACCCTGTCCCCAGTCATTTTCAAACAGTAAGGACAGTCACTGATTCCCCCCTTTTATTTTGTCTGCTTCTGCAGAACCTCGCACACACTTCAACATGTGTTGCCCTTCTTTTGATGTCCAAAGCTCGTCTCCTGACTTAATCAACCCCTCCATCCCATCAGTTTCAACGTTTCCTCTCTTTTAGTCTTTCACGCCTGCTCTGCTGTGGATACACTGTGACATTAGTCTCCGGAGTTTAGTTCAGGTTTAATTTAAAGGAACTGCTCTAATGCCACTTTAATGGCAACACCTTCCTCAGATATTCCCACTCAAAGGAAATTTTAAATGAAGTCTCAAACATGGCTGGTGGATGAGAGTCTGCATATTCCTCATGCACATATGAGTGTTTGACGCTAAATATGTGTGTGTGGGGCTGCATTGTTATACATTATTTTACATTTTTGAAGCTCTGCATGTAGCGCACTGTGTACCCTTCTTCCTTTCATCCGGCTTTTCTGAGAAGCCGAGAGGAAACGTGTTGCTCTGATGGATGTGTTAATGCATTCGTGCGCGCAGAGAGAACCCTGCGAGGATGCTGTGTTTTTCCAATTGTTGGTTGGAGCTGTACCAAACACTGACACTTCCAGACTGCGCTCTTGTAGCCCGAGCACCTCCCTTCAGCTCCACACACAACCCCAGCTTTGCTGAAAGAGAATGGGAGACAAGCTTTGGCTCTCTGGAGGTCCAACCCTGTTAATCAACACAGTACATTGGCAAGAAGCCCCAGTCAGATCAAAAATAAAATACATTTGGAAAGAAGGAAAGGAGTGTGAAAGATGGGCTGTGCTATAAAAAAAACACACTTTTCAAACCGAAGAATCTTCTTTTTTTATTACTAAAATCAGTTGAGGGTCCATGCCTGCTAAATAGCCATGCATAGATCGGATAAATGCAGGGATAATATGATGCAGTTCTGTGAAGATGCGTCTTTATAGATATTCTGCTCGGAAATGTGACTGCACTCCAGCTTTTCGCCCTCTTGCACTGTGCGTTCACAGAGTATTCGTTTTGTTAACATGCCTGCAGGAATCCACTGTGACAACGTGTGCCTGCAAGGCTTCTGGGGACCCAACTGTTCGTTCAGCTGTTCCTGTCAGAACGGAGGCTCCTGTTCTCCTGAGGATGGCACATGTGTGTGCGCACCTGGATACCGAGGGACCTCATGCAAAAGAAGTGAGCCTCTTCCTCATGTTAAGGCAGCTCCTCTTCATCTAAGACATGAAGAAAAAAAGAATTGTGTGACACTGGTAACACTACAGAAACACACCCCATCACAGTCCTGACCTTGTTTTGATCTTTGAAGAATTGTTAAAGGGTGAGCCAACTGAGCTGAGGCACTTGGCTGTTGGTCATAATAACTTGAGTGTAAATCCTTCCACACAACTATCATTTAATCACGTCAACCCCCCCCCCCCCCAACCCCCTTCTCCCTACAACACCCCCTGGACACACACACAAGCACACACTCCTCTCACTCCCACACTGTCCTTAACAACCAGCTCACAGTGGGAGATTCACAGTCCTCGCCTGAGGCTCATCAGTGGGCATGCTCACTGGGAGCAGCAGCTCTGCTTTCTGAATGGGGTCTGTCTGAAGTCGCTCTCAAGTGAGGAGCTTGCTGATTGGGAGCAAGAATCGCACTTACAGACCAGTAAACATCATCTTGAGTAGAACATAAGATTTAAACAAACCACACATGTTTTTCCTCTTTGTGAGAAATGATAACTTCATTCAAATATACACAGGTAATTTAGCTATCAGGTAGAAACCACATGGCTGCAGCTTTGTGGTGTATTATTCCAGGCAAGTTTCAATCGGAGGATTGTTCCATCTCCAAAAGCGGATACATATTTGCTTGCTTAATGCTCAAAATAAGTTCTTATTAGATTATATTTTCATTTAAAAGGTGTTGATCAATAATTTTTTTGTTAGTTTTTTGTAAAATGTCTAGGTCAAACGTAGAATTTTAATACAAGACGCTCATATGTAGAACTCACAGCCCTTATTTTATGGTTGCACAACTAATAACTTTACATATATATTACTAGTAATATTACACTCAGACTCTGAAAATTCTCTTAACTTTCATATTTAAAATAAAACCTGCATTATTAACGCAGTTGTGTTTCCTGATATATTAAACCATAAAACTTCTCTCAAGACCTGTCATAAAGCAGACTTTTGCAGTTCCCCTAACTCTTTTACTATTCTATCTGTGACTGCAGATAAATTGACATTGATTACAATAATAACTGACTTTTCTGCTCTTGCTGGCCTTTTGCTGTCTCTCTTTTTTCTCTTTTTAATTCCTCCATCCATGATTTTTCTCTGCTCCCTTGATCGCTCTTATGCTGCATCTCATAATTATATACCTCTTGTTCCATCCAACGCTCATGACTGATTTTCTGTCCTCTACTAACACGCTCTGCTGCGTGCAGCCTGTTCGCCGGGGTTCTACGGGCACCGATGCAGCCAGACGTGTCCACAGTGTGTGCACAGCACCGGGCCATGCCATCATGTCACCGGTCAGTGTGAGTGCTTGTCCGGCTTCTCTGGCTCTCTGTGCAATCAAGGCAAGTAGTCCTCTAAATTCTTCTGACCTTTTGCTGCAGTTTCCTTTTTGGCAAAGTAAATCAACTCTTGACATTTTAGCTTTCACTATGAGAAAACAATAACCCAAAATGTATATTTAGGGTTGAAAATCACACAGCGCCTCATTAGTAAACAATTAAATGGTACTTCTGGATTGGAATTAAACAATTTCTCCAACAGTTTAGTGTCCGTTGTTTAAGTGTTCCATGTTTACAATGCCATCAGGTTGCCAAAAGTGCTTCACAAAAAATATAGATAAAAGGAAAATAAAAAAACTAAGACAAATAATTAAAACCAAGAGCAAAGAATTACAGAAGGCAGTAAAATACATAAAAACATTCATAAAAACATAAATTAAAATGAGTAAAACAAAAAATACCACTAACTATTGAGTATTAAAAGCCATTCCTAAAAGGTAAGTCTTTAGCTGACATGATGTTACACTATTTGTTACAACTCTTGAACTATGACTGAATATTTATTAGAGCACACCACCAAAAAAATATTGAAAAATACGTAAAGAACAGCCTTAAAAATAAAAAATAAAAACTTAATAAATTGATGAGACCCACTTTCTCCAACAAATACCACATTAAATAAATATTGATGTCCCACTTTGTAACTGTGCAAAGGGAGCTGCTTGTAAATTCCCTTCTAGACGCACACAGACAAAGGAAGCGACATGTAAACATCTGCTCTTCTTATTAAAACTCAGATACAAGCCAATATGTCTTTGGTGCGTTCCCTCTGTAGTGATTTAATTCTATGGAAAGAGGTTGAAAATATCTTGTACAGACATCTAAAATGATTAGCTTTTTTTATGAAGTGCTTAATTTGAGTATTATGCTTGTGCAATTCTCTTTGGGTTTTTAGCCATTTTGGTTTTTGGAATCAACACACGTCGACAGGTAATGATGCCATTAAGGTATCAGTGATTTATTCTAAATGGTTTCATTCGATTTAGGTTATGTTTTTAAAATGTTTTTGTGTCAAATGTGTTGAAGAACACTTAAAGCAAATAAATTAAACATTTTTTTGGACTTTAAATTTGAAATTATACAAATTAGTAATAAATATATAATTTCTTTTAAATTTTCAATCTGTTAAATTGCATTTTTACAGTCTAAAATGAGTCATTTCTGACTGTTTGTTATTGTGTTGCATCGTTCTTGTTCAGATCTTTTCACTGACCATGAAGTGCAGGAAGATTCTGTATTAAAAATCTTCCCCCTTATTGATGTTCTATAGATTTTTATCTCTAGTAATTGATTTTTTTGGATGAATTACAGAAAGGCAATGTAAGGTTTTCAAATTCTCTTTAATGCCTTTGAGCAGTGTCTTAAAAATAAAAAATTAATAGTTTAACTGAAGAAAGAGAGAAAAGAGTAAAGATAAGAGTAAGTCCTGATTTGTTGTTGCCTTAAATATTTTTTACGTTTGGCATCAGGTGATGAAAGGACAAAAGTGACCATTGCATTCAAATTTTTCTTTTTTCTGAACCTTCATTTGCATCCTTTCCTATCCCCTGTCCAGCGCACAAAGTCCCTGCCTAATGAAGCTCCCCTAGTGAGCTGAGACTCGAATCCCCAAAAGCAGCATGGGGGAGCCAACCTCGTGGCTTAATGACAACCTGCTTGAAGGAGCTTGAAAGAGCTCTCAAGAAGAGGGGAAAGCAAGTTAAAATGTAATCATTAAAGTCACCCGATATGAAAATGAGTCCGACCCATCTTTTTCACAGCAAGGCGCCTTCTCAGATGTTTCTAACACTGGACTATTCTCTTTATATGCGACGTTTCATCTGTGTGCAGCTGCATCTCCTAGATCCCAATGATTAGTGCTACCTTGAATACCATTTGTTCTGTTGTCCACCCAAAACACACCATGGAAGTTGCAATGGAAATTACATCTCTGATAGAAGAGTGCCAGACTGCATTGAAATATTAATTTCATAAAATATTTAGACAGTGGTCTGTGTACACGGTCTATTTTAATTCTGTGTCGCATCACTCATTCCACTCTAGTGGGTGGAAATAGGGCAGTTGTGCCACAGGAGGGAGTGATTGACTCCTCCTTTTGTTTAAACAGATCAATTCGTTACATGTTGATTCAAAAAGCATATTACCCTCTAATGGAAGAAGTGTGAACTCCACCTTCAGTGACCCTAAGTCTACTGACAAATGGCAAAAACCTTCTGAGAACAAATATGTTATTTGACCTGTGTTGCAGTGTGTCCAAATGGCAGGTACGGCAAGGGCTGTGCTGAGATTTGCCTCTGCACCAACAACGGCACCTGCAACCCCATTGACGGCTCCTGCCAATGCTACCCCGGTTGGATAGGAGGCGATTGTTCTCAAGGTACGACTTCGCTGATCCATCTTTTTTTTAAACCTCATTTCTGCCTCGCATTGTTCCTCTCCCTATTATGTCTCTAACACTTATCCTCATACAGATTAATTATTTTCATGACCCGAGACATTCACAAGAACTGGTCTCAGCCCAAAGATGATGTAAAACACATGGCTTACTTAAATGGTTGTTGTACTACATAATGCTCTTTGATTTACTGCTCCATAGGCCAAAGATCATTACCGGAACTTTGAGCTGCCATGCCATGGGAGGATGGAGTGTCTCGTGTGTGTGTGTGCACATCTGTGTGTGTGAACATTCATGGTGCTCAAGTTACAAATAACACGACCCCTAATACATATTCAACATGGCACCCACGTCTGTTCATAATGCCAACTGTAGGTGGAGGGTAATAATCAGAATTGATTGTGTGTGAAGTGGAGGAAGGGTCAAAGTGTAGCAGGTATTATGCTGTCAAACCACACAGAGGATATCTTGGCTTTTGTCGTACACACGTCCAGCGCTTCACATGCCGCATGCATGTCAGACACAGGGTAATTATGTGAGAGTGTGTGTGACCATGAACTTCACTCTGTCTCTGACATCTGTAGTCTGTCCCTCTGGGCACTGGGGCCCTGACTGTCTCAACTCGTGCAGCTGTCACAACGGAGCCCAGTGCAGCCCCTATGATGGGGAGTGCAGGTGCAGCCCCGGCTGGACTGGTCTCTACTGCACACAGAGTGAGTTCTCTTACATTCTATAAAGACACAGGGACACCTACTGGTCAATATGCAGAACTGCATCCTCCAAATCATTTTGGACAATAAAGGGTAACAGGTCCATACTAAGTCTTAATCTACTATTTAAGACAAACACTTGCTTGGGACGAAGACAAAAGAACCACTTGGATGTGTTTTGTAATTTCAATTCCATAATCCAGCACCAATAATTTTTTTGTTATAATTTGCAGTGCCATGACATCAAACATAAATTAACAATCTTTTTTTATGGCTTTTCCCCCTCATCCTTCCCAGTTGACTTGTTCCCTACCTCTTCCTCAGGCCCATATTAACAGTATAACTGCATTTTCTGCTGAAGCAGGAAATCTTTAATTTTCCTTCATTCACTTTGTCCCTTATTGAGTATGCAGTGGAGACATTGAACTGTATTGATTTGTCTTGGTCCCTTGCAATATGACCTTGAATCTTTATGCTGTCTACCAGTCTTTTTGTTTCCTCTACCTTATGATTTCTTACGTCTCATTCCCAGGCTGCCCTTCTGGGTTCTATGGCAGGGACTGCTCAGAGGTTTGCCACTGCCAGAACGGCGCAGACTGCGACCACATCACGGGTCTGTGTGCTTGCCGCACAGGCTTCATTGGGACCAACTGTGATCAGAGTTGCGTAGGCCCTGCATATTTTAGCTCTGAGTTAAATTACCTTTTGGATGAGTGTGTCCTCTGAACACTTTGGCTCCTGCTCAGTAAGTGCTTTATTTCGGATGGATATATTAATGCACCTCTCTGCCATGCAGAGTGCCCCGCTGGTACATTTGGATACGGCTGCCAGCAGCTGTGTGAGTGCCTGAACAATGCTACCTGTGACTATGTGACGGGAACTTGCTACTGCAGCTCCGGATATAAAGGCATCCGCTGTGATCAAGGTGAGAGGTGACTCAGCCAATTGATATTATGTATTGCATTATAACCCTAACACAGATGTGTACACACTGTTTAAATCGACCACTATGTGTGTACTTTTTCATGTAGCAGCTCTGATGATGGAGGAGCTGAACCCATACACAAAGATTAGCCCAGCACGAGGCTCGGAGCGCCAGTCTGCAGGGGCTGTCATGGGCATCATCTTCCTGCTCCTCATCATCATGGCAATGCTCAGTCTGTTTGTGTGGTACAGACAGAGGCAGAGGGACAAGGGCCATGAGATCCAGCCAAGTGTGTCCTACACACAGACAATGCAAATCAGCAACACTGACTATTCTCTTTCAGGTAAAACCATTCTGATCACTGACTAAAAAGCAACATCAATTTTAGTGGAGGAATTACTCCAGTTTGTGCTATTCTGCATATTTAAAATGTTGAGAAATTCTAAATAATTCACCATGTTAGAATGTGACACATACATGCATCCATCTTTTGAACCTCTCAGAATGTGGCAGTACAGTGGCGATGAGAAGCAGTGGAGCTGAAATCAATCAGAGCCAGAACAGCAGCATCAGCGGCAGCAACCAGTGCTTTTCCAACCCCAGCTACCACACCGTGGCTCAGTGTAATGTGGTCTCAACTATTTCCAGCAACCTGGACGGCACTTTGACACTCAAAGTACGAACATATGCTTTTTACTTAAGGTTTGCTCAAAGTTTAATTTAGCTTTGGCATGCTGCAGAAAATAACCAATTGTTTCTCCTTCCACAGTCAAGCACATTGAAAAGCAGAAACGGTGCTGAGTGGAGAGCCTATTGTAACATGAACGGCATAGGTCAGTTCCACTCCTTCCCTGGTTATAACATACAGATTGAATTTGGATTTAAGGGCGCAACGTGAAACATTTTCCATTCAGGATCAAAGGCAAATGGGTCATTAATGAAGACCTTTGTGGCACTAGAATGCTGTGAATAAAAATGCAGTCAGGGTCTCTTGTTAAACATAACCTTTTGCTCTTGGAGTGATAAGATATGCAGCTGAGACAAAGAAAGAAAGCTCAGGAGAAGAGATGAATAGAGGTTACCATGAGCTCATTAGTCCTCCTTTCATTTTCTCCACTTCTTCTGATGGCTTACATCGGGTCAAAACAACCCCACCTTCAGGATGTAAGAATAGAGAAATTAAGAATGTGCATACCTAAACAGCGTGATTAGTATTCTGTTAATTTGACCGTTTAGTGGTCACTACTGAGTACACAAACAATAAAAAGCAGGAAAGCAGATTTAATGAGAGATATTAGTCTTTTGTATGCATACATGGACATACCTTCACGTTCAAAGAGTTTTCTTTATTTTCATGACTATGAAAATTGTAGATTCACACTGAAGGCATCAAAACTATGAATTAACACATGTGGAATTATACACATAAGAAAAAAGTGTGAAAAAACTGAAAATATGTCATATTGTAGGTTCTTCAAAGTAGCCACCTTTTGCTTTGATTTCTGCTTTACAAACTCCTGACATTCTCTTGATGAGCTTCAAGAGGTAGTCACCTGAAATGGTCTTCCGACAGTCTTGAAGGAGTTCCCAGAGATGCTTAGCACTGGTTGGCCCTTTTGCCTTCACTCTGCGGTCCAGCTCACCCCAAACCATCTCGATTGGGTTCAGGTCCGGTGACTGTGGAGGCCTGGTCATCTGGTGCAGCACCCCATCACTCTCCTTCTTGGTCAAATAGCACTTAAACAGCCTGGAGGTGTGTTTGGGGTCATTATCCTGTTGAAAAATAAATGATGGTCCAGCTAAACGCAAACCAGATGGAATAGCATGCCACTACAAGATGCTGTGGTAGCCATGCTGGTTCAGTGTGCCTTCAATTTTAAAGAAGTCCCAAACAGTGTCACCAGCCAAGCACCCCCACACCATCACGCCCCCTCCATCCTACAGGGTGGGAATCAGGCATGTAGAGTCCATCCGTTCACCTTTTCTGCGTCACACAAAGTCACGGTGGTTGGAACCAAAAATCTCCAATTTGGACTGATTAGACCAAAGCACAGATTTCCACTGGTCTAATGTCCATTCCTTGTGTTCTTTAGCCCAAACAAGTCTCTTCTGCTTGTTGCCTTTATTTAGCAGACGTTTCCTGGCAGATATTCTACCATGAAGGCCTGATTCACACAGTCTCCTTTTAACAGTTGTTGTAGAGATGTGTCTGCTGCTAGAACTCTGTGTGCCATTGACCTGCTCTCTAATCTGAGCTGCTGTTAACCTGCGATTTCTGAGGCTGCTGACTCGGATGAACTTATCCTCCACAGCAGAGTCTTGGTCTTCCTTTCCTGGGGCGGTCTGCATGTGAGCCAGTTTCTTTGTGGTGCTTGATGGTTTTTGTGACTACACTTGGGGACACTTTCAAAAATGTCCCAATTTT
Organism: Oryzias latipes; assembly: GCF_053564925.1. Classification (NCBI taxonomy): domain Eukaryota; kingdom Metazoa; phylum Chordata; class Actinopteri; order Beloniformes; family Adrianichthyidae; genus Oryzias; species Oryzias latipes. Next base: position 19,577,164 of record NC_136242.1, read on the forward strand.
TCGGACTGACTGACCCTTTATTTCTGAAAGTAATGATGGTCACTCGTTTTTCTGTATTTAGCTCCTTTTTTCTTGCCATAATACAAATTCCAACAGTCTATTCAGTAGGACTATCAGCTGTGTATTCACCTGACTTCTGCATAACACAACCGATGGTCCCAACCCCATTTATAAGGCAAGAAATCACACTTCCTAAACCTGACAGGGCACACCTGTGAAGTGAAAAACATTTTAGGTGACTATCTTTTGAAGCTTATCAAGAGAATGCCAAGAGTTTGTAAAGCAGTAATCAAAGCAAAAGGTAGCTACCACGAAGAACCTAGAATATGAGATATTTTCAGTTGTTTCACACTTTTTTGTTATGTACATAATTCCACATGTGTTAATTCACAGTTTTAAAGCCTCCAGTGTGACTCTACAGCTTTCATAGTCATGAAAATAAAGAAAACTCTTTGAATGAGAACGTGTGTCCAAACTTTTGGCCTGTACTGTATTTGTATTGCTAGAACAAATTTCTACTTTATACAAATTATTTTAATCTCAAATGATTTTAAAATGTACATTTAAACATTTAAAATGTATTAAGAGAGAATGTTTTCTTTCTGAAAACTATAGGCATAAAACTGACAATAATGACAATGAAAGCTTTTATGAAGCATGGTTAAAGTTCTTTATTAGAGTTTTCCTAAATATTACTTCTCAAAACAAGAAGCACATTACATAACTTTTTATGCATCCAATATCATTATGCTAAGCCCAGACATAGCTGAATCATTTCCCAGACTCAGGAAAATATTGCATCAGTTCTTTATTAAAACAATAATTTCAAGCAGGTTTGAGCACATGCCTACAGTTCAGCTGCTTTAGAAAATGCAGGAAAAAACTGTAATAATTAAAAACAGGGTGCCTGCAATGAAACACTAAGCTAAAGCATATTGCTTTGAGGATAGTTTTAGCTTCAGATTTTGGAATCAATGTTTAGATCTGTGCAGTTGCGGTGCTAGATAATTTTATATGGAGGGGCAGGAGAGGGACAGAAGACTTTGGGAGTGTAGCAAGTGGAAAAAAACTGTTTGAAAATCTTTTAAAACAAATTGGAACTTGAGGGGCTCAAGATTTCATTTAAAATATTGCTTTTGCTATTTTGCAATGCTTAACGAAGCTTTTAGTAATTAGTAATTAGTCTTTGTCAAAAATGATACTAATATTGACTCAAAAATTGGGGAGCAAGTGGGGGGGGTGGCTTTTGCTGAAGAGGCAGGTGCCCCTGAATCTGTGCAATAATGACAGATAAATAAGGTTATGACATCACATGCTTTAAGATTAGTCTTCTAGTGAGACAAAAGGCATAAAACATACTTTATCAAAAACATTTATGATCTATAAAGACATTTTCTTTTGTTATTCTAAATCACATAATTTACAAATACTGCTTTGAGTCAGTTTCAAGTCAGATCTACAGCTTTCGTTTGATTTGGGGCTTATAATTCTGACATTAAGTGTGTCTGTGGCAACCTGCATATTGCAAATTGCCTATTTGTCCTTGTGTTAAGTGTCTATGTAGGTTTAAATGGTTCAAGACTGGCCTGAAATTAGACAAACACAGCAAAAGGTGCAGGCGGCAACATGTGATGACTGTGTCCTCTTGCATTTTCCCAGAGGTTCAACAGGGTGAAATACAGACTCAAAGAAGCTCACGAAAAGGTAACTAATTATCCATAGAAACAGTTTGTTTTTATGTATTATCAGACCTACCCTGCATGTGGAATCCCGTTCTGCTACACTGACACTATAATTACCAAATCCTTTCATGCTGAACAACCCATGAAGCAAATTTCCCATTTGGGGTTTCCCCCCGCTAACTGTGGCCTTTCACTGACCCAAATTCTTCCATCTGTACAGTCTCTGTGAATTATGTGAAAACTCTCTACACTTTGGACAATATCACGGTGGGCAGAGATTTTCATCTAACACTAATTGCTTTTTATGGCTCAGTGCCTGATACGTCACTTTGTCTACCACACTTTGCAGTCAGTGGTGAATGTAAGGGACCCAGGAGTGTGACAACAGCTGAGCTGTGGTCTCTAATGAGGCCGCTTATCACACTGATGAGACTGTTATGGATGAGATGAGCTTTCCCCTCTTTCCCCTTTGTACTTTGATTACTGCACCACCATTAGTTACTTGTCAACGTGCTTTTGTTTGACATAGCACTGTGTCAACGTACATTGTTGTGAATGTTCTTCTAGAATAAAACTGGCTTTGATAGGAATCCATCATTTCAACATTTATAGGAGTTGAAGACTAGAGTTGTGTTTGAACTCCTTCACTACTCACTACTTAGTGCACTATATAGAGCGTTGGGCTTATTGTAGAGCTGTCTGAATCTTTTATTCCAAAATCCATTGCCCTAGAATTTTCCTAGAAGTCTCCAGTGTGCATGGCGAATATAGACCACAATGCATTGCGTTGTGTATAAATGTGTTTAAATTTTTTTTTAATAAAACATTAATGTTTTCATCATAATATCACAGTGGAAATAGTCAAATAATGTGCTCTAATTTATGAGATTTTTTCACTCCTTGAAACTGGTGATGCAATATTTGCTATTTAATAAAAAAGGTACTGAGCCTGATGTTCAAATTGCTTTTAAAATTCAGGACACTAAATAGTTGTGCATCATACAGGTTTTTAGTTATGGAGTGGTGAGGGAATTCAGACATAGGATGTGAGTGAATTTGTCCTTGTTTTGTGACTTTTACAGATTACGTCAAGAGTTCCATGTGTAGCAACAGTTCCTGCTCCCTGAACAGCGATAATCCTTACGCCACCATTAGGGACCCACCAGGGCTGCCCTGCAAGCACACCGAGAGCAGTTACGTGGACATGAAATCCCCCTCCCACAGAGAAGTGCCCTTTGGCGGCACCGCCACCCTCCTGGGCACTGTGAGCAGGAACGTCTATGAAGTTGGTGAGTGCTTTATTGCTCTGGTGTGTTGAGTCGGCAGGGCTCTGCAGCTTACGCTCCACTCATACTGTTCCATGCTGTGCAACCGAAAGGGTTTGTCATTCTTGAGAAGTGAAAATGTGATCTGCCGCACTATAGAAAGTCCATCTTCTTTTAGTTTGTCCTAATCCCATATGTTCCTTTTCAGTCTCACAAACATATTTACCAGTTTTCTCTCTGTTCTTTCCACCCAAACCATCACAGAGCCAACTGTAAGCATTCTGCAGGGACCCAACGGAATGGCCACCGGCTTCTCCCAGAGTCCCTATGACCTTCCGTGCAGCAGCCACATTCCCAGCCATTACGACATTCTCCCCATGCGCCACAGTCCGACACAGACAGCCCCTCCATCTCCAGAAGATCCCAGCTCCCTGCTCTAGAGTGCATATCCTCCACCTGACCCCGACAGTGTGCAGGCAGCTGGGAAATCAGCTTTCAGCAAACAGCCTTCCCGTTGTTTCTGTGTGTGTTTGATAAGAAGCTCAGACTGAAAAACAGCTTCTGCTCTTCTGGATCCTGGTCTCTTAGGCACTTTCTCACTCACTCTATTCTTTCAAAACTGAATGAAACTTTATTCTTAATTTGCTTTTTCAAGAAGGAGGTGAAGGATGAGCGAGTGTCCTACACCCCAGCGACCATTCACCCATTTAATTCTGTATTTTAAAGAGATCGCTCTGACTGCTGCCTGGTCTGTTTATGGACCTGTCGAGGTGGAACAGGATTGTTCCAAACACTGCTGAAGGCAGCCTTACATGAATTGAGTGGACAGTTTATTTGCAGGATGAGAGCTGTTCCCTTACTCATTTTCATGCCATGATATAGATATCATATTTAAGAGCAGCCAAGTGTTTATAATATCTCTTTAACAGTGATTGCCCCCACAGGAAGAAGATGATTACAGCCTTGACTGTGTTTGCAAGGATTTGTAACACACAGCTTCTGCAGCAGATGCGGATCCCAGTACCTCGAAAATGAACTGTTACTGCTAAACTACTCTGAAGTGAAGGATCGTTTGAGCAAAAGTGGAGAATTATCTGTTTTGAATGTGAAAGGAGAGCACCTGTAGTCAGAAGACGCATGAATGAGTACAAAATGAACGCAGTGGGTTTGTATTCACTGTTCAGTAATTATGGTACAGTTTATACTAATATAAGATAAGATTTATTGTTAGTGAGGCCATGTGTGTCCGGTTGTGGCCCGGTCCTTGTGTTACACTGAGAGACATCGAGTACGTCTTAAAGTTTGGAATATTTTGACAACAATAATGAAGTGCTCCAGTCTTGTGTAGTTTTATCTGTGAAATCCTTCTTTTTGCAATTGTCTTGTTTTTTGGGTTTTTTTTTGTTCTTTTTTAATAATTGATGTTGGGAATAATTTATAGCTTTGAACTGTTATGGTTTGTATTTATAAATCTAATTACTTTGCTTGTTAATTTATATTAAGTGAAGATGTTTTTTTTATCAGTGTGATATATAATAAAAAAAGATGAGCATGAACAGATAAGGAAAGCCACCTTTGTAGATAAAACACAATTCATTTCCTTGTGAGTTTTTCGTTCTGTGCATTGTTTTTTAAACTCACAAAAAAATGTTCTCTGTTGATTTGTGGATGAAAAAAACAAAATATTCCATCAGCCCAGCTAAGGATGCGAAAACACCCTGTGCAGCATTTACAACAGCAACCATTTGTATAAAGTCAATTTCTACAAATATTATCTTTGTATCAGGATAAATATTGTTCATTCTTAGTGAAATCCGTTTGTTCATTAATTATGTGAATTCCAATTTACACTCTGTCGAAGCAATAACATGTTGACAATCGATGCACAGAAAGTGTTCCATCAATTCCTTCTGCCATCTTTGACCAGTATAGTGACGGTTTATCAGACTTTTTGTGACTGTTTGTCCTCTTAGTTCCTGTCGTCTCAAAGCTGGTTGTTGATTTAGTACCTCGGTTTGTTTCAAATTAAATCCCCATTCTGCGTCAGAAACATGTCTCAGTCAGGTTAATAACTTAGATGGTAAATTAGTTAACCTGATGTACTGTGAAGTTTTCACCAGACAAGAATTTTGCAGCAATGAAGTTCTTTTTTTATTCTGGTTGGTGCAATATTTTTAAACTTATGGGTACCATAGCACTGTTTTTCTCCCAGATTAAATGTTTGAGGCTTGGTTAACGTCTGATTTTCCAAGCAGAGGCAGACTTAACCATTTGGGAAAGGTAGGTGGTGGTTTGGAGCTCTGCACTTTAAAGGACCCTCGTCAAGTCTAATAGAAGAAAGTTGATTAAGTTTTAAATCCTTATTTCATGTTTTAGTTTATTAAATCAAAGGACTGTCTTGTATAAGTATAAAGAAACTTTAAACACCCTTTCAAGATGCAGCTGAATACCCCGTGACTGCATCAGTGCAAATGATTGAGTGAGACCAAAACTGAACATGACTGGAGCTATAAGATGGCAAAAAATAAACCATAAAGGAAAATGAAACAAGACGAGATGAAAAGGTGATTGCATTCCTCCTGAAGGAAAACTTTTCCAGCAAAGTTACAGAGTCAGCAATGCTGATCGTAAACAGTCTCAAACTCTTTGCAGAGGCAGCTTTTCCTAGTAATATTACCTCAAAAAAGGAGTTTGTGAGTAGATTTTCAAAAGTTAGAAATTAAGGAGACAAAGTTTCATAAAATCAATTTATAAATGTGATGAAAGTGAAACATTTTGCATAAAAAGTGATAATTTTTTTTTTGGACAGGCCCCGCCCTTTTTGTACTACATTTGAACCTTACCGTAATGATAAACAACCAGTAAACTTGTTGCTTTATGCTGCTTCATTGTCTTATCCCCCCTCCCCTCCCCCCTCTCTAACATCCCTCTCTCTTCTTCCCTTCTTTCCTTTTCCGTCCGGTCCAACACCAAAGATTTTTAAACATGGTTGAAATTAATAAAGTTTGGCCTCAATTACAAAAGGGATTTATTCAGACATACCTTTGGTTTGTCTGAAGATTAATAACCCCTATTGTTAAAGTAAAATATGTCCAACACAAGAGGCCCTCAGCTCTCATCTGCCTGCCCAGCTGTTGGACAGGACAAGTTAGAGAAAAAAAAAGAAAGAAAAAAAGTGATAATTTATTATTTAGGTGAATCAATTTTTTTGTAATTTGATAAATTTTATTAAAAATTTGTATAAAAAAATCAGCTTTTCTATTGAAAACTGCTAACTTTTCATTTGAAAATAAAGAGGGCCAGTGTAACAAGAATTCATTAAAAATTTAATTGACATTATCTAGGTTACAAAATAAAAAGGCAATTTCAAAAGCATGTTAACTTTTAATGTAAATGTGATAAATTTGCTTGCAAATTGATAAGATCAAATAAAATATTGGTTGATAAATTTTGTCTTTGCAGCACAGACAATCCTTGTTTTTTTCTGAGGAGGAGCTTATGTTAACTCAGCTAAATTTAATAAAAATAAAAAAGCAGGATACATCATCCAGACGTAGTGTTGTTAAAAAAAGGTGATGTGGAGTTATGGGAGTTTCTTGTCAACGTTTTAATTATTTATGAACACAAAAGAGATTTGAATGAATCTGCTGAAAAAAGTCAGAGAATCTGCAAGTTGTCCAGCGTTACCCTTGTGCTATCCTAGGCACTTTAACGTTGGGAGTTGGGTCATCTAGACCCACTAGACAGTGCGCTGAACCTTTTTTCTTCAATGATTTGTGAATCTCACTGGTGTCCATGGATTACATGAAATCTTTCCACCTTTATCCACCTTTGTCATGGTAGGAATAACACGTCAATGTAAGGATGGGGTCATCTAAGATAGCACAAGGGTTAAAAGGATGAGAGGCATGTCATTTTAGGTCATTGGTACACTTCAATTATGAGAGACAGAAAGTAAAAAAGAATTCAGGAAATCACAGTGTATGAGTTTTAAACAATGTACTTATCTAAAATTATTATTTAGTCAAATACAAAAGGTTACCTCAATAATTTGTATTGTAACCTTGATTGACAATGACAGAGGATTCCTGTAGGTTTTCACCAAGTCTACATACACTGTGGTTGCTATTTTGGTCCATTTTTCCATGCAGATTTTCTCTAGAGCTTTGATGTTTTGCAGCTGGCCCTGGACAACATGGACTTTCAACTCACTGTAAAGACTGCCACTACAGAACCTTGACATGCATTCCAATACCTCAGTTTTTGCCCATGCAATTTGTTTGGGATCATTGTGTGGCTAAAAGCTCTCAATGCTCTTACTGACAAAAGGAGGTCTTTGCCCAAAATCTTACCATAGTATTTTTCTTAATACCGATCCTACGTCTTGTCCCCTTGCAAAAAAGCACTCCTAAGGCATGATGTTTTCACCTCCGTGCTTCACAATAGTATGGTATTCTAGGGTGCAACTCCTCATTCTTCTCCCTCCAAACATTGGCCTCAGCTGACCACATGACATCCTCCCAATCCTCCTCTTGATCATCCAGATGGTGTCTGGAGAACTTCAGACAGGCCTGGACATGTGTTGGTGTAACCCTTGTGCTATCCTAGGCACTTTAACATTGGGAGTTGGGTCATCTAGACCCACTAGACAGTGCGCTGAACCTTTTTTCTTCAATGATTTGTGATCTTCACTGGTGTCCATGGATTACATGAAATCTTTCCACCTTTATCCACCTTTGTCATGGTAGGGAGAACACGTCAATGTAAGGGTGGGGTCATCTAAGATAGCACAAGGGTTAAGAAGGAGACCTTTGGAGAACTGCAGGATTTGAAAACACAACAATTTTGTGTGTTACTATAGTAACCTTTGCTACTTCTCCTCTCCTCTCTCCTCTATTCGTGATCATTTATTAATCCGTTTTGTAACCCTTGTGCTATCCTTGGCACTTTAACATTGGGAGTGGGGTCATCTGGAACCCGCAAGACAGTGCTCTGAACCTTTTTTCTTCAATGATTTATCTTCACTGTTGTCCATGGATTACATGAAATCTTTCCACCTTTATCCACCTTTGTCGTGGTAGGGAGAACACGTCAATGTAAGGGTGGGGTCATTGGATAGCACAAGGGTTAAGGAGTTTTTTCTTACCAAGAAGGAGGGTTTAAGGGCAAGGATGCCAAGTTTAGCTTAGTCTAATCAGCTTTTGTATTTATAATTGGCTTTATTTTTTTTCCATTAGTGAAGCCTGTTGAGACAACTATGTTGTAATATTTGGGTATATAAATAAAATTGAATTGAATACTGTGGTCCCAACACTCTACAGGTCATTGACTAGTTGCCCTAATGTATTTCTAGGAATGTAGTTCTAGGCTTGTTTTTTTCCACATTCTTCAAGATCATTTGTACCCCACCAGGTGAGATCTAACATTGAGTTCCATGTGGATGGTTATTGTTGCTAATCTTTTATTTCTTCCATTTTTTTTTTAATTGCTCCCAACAAGCTGCTTGCTTTTTGTAGATTGATTTATCCTATTCTTGTCCAGGTGAATAATCTTGTCCCTGGTTCCCTTTAAACGCCCTTTGGTCTTGGTCATGGTGGAGAGGTTGCAGTCTGACTTTTTAAGGGTGTGAACAGGCGTCTGTTTTGCAGATAGCCAGTTTAAATAGGTAACAATAATACAAGTAATGAGTGGCGGACAGAAGAACTTCTCAAGTCAGTGGAAACAGTATTTTCGCTTATTTTTCTGGATTACATTCTGTCTCTCACAGTTGATTGATACTTATGATTAAGATCAAAGAACTCTCTTATCTTTTTAAGTATGACAACTTGCAGGATATGTGACTGACAAATTACTTTTTGCCCCACTGTACCTTCTTAAGCTGGTTCAGTGACTCAAACTGTGTTTTGATTTCTTGCATCATTCTGGAGCAATCTGTACCTCATTTAAATGTAGTGGGCTGTCAGATGTGCAGTTATGCAATATTGATATCTGAGCAGTAAGGATTTCTAAATACTTAGTGGCAGATGGACATCAGTCAACATCTGTCACAATGAGTCCTATAAGCCAGTAACAGACAAAAGTAATCACGACTCAATAGAAACACTAGTTCACTGTTTGATTTAGCAAAAAAATGTTTTTTTTTAAGAAAATCAGTTCTTTCTCCTTTGTCCTTTACATGAGGTCAACAATAGCACAATCCTAACAAGAGATAGAAGCCCAGGTGCTTTGTGGAGCAAGGAGGCACATTCATAAGTTTTCAGGCAGATTATTCTGTCAGAATGTGGTGAATATCTTTGTTGTTTCCAAAGGAAAAAAATTGACTTGAATTAATCCAGTTTTCTTGGATTATATTCGCTGAAAGTAAATTTTGCTCAGGAAAAAAAACACCTTTTTGTCTCAGTCAATTTTCAAATCTCTTCTTCCCAAGTTGAAAGGTAACTTTTTAGTTGTTATTTAACATCTTAATAAAAAAAGGGTGAGAAAAAGTTATCTTGTTAACAAATCTAAATGTCTAATTACCATTTAAAGCAGTTATAGTTTGTCTAAGTCTTAGTAATTTGGCAAAATTCTATTTATTTCTATGTGTAAAAAAAAATAAAACATTGTATTGTGTATCTAATGCTGGGAGCGGTAACAAAATGTCTGTGAATAAAACATCTCATTTTAAATTTAAAATCAAAAATAATTTTGTCATTGTCAACTTTAGAAGTCCTTGTAGTTTTATTTTATTTTATTTTTATAGATGGGTTTACACAAGTTAGGAAATTGTAAAAAAAAAAAAAAGAAAAGAAAAAGGGAAAAAAGTAGTAGTATTTGTCAGTCAATTCATAAAAGCAAACTTATATAACATAGAATCATTAAATATATTTTTGAAAATTCTGAAATTTTGGCTTAGGTGAAATGTAAATGTACTGTCTAAAAATAATAAACGTTGTATGAAGCTAATCAAAAAATGTCAGGTGACTGAAAACTGTTATTTACGCGCTCAAGGCTTAGTTGGGCCTTATTTTGCATCAGTGCACTCTGACATGAAGACAATTAGATTGTGTCACTGCAAAGGTGCACTGGAAGCCCAGACTGCTTTGACAGCTGCATGCCGTTTAGGTTATCTGCGTTGTTGGGTCTGGTGTCTCTCATTTTCCTCCTATAGATTTTCTGTCTGGCTCAGGATAGATGAGTTTGTTGGTAAATCAAGCACACCTTGGTCATTAAACCAGCTTTGGGTACATTTCCCAGTGTAAGCAGGTATCAGGTCCTGCTGGAAAACAAAATCTGTATCTCTATAAAACTGCGCTGTGGGCTAGTGGTAAGGATGTGTTGGATTGCATAAAAAATACTTTAATTTTTTGAAATGATAAACAAATAAAGTTTTTAAGATATTTTTTAGAAGGTTGTATATCTCTGGTATAGCAAAGAACTCAAACATTTTTTTACAAATCAGAGGCCCTACAGAGTTTTTACTCAACCACTTGAATTTGGGTCATTTTTGTAGACTTCTCTGGAAGAAGCCTTAATGCAATGTTTTACTATTTATACAGGCGTAAATGTTTTAAGCAGCAAAATGAAGATGGCAGTTGGACATAAAAGCAAGATGTAAATCTAATCCTAGCCCAAGCAAGAAATATTTGTGTGCTTAAGATTGACTTAAATACATTTGACTTATAGCCTTATTAACCAAATCATTTGTTTATATTTTTTTAATTCAATTAGATCATGGACATAATCCTCTCTGCTACACCTAATCTGGCAGCTGTATCATTAAACCAAAGTCATTAGGTACCTTAAAGTACACTGGAATTTTAAGAATTTAAAGGACAAATGTTTTATTGTAAAAAATTGAGAATCCTGAAAGTACATTCCCACAAGTAGTTTTACTTTAACACTGGCTTTATTTCCTCTGAACACACGCCGCTGTGGTTAAATCCAAAGCAGAACTCAGCTGCAGATCTTCATTGGTGTCACGTCCTTCCACAGGAACTGTGACGTTCCAGCAGACCGGTGCTGGATCTTCACTTCCCTTTTCTTAATGCATAATCAGTATTCATTCCAGTCAGCCCAATGATTTTCACTCCCTTAGTGTTTATAACTCTGCTTAGCCCCCGATCAAAATGTACCATGACAATGATGACTGCATAAAAATAAGTCCCTAACAAAGCAAGGATCAACCAACAATTAAATGGATTAGGCAGATCAGTCAAACTACTCCCCAAAGAATTATTTTCTCTGACACCAGACCTAAAATTTATAAGGAACTGTCCCCACTGTCTTTAGTGTGGTATCTAAAATACGTTTTAATTAGTATTTTCACAGACATTTAATTAAAACAGATTAATACCTGTCTGTCTGTACTGTGGGGCTGAAAATATATAGTAATGACACACATAATAGGTGACTGGTTAGAGACCATTCTGTTAAATCGTTGTTCTTTTACCTAACAAATTCTACACAGATCCAAATTCTTTTAATCAACCAAAAAAAATGTAAATATACAGTCATGTAGAAACAAAATAATTAAGTTGTCTGGGTTTTTTTTTTTTATTCAATTGATGTCAATTTGTTATCATTTATTTCGAAAAGGGAACTAAAACACATTTACAAATGCGATTACTTAATATGTTTAGTGAAATGATTCTCACAGTTTCGCTTTTACTAATGATGATGGATTGCCAGGTTTTGTTCTGCACTGACATCCCAGCAGGCTGTGAAAACACATGCTTAAAGATTGATAAACTGGCCACTAGATGGCAGTCGAGTGTTTCTCTGTTCACTGACCCCGCGGATTCTACAACGTTATAATATTTTAGCATGAATCATTCAAATGGATTTCGTATGACTTGGGCCAAATTTGTCTTAAGGAACTTCCTATTAAATGAAATGCACTATTTTCAAATGTGGACACTAAATTATTAAAGAAACGATGTTTGTTTTTCTTTTAGTTATCTTTTTACTATCATTACTGTGCTTGAATTGAATTGTCTCAATGATCTTATAGAAACAACAAGAATAGTATTATTATGTAAGTCTGCTCCCTTCAGGGGTCTCCACAGTGAATAATTTACCTCCATCCCACCCTGTTATTTACATCTTTTTGAAATCTACAGCTCTCATTCAGCCATTCACAACACCAGGGAATTTTGTCTCTGGTCTTTCTCTGGATCTCCAACCTTGTCATTCATTTATCAATATTTTAATATCAGTCCTCTGAAAATGTGCAAACCATCCCAGCCGCTGTTAATCTATGAAAGACTCTATCAGAGCCCTTCCTCTGATGTAGTTATTCCTAATCCTATTTAACTTGTTTTTATGATTATTTGGACTTTACCACCATCTTGTATACTTTTCTATTTATCCTTTTATTTATAACACACTATACTTAATCCATTCTAACCTGCCTGCACAAGCCAGCCATATTTGATTATCTATATGATGCAACTTGTCATTTGATTAAAATTTAGGCCGGTCTTTCACATCTGCTTCCAGCATTTTGCACCTCTGAAAAGACAGTAAACATGTTTTCTTTTAGATATTGCTTTTCCTGTAACCCAATGTAATAATTATTCAAATTCAATTATGTCAACTAATGTCAACTAATATCAAGACTGCAGAATGAAAGACAAGGGCTGCACGGTGGCACAGTGGTTAGTGGTCTTGCCTCACACCAAGAAGGCCCTTGGTTAAGGCCCAGCTGGGGGACCTGAACCAGAACATCAATGGGGGACCTTTCTGTGTGGAGTTTGCATGTTCTCCCCAAGCATGTGTGGGTTCTCTAAAAACATGCTTCATAGGTCAAATGGCAACTCTAAATTGGTGTGAGTGTGAATGGGTGTGTGATTCTGCAACACTGCAACAGACTGGTGAACTGTCCAAGGTGTACCCTGCCAGAGCCTATCCCTGCCTTCACCCACAAGTGGCCGGGATAGGCTCTGGCAGCCTAATGACCTCATTAAAAAAAAATAGAAAATGAACTAATATTATCAAGAGAACAATTTGTGCCTTAATAGCCACCACATGGGGCGGTATAGGGCAGCTTTCTGCTACTTCCTTCAAGCTGGTGCAAGAAAGTTATTTTTGATACATCCATCTAGGCTGGGTTACATTGGAACATAAATTTAAAACTGACAAGGAGAAATGTCAAACCCTGTGAGACCTTAGCACATGGCAATATTGGACATTCTACCTGTCTCTGCCATCTGTAAGCAAGTTGGGCTTTGAAACATTTATTGAATTTTATTTACCATATTTTTCAATTTAGAAGCACTAACTTCTAAGTTGCAGTGTAAATGTTAGTGAGACTAACTGTCAGCACTACCAGTTTAATTTGAAGCCATTCTAAACTGTCTGCAAACACGGCAGTCATGCTTTTGCAGAACAACTCCACACAATTAAAGCCATGCACCAGATTCTTAACATGCATTCATACTTTATGGATGGAAACTGGACCTGGATCCTAGAACCAGTGAGGCCTCCAGACAGAAATTAAAAGGGGAAGCTGATGGGAATAAACATTTTAGGGACACACACCAAACAGAAGATAACAGTGGTTGATTTCAGGCCAGAATTTTTAAAGTCCCACACCTTTCATCAATTGATCAATTTTAAAAGTGTTCCCAGTGGTCTTTAAATTGTAAATATGGAGTTTTTGGGCAAATATATATATATTTTTATTTTTTAGACACAGTTTCTGTAGAATAGCAGGAGTTCATCAGAAATTTTCCTCTTTTTTGTGGGAGGCATGGAGGAAGCCTTCCCTTATTTCCCATCATTCCTTTGTTTACACTGTCTCCCACTTGCTTACAGCTTACAGCTCCTCACAACCCCAATAGAAGATTACCGGTGCAACAAAGATGGAGAGTAGTATTGGAGCTATCCAGCTGTACAGTTTTGAGCCAGATGCCAGCTAAGAAAACGAAGACGTAGGTCCTTCATGAATTATTTATCTTAAAGTGGATGCATCGAAATGGAGCAGAGCAGAGAGCTTGTAGCACGCCAATTGTAGCATCTGTGTCGCTGCTACAGGCTTTTTTGAACAGCATTTTTTCACCTGTTCTGGATTCACAACGATTTGAATAAAGAAATACTCAAAAATGCAATTTTAACCTTAATTTTCTTCATATATGCTCTCCATCATGAAAAAAATTTCTACAAGAATATGTTAAAAACACCAAAAACACAATTTCAGTGGTTCTTTAATAAAGCTTTATCGTTTCACTCCATGCATGAAATCTGAGAAATGCAATTATCTGGCGTTTTTTAAAACAAAGTTTAAAACAATGTTTTGTCTTGACTGTTTCAAAATCTTAACCGAGTAATTTTTGTTTTAACTAATACCCCATGTGCCATATACCCAAACCGAAACACAATCGTTTATACACTTACTCATGATGCAATATTTTATTTTATTTTTAATGGTCTTGAAAAATATGTATATTGGGGGGGGCGGGGGGGGCAGCTATGAATTTTATCGGAAGGAGCCTCTGCACATGTCCGTCTGCGTGGTGATGATGAGGAGGAGTTCAGTGTTCCCAGTGGGGGCTGTGGCTCCCCTCGTCTTTGTCCACAGTTCTGCAAAGCTCTGCAGTCCACTCGACTGTAGACTCGTCCGTGTCCGTCCAAACTGAAGAACCGACACGAGTTTCTTCCTCGACACGCGCTGATCTCCTTGTATTTTTTTTCTCACCGTCCCAGCTGCCGGTGCTGTCATCAGTGACGTAGGTGAGGGTTGTAATGAGTCACGTGGGCAGAGCAGGTCTGCATAAAGCGCTGCTCAGGACTACACCGTGGTTTAAATCCCGTCAGCCAAGCACGGCTTGTCCTTTAGATTGATTTTTTTGAGGGGGAGAATAAGTGAAAAAATATATAATAAATAAATACATTTGCAGCTGTAGACAGATTAACATAAGAGTGGACGAAACCAAGAGACATTTGAGTTTTATTTGGACGCTCCTTGTAACAGACCACCCTCTCATCGTGGTGATGTAAGTACAGATTTTTATACTGAGGTTGAAGGCAGTCGATCCGTGGACGTTTAGTCTAAATAAGGTTTTTTTTAATACTCAGTTTGGCACGCATTGTAAATGAAACGGAGCCATGATCATTCCGGTCCTCCTTCGTTGCTGGGTTGGGTCGGTTGAAGCTGCTGGCATTATTATCGTCGTGCAATTATTTGCATCTGAAGAATCTTTAAGAATATTTTTGATTTATTATCATTATTATTATTTTAAAGAGCATTTGTCTCTCTGGGGTTTGCCGTACGGACGCTGGTGTTATTGCATCCTAGATGCTCCGTAAGATGGCCTCTACAGATGTGGGGGTAAAACAAAGTACCCCCACCCACCACCACCCACAATAATGGCTTTGTGGTCCTGTTTTATTTTTTTAAATTTATTTAAATCACTATGTGTTTGGTTTAGGTTTAAAGCAAATGTTTCTGTTCACGTGATCGAGGCTTTACAGGCTTATCCCTTTTGGTCCCGTCAGAGTTTTCCAGCACCATCTCTAAAATGCTGTTGTTTATCCTCCGGCGTCTCTCTCTCTCTCTCTCTCTGTATGTGTGTGTGTGTGTGTGTGTGTGTGTGTGTGTGTGTGTGTGTGTGTGTGTGTGTGTGTGTGTGTGTGTGTGTGTGTGTGTGTGTGTGTGTGTGTGTGTGTGTGTGTGTGTGTGTGTGTGTGTGTTTGTGTGTGTGTGTGTGTGTGTGTGTGTGGTCTGCTCGTTAAATGGGCTGGGATCTGGAATCCCCTCCTGTCAAACATTATGTCAACGGCAAATCAGGGGTTTTCGTCAGAAAAATACATGTTGAGTGAAATAACTGTGGTTCCCCTCCCTGATCAGCACCCTCCCACCCCCTTGCCCTGCACACCCACCTAATCCCTGAACAGCTTGGCTGTCCAGCCGCCAGCGTCTGTCTCTTATACCACAGATACACCACAGCTGAGAGCAAAAGTCACACCTATCATAACAAAATTACTTGTGTTACTCTGGTGATAATAAATGGTCAAAAAGAAGCTTATACCATAATATAAAATTATAAAATGTCCACTTTGTTAACCAATTTCTCTCAGTATTTGAAAAGGTAGGAAAGGCAAAACTAAAATGCATTTTTTAAAGATTTCTTTCTTGAGATGGGAATAGAACTGAAACATTGGAACAGTTTGACGCAAATGACTGCTGAGTTAAAAGTTGGAGATGACTAATAAAAACCCGGCCAGCACTGGATGTGAATGGAGAAGTTGGTTGACAAAAAGAGGATAGGCCTATCTTCCATGTCCTTATTTGTAGTGTCGTGAAAAAAAATGCATTTCCGGGACAGACCGTGAGTCAGTGACTTCTTGAGAAAACAAGGGATTGCCCAGCATTGTATACAACAATAATTCAGAACCAAATTCTGTTTTTGTTTTTTTTAAGAAGACAAAATGGGTGAAAACCCTTTTAATGACTCAATTGTGTTGATTTTTCTCCTTTTTTTTAGAAGAGTGTTAATGCTTGTAGATCCAAAATGCTCAACATTCAGCGCTTAGTTCTTATGTTGCCATGGTGAGGCTAACACGGTTTCAGGAAGGAGCTTCCTGATGAAGGCTTTGAATAGGTGGATGTTGATGTAGTTGGAAGTTAAGATTATTTCTATATTTAATCTAAACCCTTTCAACTGTTAAATGACACATCTGTGATGGCAAAGACTACATGCTGAGCTCCCCGCATCAAACCGCTGCTGTAAAAGCAGGTATATTTATAAATTGGGTTGAGTGTTATGTCACATCTGAGAGGCGGATTTACTGAACAGAATAATCGTAGATCATTGAATTAAAAATCATTGTTGTGGTCTATTAGGCGGTTTGTATGTTCATAAATAACAAGATGAGATTTTGTTATGGTGGTTAAGCAGTGTCTTTCATAAATTAGTGGGATTATGTAAAAAATCAAAAATAAATATTTCAAAAAGTTAGATAATCTGAACATTATAAAAAGGGACAATTCTACAAAGAATGCAAATCAAATGTAGGGGTTGCAAAATGTACCTTTTTGCAGATTCTTTAGTGTCATAATTCTTAGCACTGTGTTGCATCACCATCTTTTTAACAACTAATTGCGGTGAAGCTGTAGTTTGAAGAGGAAAAAATGTTGAGTTTGATAAAGAATTTTATAATATTTGGCCCCAATATTTACCTTACTGTAAACAAACCAAAAAGCAGATGATAACCTACTGATTAGCAGCTGTCTATTGCATGAATGTTTTTCCCTTCACCTCAACATTGTCTCAAAAAGTGAAAACATCTGGTTTTTCTGTATCTGTTTTTCTTGCTCTTAATTTTATCTGTGTTAGAGTGAAGCAAAATGTAGATTTCTGGACACAACAATTGACTTTTTTCATGAAAAAAAAAATTTCTGGTAGCTTTACTGAAGTTATGCAGCTTTTGCCACAAGCCAATCATATCTTTTTATGGTTCAGTGTTGCAAGAAGCCCACATATCAGTTTAAAATTTTATTTTATGTTTCTAAAAAGTATTTTTAGCACCATAAAGAACAATTTAAAGAAATATTGAAGGGACTGTTACTGGAATAAGACAATTAACTCAGTTTCTTCCCACATTTCAAATGGGGCATGAGGCACTTTCAGGCCTCACTCTGGTTTAGAGATGATCTTTACAGATTGAATTTGTAATTTCTTTGTTTTCTTTCTTTGTTTAGTGATGTTAACACATCAACTCATGAGACAATATTTGAGTTGATTTTATTTAACACAACAAATTGCCTATATTTGGACTAATTGCAATGAATAACATTTGCTGTAATGATAAAAATCCAAAATTCTGCATTTATAGTTTGATGAACTATTGAAGGAAGTGACAACACAGCGAAACTCCCTGTCTTGCTGTGTCATCTTAAGGTTCAGCACCTCTTTGAGTAAATGTTCGCATCAAAAGAAATATTTCTAAACTACTGAGGAAACACTGGACATGAGAGAAAAGGAGACGCTGGCTGTAAGGCATAGAGCAACCACTGATGAGTCAGAATTTATGAAAGCCCTCTTTCCGCTATTCAGAGTAAACAGGCTTATGAAACGAGAAGTAAAACGTACTGGATTGATGGGGCTGATTTATTTTTGCCATAGACTTATTATTATGACACGAATATCAGGTACCGGTAGTTTGATTTCCTTCATGAAACCCCACCAATTTACAGATGTGTTCAGTGTTGGACTGTGGACTAAAAAGTCCTGAATGTGCATACAAATTCATATATGTACCAAGATCTCTTTAGTAATTTTATGAGAGCAAAGTGTTTTTAATTTTTGTGGTTACTTTAGTACAAATCTGTTTGTCAAATGCTTACACTAAAGGGCAGTTTGATGTCTGAGAGGCCAAAATGTTTAAATAAATGTTACTAAAACGGAGTGCCCAAATGTTTGCATGTCTTTACCTCAGTCGGTTTATCATCCTAAAACTCTGTAAGGGATGTTTACTCATCTGTCCTCATCAAGAACAACACAGAGAAGGATCGGTTTTGTCTGTCTGCTCTGTGGCCAAGTGTTAGAGTGTTCACCCTCAGAGCTGGGGATATTCTGAGTTTGAATCTGTAGTTGTTTCCTAGTGAAAAGTCTTAGACCTAATGCTTCCCTGCTGGCCATCCAATCAGCAGATGTTTTTCACACAGCTGTGTCTGCTACTCACATGTGGTCGACTACTAATTTAACACACTGAGGTGTGTGACACCTTTGCAATAAAAATGATTGCACACCAAAGTCTTTAAGTGATGGCCAGGTTTTGACAGTGGCACATGCTGCACAAAGGAGGAGAACACTTCACCCTCATGTCGCACAGCAGTGGAAATAATGAGGAGCTGAATGCAGAGGAAATGTTGAAAGGGATAAAACTATCTCTTCAGCTGAAGTAGCAGAAGACGGCACAGCGCTCGCAGGACTTTAAGGGGGAGTAAAGAAGAAAAAAGAAGACGAGATAACTTCAAAGCCGCTCCCACCATTTCTTTCATCCACCACATCATTGTTAAGTCCAGTATAAATGCTGTCTGAACATCATTTTAGTGTCAGGGGGGAACTGCTTTGTTTGCTGTGGTGCTCTTTTCTAAATGCTATACAAGGGATTTCTTTTTTTTCTCCTGCTTTTTCTTTTAAAGGCAGGGGTTTGATTTTACATAATGGGACATGGCATACTGTAACAAGGTCATTGGTTGTAAATGTTTCCATATTTCTCGGTGAAATATTGTGTTTGTGCAGACAGGAATCCATGTTAAACACTTCCAGATGCTCTCATTACAAGGTATTTTTGCTGCTTTACCATGTATGTGTAATGTAGGTTGTGTGGGAGATTTACATACTGCAGTAGATCTCAGCGCAAGGGCTTTCATGCTGCACTTTTGACAAACAGCATGAGTTTGGGGAGAAAATGTGAAACATGTGCTGCTCAGTCCAGTTCCTTCAGGATGACAAGCTCCTTGTTTTTCTTTGTCTTGTAATCTCAGAAACATATTTTACAAAGACTAATCAACCCCCCTCACTGCCCTCCTCCTCTCTTTACACCGTCCTGCAGAGTGGGAATGGGATATGATGGAGGATAAAGCTCCTCGTGTAGCTGACTACTTCGTGGTTGCTGGCCTCCCCGACTCGCCCAAGCCCCTTGAGGATGATCTCCACTTTGATGATGCCGGTGCCAGATCTGTTAAACCCAAAGCCCCCATCACCGACGTTGCTGTGGTGATACGCTCCCTGGGTGAGGAGGTGCCTGCAGGTTTCACCTGCGTAGAGACCACCCCCACAGGGCTTTCCGCAGAGCTCAATGGAGCCAGCCTCAGGGGTCCTCAGGTCTTCTTGTGCTTCAAGCGAGGCAGAGATAAGCCTCCACTGACAGATCTTGGGTAAGAACTAATCCTTACTTGCTGACCTTTTACTGACCATGCACCGCTAATCACTGCTGTGCCATGGTAATCTGGCCTTTAATGCACTCTGAAGCCTTACATGAGGTTTTCGCAAACATAAAATGGCGCTCTGGCTTGAACTGGGTTGCAGGGTTCTGTATGAGTGGAAGGAAAAATTGAAACCAGGATGTCACATTGTCCAAACCACACCCTCGGGTCGCCCTGCCAACATAAGCAGCTCGTCCTCCCAGCGCATATACATCACCTACCGCCGCTCTCCGAAGAGCCAGCCTCACACTTCACTGGCCGTCACCGATGTCTGCGTCATCATACCAGGAAAAGGGGAGACACCCCCTCACACCTTCTGCAAGGTGGACAAGAACCTCAACAGCAGCATGGTGAGACAAGTCCTTAACACCTAATGCACACTTTGAGTGAGCCTTTCTCGAAAGCCTTCATGATATGTGTGTTTCTTTGTTCTAGTGGGGATCCTCTATCTACCTTTGTTACAAGAAATCTCTGGCTAAAGCGAATGCAATTGCATACAAAGCAGGTAAACTAGAGAGCAGCTTGTTAACAAATGTTTTTCCAGAAAGCAAAAATGAAGCTTTTTTCAGATCTGAGATTTTATGTTAACTTGTTTTATTGTGTTGTGCCTAGGTCTGTTGTGTAGGTACCCCGAGGAGGACTACGAGTCCTTCCCCCTGCCGGAGTCTGTGCCTATGTTCTGCCTCCCCATGGGGGCGATGATTGAGCGATGGCCCACTCACACCAAACACTCCTTACCAGTTTTTTCTACATTCGTACTAACGGGGGCCTCAGGAGAAAAGGTGAAACCCCCTTACTGCTCACATTTGTGTTATCATATGCTGCATGTCTCTGCTAAACTTGTGTAACACTACAATCCTGCATTCACCATTAGACAAGGAGGAGTTCTGTCTTATAAAACACACATTCTGTCATAATTACCTCATTGGAGTTGGGCTCTTTATCATTGTGCCTGCCTCTCACAATGCAGCAGGAATCCTGATGGGTTTCGTTGTTGTGTTTCTGAGGGTGAAAGATAATCGTAATCTATTTAAAAAATGACGTGAATCATAAATGCTATAAAGGCTTTGTATGGAATCCCGAAAGGGCGTTAGCCTTTGAAAGCAATGCAGCATCAAACTTTTATCTATTTATTTCCAGTGTTGCTCATCTTCTGATCTTCTGAATAATGGATGGCCTGTGCGCCACTTAGGCTTGTGTGCTGGTTTGAATGCCTGAGTGCTCATTCTTCCCTGCAATCTCTTGTCTTCAGGCTAGTCTCCCAGCACTTCATGCCTGAACTGATTTGTTCATGTATTTAAGAGAAGGATCTTCAAAAGCCAGACTTAGTTATTATGCTGAGCACACTTTTATGAAGATCCAACAATGATGTATTTTAGTGTAGTCTTTTCAATGACCTTTGAATTTTAATTTCTTACATACTTTGGCCTCTTAATGTTACTAATTCCTCATTTCTATTGTTTTGTCTGCAGGTATATGGGGCAGCGATCCAGTTTTATGAGCCGCACCCAGAAGAGAGCCTCACTGATCGTCAGCGCTCACAGCTTGGTTTGACAAGCTCTGATTTTGGAAATGATGAAACAAAAACTTTTTACAGCAACAAGAGCATCTGCTTACTTTCCCATTGGCCATTCTTTGACTCCTTCAGAAGTTTCCTCACTTTCCTGTACCGATATTCCATCTCTGGACCCCACGCTGTACCCATTGAAAAGTGAGCAACTTTTACTGATGTACTCAAATAATAAAAACCTATTTTTGAATGAGTTGCATGCGAAATTTTAAACTTTTTTTTGGTTTGTTTTTCTAATTTTTTTTTCACAGGCATGTCTCACACTTCATGCAAAATGTCCCATTTCCATCCACTCAGAGGCCCCGCATCCTCGTGCAGGTATGCCTTGAATTTGATCTGTAAGGGTACAATCTGCTTTTTTTTATTTGACAGTGTTAAATTCAAGGAAACTGCAGGCTTGGTTGCCGGTCCGCTGTCGGAAAATCACCCTAAAATCTCCTGTTTGTCTTCCACAGCTGTCTCCACATGACAGCTTGATACTGAGCCAACCAGTGTCCTCCCCCCTGCCTCTTAGGTAGGCAAACACCAACAAATAGACACAATTTACTTTGAAAATATGTCTATCTTTGACACTTTTACAATATTATATCCTTATTTATGCTTTTTTGTGTGGCAGTGGTGGCAGTCTCTCCACATTACTGCTAAATCTTGGCCCAAAGAATGCAGCTACACTGCTCGTTCTGGCTGTCACAGAGCACAAGATCCTGGTTCATTCCTTGCGTCCTGCTGTGCTCACTAGTGTTACAGAGGCCCTTGTGTCTGTAAGTCCTTTTTTATTTCCCTTTTTGATGAAAATGGACCTCAAGAAGGTGGTCTTCATGGATGAAAGCAAGATTCAGGGCTGTAGCTTTATCCAATTATTGTAGTTGTAATCAAATCAAATATACTTTAACAGTTCCCTTTGAGAGATACTTTCTCATATGGGCTACACATCAATATGTTGGGGGAAATCAAATCAGAACAAAACGTAAAATCTCTGCATTGATTTTTACATATTGTTGCACTGATGTTCATTTTTGCCTTTCAGATGATCTTTCCTTTTCACTGGCCATGCCCTTACATCCCTCTTTGTCCGCTGGCCCTGGCTGACGTGCTCAGTGCGCCGTGCCCCTTCATTGTGGGTCTGGACTCCCGATACTTTGACCTTTATGTGCCTCCAGCTGACATCAGCTGTGTGGATTTGGACACCAACACCATCTCCCAGTAAGAAGCGTTTGACCCCAAAGCTTGTGCTAGACGTCCAGTGTGGAGTTTAATCTGACGAGTTTTGGCTGGAATGTGAAATATTTTAACTGTACGCAGCACACTTTTGCTCCCACGTTAGCTTTAACAGTCTAATGAAAACATGAAGGTGTCAGTGGTGATATCAGTAAATCTGCCATATATTTTCTCTGTCATTGCATCTCCCCTGTCCTCCCTTGTGATGAAATCCATATGGTGTGCTTTCAGGAAAGAAGACAAAAAGGCTTTAACATGGAAAATCCTGCCCAGAAGAGCTTGCAAGTATCTTCTGAATACCTTGAGTAAGCTCTATCAACAGCTGATAGAAGGTGAGTGAGATTCACTTCCAAATGGTTACCTGTATAATTTAGTTTGGCTGTATGAGTCAGCATATACACATTTCTTCACAGAAAAACTGCATCAACCTTCAGTTTCAGAGAATATTTTGCGATTGTTGCTATGTCATGTGCTCTTTGGGTGGGCTATAGGTGGCACCTATGTTTACAGGAACTACCCACCTTTTTGCCTGAAACCAGACCCATGAGACTTACCGTAACCATGACAGAGTTAGTTGTAGGGTCCAACAATAAACAAAAGATGAAGAAGAAACAAAAGAAGGAACTGAGTTGGTTGCTGTGTTACCCTTTGCCTATTTTGGCGGCTACTTTTTTTTTTCTTGCCCTTGTTTCTTTATGGATATTTACTGCTATGTCAAGATAAGGACTCAGCACTTACTCATACTGACAGGTTTTTGGGTCACTTAAGGAGTTGAGTCTTCTTCCTCATTAAAAAAAACCCCTAAATCTTCCATCAGAGTGCAGGAGTGATGAGAAGAGTGTCATGGGTTGCCGTCTTGTCAACCTGACCTCTACCATCCAGACCATTTAGACCTCAATTATAAATTTCCCCAGAGGATGCTTTTGTCTCTTACTCAGATTTCAACTCATTGTGCAGACAGATTGAAGATCTATTTAAACTTTGACAGAGACCGGTTTTCATGTTTACTCATTTAATTGCAAACAAGTATTAAATGAATAACTATTAGGAAAAGAACTATTAACTTGCGATCAAACTTAAACCACTAATACTACCAATCTAACCCCAAGATTAACTGAGAACATATCAGCAACTAGGAGAAAAACAGCAAAAGCTGTGAATCAATTTGCCTTTACCAGCGATCAGTTGAAAAAGCCTTTTTTAAAAGATTGAATTAGCTTATGTGCAGATTGTTCAGAACCAAGTGGATTTAAGTAACTAGGTATTGGTTGTCAAAGTGTGAATGCGTGTGGGTGGATCTATGTCTGTATGTAAGCAGTGTGTTAAAATGTAGAAAGAAAGCATCAAGTGAGAAATGATCTAATAAGAATATAAGAGAGCGAAGTCACAGCTTCTGCCGGTGAGCTTCAGCACTTAGATGTTTGCACTGATCAGCTGATCAAACTTAACCATACTCGCATAATCGTTCATGGGCTGCAACTCATTCAATGTTGCTGAAATGAATTTTTTGAGGATTGTTGCAAGAATTTAGGAAAAAAATGTTTTTGCTTCAAACTGATGAAAAAAATGAAAAGGTGAAAAACCCCTGAAGACAAAATTATTTTATTTATGTGAAAAGCATAAGTTCAAAGCTAAACCAGCTTAGTGGCCTCGTGGTAGAGTGTCTGTCCTTAGCCTGTGAGGTTGCTGTTTAATACCCACAGTTGGTTTACACGATAGAAAATGGGACCTTCCAGCTTGACTATTAGCATTAAGGGGTTGGGTTGGATTGGGGATCAATTCATTGGATCAAATTCACCACTTCTCCCAGTAATGGGTCAACTGTGAAGAACATTTGACATGCCTGGGTGTTTGGCAACCATTGACTGTATATGTCAACCGGACTGAGTGGGTGTGACATCACCCATAGAAAATGAATTGCTTCCAGTTCCAACAAAATGAAATAAATTCATTTTTCATTTTTATACAGCTGTCGTCACGTTGGAACCAGAAAACATCAGTAAGCAGTGATTGGTCTGAGTCGGTCTGACTAGAAGACCACACCCCTTCCACTAAAAGCAGGCTTTGGATGTTGATCAAATGCTTCGAACGTTTGATGCAAAACTACATACTTTCATGGAGGCAACTGATTATTCAAGTTTATAAGTTGAATAACTTGCACTACAGCAAAAATATGAAAAAAATGGATAAGCAAGAACATGTTAAATAGAAGGTAGCAGAGCAAAAATGACTATTCTAACAAACATGATGAATGAGTGATAGCTGTTTATATTGCAATCCAAGTTTATAGGATATTTGGAACAGGAGAAGGGCGGGGTCACTCAATCTAATTCTCATATACAGTCAATGGTGGACTAATGGAACTTTAACCATTTTTTTTTAATGGTTTATTTCAAGAAATCAAAGAATAATGCAGAAAACAATGCAATAAGCATTCATACAGTCATTCAAAGTCGTGTCAAACTTAGTATAATTAGATATTAAATCAAAGATTGTTTGAAAGGGAGTGGAAGGAAGCGAACTTATATGATGCCACCCCTGTTCTACCGTAACCATTTTATTACATGATTTATCATTATCCGGTTCATAACTTTTCATCTGATATCAATGCCTTACCAACACATTTCAGGTCATTACGTATGCTTAAGTATCAATAAATCACATGGCGTGGCGTCTTCTCGGAGAACCGGGAGAAGTAACTTAAGGTTTTTTTGGTTTTCAGTGTTGATTAGGCGCTGACAGTGTCACTGGAATTTTGTTTAATAAAAAATAGTCCGTCAAATCATGAATGTCCTCTTCTCCTGTTTGCATGGCAGATTACTGCTCTGACAGCAGATACAGCAATTTTCTGGTGCGAGTCCAGCGAAGGCAGACAAATAGGAGTTATCTCATGGGTGTGAAGTGAGTAGGGGCTTGTGGAAAATATGATTTCAGCTTGCCCTTTGTCAGCTTGTTGTTTGAATTCTACTCATTTCTTCTCAGGCTCTGTATATCCTAGCAGGGTTCATAACAGAATGTGCTGGCACAAGGTCTGACAATGGATTTCTGCCACATCAACTATACACATAGACATCATTTACCAATTCAATTCAATTCAATTTTATTTGTATAGCCCAAATTCACAACAACAGTCGTCTCGATGGGCTTCGTATCACCACACGTAAGGCTCACACTGTTTGATTCAATATGTCAGATTTTCAGCTCAATGTAGCATCATATTCGTCATTTATAACACAAAAATGAAATTAATGTAATTCATTTCATGGATTGTTTGTGAAAACTTAACTCAAGTCAGAATTCAAGTAATACTTCAGCAGGGTTTATGGCCTGGAAATGTGTTCAGGTTAGTCTCTCTAAAGATAATTTCTTTCAAAAACTTTGAACTCAAATAGCTTAACTAACCAGTGATGTGCTTTCATGCTTGCTCCAATACAATAAAAGAAGCTGAAAAAGTGTATTTTTTGTTGTATTTATAAGTACATTATTAGCTTCAAACTGTTTGGCACTTTTGGAGTTAAGTGGTGTGAAAAATACCACTGAGATATTTTGAAAGGTTTCCCAGTTGTCTTTTGATTATGATTATTTTTAGTTCATTGGAAATTTGCCTCTGGGTTGGAAGCGGGCCGTTGCCGTGGAGCAACCCCACCCCCCCTTCCCCTCACTGTTGCTGGAGTGGGTCTTTAAGCAACCAAGGCGGTTTATCTTTGTGGCTCCTCCACTTAGTAATATTAAACTTAATGTGTTCCGGTTGTTTTTGTATCCATATGGTGTTCTCTTTTGTCCTCTCAGGTGGTCAGGTAAATCGTGATGACGTGCAGATGAACCACGCGGTGACTGACGATGAGCTCTACGGTGGAAAAAGCCTCCACACTCTAGAGTTGGAGATTCAGGAAGCCTTCCTCCGGTTAATGGCAGCAATCCTGCGGGGTTACCGTTCATACCTCCAGCCAATCACCCAAGCTCCATCCGAGAAAACCACTGATGTCAGCTCACTTTTTGACCTCCAAGGTAATCTTTATTCTCAGTCTGGTAAACAGATTCAACAAAGTCCAGAAAACACAGTTGGTTTAGAAAAAAAAGTGGTCATTATTAAATCCATCCTTCTAGGTTTTCAGTGTGTGGATTAGAGAATCGAGCCTTGAGTTCAGTTGTAAGCCTAAAATGTATCCTATATAACAGCTAGTGATTTAACATAAGCCTCAGCTCAGATGAGTGGGTCCAAGAGGCTGTATAATTCATAGCATAATGTCCCGGCGCATCTGGATGCTCCCATTCAAGTGGAACAGCTGAAAATTGTTTCTTCAATCCCATGCTGTTTGCTTCCTGAAGCGTTGGCTTGGTGTACATCTTTGCTTTGTGAAATTTCACAGCCTGATAAGTAAAAGTCTGACATTTGTAAATTATGACCCTAATACTTATTCTGGACTCTGAAGTTTGTCATTAAATGACTTTTCTTTTCTTTACAGGCTTCCTGAAGAGCAGAGACCGCTCACATCAGAGGTTTTACTCCCTCATGACCAAAACTCAAATGTTCAGTCGTTTCATTGAAGAATGCTCCTTTGTCAGTGATAAGGATGCCAGCCTGGCCTTCTTTGATGAGTGCGTTGATAAGGTAAGCTCTAAGGGGTTCTCTATATTAAAGATTTTCCTGTGTGTTTGTGTTGCAGATGTGAATTTTTGCAGAACCTTTTATAAATGAAAACATGAATCTGTACAGGTTGAGATTAATTATAGTGTTTCTCATTGACAAGCCATTGGTTTTAGTAAAAAAAGAAAAATGAAAAAAAAAAGACAGAAAGAGGGTGAATCACTCTTTAATTTACCGGTATTCAATAACCGGCCACGTGAAGACGCTTTTCTCTCTTACTATTTCAAGCTTTTCTTGTCTGCTCTCTGAGAATGTTTTTCTGCTTTTTTCTTTACTCTTTTCACCTTTGCTTGTCGCCATGGCTCTCGCCTTTTAGTTATTTACCACTGGAGGCAAGGTAAGACACTTGAACCTGTGTTTTTATTAGTCTGCATTTGCACATAAATGTTGCTTTTTGAATTAATTAGTTAATAAAACGATGCATTTATTTTTTGTTTGTTCTAAAATTGTACTTCAGAAAAAAGCTTCTTTTTTTTCGATTTAAAAAATAGATCTTGTCTGCGTGCCTTGTTTTGAACAAAAAGATCAACCTTCCCCCACTTCTCATTAAAAAGGCAAAAAAAAGCTCTGTGCTTGCAAACTTGTGCAATCAGGAAGTCACATTTACATCCTGTCAGAACAGTAGGGACGTCTTTGTCAATGACCGCTGTCGTTATTATCGAGAAGTGGAAGCATTGGTTCATTCAGAACACTGCTGCTGAGGTGGACAACAAATAAGCGATTGAGAAAGAGCTCTCGAGTGCAAAAGGAAGGACAACAAGTGCTGAGCAGAATAGTAGTGAGGATAGATAGGTCAGGACCAGCTGAATGAATCATCCATTCATCTTGACTGAAAAAATTCCATTAAGCCAGCACGGATAGTGTAGCTGCTGTCACAATAGTCACATTTTCTGAAGCAGAGACCTGAGATAAGCTTGCTTTAAAGATCAGGAAATCCCCCCCATGTTTGAACCAAATATGAGTCCTTTCTGTTGCTGCAGGAGTGTTGTAAATTTTTGTCTTGCTGCAGTGTACTCAAACAGTTTAACATCTTTAGACATGGCATCAAATTTGTCCAGTTCACCTCAGCTTAGTTTAACTTCAATTTGGAGGCTTAATAGGATAAAGAATTCCCTGTGGCCCTTTGCTTTAGATAAGTGGCTTTTGGACAAGAGCCATCGTCCTGATTTATGCTCCCACTGACCCTTATTTGGTCCAAGGCTCTTAGAGCTACACTTTGGAGAGTTTATGCATGAAGCTTAATAGCAAAGCAGAAAAAAAAATCTCAAATGTGCTTTTCTTTTGCAAATCAGATGGACGGTGAGCGACCAGAGGACACCCGGCTAATTGAGTTGGATGAATCTCATGGCAGTGAACACACGGTCTACGTCAACCCTCCAGAGCTGCCTCCTCTACCTCATGGAGAAGAGTATCCCCTGCGCTATAGGTATCACAGTGGCAGGCAGTGTGATAAGATCAATGTCTAAAAAATCAATGAATGTGTTTCTTCTGCTAATCTGTTTTACTTTGCACAGCGGCTAAGCAGAAATGCTGACCACGAAGCTAAGGATTAGCATAAATTTTCCCGTTTTTTGATAAATTTGATGGTGGGCTGTGCAATTATTTTTGATTTGACCCAGAGGAGCTTTGGATTTATAAGTTACAGATTAAGATTTTTGAGGATCAAAGTTATACACATCACGTGTCTTACCAGTGCTTGTTTTGAAGTGATGATGGTATATTTATCCCTGCAGCTACTCCAGATTCCCTGTGCTGAGTGTTGAGCTCCTGGAGCCACTGGAGGGACCAAATCCATCTTCAGCAGGGACTGCTTCACGCCACAGCAGCCCATCCAGCCCAACTGCCATCTTTAGACGCTCTCAACAGGTCAGCCTCAACAGAAAAGACAAAAGATTTCACTGAGAACACCAGAGCATTTTTTATTTAAATTAAGAACATTTCTAAGTAATCAACATTTCACATTACATCTTGTAAGAACTGATGGGGTAACTTAATCCTTTTTTTCATCTTGTTAGTTTGGAACTTCGACTTCATTTTTGTCTGTTTTGAATGTCAACCTTGCATTGACAGAGGTCTGAACTGTTTCTTAATGAGATCTTTCACATCACAGGAGATCAAATCGGCTCAAAGGATGGCCAAAACACATTCATCTGTGCCCCAGATGTGGTCCAAATGTCTGCTGCGCCACTGCTATGGTCTGTGGTTTATCTGCCTGCCAGGATTTGTTGGCAACTGCCACTCCAAAGTGCGTGCTCTGCGCACAGCTTATGATGTGCTGAGGAAGATGCAGGAGAAGAAGCTACAAGCTCCAGATGAGGTAAGATTTTATTATGAAAAAAATGCAGGAGTTTAAATGTGCCTTAATTGGGTAAAGAAGAGAGACAGTTTTAACAAAAAAGAATAAATGTTTCTGTTTTAGGTGTGTTACCGTGTGCTACTGCAGTTGTGTGGTCAGTACAGCCAGCCAGTCCTAGCTGTGAGGGTGCTTTTTGAGATGAAAAAGGCTGGAGTTCAGCCCAACGCTATTACTTATGGGTACTACAACAAGGTGAGCGCTCGGTATAAATGTCAACAACAAACGCCAGGGTACCACCCCTTTGCCCACGTATCTTCATTTTTCAATGTGTTGTCTTGCACCGCTGTCTGTGCCGCAGGCTGTGCTGGAGAGCACGTGGCCTTCCACCACCAGAGGAGGCTACTTTCTTTGGGGGAAACTGAGGAACGTGCTTCTAGGTGTGCTTCAGTTCAAGCAAGCAAGAAGAAAACGACGGACTCCACACAGAGAACCACAGCTTTCAGGTGAGAACACCTGAAATTCAATCCTGTTAAGAAGAAAAAAAGGGCATCTTCAACAATGTTTCTTTTAGTGATAGTTTTAGTTTGAGAATAGCTACATATTGGTTATTTTGGTCAAAAATGTCTGCAATTTATTACTATTTGTCACACATGGTTGCATTGTATGTTAATTAGCCTTTAAACTAATATTGCTCAATTAAAAGTGTCTATAAAATATGTAAATCTGAGGTTTTACCACATTGAATGGATTAAGATGAATCTAATGAAACTGTTTTCAATTATCTAAACCCCCAACTCCTTTTTTAAATTTGATTACTTTGAGCTTAACCCTAATCACCCTTGAAATTGTAAACAAGTTAAGAATGTAAAATATGTTCTCGTTAGTTGTTTTTGCCATCAATAGTTCTCGTTGAGTTTGAACCTGCCAGAGTGCTTCCTTCTTTGAGGCTTTAATCCAAACTGCAGCCTCCTCCAGCATGCACTGTTCCCAGTCTGCATTTTCCTAATGACACTTTAATATAATGATAATCAAACAAAGTGAAGAGGTTTTCTTTCCCAGCAGCCTTGGCACACAGGATGCCCATGATGGCACTCTCCTTAATTGTCTACAAGCCAAAGAGACTTTCATTAATGCGATGACAAACTGTCTGTGGGTTTTAAAGAAGGATCATGGTTTGCATGATGTGCGGCCTCATTACTCCGCTTTTTATTGGGGTAATTTTTGAAAGAGATCAGTCTTTTTGCCACTTAGGAGAATTTCTGAAGTGAAGAACAGATTTATTCCGCTTTTTTATGTCTGTGTATGATTTTGTTTCTTCACCACTGACTTTTCTGTTACCTCCCTAAAGATGGCAGTGATCTTGACACTGTCAGTCATGGCAGCATGGACAGTGCAAACGACTCTGCTGAGCGCACCTCCATTGACACTGACTTCACCAAAATGGACTCCAGTGATGACGGGTTTAGCACAGGTAAGAAGACCTCACTGTTTTCTATGGGGTTCAGTTGAATACAGTGAAAGAGTAAGTAAATATGCAACTATTTTTTTTTCAGGCGGCCAATCTGACCAAGGCTACGATTCTCTTTCCAAAGAAGAGGAGAGGTTTTGCAGCAGAGAGACTGACGGCACAGCTTTAGCGGAAGAAAAAATGCTGAGGCGGGCTGGTGAGTCGTAGATGGTTACACCTCTCATTTTACCACTTTTGTAACCATGGCTGCAGGAGTGAGTCATTCCTGCAAAAGCAAAATTAACTCTGTCTTTAAAGCCAGGGAAAGATATCTCAGTGTGGGAGTGATGTACTTTACTTTGATTTGTTAGCTAGTATATTAAGCCGTTTGTCAGCATTGGATTTTTCTGGTAGCAGATTA
Source organism: Oryzias latipes (assembly GCF_053564925.1). Lineage (NCBI taxonomy): Eukaryota > Metazoa > Chordata > Actinopteri > Beloniformes > Adrianichthyidae > Oryzias > Oryzias latipes. The sequence goes on from NC_136242.1 coordinate 19,608,626, forward strand.
TGTAAGCAAATGATTGAGTGAAGTAGGAAAAATGTCTTTAAAATATAATTGTTTTTCCCCCAGCAGTCGCTTTACTGGTTTTTATGATAAGTAGTTCCCTTTAATGGATTTACTTTACTTAAAGTTTTATTTTATATAATATTTCATTTTACGGCATTTAAAATGTAGTTTCAAGTAATTTTTAATTTGTTATAATTTTAGGGTTTCTCCTTTGAGGAACAACACAACTTCATATTTTTCCTCTCTCCTCAATGCTATTTCATTAATATTTTTTGAAGCATCAAGATATTCATTATTCTAAAATGTCTAGATTTCCTTTTAATTTGTTGTTCAAAAGAATAATTTCATCTGTAAAATTTAGGACTTAATTTTATCAACTTTGAGACCAAGGTCCAAACATGCAGGTTCAATGCTTCTATAGTTGTTTACAACTTATAATTGTCAGTCTGAGTATTTTTAAAACAGATGTTTTCAGAACATTGTTTTTCCGCATAAAATACAGACATTTGTGGATTTGTTATTGGATTATTTTTTGTTGAAACAATGCTTCTCAGAATTTATTCTTGTATTACTGGAAAGCCTGTTTATTCTTTTCAATTCTTTTCAATTCTGCTTATTTAGAAACTCTTGCCTTACATCCAAGATCTCTTAAGGCCGGCTGGAAAAAAAAATGACAGAGCATAAAACAAAGCTAAAATAATTACAATTGAAATAATCCAACTCATTCCAAACATTCCAGATCATCTTAATCTTGTTCAGTCCAGACAAATCCAATAACGCTGAATTGTCTTAATTGGATAATATTTGCCTGTAAAAGGGGCCAACAAAGTACATTGAGGAGTCATCCTGAGCAAACAAAAGGCAACTGGAAACAAGAAAACTCTTTAAATGACGGACTGGGAAGAAATCTTTAGAAGACCTAGTCTCGATAAGAGCAACGATCTGCCGTGAACGGTTTGGGTCTGACAGGACCGGAAATCAGAATCAGAATCAGCTTTATTGGCCAAGTACAGGCTTTGGTGTCTTATGCTTTCGTGCAAACTAAACAAGGTATAGAATAGGTGTAAAAGGGTAAAGACTAAAAAGATAAATAATAAAAAAATATGAAGATAAATTTAAAAATAAATTAAAATACAACAGTAGGCAGACAGATACTGACTTACTTCTCTTCTGCCAACACCATTTCATTACGTCGTTGACTAGTTTGGTCTGTGTAGAACTAGATGATTAAAGATTGAACAAACAAAAATGTATCCATTTTATAAATGGGAGCCTTTTTGTGTGAAAAAACCATGCACCACAGCCTGAAACCTGCTCCCCATGCTGGTCTTCAGCCTGGCAGACAGGACTTGGCAACTCACATACTCGGCTCACAAATGCATGTTCTTTACAAATGAGTCACCATTAAAAAGGGGGGAAAAAACAGCCTAAAGTATTGCTGCAATAAAGAAATGGTATACAACCCACCATTTCCCTTCATTTATGTATACACACACATCTCTCTGACCTGAATCTTTTCTTATGGTTCCAGACAGTGGCAGCAGGCTGGCTTCTAATGACACTCATCTATATGGAGTTTTGCCAAAGACAGAGAGGCCCAAATCTCTAGATTTGTCAGGACAGGGATTTACGAGGCTCACCGTGCCTCTTCTTAACTCACCAAAGCAGCACGCCCCTGCTTCTGACAGACTGGACGGAGTAGAAGAAGAAGATGTGGAGTCAGTGAAACAGAAAGCTCTGGACAGAAGTGTCAGCTGCACTGCGGTGAGGAGGACAGGCTCTGAGGTGCAGTTGGATCCCCTGTCGCAGATGGCGGCAGAGCCCGAGTGTGATCAAAACAGCAGCAGCAGCACGCCCAGCTCCAGCCGCAACCTTGTTGAGGAGATAGAGACGTACATGAACAACAGCAGTAGCCCTTTGAGGAGCTGCACCCCCTGTACAGACCTGCAGAACTCTTCAAGTCCACTGTTTCGCTCCCCTTTATCTGGTCACTCTCCACAGTCCTCCACCCTTGTCCGCTCTAGTACACATCTGTCTCTGCCTGTCAGATCCAAAGAGAGGCTGAGGCCATCGCCATCTCTTCCTCTGGGAGTGTGTAGGAAGGACAGAGAGAGACCTTCCTCTTTGGTCTCCCCGTCATCACCCTCCCCTTCTAACTCCTCATTCTCCATGGACTCTCTCTTCACCCCAACTCTGGACATCTTCAAGAGCAGCGTCATATCAGCAGGCAAAGGCGTTGCTGAGAAAGCCAGTCGTCTCTACTCCCGTTTGTCCTCGCAGACTTCATTAACGCAGGTCAGATGTGTGAGATTTTCCAAACACTTTGCTCAACAGCTTTCTCTAAGAACCTCAGCAGTGTTTCAGCGGTTGTCTCACGTGTCCTCTGTAGGATGCAAACTGCGACCGTCTAAGTGTTTCCTCGCTGACCTCAGCGGAGGCAGAATGCTCCTCGTTGACAGAGAACTACGAATCCAGTCTGGACCCCGAAGGCTTTACTTCCCCTCAGCACAGCAGCGTGTCTCGGCTGAGAATAAGCCCTGTTGGGGTTTGCCACCCGAGCCTGGGCAGCCCCAGTAGCCCTACAGGGGTGTTAAGACACAACTCCTTCTCAGGTAAGAGTTTCTGTTTTTATTAAATTACAAGCCCATTGTTTTGATGGTTTTGAGCTACACAGAAGGGAAAAAGATCAGGCGACATTGATTTAAAGTGCTTGCTGTTCATTTCTGATTAAAGCCTCTGTGAAAGGAGAACTCTTAGAGCCCTGCTGGCTTTGTGCTTATTATAACTGGAGGGTTGATTTTATTTAAGAATAGATAGTGGAGATAGAAACAATAGATAGTCTAAATTTAGAGCAGGAAACAACAAAGTAGAAAACCTGGCCAATTGGCATGCAGGCTGATTTAGTGAGTGGCACATCCAGCCATAACCCTTGTGTACACATGCAGCCTCATATAGAATAAAATTGAAAAATTCAGTTTAAACTCTAAAAACTTTGAGTTGTGTTAGGGGGCATTTTATTTTTTAAGTGTAAATGATATAGAATGATAACTTTTGCTTTGCCCTGTGTTTCTAATTGTGATTGTTTCCTACATAGGTGCTTTGGCACTTCCCTCTAAAACTCCTCACACTCCAAGTTCCTCCCCTGATGCAAGCCGCTTCCAGCCAACCTCTAATTATATCATTGAGGTAAGATACTAAAATCACAGGATCTCTGATTAGACACTGATGTTAAAGGTTGTTGGGTAAAAAAAAAATGTTTCCTTTGTCGTTGCAGGTGCTGATGTCCAGTTGTTCTCTATGTAAGACATGTGACTGTTTGGTGTATGATGAGGAGATCATGGCGGGCTGGACGGCAAATGATTCAAACCTCAACAGCACTTGTCCTTTCTGTGGCACAGCCTTCTTGCCTTTCCTAAATGCTGAAATTAAAGATTTGAAACCACAAAACAAGTAAGATTTAAACATATTTAACCATTTTTTTAGGTTTCTGGTCACAATATAATGTATCTGCCTTTCCTTCAGTTTGTTTCTCCTTAGTCACTGGTAACTTAGATCTCCCATGGTAGATCTTTTTTTCTTGATTTACCTACTGCTATTAAAAAAAAAAACATACACATATGAATGAGAAACTAAAATCTTTCCTCCTTGTAGGCTTTCCTTAACAGATTCTGTCTCTCCTCAGGTTCTCTAAGCTAAGTAATCCTGTTAAAGAAGAAGACATCTCTGCAACGCTTAGTCCAAAGGACAATATGTCTGAGGCAGCTCAGCCATCTGTGGCTTCCATACACCCGGTGGAGACCAGTGGAAGTGCTGGCGTGTCTCCACCAGCCTCAGTCCCAACATCTGCTTCTGATTTAGTGACTGTGCCCTACCTAAGCCCACTAGTTCTGTGGAAGGAGCTTGAAAGCCTGCTGGTGAATGAAGGTGACCAGGCAATCTCTTCGCCAAGTGTTGTGGACCAACACCCCATTGTCTTCTGGAACCTTGTGTGGTACTTCAGAAGGCTGGAGCTGCCTAGTAACCTGTCAGCTCTCATCCTGGCATCCCAGCACTGCAGTAGTGGAGACCAGGTAAACAGCTAAGACCATTTCCTCTTGTTTTTTTTAAGGACTTTAGCTCCTCCTAGTGTTAAAGCAAAAAGTCAACAGGACACAACGTGAAATGAGCACACAATTTGTGCGAAAATGCATTTATCTTGCATTTTTTTAATCCCCTTTAGAGTCTACCCAGTGTTTCATCTGAGGACAGTAGGCAGGTGCTTGTGAGGATTATGTGGGACAACTTGAAGCTGCACAGAGACAAAGTTCAGCCGTGCTATGTGCTGTGGAACACACACTGTGAGTTCTCTGTGATTTTTGTTTTTCATGATTGTTCCTTAATTTATGACTGAAGAGTCAAAAGATAAATATGATTGAGGATCTAGACAAAGAAAATGCACAATCATGAACCCCTTCATTGTGTATAATCAATAGTCAGATTCAGATTTTAAGAAAAACAATGTTAATTTGGGATTTCTTTCAGGATTGTGACCTATTTTTCCATGTTTGCAGGTGCCAACTCCTTGATCCGCTCTGGGCTTTGTGAAGAAGGTCAGCTCTTCACTGTGGAGCTGCTGCAGAGCTTTGTGAGGAGCATTAAGAAGAGCGATGTCTATCAACCCATGACTCAGATCATCCAGCTGCTGGGGCCTGAGCTGGGATTCAAGAGACAGAGGTCAGACAGGGAAGATGGATGTGTTAATGTGGGAAGTTTTGAGATGAACAACCTAATTTATTTTTTGTTCTTTGTCCCAAAAAGGAGCCTCTATAGAGATTTGTTGTTCCTGTCTTTAGTGGCTTTGGGAAAGAACAACATTAATATCAGTAAGTTAAAATTATTTAACTTTCTTTTTTACTTTGATTGGTTCATTTGTCAAATGTCGAATGCTTCAGCTGTTAAATGGTTTTCCTGTCCCTCCTAAGGTTTACATTTTTCTTGAAAAAATGAAACGCCCTGGATTTGATTGCTGGAACAGCTCAAAAAGTTAGTCTGTATGATATCAGAGGAAGATTATCCTAATATGTAACATCATGACATCCTTCCATGTGCAGAAATTAGGCAAACCTAAAGAAGACAAAAAAAAACAATTTGAACTTCTTACTTCAGTGGTTGTAAAGAACTGCTTTAAACATTTCAATATGAAATTGTTTTGGATTCAAATTTAATCTTTCAATATTGTGGAAGAATTTTGGCCTGCTGATGAACTCTGCCGCAATCCAGTGAGGTTTGCCACCAGTCACTAATGCACGGAGTTGGAATATGCACTTAACCAGACTGCTGCAAGACATGCGTTGTTTTTTTATCATTTACTGTAGATTGATTTGTGTTCATGGAGATGTTGGTTTTTTGTACGACACAAATCAGGTCATTTTTTAAAGATAATTTGACAGATGTTGTTGTCAGAACTCAGAGCTCTGTCTCCCCCTCTGGTCACTGGCAGGAACCGTCTCCAGAGTTTCTGGATGCCACACACCTGACGTTCATGTGCAATCACTGACAGTATACTTAAGCACTGCACTGAGCCTCACTCAGTGTGAAGTGTTGTTTGTGCCACTCTGCCTGCATTACTGATTGGTAAATCCAGACCTGATCAGCTGATCCTGTTTTGGCTCTGGCTCTGGCTCTGGCTCTGGCTCTGGCTCTGGCTCTGGCTCTGGCTCTGGCTCTGGCTCTGGCTCTGGCTCTGGCTCTGGCTCTGGCTCTGGCTCTGGCTCTGGCTCTGGCTCTGGCTCTGGCTCTGGCTCTGGCTCTGGCTCTGGCTCTGGCTCTGGCTCTGGCTCTGGCTCTGGCTCTGGCTCTGGCTCTGGCTCTGGCTCTGGCTCTGGCTCTGGCTCTGGCTCTGGCTCTGGCTCTGGCTCTGGCTCTGGCTCTGGCTCTGGCTCTGGCTCTGGCTCTGGCTCTGGCTCTGGCTCTGGCTCTGGCTCTGGCTCTGGCTCTGGCTCTGGCTCTGGCTCTGGCTCTGGCTCTGGCTCTGGCTCTGGCTGCCCCGCCCCGACTCGACTCTCGTCTGGGTCCTTACTGTTCTCGTTGTTTGTCTGGTGCTCCCGTGCTCGTTGTTGATTACTGCCTGCCTGACCCTATTTTGGCTTTGTGGACTTTTAGCTGAGCTTATAAACCTGCTGCAATTGGAGCCAACCGTCTGCCTGTTTTGTGACAGTTGTTTAGAATAGTAAAATAATGAGACTTAACAGTAGATGTCAACCCCCTATTAACAGGGGGAGCAGGCTGGCTGTTTGTCATGATGGAGCACCTGGTTCACCCCAGCAGGTCAAACAAGTTAAAAATGTGAGATGTCAGTGCACTCATCTGCTAAAAAAGTGGTCATTATGAACAGAAAGTGACACCTCCACAGCTGACTGGGACCATTAGGCAGCGGTTTTAATGAAACATGTTGATATTGTTGTCAAAATGAGGTTTTATGACTTCCACCTTTATTGCTAAATCTAAACCTTCCCTGGGTTGCAATGATCATGAAACAGCACTCCATGCCCTGGTTTTGCCACTGCTCTGTACTTTAATGTCACACTTAACCGCCTGAAGCTAGTCCAGAATGCAGCAGCACCATTTTAAACCGGGGCATCAGACGAGTGCACATCACTCCAGTTCAGTTCACTGGCTCCATGTTACTTTAGAGTTGAGTTTTTACTTGTTGTCTTTAAAGTTTTTAATGTTCTTATTCCAGCTAATACTTAATTCTTTTTTTTACTTGTTCACTGCTATTCTGTGGAGTTCCAAAGTTTGCCAACCAGTATGTGCTTAATGCACCCAGATCACAAAATAAACATTGGGATGACCATACAAATTATTGTTGCCACCTTCCAAACATGTAATAATATCTCTTCTAAATCTATATCTATTGTTCTGTCTTATTTTTTATTTGCCTTTTATGTCATTTTATGACCTTATTGTTACAATGTTTCTAATTGTTTATTTATCAATTTATTATCTATTTTTATTACACAAAGCACTTTTTTGCCACAGTGGCATTGTAAAGTGCTATATCAAGAAAGTTTATTCATTCCTTTCCAAGCTAAACGTTAACTCACTGAGTGATGAACTTCTGTTGACATTAAAAGGCACAAACCTGCAACGTTCAACTCCCACCACAATGGATCCACGCCGGCCCTCATCTTTATATACGATTTTTTTTGTTTGTTTCTCTTTTTGCAGATGCTTTTGACCGGGAGTACAGGTTGGCTTACGACCGCCTCACCCCCAGCCAGGTGAAACTGACGCATAACTGTGATCGGACCCCTGGAGCGGGGGTCATGGAGTGCAGGAGGACCTTTGGGGAGCCTGGTCTCTAAATTTCTTTCCCCATAAATGTTCTCCTGCTACTACAATCACTGCTGCTGATGTTACAGACTGCTCTTCAGACTCAGGACCAGCTCGCTGGACTCGGACACGGAGCTGTTAAAAGCACAATGGATCATTTTTGTTCACCTGAAACAACAGCCACAAGCGTCTTTCTGTCAGAGCTGAGAGGTATGAAGGGACGGGCCTCGTTAGTAAATTATTTGAAATTTGTCCATATTTTCAATATACTTGTAGTAAAATGTTTATACAGTTATTATACAGACTATTTTATGCCTTTTTTTTCTGTTAACAGCTGTGAATGGTTACGTAAAGTGAGTGTGAGATGACATCGTCCAAATTCCTCTGAGGTCTAGGTGGCCTTGTTCTGACTGTTGTGTGTGTGTGTGTGTGTGTGTGTGTGTGTGGGAGGGGAGGGGGACTTTGTGTATTTGTGTGTGGGTGGGTGCGTGTATGTAATGTATACTCTCTAGTTGATGTCCATTTTTTTTACAAAGCACTTTGACAAGATGACCTCTTTTTTTTCAGTTGCATAACATAATGGTCCATCAACCAAAGCCACAAAGTCACAGTTTATGTAACGCTTGAAAGAGCTTCAGTAAGACTTCAAATTACACTCACAGTCATCTATAAACAAAAAGAAACCCTGACTTAGCAGCAGTTTTTGCATATCTGAAAATCTTTAACTGCACTGTAGCATCATATCAACACAAGATAATCTTCTGAAACAGGAAGGAAACGTCCAAATAATGTTTGCACACATTTTATCCTTTTTATTTCTTTTTACAATGTCAACAAAAGGGGAAAAAAAGCTCTCATCACAACTTTTGATTAATGTAACTTTTTTTTACAATGGATTTTTTTAAGTCATGATTTAGAATTTCATTAAAACAAGTACAATCAAACTAAAAGTGAACAAATAAAAGTCTCCTTTGATTTAATTCATTTTTTTTTTGTTGGAGACTGGGTTTAAATGACAGAGTCACAGGTCTCTAAATATGTACAGGGTATTTGGCTGTTGTGTTTTGTACATTCTCTTTTTGGTCCCAACTGTTTGATGTAAAAGTCGGCTTTAGATTTTTAGACAACTTAATGTTTTAATGTGACATACAGAGCGGAAAAAACATTTTGTGCTTAAAACCCTTGTTCTTAATGACTGTTTCTTCGAACAAATCACAGTGCAGAGAGTTTTGTTGCACTGTTATTAAAACATGAAATGCACTTTTATCTGCCAATTTGTTAGGTACACCTTGTTTGCACTGGGTCAGACCTCCTTTTCTCATTTAAACTGCCTTAATTATGCAGACTAAAGTGTTTAAAGGGGGATCTGTTGGTTTTAGGATTAAAATGCCAAGAAAATATCTCCTATCACAGTACTACTGCCACAAGCCTGGATCTTTGATGCAGGACAGACTGGATCTCATCATGCTGAGAAATACATTGTTTTCACTGAAGTTAAATATTCAAATTACTGTTTCCTTTTTTGTCATCGTCAATGACTGTCTTGGTATCAATTAGAAATGATGTTTTGTTAACAATTAATTGAATTTTTCTGTCCTTTGGCTTTTATTTAGATAAGTCTGATACTGATGTCTGTCAATTCCAGCAAGTTTCTTAAATATTCAGAATTTCTTTTTAAAAAGTATTTTTCTGCCTCATTCTGTTATTGTTCAAGATTTTGGATGTTTGAATAAAAAATGTCATGTATCCAATAAAGAAGCCAGTGAGTGTAAAGATAAAAGCTTTCTCCTGCCCCGAAAACACTTTAAACAATAGGTTTAGTCACTTTCTCAATGTTGTCTTTTGCCATTCAATAACATATATGTATATATATATATATATATATGTGTGTATATATAAAAAAATCTATGGATTATGTGCTTTTCCTGTACAGGATATCACAATCCCTTGTATTGCATTCCAACACCTTGTAACCAAGTGTCTGTGAACTACTAATGACCAAAACATTGCTATGTGTTTGTTTACTGTCTCACTACTTCTCAATTATATACAAGGTTTCTAAAGTGTTATTTATCATTTGTAACACAAATATCAATTTGTATGGTTTTTACATAAAAAAATAAATCTAAATTCTTCCCCTATCTGGATGTACAATTTTTCCTCGTTTGTGAATAAATACACGAACTTCTATGGAGTTTAAGTCTCTTTATTCCAAAATGAGCTTTTTGATTTAGAAACTATAAAAGACAGCTATTTAGGAATATATACTAAACAAAATGGAAATCAGGGCCCTACATTGCTAAAAGGTTGTGCACATGTTTGCATATTTTACTTATATGGACAGTATTTTGTAAAAGGAAAGTCCATATTTCGTGTTTTTTTTTGTTTTAGGTGTTTTAACTATTGAAAGAAAAAGAAATGTAAAAGCTGCCTTTATTCTGAAAACCTTTCTGGTTTTAGAAAATGTTGCTGCGTTTTCTATTTCTGCTGACATAGAAAATGTCACTGGCAATGATGCAAAGCAGCTTGAATAGTTTCTATTCAGTCTTGTGAAACAGCAAAGTTCAATGTCTTGAAATATTTGAAAAATGAAACATTTACTGTTCTTTGAGAAGTTGTCTAAACAGACTATAAATCCTAGGAGATACCCCATTAAATGTATATCTTACTTCGATCTTCACAAAGAATCACTCATATAAAAATGTAAACACGTGTCAACATTTAATCACCTCTTAAAACTGCTGAAATTAGAAGGAAGGGTGAATTATTGCAGCCTTTGTAGGGTTGTTCAAGTTTAATACTTTATAATACTTTTTTAAATACTTCAATGTCAAAAATTGGAATTAAATGAGAATCATGTACCAATACACTTTTCACTGTTTCAAGGTCCACAGTCATGAGATCCTTAAGTTACTGCAGATGAGGGGTCCTGCTTCAGTTCAAAACCAGAGAAAAAGTCTGCTTTAGAGAAGGTTTCAGCTTCCTTTTTCAGATGGAAACAGGGCAGATAATGACTCGATCCTCCAGCAAAACGCTGACCACCAGGAAAAAGAAGTACAAGAGAAACATAGTGAATCCCAGCACCTTATTCATCCTCCAGTTACAGACTGCAATGGAGATTATGACGAAGAGCAGCATGATGAAGAGCAGCACAATGGCACAGAAGAGTCCATTGCTGCTAACAGCCACTGGACCAAAACCATGGATGGACGCGTACAGCAGCCAGGGGACTGGAAGACTTTTGAATGAGACAACGGTAAGAGAAAAAAAAGGTAATAAGTCAGATGGTATTATAAACACTCTATTTACCTAACCATTGACTGTATATGAGAACTGGACTGACTGGCCCCTCCCTCCATACATTCAAAACAGGAAGTAGAAGAAGCACAATTCCATATACTTGTATTGAGATGTAAACAGCTATCAGTAAGTCATTCTATTTGTCAGAATAACCATTCTTGCTCTGCTACCTTTTCCTAACATATTCTTGCTAGGAAGTTCTAAACTGGCCAATCAGATTCCTCAATAAAAGTATGTTGTTCCTGCAGGCCCCCACGTTTAACTTCATTTAACTTTCGAAACGTTTGATTTACAGATTCTCCAGAGTCTGTTTCAAGTGGTAAGAGTGTGGACCTCCTACAAGCTTAATCCTGATTGGCTGTAGAAACACTGACCAAGATCGATGCAGATCTATCGCTGCTAACTGATGATGTGTGGCTCCAAACAGTGCAACCTCCACATTGCAAAAAAATAGCGATTGAAGGTTTTTGTTGGAGCCTGAATTAAGCAATTTTTTATGGGCGACGCCGTCCAGTTTCTTATGGACAGTCAATGGTCCTGATGAATCAAGTTACAAACGCTCACCCCACAGTGATGTCAAAGATGTTGCTGCCCACTGAGCTGGACACTGCCATGTCCCCAAGGCCTTTGCGAGCTACAATCACACTGGTAATGAGATCAGGGATGGATGTCCCTGCAGCCAGGATTGTAAGCCCCATAATCTCCTCAGAGATCCCAATGGTCTCTCCAACCTATAAAGATAAAGCAATATATGTAGAAGCTGCAAAAACTTTAATGGACTCCACAGTTAGTCTTAGAGTAATTTCATAGGAAAACAGCCTATTGAATCATGTTTTTAGTGACTTGTAGCCTAATTGTGACTGACCTGATGAGCCCACCACACCATAAGGTATGAAAAAATAGCAATCCACATGATGGAGCCCAGGAAGGTGATTGCAAAGAATTTCCTAGATTTCTGTGGATTAAAGTAAGACGTGATCAGGTATTAGACTAAAAGAGTTTTTGTTTTAAAGCTGATGTCTGCCTCATACCTCTCTGCGAACATCAGGAACAGTTAGCCACAGAGGGAAGACAATGGGCAACAAGAAGAGGTAGGTAGCTTGTTTACTAGGCGTGTCAGGCCACTGCAACGACAGGGGCTCATCTTCTTTTTCCTCTTCTTCTCCCTCATCCTTCTCATCATCATCCTCCTCCTCTTCACTAGACTCGTCGCTGTCGTCCTCTTCATCCTCCTCATCGCTGCCTGATTCTTCTGAGCCCCCAGACTCCCTCTGCTCTGCTGGCACATCATCCTGAAATGAAGACGTCTCCTTGACTGATGACGGTGGAAGTGCACAAACATGATGCATCGAACAGCTAAATTAGTAAAACACTTCTGTTTGAAGAGTTGCAGCGTTGTTAATTGACTCTTACATAGACAGGTATCAAAGACTGACTTCTGGGCTTTTTGAAAGCCATCAGCACATGGGTGCGGAGTACCTTCTTGTCATCTTGCTGCTCCTTCTTCTCTTTGTCTGTGGTTGGAGCAGCCTCTTGTTCTTTGGTCTGGTCTGTTTTCTTCTGATTGTCTGTAAGAGAAATCCCTAACTTTTTCATCATGTCTTTTCTGTTGAATTTAGTGGTTCAAAAAATAGTTCCCTATCAACACAGTAGTCAGTGAATAATTTATCAGTATATTCTTTTTACAACAAAGTAAAAAGGTCAGTTATTTTTCCCACATTGCTTGCAGTATTCAACAAAACAGTCATATGACATTTAAAATTTGTACTGATTCTTTTCCTGTGGTAATCTCTGAATCTACTTTGTTAAAGGGAAGCTATCTAGATGGAATTCCCTGTTTAGTTGGGCCTATCCCAGTTTATTTATCTTAAAAAAAGCCCAGAGGCAGACATGTCTAATCTTAATCCAACATTTATTACCATACTTTGACAAGGTAGATCACAAATGTTAAACTGGACTAAATTTAATAAATAAAATCAAGTATTAAGACTCCAACAAGTCATTTTTTGGAAAAAAAATTTTAGTATAAGATAGCAGTGCTAAATCCTTACAGGCATCGCTTTCCTCAATATTTTGCCTTCTATCATCAAACCAATAAAATTGTTGTGTTTTGTTTTGTTTTTCACAGGTTTAGCATTTACAAAGAAAGTCAGATATTTGTGATCATTACATCTTCTGTAATCTGTGTTTATGAGAATCTGTGAGATGTTCATTGCAGCTCACAACTGCTCAGATTGACAATAGTTTAAAAAAAATTGAATAACATAAAAAATGAATAGGAAAAGAATAAGTCATCAATTTCAGACATGCAACCAAGATTAAAGATTTTCATAAAAGATAGTCATTATTTTGGTGTGGTACAGACAGAAACCAGTCAGATATGAATCTCATACACTTTTTTTAAATCTATTATTTTTACCAAGTTATCAAGTTTGAAATGTAAACTACTGTGGTTTAAATCTGAGTCGGACTGCAAAATCAAATGAAAGGTGACGGATAGTTAAAGTCCTGCTGGTTACCTTCACCTTTGTCCTGAGTTTTGGGCTCAGATTTCCGTCTAGCCACGCTTGTCAGAATCTCAGCCTTTTCCTTAAATTTTCCTAAAACACAAGCATACACTGGCATCTGTAATAGTTACTAATCCACAACAATGACAGAGGCCAACAGAATTACACCAAAAAACGGATGAGGGAGCAGATATTCAAAAACAGCAGTTACTGGTGTCTAAAGAGAAAGTTGTAGCAACTTTCAGTCACAAGTTTGATACAAAAATGACATTGGCAAGAAAGAAAATGTCAATATATCTAAAAGTCCTTTTCAGTTAAAAGAAAAAATTAGCGTAAAACAACATTTTTGCATAGAGATTTTTGAAACTAGAAATAGCACAACACAGTTATATGTTCAAGATTGTTGAGTAAATAATAAGTCTCCCTGAAAGGATTTATTTTGTTACCTTAAATGGTCCCAGACAAACAGAAATTTCAACTTTAAGGATCCATGTCCCATTCAAGTAATCTTTTTGTGTGGCAACAGGAGAAAAATGTTTTTAAGATAAAATGGAGTTGTGCCATTAGTGTCAAAAAGAAAGGAACTCTACGAGGAGACAAAGCTGAATCAATGAAATCTTTTTAGAGCCCTTTCCAGTCATCTTTTGATCACAGCGTTAGTGGTGCTGTATTTTTGATTATGCTGTTTTTTGCCAAATTTGAAAAAACATTATTGTTTTCTAGGACATCGTTTCTCAAAGGTGGCAGGACTTCATCAGAAATGTACTTCGGGGTAGTGGACGGAACTGTTGATGAGCCTCCCCTCCTTTCCCATCATCCCTATGTTTACACTCTCTCCCGCAGGCTTACAGCCCCTCACAATCCCAACCTAACCTTTTTAGTGTAACAAAAATGGCCAGCAAGTGTACAGTTTTGAGCTAGATGCCAGCTCAAAGGAGGAAATGAAAATGTACATGGATCTAGTCATGTACAAGTGGATGCATCGGAATAGAGCGGGGCAGTGAGCTTGAGGCCCGCCAACTGTAACACGTACGTCACTGATACCGGTTTCTCCAGCAGCTGCTCCTGATCACAACATTCAGAATAAAAAACTGTTCCAAAATGCAATTTTAATATTGATTTTCTTTATATATGTCGCCCATCATCATAAGAATGCTACAAGAGCACGTTAAAAACCCCAAAATCATGCTTTTATTTGGAGTGGGTCTTTAAAGGGTATCGTTTTGCAGACTGTGTTTGATGTAAACTTGGCAGATTTTTAGCTAGCTTCCATGATAAATTTAAAAATAGATAAAAGACTGAAATCTGATTCATTGCAATGTAGGATTCTTTATTTCTTTAATTAAATAAAATCACCTCCTCTCGAGGTGCAGATGAAGATAAGTAACATCAAGTCAAGCCACTGATTCATCTCACGTTTTTTTGGTTCCACGTGAGAAGATTTTCTGTGAGAGCATGAAGTGAGTGATTGTAGCCTTGATCCAGATTGGATGGGCTCATTCAGAAGCTGATTATTGTGTACAGTTTATTGTGGAGTAACAGCTTTAATGAAAGGATGCTTGAAAGTGAAATTAAAGGTCATGAAACTGGAAGACGTCTTTTGTCCACCTCAATCATCTGCTTAACAATGATTAACAAATGCTTAATCATTTGTTCGTTTCATAAAATATTTTCAAAATAGAAGAAAATTGGCCAGCTCCAAAAGGATTTTAAATCACATAATAGAATTTTGAAACTTTCTGGGTTGACTGTATGATTGCATGTCTTTTGTTACATTAGCCTACAAATGAACTCTTCACTAGTCTAGGGGAGGAGGGGTATTTATCTACTTAGTATCAATCTGGACTTAGTGATGCCTTCCCACAGGACACAAGCTAATCCATTCTACATTGAGAGGATGAAGGAAACTATAAAAGTTGTTTTCAAGAAATTTATGCTCACCGTTTCCCAGGGGATCCAGTGTATGAATCATCAGTTGGAATATGGTATTTCTCATGGTGCTGTTGTGCAAAGAAGCTGAACTCCCCCCTCGCTGAAGGGACGGCTTCAACTGGAGGGAGGAAAAAATATATAGCTAAGGTCATGACAGCTATATTATGCACAGACAAAAACACTGCAGAGACAATCACTTCATTGTGGATGACAGGATGTTTTTCTCAAAAGACGACTGAGCATGAGCCAGAACTTCTATCATGGCTCTCACTGCAGACACACAAGTCAGGACCCAGCATGAACAAATTCCAAACATTTGGAGACAAAACAACAAAAAGACGACTGTTCTTTTACAGGAAATTGGTAACTTGGTTCCATTATTACCTTTAACCGATTCTTGTCCTCTGGAGCAGGAGGGGTATTCTCTTCAACGTTCCCATTTGTCTGTGTACAACAATTTTTTGTTCAGTGATGAGTATTAGTTGATAACTCTGGACAAAAGTTATGTCCTTTTTGTCAAGTTGAAAAACAAGCTCATTTGCTGTTGTTGTATATTTGTCATGTTAGGGTCATGTCCTGATTACATATTAACAAAAGTGTTTCCATTGTTTTTTGGCATAATGGGATTCTATGAAGGTGATTGGATCGTCTTTACACCTTTAAAAGATAAATGTTAAATTTTGAAAATTGACTTAACTTTCCTCTAAGTGAAGAAATTAGTCAAATACAACAATGAGCAAAATAATGAGAAGAGAGCTGTAGTCTTCTGAAAACCTTTTATGGAAACCGGTTTTCCAAGGGGTCTGCTCACACTTACAAAGCAACTTTGTAATATATTTGTGGGTAGAGTAAGAAATTTAGCAAAACACTTATTAACACAACACCTGCAACTGACTGGCAAACTGTCTAGGGTGTAAACTGCCTTCACTCAACAGTAGCTGGGAGACGCTCCAGCAACCTCTGACCCATAAGGGATTCAGAGGTCCAGAAGATACATTGATGGATGAAAACACAGGTCATGCAAAATCTGAGAGTTTTAAAGGTATCAGGTACCAGGCATGGTGGTATCAGGACCTGTCATGTAGAATAAACTAGACAATAAAAAGTCTGTTGCATAAATTAAAATAGTGATGAAAAAGATACCTTAAATGTTGTAAAAATTGAACTCTACAGCAAAGTATTTTATTCAGTTGAAAAAAGAAACCTCAACGTGAGCCATCAGGCCTGCTTACCTTTTCTGGTTCTTCCACTGCAATAACTTTCACAATGATCTTGTGTTTGTGGAGTTGAGTCTTGAAAGCCCGTTCCAGTTGTACATTATACTTCATAAATACCACATAGAGAGAGTAACAGGCCACCAGCATCATGCTCTCCCACCACAGTATGACGTTATCCAAGAAGAAAATTATCAGTAAGATGAGGTCAAGTATGTAGAATGATACATCTCTAAAAAGTGGCCACCAGGTGAGGTGAAGCACCTCTCG
Source organism: Oryzias latipes (assembly GCF_053564925.1). Lineage (NCBI taxonomy): Eukaryota > Metazoa > Chordata > Actinopteri > Beloniformes > Adrianichthyidae > Oryzias > Oryzias latipes. The sequence continues at coordinate 19,625,163 of NC_136242.1, forward strand.
GGAAAACAAGGCGCACATTCCAATCACGAACAAAATGTTAAAAACTGCCGAACCAACTATGGTGCCGATACCCACGTTGCTGTGTGCGATGAAGACCCCTATCAAAGAGGTGAAAAGCTCTGGGGCAGAGCCTCCGGCAGCCATAAACGTGGCTCCTGCTACGTCATCAGAGATTTCTAATTTGTAAGTGATCACACCGAGTGCAGGCACAAAGAACTCATCACAGACGATTGCAAGAGACACAAACATGTACACCATCCCCAAGATGTGGAGGATCACCCATCCTCTTCTGCGGTCTTCAATTGAGAAGATGTCTTCTGGGTAGTCACCCTTTACATGAGCTTCTCCAGGCAAAACTGGAGGAATTGTGGTAACAGGAGCTGGAACTTGGGGAGGCGTCTCTGCTGGAGGTTCAGGGGCCACATAGATGCAGTTCACCATAGTCCGGTTTGTTGTTGGCAGAGCAGGTGATTCTGTTGGGGTGGATGCTTCTGACTCCGTAGCTGTTTCTGTGGTAACAACGTATGTGTCCATGTCCATATCTCTCTGTGTCTGGGATGCCACGTCCATCTCTGTTGTCGTTTCATCTGTGGGCTCTAACCCATGTGGGGTGGGAGGCCTTGTCTGCACCTCTGGCTTTAATGTTGCCTCCTGAACACCCTCTGCCGAACCTTCCATGTTCACGCCAACCTGAGGCTGTGGAAAAGGCTCATACAGCTGGGCACTGATGGTCAGCTGGTACAGGGTGCAGAGGAACACTCCCGAGAGGAGAAACAGGACCCGGCTCATCTGCAGTCTCTTCCTTCTTGTATAATGCATTTTTCCTCCCAAGCTGAGTTCCCGATGGCTACGTGGAATTGTTATGCAGCATAAACAGGCTTTGACGGAGTCGAGCTCGCTCCCTTGCAGGAGACCATTGGGTAACGGATTTCAAAACCTCAATGGCATTATTCATGTCATGAAACATTTGGAAAATCCCTCCTGAGGCAAATTAAAGAAAAAAACAGAAAAAGTGATGCAGTGTCATTTGACTTGATACAAAAATCAAAAATGTTCAGTCGTTTTTCAGTTATAAGGTGTTAAAGCTTTTCAATGTGCTGCTTTTCTGTCAACATGATCATGAAAACACCAGAGACAAAGATAATATCAGGGCGGAAAACATTAAACACTGAACTTTCAATAACATTAACATATCGAACCATGTTAAGAACTCAATTCATCAAATGCAAAGACAACAGAACAAGTCATTTTTTTGAAATACAAACCTACCATTGTATTTATTTCTTGCAAAATCTTCAGTGTTGAGATGTCCAAAGGTATAATGAAAAAGTATGTTCGATGACCAGACGGTTATGTAGGACACAGAACGAGTCTTCACAATGGATCAGCATAATACTTAACACCTGAAGTTGTCTAAGAGGATTAGGTACATTGTCTCACTCTCACTTTGTTAGCATACCTTAGTAATGACAAACACGATACAGTCAAAACATTTATTTTCCTTTTTAAGCTGTTGTCCTCCTTGCTTTTACAACTCAAAACATAAAACTCTTGTTTAGGCTTGAAAATAATATTTTACAATACTTATACTGATTCAATCAGTTAAATATTATGTTCAAGCATATTTTTTTTATTTTGGCAAATAAAAAAGCTTCATTTTTATAAGAACAGATGAAACACATCGTCATATGTGTCACTCAGGATTATCCAGAGGTCAATTTTCCCAAACTAGTTTTAAAACTAAACTGCAAAGTAAATGAGGGAGCATGAGTAAAACGCCAGGACTACTCTATCACACGCGTGCAGCATGACAGCACTTGTCATGAGACCTGACACCTGCAAACGAGCAAAATCCGCTGTGTTTTTTAAAGCCACATTTTCCAGTTTTAGTGAAAGTCTCTTTTTTCCCCTAAATTCCGGGTTTCAAACGAATTAAGTGTTTATATGAAAAAGAACTTTCTCGTTTAAAGTAAAACATTAAGAAAGGGACAAAATAATAAAATATCAAAAGATTGTTTATTGTGGAGAGCCTAAGCAGGAGTACAAGTGAATGAAATATTCCTCAGAGGTTAATAAACAGTAAATATTACACAGACATGAGTATTAAACAGTACAAAAACAAGAATAATCTGGTTTAAAATACAGTCCTGTATTTGTTTACATTATACTAAAAGACCAACCCCAGTGAAAATTGTGCTTTTATTATTTTCTTGTAGAGTCTTATTGATGATGGAGGACATATGTTAAGAAAATTAAGCTCAAAATGGCTTTTCTAAGAATTTCTTTATTCAAATTGTAAATCAGGAGCACACAAACTAAGAGAAGGGGGGGCGGGGTTGCTCTTCGTCAACGGTCCCGCTCACAACTCAGGTTTTAAATATATATATATATATATATATATGTACCGGCTGGGTAGCTCGGTTGGTAAGGTGCAGGACTGTCATGCAGGAAACCCGGGTTCGATTCCCAGGGCGGAATGAACAATTAATGGTAATGGAAAAAATGGCAACGGAAATGGGGCAATTACCATGGAAATGAGGCAATTACCATAACAATGACGGGCAATTAACATCACCCAGTGAGGGTCCTTGGGCAAGACCCTTAACGCTGATGCCTACCTCACAACATGAGAGACAATGAACCACATGTCATGCCGGCTAAGACGTCGCCCGGCCAAACAAGGTCTGCGTCAGGTGCTGGGGGACCAGAGCACCCTGATGGAAAGTGGGCTACTGGAACAAGACGGAAATGGACTAGATGTGAAAACAAGGTTCTGTTAGAATGCTACTACTCGAGTAATCCCACCCAGAGGGGTTACATGCAGAGAATGTGGAAAGAATGGATGCTTCGAAACCCACAATCAAGGCTAACTGCCAAACAACTGGTAGCCCAGCGTACTAACATCCACAAACGGCAACTCCTATCACAACTTGAGATTGAAGCGATACAATACAATGCCACAGGAGAGCCAGAACAGGTCAGAGAGGAGGTTATACCACACTCCCACCCTGAGATTGGGTACACAGCCCCAACAACCACAATTCCGCTGAGCGAGGCAGCAAGTGACCTGAAAGACAAGATCATGTCTACAATGAAGACTAGGCAACCCCGACACCAGCTACAACGGTTAAGTGATGTACCGCCTGAAAGTCTACTGGAAACTGTGAATGAAGCATTGAGGGCAATTCCTACCACAACCATCACAGAAACCAATGAACTGGTTTACACTTCAGCAACAGTGATCCTTGAGATGCTTGGCTATAAGAGCAACCATGGAAGAAAACAGTACCCACCATGGAAGCAACGGTTAGAGGCTAAAATCAAGGCAACTCGGAAGGATGTGAGTAGGCTGACAGAGGCTCAAAGAGGTACAATGAGAAAGCAAGTACCTAAGAGATACAGCCAGATGCCCATACCTGAAGCACTGGAAACTGCCAAACAAAGGCTCCTAGCCTTGAGCAGCCGCCTAAAGAGGTACACAAGAGACAATGAAGCCAGACGAATAAACAGGCTCTTCGCAACTCAACCTGCAAAAGTGTACGCTCAGTGGCAGGGTCAAAACAGCCGAGCAGACCCCCCAAGGCTGGAAACTGAACAGTACTGGAAAAGTATATGGGAGAAAGAGACAGCACATAACAGCAATGCCCAGTGGCTGGTCTCTCTGAGAAAAGAACATAGCAACCTCCCTGAACAGAATCCAGTAACCATCACAGTGGCAGACATCCAAGAAAGAGTCTCAGGTATGAAGAACTGGACAGCACCAGGCCCTGACATGATACATGCCTACTGGCTAAAGAAGCTTACCGCACTCCACGAGCGCCTGGCAGCACAAATGAACCAGCTGCTAAGAGATGGGACTCACCCCGAATGGCTAACGGAAGGGCGAACAATCCTGATCCAGAAGGATCCCTTAAAGGGTGCAGTCCCATCCAACTACCGGCCAATAACCTGTCTCTCCACAACATGGAAGCTCATGTCTGGCATCATTGCAACTAAGATAAATAGGCACATGGATCAATTCATGAGCAACACACAGAAGGGCATTGGTAGAGACTCCAGAGGAGCCAAACACCAACTCCTGGTTGACAGAACAGTCGCTCAAGACTGCAAGTCACGACACACCAACCTGTGCACAGCCTGGATTGATTACAAGAAGGCCTATGACTCAATGCCACACACATGGATCACTGAATGCTTGGAGCTGTACAACATCAACAGGACTCTAAGAGCCTTCATAGGAAACTCAATGAAGCTGTGGAAAACCACCCTTGAAGCCAATGGGAAGCCACTTGCACAAGTGTCCATCAAATGTGGGATATACCAAGGTGATGCTCTGTCCCCACTGCTGTTCTGCATAGGTCTGAACCCCCTCAGCCAAATAATCAACAAGACTGGCTATGGATACCGACTCAGAAATGGGGCCAACATCAGTCACCTCCTCTACATGGATGACATCAAGCTATATACAAAGAGCGAGCGTGACATTGACTCCCTGATCCACACCACCAGGATCTACAGTACTGACATTGGGATGTCATTCGGGCTCGAGAAATGCAGCCGGATGGTGACAAAAAGAGGCAAGGTAGTCCACACAGGAGGGGTCTCACTCCCAGAAGGAACAATAGCAGACATTGAGGACAGCTACAAGTACCTTGGAATTCCACAGGCAAATGGCAACCTTGAGCAGGCAACAAGGAAAGCTGCAACAGCTAAATACCTACAACGAGTGAGGCAAGTCCTGAGAAGCCAGCTCAATGGCAAAAATAAGGCCCGGGCAATAAACAGCTACGCACTGCCAGTTATCAGATACCCTGCAGGAATAATAAGATGGCCAAAGGAAGAGATACAGACCACGGATGTTAAAACACGAAAGCTCCTCACCATGCATGGAGGGTTCCACCCCAAATCCAGCACCCTGAGACTGTATGCGAGCCGCAAGGAAGGAGGCCGAGGACTAGTGAGCGTAGAAGCCACTATCCAGGATGAAACATCCAAGATGCATGAGTACATCAAGCTCAAGGCCCCAACTGACAGTGTGCTCAGTGAATGCCTCAGGCAATGGAGAGCAGAGGATACAGTGCTGGAGGACAGATCCTCATGGGAAGACAAACCCCTGCATGGGATGTACCACCGGACCATAACTGAAGTGGCTGATATCAAGAAGTCCTACCAATGGCTAGAAAGGGCTGGCCTACAGGACAGCACTGAAGCGCTCATCCTGGCAGCTCAGGAACAAGCCCTGAGCACCAGAGCGATAGAGGCTCAGATCTACCACACCAGACAAGACCCAAGGTGTAGGCTGTGCAAAGAGGCGCCTGAAACAATCCAGCACATAACTGCAGGATGTAAGATGCTGGCAGGTAAAGCATACATGGAGCGCCACAATCAAGTGGCTGGAATAATATACAGGAACATGTGTGCAGAATATGGACTGGAAACCCCAAGGTCAAAATGGGAAACACCTCCGAAGGTGGTAGAGAATGAGAGGGCAAAGATCCTGTGGGACTTCCAGATCCAGACTGATAGGATGGTAATGTCGAACCAACCAGACATTGTAGTGGTGGATAAAGAACAGAGGAAAGCCGTTGTGGTGGATGTGGCAGTGCCAAGCGATGGGAACATCAGGAAGAAGGAACATGAGAAACTGGAGAAATACCAGGGACTCAGAGAAGAACTGGAGAAAACCTGGAAAGTGAAGGTGACAGTGGTGCCTGTAGTAATTGGGACACTTGGGGCAGTAACCCCCAAGCTGGAGGAGTGGCTACAGCAGATACCTGGAAAGACATCAGACCTCTCAGTCCAGAAAAGCGCAGTGCTAGGAACAGCTAAGATACTGCGCAGGACCCTCAAGCTCCCAGGCCTCTGGTAGAGGACCCGAGCTTGGAGGAGAAACCACCCGCGGAGGGTGAGAGGGGCGTTTTTATTTTTATATACATATATATATGTATACATATATATAGGCCAAAAATAGCATAATCATTATTAAAAGATCACTTAAAACTCTACATCAAAAGACTAGAGTGTGCAATATCTGTAATAAATAGAGGGAGGTGTGGTATACTTGTACAAACTCTTACACAAGAAAAAGCAACTTTTGTTAATAAATCTAAGGTGTAAACTGACCAAAAATGTCCTTGTGTGCATTAAAATAAGGTATCAAATATCAGAATAACAGGAACTTTTTTTGCTAAAGCAAAAGTTGAATTCCTCTCATCTAGAATAAGGGACAGACAATGATGCCAAGGACGAAAAGAATGCTTGTGACCACAAAAATGATGTAAAGCAGGACCAAGCTGGCACCCAAAGCTTTATTCATCTTCCACTTGCAGGATATAATGGAGACGATGGCCAAGACGAGCATGAGGACGAGTAGCATCATGCTGCAAAAGATCCCTTTGGAGCTGACACCTGCAGGAGCAAAACCGTGGCTCAAGGAGTACAGCAGCATTGGCAGCGGGAGACTTCAGGAATGAACAAACAAAAAAGAGGAAATGTTGGAGGTTTCACGTTTATGTCCTCCGGTGCTTTTTGTTTTAGAAGTTCAGCGAACGCTCACCTCACAGTCATGCTGAAGATGCTACTGCCTATACTGCTGGATACAGCCATGTTCCCCAGGCCTTTGCGAGTCACAATTACACTGGTAATAAGGTCAGGGCTGCATATAATCAAGATCAAAATCCCCATAAATTGCAAGCCTTCTGCAGTTTCTCCAATCTACAAAAAGGAACCAGTTTTCAGTTCAACTTTAAATTATAGGATTCAGTATTTTTTTTGTGACAGACTTTGTTGCAAGAAATATCTAACCTGATAGGTCCACCAATGTGTGAAATAGGAGAAAACACAAATCCAAATAATGGAAACCAGGAAGGTCACCGCATCTTCTATATTTCTTTAAAAGAATCACAGGAACATGCCAATAAAAGCCCAAAATTGCACTTTGAGGACAGTTCACATGCAAGTCTTACCCGGGTTCGGACATCGGGAATGGTGAGCCACAGTGGCAGCTTGATCTGCAACAGGAAGAGGTAGATGGCCCGCTTACACCGGGTGTCCACCCGGTGTAAGCGGGCCAGACTCCTGAAGGAGGTCTTTGATACCATTGGCCCCTGGATAGTTGGTCTCCTTAACTCCTCTCTTGTCTCGGGGTGTGTGCCAGCTGCTTTTAAACATGCTGTTGTGCACCCCCTTTTGAAAAAGCACAACTTGGATCCCAATGTTCTATCAAACTTTAGGCCGATCTCCAAGTTGTCTTTTCTTTCAAAAATTTTAGAGAAGGTGGTTTATCTACAACTGCAGGAGCATCTAACAAATTATGATATCTTCGAGAAGTTTCAGTCAGGTTTTAAATCCTGCCACAGCACTGAAACGGCTCTCCTCAGGGTGTGTAACGACCTGCTTCTAGCTGCTGATTCTGGGGCCTCCACTGTTTTAATTCTTTTAGATCTCTCTGCTGCTTTCGACACAGTGGATCACAGTGTTTTATTATCCCGACTGGAGCACTCTGTCGGTGTGAAGGGCACAGCACTCAGTTGGTTCAGTTCATATTTATGTGGCAGGAGTTTTTCTGTCCAACTAGGACAGTGCTCTTCTTCAGAGGCTCCGCTCAAATATGGTGTACCCCAGGGCTCAGTTTTAGGCCCACTTTTATTCTCACTTTATCTGCTGCCACTGGGGTCCATTTTTAGGAAATATAACGTGTCATTCCACTGCTACGCAGATGACATCCAGATCTATCTTCCCCTAAAATCTGGAGGAGCGGATGTTCTCGACAGATTGCAGAACTGCTTAGCAGACATCAAGTCTTGGATGGAGCTTAACTTCCTCTGTCTAAATGAAAACAAGACAGAGGTGTTTGTCTTTGGAAAGACTGACCTGCTGACAGGCTGCTGTAGTGCTGTTGGCCCCCTGGACCCTTCAGATGCTCCATTCATTAGAGATCTTGGGGTAAACCTTGACAGACATTTTAAATTTGACAGGCAGGTCAGTGTTGTAGTCCAGTCTAGTTTTTATCACTTGAGGCTAATTAGCAAAGTCAAGCCATATCTTCCTCCTCACGCTTTGCAACAAGTGATTCATGCTTTGATCTTTTCCAGACTGGACTACTGTAACTCTCTGTACAGTGGTATAGATCAGTCTCTGCTCCGCCGCCTCCAGCTGGTTCAAAATTCAGCGGCCCGCCTGTTAACGGGGACCAGACGGTGTGAGCATATAACACCGATATTACGCTCACTTCATTGGCTGCCTGTGTCTTTTAGAATTACTTTTAAGATTTTGCTTTTGGTTTTTAAATGTCTGAATGGTCTGGCACCTCAGTATCTTTCTGAGCTTCTGCATGTTTATCGTCCTTGTCGAGTCCTTAGGTCTGAAGATCAAATGCTTTTAGCGGTTCCCAGGACTCGGCTTGTGACTCGGGGAGACAGAGCCTTTTCAGTTGCAGGTCCTAAACTCTGGAATGCTCTCCCTTTTTCTGTGAGGTCTGCCAGAACTGTCAGTAATTTTAAGACTCTTTTAAAAACACATCTTTTTACTCAGGCTTTTAACTCCAGTGAGCATATCTAGTGGGCCAGCTTGTTCATTGTTCATTTTATTAATCTTATTCTTTTATTGTTTTATTGCTTTAATTGTTCAATTGATTTTATTGTTTTATTCCTATTGTTTCTTTATTGCATCGTATTGTTTGTGATTTTAGTTGATTTTATGTTAAGCACTTTGGTTGCCTTGGCTTTTATAAGTGCTATACAAATAATAAATTGATTGATTGATTGATTGATTGTGTCAGACCACTGCAAGGAGCGGGATGCTTCTGGACCATCTTCTCCCAGAAGCACATCTGCATTTACCTAAAAGAGAATCAAAATCCAATAAAATTGTCAACGCTATAAAGACACCTTTACAATCTTCAAAGAAACTGATCATACCCTAAAGATTTTACTCTTTTCTTTTACTTTTTTTTTATCTTACATGTTTACTGTGCAAAAAGAGAATTATTCAAATCAATATTAGTCTGAAGTGCTAAAATTCTCTTAGTATTTGTGAGGTTTTCAATTGTACATTGTATCTTGAAATTGAGGTTATAAAACATGCCAGCAAGGTGAGGTAACAGCAGCTTTAGTCCAAAAACTTTCATCTATTTTGGATTTGTATCACAGGTTTGATTTACAATTCAAATAAACATGGATTTTTTTTTATTTTAAATCCAATTTTGGTCGACAATGCTAAAGTTTTTAGGTCACACAGATTGTATTTTAATCAATAAAAGTAGGAAATCATAGTTAAGACAAAGAGAAAAGCCTTTTTTTTCCTGAAAAGGTTGAACTACTTAAACGTGTCATTCTGTAATAACATGACATTATTGTATAATATTGTTCTTTTTTTTTTTACTTTAGAAAATACTGTACCTTTTCTTTATAGTGATTTTTGACATTTTTACTGCCTTTCATTGTGTTTGTATTAATATTGGAACTTAAAAATAGTCAGTTTGTTTTTCCGTTTGTTTTATGTTGATTTGCTATATAAATATAACAAAAATTTGATTTTCACTTTGTTTACAGACATTTCATGTGTGCATTTACAAGTCTATTAATTCTTTATTAAAATGTCCTTAAAAACCTGAGACCCACTTTCATGAAAAATGTTGTTGGTGTTTTTAAAATGTTCTTGTAGCATTTTTCTGATGGAGGACAAATTCAAAGAAATTAAGCTCACAATTGCATTTCTTAGTATTTCTTTATTTAAATTATTTTAAAACAGGAGCAGATGTAAAAATGCAGTTAAAAAAAATACTGGGCGGGGCCACAAGCTCCCTGATCAACGCCAGTGGTCCTGCCCAAAACGCAAGTGGCAAACTTCTAATGAGCAACTGCCGCTCTGCAGAAACTATGTCCAAGAATAACACAGATTTCTGATTTTGGCTAATCAGAATTAACGACCACTGGGAATGCTTTGAAAATAGATCAAAAGATGATCAGAGAGGGTATTTAAAAATGCTAGAAACACACTTCTGCTGATGACAGAACTGCAGTAGTATTTTTCTTCTTTTTCATTCTGTTCTTTCTTTGTTGTCCTCCCATAATTTCAATTCATCCTTTTTTTTTTAACCCGTTTTACCCCTTTCTGAGTCACAGGACTGCCAGAGCCTAACCCAGCTACTGTTGTGGGCAGGTCGGGCAAACCATAGACCAGTCACCAGGCAGGCTGTTGCAGGGCCACACAATCACACACACTCACAGTCACTCCTAGACACAACAATAATAATAATAATAATAATAATGGATGCTCAAAGCGCTTACAAGGTGTTCATTATTCATTCACACTTGGTGATGGTCACTACTGATGTAGTCACAGCTGCCCTGGGGCAGACTGACAGAGGTATGGCTGCCAGTACGCACCTACGGCACCTCTGACCATCACCGGGACATTCCTGCACAAGGAGGGGGAAGTGCCTTGCCCAACGACACAGCAACAGTTGGCTGGGGGAACAGGGATCAAACAGCCGACCCTTCGATCTTTGGGCGACCTGCTCAACCGCCTGAGACCATGGATGTAGAGTCATCAATCAACCAATGAAGCATGTTTTTGGACTGTTGGAGGAACCTAGAGTCCCTGGAGACAGCCCCCGCATGCACTGGAAGAACACGCAAACTCCACACAGAAAGGTCTGGACCAGACTGGACCAGGCAAGAGGCAAGAGCGCTGACCACTGAGCCCCCATGCACCAGCCCTTCAATTAACGTGTTGGATTATTGTTTGTTCAGCCAGTTCCACACATTTCCCTCTAAAAAAAGATCCTGAGAAATTTTAAAGAGTTTTGATCATAAATCAATGGGACATTTTAGATTAACCCTTGTGCTATCCTAGGCACTTTACCATTGGGAGTTGGGTCATCTAGACCCACTAGACAGTGCGCTGAACCGTTTTTCTTCAATGATTTGTGATCTTCACTGGTGTCCATGGATTACATGAAATTTTTCCACCTTTATCCACCTTTGTCCACTTTTGTCATGGTAGGAATAACATGTCAATGGAAGGGTGGGGTCATCTAAGATAGCACAAGGGTTAAAAGGCACAAAAATCCCTAAAGGGGTGATTCCTGCTCACCTTAGGGGAGGCTTCAGCTGAATTGTCTGTCTGAACGGGCTTCAGTTTGCGGAGGATAGACTTGAACACCATCTCTGCCTGAGTGTTAAACTTCATGAAGGTGACATACAGAATATACCCTGCCACCAGAGCCCCGCTCTCCCACCACCTTATAGCATTGTCCAAGAAAAAGAGCCCGACTAAAATGAGGTAAAGCAGGTAGAATGACAAGTCCCTGAAAAGTGGCCACCAGCTCAGATGAAGAACTGTCGGAGACAACCCAGCACACATTCCTGTCACAAACACAATTCTGTAAACTCCTGAAGCGAAGACTCCCCCCAAGCTAACTCTGCTGTCTGTGAAGAAGACTGTTACTAGACTAAAAAGAACACTGGGAAAGGATCTTCCAGCAGCCATGAAGGTGGCTCCAACTACATCATCAGAGACGGCCAACTTCTCCATAATTAGACCAACGGCAGGAACAAAGAACCCATCACAGATGATTATAAGTGACACAAACATGTACATTATACCCATCCCTTTCTGCGCTGTTCAACAGAAAATAAATCTGCAGGGTATCTATTGTAATGTGGAACGTCATCTGGGGAAACTGTGGGAGCGGTCATAGTACTGGAATCATCCGGCAGCTTTGTGTGAAAGTTCTGGAGGTTTGCATCATGAATGCCTGGAGATGCAGAAGCAGAACTTTTGCCATGTCCACCTCGGGTCCTAAGATATGCATGATCTGTGGACTCTGAGTCAAAAGTCATCTCCTCCTCCATCTCTCTTTTGAAGGTTTTGCCAAAATCTCCATCCTGAGTCTCTGGGAAAAGATAATCCAGCTGGATGCTCATGGTCAGACGGACAAGGGTCCAGAGTAAAACCCCAGACACGATAAACAGACATCTGACCGACATCTTTTCTGTTCTGAAAACATAAAAAGAAAGGAAAAAAGTATGTTATTAGGTGAATACATGTTTGTAACGGTTTAACAGACTTTATAGTTCAGGCTAAGGGGAAATTTGAAAAGAAAATCAAAAGGCACTACTGTCATATTTCTCCTTAAATATGTCAACAACATGATTTTGCCCTCAAATATTCAACCAAGAAAACTCGTTACACCATGTAAGATATACAAGCATTAAGTCAAACTTTACATGAAATAAATAAATATAAAACAAGATTCTAAATAATTGAAGAATAAAACTGAGGGACTTACGTAAACCAGCGCGGAAGTAGAGGTAAAGTTACTGTTTGGAGGATTCCTTTTGTCAAAGCAATGACGTAGGAGGGCGGCATTCAAAATGAGTCGGGGGCGATGTAGCGCGCTAAACTTGTAATCAACTGAAGAAAAGTTTTGTTTAAACCGGTTCTTTTAGATAGCCTATCTGGTCAGATATCTACGATGAAGTCAGTTTTAAACTAAGAACTTCAGTACCGATGAAATATCTATCTAAAAATGTGTCCGGTGAATCAAAAATTGACTGGGAAGCCAACTTCAGCAAAACTCTCTCATCTAATTTTCACAACTACAATCAAAACCTAGAAAAAGGCGCTGCTATAGATATATTGTTGTTCCCTGACAAATTTTGTATGTATTTATCAGTGACGTGCGGTGAGGTTAATGGCTGGTGAGGCACTGACGTCATCAGTCAGATTTACAAACATATGAACCATGAGTATAAATAACTGAGTAACTTATTCACCATTTGATTGACAACAGTTAACGTTTTGTTTAAAATATAATTTCAACATGTTTTTTTTCATATACAAACTGCAGCATAGAAAAAAGCACAAACGTTATTATCGTCTTACCTTTAGTTGTAAATAAAGTCCATACGCCGCTCCTTCTGAAGAAAATGACTTGCCGCTTGCTATCACTTCTTCTAGTATTTTTAGCGTCATAATCTCAGGGCTCACCGGCGCCCCCTAACATGAGGCACGAGAACTGCAACATGAGGCACGAGAATGTCTGGCCTCACCCAGCGGCTTTTTCGCCGTCGTTTAGCGCTCAGCACAAGAAACACGTCCCTCACATACAGTTATTTATAAAAACAAGCACTGTGCATCATATACATCTGCTAAATTATTTAAACTCAGCTCATATAGTACAAGTGATTGAACCGACATACAGAGAGACAGCAGTACCGTCTGACTGCATAGGTATTGCGCAATCCAAGGTGAGGCTCAGCGGGCTGGTGCCTCATCGCAGGTCACTTAGTATCTGAACGGCAAATGCGGGAATTCAGCGATTTTGAAAAGAAAAAACACCCAAAAATGGTACATTTAAATGGAAAATGACCGCAAAGCACAACTTACTGATTAAATATAATAATTGAATTTATTTTTTCTCTTTTCTTCCCATAATGACAGGTGAGGCTGTGCCTCACCTGCCTCTCCTGACTGCACGTCACTGGTATTTATATTTAAAGTCTAAAATATTACTGGTCGCATGTAGGAACTATTTGTTGACTGCGACGTTCTACTCGGAAGGATAACTTCGATGCACATTCTAAAACAACATCGCCCATAGCAAGACAAACCACTGTTCTCGCATTTGAATTATGGTTTGTTTATATTCGTCTTTAACTTTAGTAGTCGTCTAAAATGCTATAATGATTAATATGTGTTATTTTGAAAAATCTAGTTTTTTTTTTTTTTTTTTTCAAAGTCGAACTGAATGTTGACTGACTAGCTTAGAGACTAACTAGCCGTCCTGTAGCTTGAGCCGGGAATGGACCTCGCTAACTGAGTCTCATTCATTGCAAGCCACATCCTCGTTCTGGCTCAGGTTGACGCATATTGCAGAGTTTGTAAAGGGGGTCTGGACTGGGATTGAGCCATGCCTACTGTTGTGTTGATGGACGTGTCTCTGTCCATGACCCGGCCCGTGTCGCTCGATGGCAGCGAGGAGTTTCAGAGAAAGAACCTGGCCGTCCACGGACTTAACATGCTGTTTGAACACATGGCCTCGAACTACCGACTTGAATTCACAGCATTGATGGCCTTTTCGTCTCTCTGGGAGCTGTTGGTGCCTTTCACGAGGGATTACAATGCTCTGCAGGTAAAGCCAAACACAATGGCCGGCGTCCTGTCCTCTGTCTCTCTGTGTTGACATTATTATTTTGACTTTTGGAAAGCCGGATTCGTGTTTCATTTTCATTATTTTACTTCGCAGGAGGCACTTAGCAGCCTTGAAGACTATGATAAAACGTGTATCGAAGCAGCTCTCAATGGAGTCAATAATGTTGTTCAGCAGGAGTGGGGCAGTGGGTGTCCCTGTCAGGTACTGTGGAACTTCAACAAGAAGCTGTTTAAAAAAAAAAAACCGTTACATTTGTTAAAGAACTTAATCATAACTTTAATGTTTAATTTATCAGATAATGCACTTTACATTCAATTGTAATTATTTAGAGTACATACAAGTTGGAGGTGATTTTTTGACACGGGTTGCTTTAAAAATAGTTATTTTACTTGAAGGAATGAAGTGAAATTTCTCCAATTTAAGGCTAAAATATTAGGGTTCTTGAAGTTTTAAATTGGATCAGTTCCAGTGAATGTTGCCCCTCTGTCCCAGATGGTTGAGATAACCTAAAGCACTACTGCAAACACGCCATTGACTAAAACCTGCTCTTTCACATGATAAAATATAGCATTTCGCATTTTGCTGAATTGAATCTATTTCAAGGCTTGCACATACTAATACTTGGCAGTGGACAAACTAAAAACATACCTGGGACCTTATTTATAAAGACCACCATGAACAGAAAAGTTGCATAGACATGACTCATCCAGACAGACATGATAACACATTTGATGTTTGTTTGTTTTTTGACACCACTAGGTTCATTGTTAACTTGCGTTATAGAAGGAGAATAAATAGTAATTTTTCTAATGTTTTATAATCCAATAGATCCATCCATTTTCAGAACCCGCCAAATCCCATTTGAGGTCACGGGTAATCCAATTGAATTTATTATAGTTACAAGCCCAGGGGGCTGAGAGCTAAAGGTGTAGATGCACAGTAAAAGAGCAGCAGTGAATGAACAAAAATACACTGTTCCATGTTTCAATGTGGTTTCCTCATTATGTCATACCCCAAAACAGTTTACTAACTTTTTAAGATTAAATTGACAAAAGTATCTGTGCCTAGAACTGTGTCACTGGGGCTGAAAGTGCACTGGCTGCTCCGCTTCATTTCTGTGGATAAATGAGAGTAGACTGTAGAACTTGAAGCCCGTTTGGTTATTTTAGTATTGGTGTATATAAAGTTTTTCAAAACGAATGTGTTTTTACCTTCAGAAATGACCTGTTTAGCCAGTTCTTCATTTTTTACTCTGCCATCACTATCTTCTAATCTCTGTTTATAAAATACATATTTTACAAATACATGTCTTCACTACGTAAAGCACTTTGTGTTAAATATGTCTGCAAACTTTTTATAAATAAAGTTTAAATGGAATTGTAGATTTCAAGAATCACATGACTTTTCTGTGAACTGCTCATGTTTGTGTACCTCCCTCTTTCGTCCCATAGGTGGTGCTTGTTACTGATGGATCACTTGGGATTGGAAAGGGCTCTCTGCGCCACTCTCTCCAAACCTTAAAGCATCGTGGAGAAGACAAGAAGTTCCCACTTCCTTTCCCTTTCCCTACAAAACTCTACATCCTGTGCATAGCAAATTCAGAAGAGGTAATCCATCACACCTTCTATTGTCTAATCTACCTTTAAGACTATCAGTAAAATAGCAGTTGGTGTAAAATCCACTGAAAGGATGAGACCGAACCTCTTGTTATTGACAGCATCAGGAGATAGGTTGAAATAATACATTAACAGTTTTGATTTGATTGTATGCATTTATGTCACAATTTTTGTCATGTCACAACTTGGCAAGAACAAAAACCTCAATTCTTTTGTGCATATGCAGTTACAGATGACAGATGCCATGGATAATTTGGAGCATCTCCTTTGCCTCAGTGGAGGAGATGGTCAGATCTTCACCATGGAAGGTCCACTTTGCATGAAGAGCGTACAAACTATGTTTGGGTGAGACTACCGCATATACGAGATACTTTTTTTATGTGTACTAAGGAGTGTTTGTTCATAGCACATGTTGTTGTTTTCCAGGAGGTTGATTGATCACGCATACTCCCCTTTCCACGCGGTTCTGCACTGTGGGAACCTGTCCTCAGATGTTCAGGTGTTCCCTCGTCCTGAGCCGATGGTGGTGGATGAAGAAGTGGAGCCCATGCCCCGGGCGGTCAGCACAGGTCCTAAGCCGGCTTCACTATTCATTGGAATCAGTTCCATTTTATTTTAATTGCTTTAAACTAATATATGTTTTTGATGTACCCCATTCAGATCTGGAGATTGTGGGTTTCATTGAAATCGCTGACATTTCCAGCCCTCCTGTTATATCAAGGCACCTTGTGCTTCCTATTGCTGTAAATAAAGGTTTGTTTTGATTTTACACTTTAGTTATTATTTACTGATGAACACAGACGTTAATTTTAAACTTATTTATCTCTGAATGCTTCTGCTTTTTAAGTTAACAAGCTAAAAGTCTGCACAGCAGCTCGCTTCCTTCTGCTTTTTGCATCGAGACATTAAGATAAAGTCTGTGGTCGCTGTTACAAATGCAGATGGTTATTGTTTAGGGAACCTTCTTCTGCTGTTAGACAATTTCAGAAAATGCTCACGGTAATAGAATTCTTTGCAGTAAAAGAAGAGGGACCGACAAGATTCCTCACCACTTGGCCAAAAATGAATAAAAGATGTTTTTGTAAATGTTCTTGCGTTCAGATGTGGATGAAGTCGGTGCAGCAGCCACAGACGAGCTTGAGGATGAGCCTTCAGCAACCCAAATGGCCGGCAAAAGCCCCAACTTCTGTGTTCTTTTACATGGAAGTTTGAAAGTTGAGGGAATGGTAGCACTGGTCCAGTTAGGGTGAGATTCTTTTATTTTTTACATTCATGTGCAGGGTGACGAGCTTACTGCTAAACAGATGGCTAAATAGAGCTTGTATTTCTGTGTGTGTCTCAGACCAGAGTGGTATGGGATGCTGTACTCTCAAGCTGACAGCAAGAAGAAGTCCAACCTGATGATGTCCCTGTTTGAGCCCGGATCAGAACCACTGCCATGGCTTGGCAAAATTTCCTATTTGGGGCCAGTCTCAGGTTAAAAACAATAAAATAAAACTTATCATTTTTACAAGTTCATTTTAAATGCAATCATGCACGACATATTTATAATTAATATCTGACATTTTTCACATTTCTTTAGGATAATTTGAAATCTTCTAACGTAATAATAATCAACTCCAGAAGAAACTGATCAAATGTTCGAAAAATTTCACAGAGGTCTCTTTTTAAATGTCTTTTTTTATGTTTTAGAGGCTGCAGAGAATCCGTATGGAGAGGACGACAGTAAAAGCCCCTTTCCAGTGCAACCGCCAGCCAAACGAAGCTATGCTCAGAATGTCACTGTGTGGATCAAGGCCAGTGGACTACAGGTACAGTGGTGTTCCTAGAGAATATGACATCACATCTTCAAATCTATCCTGATCAATCAAATAATGAAGTTATTGTTTAGTTCATGCAATATTTGTTGACCATATTCAGAATTATTCCTTTCAGTAAATATCATTGCAGAACTGGACCTAAGCTTAATAATGTTTCAGTTTCTCTGATAAATAACAGAATTTTTATATTTTACCTGTTAATTCTACATTTTTTTTCTCCACGTTCTTAATAGAAAAATAAAATCTTATTTCTTTATATGCAGGCTAATTCTATAGCTAGTTAAACTGAATCAAAGATCTGTGGAAGTGTTTTATTAAGCTGATTAAAATAAAACAGCTGGTTTTATAAACAGTCATGTTGCCATAGTAACTTTTCCTTTCTCTGCTCACCGCCCAGCATTGACCTGTACTCAAATCTAAATGTTTAGTCAAATGTGAAGTTGAATCCTTTTTATTCTTTTGCCATATTTCACCTTGTTGATTTGCTGTTAATGCTGTGAATGTACAGGCGGATGTCCAGAAGATTCTGAGAAATGCCAGGAAGCTACCAGATAAAACTCAAACCTTCTACAAAGTGAGTTGATCTGTCAAAATTAGGAGTTTAAACTTGTGCAGCCTCTAATGTATATTTGAATGTGTCAGGAACTGAACCGAATGCGAAAAGCTGCTTTGGCCTTCGGGTTCCTGGAGCTCTTGAAGGGCGTGGCGGACCTGCTGGAGAGGGAGTGCACCCTGCTGCCAGACTCGGCTCATCCAGATGCTGCTTTCCAGCTCTCCCATGCCGCACAGCAGCTCAAACTGGCCAGCACCGGCGACTCCCAGTATGCCGACTTTGATCACAACATTGCTCCCATGCATACAGACTTCTCCAGCTGAGAGAACTTTTCACTTCTACGAACGAGACATGAACACTGAAGCTCCAGCTAAAAGTGGACGAGGTGGGACGCTGCTGAGGGGATCCAAATGGTTACATGTGGAAACTGGTCCAGAAGCCAGAAGATGCAAGACCAGAAGGTTTTTTTTTTTCTCCCATGTTTATTCAAGAAATGTTTGACACACCATTCAAATGTAATCCTCATTCATATTCACAGAAAACAGGTTTGCCTTGAAAATTCAAGTGACTTTGAGAATAAAGTGAGAAATGATTTTTATATTAACGAAAACTCAATAAAATGAGGGAAACAATTCTTTAACTGTTGCCTTTTCCCTGAGCTTTAAGAGACAGTTCTAGAGCAATTATGCATTTGAGCCTGATAAAACAGCACAGCATTAAAGCTGATGGATAAAGAAGCCCAGTATTTTAAAGAACAACATCTGTGGTTTCTGAACCGTACCTGAAAAATGACTCAGTTGGTGTGACTGAGCAAAAGATGCCTCATCTTTAGGGTCATGATAATACAAATGAAAGGAGAGAGACAACAAGCGTGCCATAACATTGAAAATACATTTTCTTCAAAAGTAAAAAGAAACCCTATTTGATCAGAGTTGTTTGGGAATGTGAGGATTGTAAAAGTTCAGAAATGAGCAGGCAGCAGAGGTGTTGGAGGAATGTGGTTGAGCTCAATTGGCTTTCCTCTTTTTGGTGCGGAAACGCCTCTTCCTCTGCTTGTGAAGATGACGGAAGTTGATAAAAAGCCCTGGGTAGAAAAAAAATGTAAAAAGATTTTTTTTAAAATACAGGAGAGCATAAGATGATGTAGGCGTGTTATAGTAGGAACTTACCCAAAAACATAAGGATAAGATAGCCTTGAAGCACATAAGAGAAGCTGAGAGAGCCACCGATGGCTTTAGGCAGCGGAATGCTAAAAAGCTTGTTTTTGTCAAAGATGGGAATGGCCTGTAGCACTGCAACGGCTGAACACATAATAGGGATGTTGGATATTATGCAGTGAAAAAAATGTATGATTAGGATTTTTTTTTTTAAGAAGCTCACCTTCAGCTAAAACACCTAACGGGTACAGCGGGATCCAGACTGTGTATCGCAGCCAGGTGAGGGTTTTCCACTCCGTGTTGAAACAGCCCAGCATATAAAAGGGGTACCTGAAATCAGAATACCACACACTTTTGAATAAATGGGAAGAAAATAAAAAAAGTACCCCGCTATAATCAGACTACTTCTGTTCATAAACGTGGTCATAAACGTAGCGCATAGTCTGCGTGTTTAGTCAGAAAGCATCACAAACTATTCAGTAAAAGAGTTTAGAGACCTGGGAGGAAAAGCAGACATCAAAACTTCAAGGTTTATTAACAGACGCTTCCAGCCATGGATAGACAGTAAATTCCTACTTCTACAACGAATAATCGGACAGATTATCTCCTTCTATGGCCTGCATTTTATTTTTTCATACCGCTATAGACGCCTTACGTCTGGCATAGCCCCACAAGTTATTCTGTGCCTGAAAAAATTAACATTACCTTTACATTTCATCATCTCTTACCAAAGAACGGCATTTCTGATGCATTAATGGACGAGAGGCTGTAGCTATTTACTACATCCAGCAATTAAATGGATCCATTTATTATCTACTTACTGCCAGAAAACAAACATAAGAATAAGGAATAATTGGCCTCTTTGACTCGTTACATCTGCTCAAATCTACACTTCATTAGCTTAATGTATTTTTCAAAAAATAACAAACCTCGCAGAAAATAAAGAAAACATTGAAACTTATGAGAGTATTTCAAGAATATTAACTAAAACAAAACGACATATTTACTATGTATATTTACCTAAAAATCTCAATTGCACTCCAAAGATAGAAAACAAAAAACACGACCGGCCGATTGTGCATTTCATCCAAACTCCCAAAAATGATGAAGAGGATGAAATTCCTTCCAATCACCTACAAAGAAAAAAGTAAAAATATAAATAAAAATAGGCAGGAAAATCAAAATGTTGTTCCATTTGTGATTCAATGTTAACAGTCATCCCTGTACCTGAATGAAGGTGGGAACTACGCCTGTCCGCACCACACCAAAAGCAGCATTAAGAACTTCAACTGCTGCCAGGGTCTGGCAGAAGAACATCACATCCGATATGGTGTGAAAAGTGTCGTAGAGAGAATCTGGAATGGGTTAAATCACTTCGATGACTTTAGGAAAGATGTAGTGACTAGCAAAAACAAAATACAGCTTTAAAACTTTCTTTACCTTTTCCAAAAATAAAGAGGCGCACAGTCATGTTGACAAATATCCACGAAAATCCAAGAAACTGGACCAAGTTATATGCAAACAAAAAGCCTGTTTTAAGGCTAATAAACCCTGAAATACAGAGAAACTGAGTTTCAGGCAGCTGGTTGTGCAAACAATGTTTAAGAAAAGCCACTTAGAGTCTAAAAGGTGAATTGGGTTAGTATAAAAGCATTAATATAAGCTGCCATGACACCAAACTTGCAGTGACCTGGTTCTTTGAGCCTTGCAGACCTCAGCCTGTTCCTTCTTTCTTCCTTTTAAAAGAAAAAAAAAACAAGAATAAAGCCAATAAAAAATAGTTTCGTTTGTCAGAGTTTTTCAGAATAAAAGCATGCCATCCTACTTTTTCCCTGATCTCCATCTCAGCATCTGATTCTTCCAGCCAGCGATCAAAGTCCGGCGCCAGGAAGACGGGCTTACGCTCCTGCGTAACCAGCCTTTCCCACCAGCCTCTCTTCTCCTTCCCCACCACGACATTCACCTGCCTCTGTGTGGACTTGTAACTTACCTGGGTATATATGCATGCGATGAAAATACAAAAAAGACTCAAAGGAAAACTATCATTAAAGTTGAGACATTTTAAGAGAACACATACCTCAGGCTTTACTGGAAAAAGAAACTCCAGGCTGAACTCGTACTCGTTTTGTCCTTTGGCACCATGACCTCGAGCTGAACAGTTGATAACACACAAAAAAAAAAAGGTCAAAGATTGTGTCTCTTTTTGAAGCACATTCTTCATCGGGTGCACACAACAACAAAAGACCTAATCTCACCTCTGAACTGAAGAACTTTGTCGTGCACTTGGACATCAATGTTCTGCAGAAAGACAGGCAGTTGGTAAGCATACCTCCTCTTCCAATGTGAACTTTCAAAGACCATTGGACTTTTTTTTGTGTACAATGCAGTGGATTATAAATGCATTCACTACAAGAAAAAAAAAGTCCATCCTCAAAAAATCAACTACCTTAACATACAAGAATACTCTAAATAAAAATATATGACAGCTATTAGTTGTGATTAGTTGCTTTGTTTCCCTAAAAAAGAGGCATTGTCCTCCACAACAGCTGTTTAAAAAAAGTTTAATATGTTTATGTGTTTCAAAAATTGAAAGTCCTTTATTTTATGGAATTATTACACAAATATTGAGATAATTTAAGCCATTATGTCTTTTAAGTTTGGTGATTATGGCCAATAAACAATAAAAACTTTAAATGTAGTTATAAGAAGATCACATCAGGCAGATTATAAAAGGATGTCTTCACCTTAAAGGGCAGATTCCTGAAACTGTGTTCATGTCTGACATATATAAAGAAAATAAAGCTTAAAATTGGATTTCTACACATTTCTTTATTCAAATTGTTGTGAATCAGAAGCAGACGAAAAAATGCTGTTGGAAAAAGCTTGTAGCAGTGACATAGAAGGCACAACTGTAAGCCATAAGCCCCCATCCGCCCCATTCTGAGGCATCCACTTGCAGACAAATAGATCCATGAACGTCTTTCTTTTCCTCGTCCGAGCTGGAATCAAAACGGCTGCATAGCTCAGATATTGCTTGCCATTTTTGTTGCACTGGTAATTGGTGCGAGAGGCTGTAAGCTAGTAAGCTAGTGGATAAACAGATGGATGACGGGAAAGGGGGGAGGTGTTGCTCTGCACCAACCAAATTTCTAATGAACTCCTGCCGCTCTGCAGAAACTATGTCACAGAAGAGGACACAGTTTTTGTTGTTGTTTTTAATTATTTTTGCCTAAACGCAGCATAATCATAGTTAATAGACAACTGGGAATGCTTTTACAATAGATCAAAAGATGTTAAGAGAAGTACTTTGAATGTTGATGTGTCTGCCTGTGTGTTATAAATGACTGTTTCAATTGTAGACTCCAGAAAACACATAAAATACATTGGCCATGATCTGAAAGAAGACTTTGGGCTTTGTTTCTGACATTTTCTCTGGTGAGAGGCTTGACTGAAGGAAAACAACATTTGTGGCCCATAAGTCTTCATCTGTGTGGTGATGGCTCCGGTTAGACTGACTGCTAACCAGATTCAGATTCTTGAATGAATGGATGGTGTGGCCTATTGACTGTTTTTCAAATGTGTGGCCCCAAGATAGGGGTTTGGAACCTGGTTTAACACAATTTCCTTAAGATTGAGGACTTCAGACTGATTGGCGCTCTGGGTCTGAATGCGTAAAGTCACGTGACTGACACTTCACGCTCGCGAACTCGACTCTTATCTTTAATTCGACCTATTATTTAACAGCTTTAATGGGGTTAACCTCCTCAGTGGCTGCATGAAAGATCAACACCGAGGACTAGAAACATGTAACATGATGTACGGAGAGCTTCACGCTACCTTCTAAGAATGAAGACCCTCTCCAAACGTATTCATTCATTTATTAAGAGCTCGGAGCCAACAGTGAGTGATGTCGGCGGCAGGGGTCGGGTTTCACTCACCTGAGCATCCGTGAGCTCCACTCGCAGGTAAATTTCCTCGTGACGCTGGGCCCAGTAAACGAGAGGCGTTAGCATCATTGTTGTGCTCGAGTCGTGTTTACTTCAATTAAAAGGTTCTAACTAAAAATCGCATAAAAGCGCGCTAGCTGCCAGAAACCCGGTCAGCTAATACCCAGAATATTCCGTCAGCGTGCGCGCTCTCAAAGCGTCAGTTTAAGCAACGTACTCGTGCGGGGGAGGGTCACGTGATACTGTCCTTCTCTCTGATTGGATGTTTGGGAATATTTACAATAGTATCATTGGCTGGTAAAAAAAAAGGGTGACAGCCAGTTCAGACGGGATGTTAGCTTCATCTTGAGCTAGCATGCAACAGGAGAAGCAAGTTTTATGTAAAACGGTCGAGTCGCTGAACTCTTCTGGAAGTTTCCGTGTTCTCGTTGGGGTGACGGGGAGTGTTGCATCGTTAAAACTACCAGCTTTAGTCGACCAGCTTCTTCAACTCCCTGGGGTGAGAAGAAAAGAACTTGCGTGTTGTTAGCCAAAAGTGCTTGATATTTAGCCTCTGGTGGAACACCCATGACAATACAGCAGACTTCCATTGTGTGCGTGGCTTCAGTTTTACCGCAAGATGGGGATAATAGACAGTCACTTGAAAAAACTGAACATCATCTGTATGAACAACAAAATATTAAATGTTGTTGTTTAGTTGCTAATAACATTCAGCAATCCTCGAGAATGTCAAGAATAAGTGTATTGATCCATATATCCACATGATGGAAGAAGATCTCTTTGACTAATTAAACTATCAATGTTTTTTTACCATATTAATTTATTTCATTTTTATATAGATTTAGCTATGTGGATTTAATTAATTTGACTAAATAGAAATTGGATTAAACTGGGGTGTATAGTCTGTAGTTCTGGTTAACTCGTAGACAGGTTTGTTGATGTAATTTTGAAACCAAGAAGGTCTCAATAAAAAAAGAACTATTGAGAAGTGAAACCTGAAACATCCGGTGGTAGGAGTCCGTCTGGGAGTTGTGAAGGAAAATGTTTAGCAATACACTAAATAAAAACAGTGATGGTACTGTTGTTCTAAACAGGAAGGTACAGCTGTGTGTCAATAAATGCAAATATTTCCCCCTGTTTTCCATTCACTATGTGGACTTTTGTCAACAGCCTTTTTGGGGGAAAGTCCCCCCCCCCCCCCCCCCCCCCAAAAAAAAAAGAAATAAATAGAGCCCAACCTATTGTCAATATTTTAATTTTAAAAAAAAGTATTGAAGCCTCCACAGAATATCTCGGTGTTGAGCACCAAAATAAAACCATATTCCACCAATGCATGAAAGCTAAATCTTGGAATCTTCAATGTAACGATGCACAAGAATTTACTTTATGATGCATACGTTTGCAACAAACTCCATTTAACAGCTCCTGCTGCAGAAAATGTGACTTTACAAGTCTGTCTTCATTTGCTGCAAGCTTTAGTGTGTCTAAAGCTTATCAGTTCCGTTCATTTTAACAGTTTTTTTTCTCAGAAGTTTGATTAAACGACAGACTACTTCCCTAAAAGAAATTATTGTGGTTTTCATGGTCCAGTTTTGTGCTTTAGGTGGATGTCAGAGTGGTCACCACAGAGCACGCCAAGCACTTCTACAAGCATGCAGAAGTGGCAGTAAAAATCTACAGCGACAAGGATGAATGGGAGGTAATGTTGGGATTGCCCCAAATGTTTTTTGACATTTTTTCTTGTCGTCTTTTCTTGAACACGAGTGAATTACTAAGAAATGTGGGGAACTGCCTCTAAGATGTGTAAATATTGTGAAATGCTGACGTCGCGTGTCCCCAAAGGAGCAGTGAAGAAAAAAGCGTCTTAGTGTTTGCTTGCCAAATATCCTGTTTCTCATTTAGCTCTGGAAGGAGCGCACTGACCCCGTGTTACACATTGAGCTGAGGCGCTGGGCAGACCTGCTTGTCATTGCACCACTTGATGCCAACACACTTGGAAAGATTTCTAATGGCATTTGTGACAATCTGTTGGTGAGGAAACATATGATCGGTCAACACAATTTGTCACACAGTTCACTAAGGTCCTTTGTAGATTTATGTGACTTTTATTTTTTTATTGATGATTTCTTTTTTTAGACATGTGTCGTAAGGGCCTGGGATACAAGTCGACCTCTTCTTTTCTGTCCTGCAATGAATACAGCAATGTGGCTGCATCCCATAACAGCCCAGCAGATATCCAGACTAAAAGAGTTTGGATACATGGAAGTCCCTTGCATTTCCAAGAAGCTAGTATGTGGAGATGAAGGTTGGTTTATTTTTTTACAAAGTGATTTCTTTGTTTTCTTTCCTTGCCGTATCAAATATGAGGTTATGGTGTCTTTATTTTGAACATTTTCTAAAATAACAATTATCCCTGCTCCCACAAATCAAAAGAGTTTCTCCCATATGTCACATTTTAAATCAACAAAGTTTGGTTTTATTTTACAGGCAATAAAACAGGAGGTCTTGTGCAGAAGCATTAACTACAAAAGTGTCTCTTTTCCTCCTTCAGGATTGCATAATTTCCCCCAAACTGTTGCTGTGCCAAACGATCATCTGAGCGTATTGCCTTTCAATCAGGAAGCCCCCAAAATGCCTCGGAATGTGCAGACAGGTGTGGATTTGCAGCAACTTAATACTTGCTGCTGATAAAAACCTATCCTGAAACCATAACAGACATCCATACAAGTTAAAAGAAAATGCCATTACTTGTTAAATTCACCTTTTTACTGGAGCAATCATTGCTGAAACTCCCACAGGCCTGCTCCCAGGCCCACACTTCCCTTTGCACAGGTTACATTTTTTAGCCATTACATACAGATATATAGTATTTCCTGTTTTACATATTTTTGCGATTACGCAATGACAGTGCGGTAGCCGCGCTGTCCTTCCCGCCGGTTTCTTCTCCTTTCAGACTTAAGACATCTGCAGTGCGACCCATCCGACTTCAATTATCGCACAAAGGTTCAACTGTTTCACAAATGACGTCCAGCAAGATCCCTGTAAACCCATGAGTTCAAGGCTGCAATGAAGTTTTTAACAAGTTTTTGATGAACAAAGTAAAAATGAGAAACTTTTTCTGATAAAGGCTGTACAAATACGGTAAACCTGTTGTTCCATCAATGTTTCAGTTATCCTCCTACATACAAAGAGTGACTTTCTTTGTGATAATTTGAAGCCCTTCATATAATATTCCTAATTTTGGATTACCTACATAAAACCTGTCCATCTATGCATAGTTAAAAGGCTCTAAAATGCTAAGGATCCTTTTTTTCTTGATGAAAAAACATAAAATGATTTTCTTTATGATAGTATTGAAAACTTCATTACTTTGTTTTACAGAAATATACTTTATTTTATACGATAATATGACAGTAATCATTTTCCCATTATTAAATATTTTCCAGTCAAAAACAGAAATATACTAGACACAATCCTCTTTCAAATGTTGTAGATTGAAGGCACTTAAAGTTTCAAATAATCTTAGTTTTCAGAATTTAGAAATTAGTCACAAAATATTTTATTGAGTGAGAAAACAGGTTTGAGCTGAAGCTCTTGGCGCTTGATTAAGGCGGAAGCTCATTTGTGAAATAGAGCCGCGTTTTCATTGAGATCGGTATCACATCTGAGATATTGATGGGCGTCTCAAGTTTGGCTTCATCTTTCACAGAAATCTGACAGTTATTTCAAAACAAAAATCATATCTACCGGTAGTCAGTTTTTCTATTGGTTCATGTCCAGTGAGGTTAAAGATCATTTTATAGAATAAATGCATTAAACAATAAAATCCTTTATTTGTCTATATTGTCTTTGCTGGAGAGCATTTATTCAAGTTGATCAGTTTTAAGGGGTGACATAATGCAACTTTGTCACTCTTAGAATTGGACTCAGACATGCCTCCAACTTTTTAATCTTCCTTTGCAGCAAACTGTCAACATATGGGACTAGTACCTAGAATTGGGTGGGATGTTTTTTCATATGAACAGAGGTATAAAACATGATGCATTAGCCCTAAATCACCTGTAAAGATCTACCACTAACTGCAGAAAACTCGGCGGACCTAGTTTCCCAACATTTCATCATTCTCCTCTCGTTAAATTTCCTTCATTTTGTTGAGGCTTGTTGGGCAGGAAAGAATTGTTCTGGTTTTACAAGTTTCCCTACACGACGGAAACGTCTCGAGACGTTTCACAGATTCACACAGGCTTCATCTTTTGGCCACTTGCTGTGAAATGCACGCGCCTGTTGGTAGGACCTTTGGTGGAAGAGGTACCAAACAGGACAACTTTGATCTCACTAAAAAAATACTGACTGGATTATAGGAGTGTTGAAATGTTTCTGCGAACATCATGCCTGCAGACGGTACAAAACCTGATCGACGTGTTCACAATGAGTAAGATGAGTTGTGCAAAACGTTAGGAAGGTAAACAAACTGTCAAGAATTTTTGCTTGTCAAGTTGGTTTAAAAAAAAAAGTCTCTGGTTTTATGAGTTTCAGATTTCATCAAATGGATGCAAACGTGGATCTTACCTCATAGAGAGGAGAGCAGCAGAGAACTCCCCCTAACATTTGAGGCAGAGGAGTGAACTTCGACCTTCAATACTTTGCATACAGTTACACCGCGACATCTCTCAAAAACAGCATAAAGGCGTTAACCACAGCAGGGTGATGTGACATCGTTAATTCGAAGCTTAAACTCCACAGAGTGCTAAAAATGAGGACTTCCTGACTATTGGTGCCTCCCGTTTCACAAGCCGCCATCACCGCAGAGCCAAAGGCTGCACGAATCAAAGGAAACTGTTAATGCCAGCGGTGTGAGAGGTCACACCAACCCCCCTTTGGCACTTTAAAATATGTTTTTTGTGTCCCCAAGTGATACTTTTAACTACTGATGTCTCTACTCGATTGAAACACTTTATTTTTTGGACTCTTTACTCAAGTGATGTATTAGATTTGGAAAGGCTGATCTGAGAACCTCCAAACCTGTTTTCTATTTCCTAAACTTGTCTGAATTCACTCCATTTTCTTCTCACAGCCACTCGGATCCACCTGTGAAATAGTTTATAGTTTTGGTGTAAAAAAACAAGCAAAAATTAGGCCAAACACTGAATGTGGCGTCTAGATAAACAGTCTTAGCAGGAGTTTATCTCTATTGTTACTTTCACTGCTTCAGACGCGAGGTATCCTCTGCATGGGAACTGCAGCACTTGCATGCAGCGTCATTCCAAAATAGGTCAACAAAAATGTAAACCAAAAAAAAAATAAAATGTGTTGTTTGGAAAAAAAAAAGTTTCGAGGACTTTTATAGAAAGCAGGTGCTTTCAGCCTTTTTTTTTTAAAGAAGGACAGGGTTCTGGGTTTTTATGTTCGTTATTTTGTTTTGTTTTTTTGATCATTTTTTTAAAAGATGGGAAAATGGAGATTATTTTGGATGAATTTTTCTGCTCAATAGAAAATCTAGGCTGCTTTCTCATTATACTCGATTTTGATCAGAATTTTAAATATTTAGATGCCCGATGGTCGCAAATAAAAGGTAAATTCATTTTCTAAATCAATATTCAAACAGGTTATTTTATTGTTCTATCTTCTGTTTATCCCGAAATTGGTGGACAGAATCAGCTGGAAGAGCTAAAGCTGCTTCAGTGTTCAGTTGGTTAACCTGGCCTTTCAGTTGCCTCTAGTTCCAACTGAGTGAAATGTGGTCGGGCTGTTGGGTTGGTTTGAAAACATGTTTCATGAACTTCCACCATCAAAGGAGAGCTGCCAAAATACAAACTCAATCTGGAACCCTTTGAACCCACCTGATATGTTCCAGTTGTCATTCACAGTACCAAACCCTGGTATGTTTGCAGACTGTTCATCAAGTGTGTTGAAAAACTAAACACATAAAACAATGCAACATGCTTTGTTAGTACCTTTAATCATGTGTGTTATTTTCAATTTGTTCTTTTCTTCGCTACACTAGCCTAAATTTCATTATTTCAGTTTTTTGCTGTTCATGTCAGTTTTTCCATAGATGTATTCCTTTTTTTTTAATGTTCTTTACTAAATGTATTTATTTTTTAATCCAAGACGTTTGCCTGATTGCTTTAAATTCTGTGCTTTCTCGTGCTCAGTTGTGTCTGAGTCTACTATCTCATGCACTCAGTCAACCTGCAGTTTCTCTGCCTCTGGCTCTCTGCAACAAAGGCTAAAGAGTTCAGAGACTATATTTAGGGATCAGAAATTCTTGGATGGACTTAGTGACACAAAAGGTGAACTGACTTTGCTTCTCTTTTGCTTCAGGTAAAGGCGCCATGGCAGAAGTATCTACTATTATCAGCGTTGTGGAGCAGCATCTCCACAAATCGAAAGAGAAACCAGAGGAATCTCAATAAAAAACGGACATCACCAAATAAATATGGTTTTCCTTCATATTCATGTTTGACTGGAGCACAAAAGGAATTTAATATTGTTGGGGTTTTCTTTTCTTGTTCATGACAAACTTTCACAAATCATTCCAATGTAATGATTTTTTATCATTCATGCGTCCTGCAGTTTGGCCATAATCTCCCGCTTTGACAAATGCATTTATGTTTATGCTCCGTTATCAAAATGTCTGATTTAGAAGATGTGATTGCAGACTTTTAGATGGTGGATATTCTTGATTTGATGAGGTTTTTGTAACTGTAGAACTTTATACTTAGTGTTTCAATGAAAAATGAATGGAAGAGATTTTAATAAAAGAGTGATTTTTGTAACAATGTCTTTTCACAGCAAAGATGATCCTCAAAAGAAGGTTAATATAGTGGTCAGATTTTGTTCATAATCTGGTGTAATCTAATTCCTTTATTTTATAAATCACTTTTATTTACGAAAGATTTATTTTAAGGAAGAGTAGCAAGTCCATCCATAATCAGGATTAGACAAGATAGTAAGAAACAGAGGGTGGGTTCCGAACCATTTGTGTGTGTGTTTTTTTTTTAATTGTCTGTCAAAGCTTTCTCGATGCCTGTGGGGATTAATTACAAGACACAAAGCAAATTCTTTTCCCAAAAGATTGGCTTCACAGCAGAGACCAAATAAAAACAAACCGAATGCTGACATGTGTCAAGATGATCTGGATTGTTTTAGCCAATCTAAACATTTATTACATTTGAAAAATCTGGTTTTCAAATTCGGTATTTGTATATTTTATTGCGTATTCTGAAACCCATGTATGAAAAAGCTTGTAACTGCTATTTCAAGTGAAGATCACATTACTCCTCAGGCATTTATTGCTCTAAAAAGCCTCCATCTCACAGCAGATGTGGAGTGTGTCTGGAATAGACGGACAAGAAAAAGAGCAAACCAGGTCCAGAGTTGCTTTACTGACATCAATCAGTCGAACAAACAGCAACAACTGCTCTTCATGGCACAATGGCGCATTCTTTGTTACTGCATGTTGGTGATACTCGGTGAAAAGTACTCCACTCAATCCTAATGAGACACTGTTCAAGCTTGTTTTTTTTATCTTTTTGCCCTGCCTAAGATGAATTTTATCTTGATTTATCTTTCTTTCCAGCAAATCCATTGAAAACATTTGCTTTGCAAATAGCTGCAGGGCATTGTTGCTGTTGAGCCCGTGAGGTTGCAGCACATGGAGCCATGTGAATGGCTCACTAAATGAGAGGCATCCTTCCTGGAGCCACAAGCAGTCTGTCCTGTTGCTATTGGCTGATGGTTAACTCAAGAGTGTGACATCAACCAAAATGATGAGGGGAGGGGTGACAGAACTGGAGTTTACTGCTCGCGTGTCATTTGTATTCAAACTAAAGTAGGGTCCAAACATTAACATTTTGGACAGTTTTTTTTCTTTTACCAGCCTTCATTGTGTTTTTCTTTGAATTTGGACGTCTATTTGTTTCCCGAGGAAAAGGAGAACAGTACTAAGTAATGTTTTAACAAGAGGCTCAAGTCCTAACACCTGGATTACATGAAATGATGGCAGAAAGGACCCTCTTTTTGTCCTGGTTATGGCCTATGCTGGGCTCAGGACAAGCTGTTGTTGAGCGTGATACCTTGAACAGTCCATGACAATATAAATACGCATTCTATCTGAATGCATATTTAAAATAAATATGGATCCAAAATCCTCTTTCTCATAATTTGCCAGTTTCTTTCATCCACAGTCCGGTATCCTATGTCTGATGGTAAATTTCTTTGTTTTGGTTAGTTGCTTATTCAGTCAAAATCCTATCAGTCAGGAAAGTATTATATAACTAACCACTGATTGATATTTAACTAGTAGAAGTCATTAAATAAATGATTTGGTTCTTCCCAGAAAAATTCTTTTTCTTTTTGTTTAAGTAGGAGTGCTTTTATTTATTTTTTGTACCATAAAAAGGAAACTGTACTCTGATTTTTCACAACTCTAATCCCAAAATAAACTTGACTGATGGTTTTATTGATGAGACAACATTTTAAAAAAATATTTGCACCCCCCTTTGCAACGGCGGCCGTGTCCCCGGGGTGCCGGCTTCCTGGGCCCGGCGGTGCTCTCTCCGCGCGGTGGGGGGGTTCACATTACATCTGAGCCGGGGGTGTCTGGTCCCTGGGGGGTGGGTTCTGGTCCTTGCTCCTGAGTGCTGGGCCCCGCCAAATTTCCAACTGTGGCCGAGCCTGGTCGGGCCATATTTATAACACCCCTTGTGGGCCCTCTTTTTTTCCCCGGGGTTCCCCCCTCCTGGGCGGGGGCGTCGGGCCCCCTGCCTCGCTCCTCCCTGGACCAACCGTGGGCCGGGCGGATGGTTGCCTGGAGTGCGGAGCGGGTCTCCCTTGGGGGGTCCTGGCTCGTACCTGGGGTTGGGGCGGGGGGATGCCCGGAACTCCTGGGTGGTGGTGGGGTGCTCGTTTGGGGCTGTGGGCGTCCTTCTCCGGTGGGGCTCTGCGTTGGGTTCTCCCGGCGCGGCGGGGGGGCTGCTCTCCTGGTTGGGCTGGGGCGGCGCTCTCTTTCCCTCCGTGCTTCCCTGGCCTCTGGCTCTGGGGGCCTTGCGGCGGCCCTGCTGGCCCTGGCCTGGGTGGCGGGCTTGGTCGCCCGGGCGGCGGTTGTTCCCTGCCGGTTCCCGTGTGGCGTTGGGGGGATTCCGGCTGCCGCTGCTGCTGCGGTGGGGGTCTTGGGGTGGGGATGGCTGGGCACTCTCCCTCCTTCTTTTCACGTTCCACCATCCATTTTAGAAGAACATAAAACCTCACCTGAGCACTGGTGTTAGCTCACCTTTGCACTAATAGCTTGCATGACTGAATGACTGAAATATTTCACACTAGTTGGTTATCAGGCATAAGTATGCGTGTGAACACTATCTGTTTTGTGTACATGTCGACAGGTGGACATTTTTGCAGCTAGCAGGTGTGTTTATAACATTTGAGTGTGTGTGGACAGGCCCCGCCCTTTTTGTACTGCATTTGAACCTTACCATAATGATTAACAACCAGTAAACTTGTTGCTGTATGCTGCTTCATGGTCTTATCCCCCTTCCCCTCCTATTATCACCCCCTACCCCCCCCTCTCTCTAGCGTCCCTCTCTCTTCTTCCCCTCTTTCCTTTTCCGTCCGGTCCAACACCAAAGATTTTCAGACATGATTGAAATTAATAAAGTTTGGCCTCAATTACAAAAGGGGTTTATTCAGACATACCTTTGGTTTGTCAGAAGATTAATAACCCCTCTTGTTAAAGCAAAATATGTCCAACACAAGAGGCCCTCAGCTCTCGTCTGTCTGCCCAGCTGTTGGACAGGACAAGTTAAAAAAAAAAAAAAAAAAAAAAAATATTTGCAGAAACCGGTTTTTCTCAGAGACAGCAGCCATTCATCACCAGTCCAATCCATCACTAGACCGGCAACGGAACATGCTTGATTCGTTTGAGAGGATAAGATTCATTAATGCTTTTAATCACAGAGATTATTTTTAAAGAGTCAAACAACAGTGCCTGATGCTGAGTCACTGATTGGAACACCAATGTCTAGATGGGCTCTTAATTTAAGTATCTTATATTAAAAAGGCAGCAAAGGAAGTTAAAAGGAGCTCAGAAAATAGCAGGGGTATTTAGGAGTCAATTTGGAATAAACAAAAACATAGGTGACCCTATATTTCTGGGGCTTAAGGCTCTGCTTGCACACTTTAAGGGGACAACCAACGTCTTCTTTTTACTGCTGGTTGATAGACTAATAAAAACAAATAAATGTATTGATTATGTGAAAGCACAGTTACAAGAGAAAGTCAACCACTTCTATTTGTTTCAGTTGTCCCTTTGTTGCTAACGGCTTGAAACTAAATCCAAATATGGTTCTTGTGTCTGAATAGTGCAATCACAATTTTTCTTCTACTATCTCAATGTGCAAGATGTTGCTGCTTTTAAATAAAATAAACTAAAATAATAAAGACCTCAAATATCGTGTAGTTTTCTTTCTAATGAACCTCAAGTCTCCATTTGTATCTTGGAGGTTTTTCCTCGTTTTCATTCCCCAATCCAAGTAGAAAGGTCAACAGTGTAAGGTCAACAGTGATGAGACGCAGGGATCACATTAGTGTTAGACATGTTTACATTTGTGAAAAGTCGACATCTCCCTCCATCTACCAACAAAGGGAAGAAAGCCCGTCTGGAGTGTGTCTAGGAAAGACAGACGAGATAAAAACACGTGGAGTAGGACCTTTTTTTTTGGTGGTCTGGTTCTGCAAAAGGTAAAGACTAAAGTCCATCAAAGTTTGCCTGTCTCTACAACAGAAAAGATTGTTCCAGAAATACTCGGCTCAATGGTAGACGAGCCTTTTTCACTCCCCGTGCAGTAGCCCACAAGCATTTATCAAATAAATATTGCTACATACAAGCCTTTTTCTTCAACAGCTGTGTCTGATGTCGGAAGAGTTCCCCAGTAAAGAACCAACGCTTCAAATTTCACCCAGTTTTGTGTGGAAACCCCCCAAATATTTATGGCATTTTCTGGATTTTTCTTTTTCAAAGACTGCTGTCTGACCAGGGAGCACCGAGAGGTCAGAGTAAAGTGCTTTCAGGGGAGGAAGCCACGAAGAGAGAGCAGGTTTAACAAAACACTTAACATGCATCCTGAAATGAGGTTCTGCAGAACTGCATAGAACATCTTTTATGCACACATTCGTGCACATTTGCTGTAGACCCCACAAAGAGCAGGATTGTGGTTGGGTTACATATTTTAATTTCTTCTTGACTATAAGAAAATTCTTCTAACATATTTGGAGTTGGTAAACTTTATCTCCTGAATTCTTTTGTTGGGCATAACAAATACTCTAACAGCTTCTGTTTTCCCTCCACTGGGCTGGTGGTTATATTTTGTCTCCGTTTATCTCTTTCTCACCACATCCAGTGGGCTCGGAGCAATTTGCTTTGCAAATAACCAAGAGGGCCTTGTTACTGTCGAGCTGCCGAGGTTGCAGCCTATCAATGAAAAGCGTCCTTCCCCGGGTCGTAACCTGGCCTGTTGCTATTGGCTGCCGGGTGATCTAGGTAATAAGAAAACAGAACTTAAACCATACGCCGATGAATGCAGGAGTGCGCAGTTTTCCACACTTCACGGGCAATAAACAGCACGGTCACACAGATCCAAGTCATGAAAACTTGAGAGAGATTCCATAGGAAGCTGGTTGAGATAAAACAAGCCACTATCTCTACTGCTATAAACGTTATCATGGGTTGTCTTAATGCAGGCGACGATAAACTGACTCTATAGTACACCATGACATTACTTTGACAACCTTTTAGCCTCAATTACTCACATAAATTTAAATATTTGCCATGATTGGATCATCACAAAAAATATATTTTTTTAAATATTTAACAATCCATTTAAATGTCATTTATTGAAACAGGTGAAATTTAAAAAAATGTGTTCAAAGGAAATAAATGTAAAAGTTTGCTCCCATAAAAACGAGTCAGACTTTCTTATACACTTGTTAGGAAAGAAGATCAACTGAATGTGGACGGGTCAGGTGTCTGTGTGCCTACG
Source organism: Oryzias latipes (assembly GCF_053564925.1). Classification (NCBI taxonomy): domain Eukaryota; kingdom Metazoa; phylum Chordata; class Actinopteri; order Beloniformes; family Adrianichthyidae; genus Oryzias; species Oryzias latipes. The sequence goes on from NC_136242.1 coordinate 19,660,452, forward strand.
CAAAAGCACCTGCGAGCTGTGCGTCTGATGCAACTCAAACGGTCTCCAGGCTCATCCTGCAGTTTTGGCCTCCGGGAATGAGAAAGCAGCATCCTGAGAGATCACCTGCTCTGCTGTATGTCATCGCAGCTCACTTTACAGACTCTGATTCCTTTTAAAGGCATAAACACTTCCTAAACGTAGTCAACAGTAAATTTAAAACAACACAATATGTGTGTCTGATTTTGTTTTTGTGGAATATTAGAATTTCTGGGTTGTTTTTTATCAGGTTACTGTTATTCTTGACTTTGACCCACATTTCAGGCAATTTTTCAGGTCTTTTGTTTAATAAAATTACCTCAATTTGGAAATTATGATCATATTGTTGCCTAACATGGGAAAAAGCAACTATATGAGAGACCCCTTGTCAATAAATAGTGATGTGAGCAGAACTTTGCATTAAATCTGTTTCCTTCCAAAGATCAAGTTTGGCAAGATATTTCTGTAAATTTCCTGGAAATCATGGACTATATGTACCTCAACATTTAGCACAATTTGTTTCAAAAAACATTTTTTTAATGTCATAAATGCTTAAAAACACTCCCTGGTTGCTTTTGTTGATATAGCCCCAAGCTGCAGCACCATGGTAACTGGATGTGGGCCATGTGTCGGCTCCACTGGGGAGAACGACTCCTGGCTCTTCAATCAAACCCCAATGAGTGAACACCCTTTTTACCTGTGAGGCCATTGGGACTGATGGAAGTCACCTACTAGTCTAGACTAAACTTTGGCTTCCCTCATGGGTGCATAAATGAGACCGAGCCTCATGGGTGTAGAGGGACCTGCATGATGCAAGTGCGACAGGCAATTGGCTCACTCATAAGCAGAAGTGGAAGAATTTCCATGTAAGCTTTTTATGAAGTGGACTTTGTGAAGAGGTCGAGCTGCAGTCCAAAGCTCCAACTTACTGAGGGGTAAAATGTGGGTCATGATTGGTGCTAAAAGGTGAAAACACCATCTGTTTGCTGTGTGGCAGACCTGATCTTAACTTTGCTCAAATGAAGTCAACCATTAACTATATTGGGGATAAGGCAACAGCTGGGCTTTCTTTCAGAGCGAGTCTCTTCCCTGCCCAATGATTATAAAAGGATAGATTGGAAATACAAGTGGAATTGAAAGTACTTCCTTTACGAGGACAGTCATTTCCGGTTGTCAGGGGGCAGAAAAGGCACGATACTAGGTGAAGCAGGTGACCTGTCAGCGGATGGAAACACGTGATTCCAGGTGGCAGCACGCAGCAGGGCGCTCGAGGGAGACAGCCAATAAAATCGCGGAAGCCAGCCGCGGGAAAAGATCATATGAGAAGAAAACAAGCCGTGGTCGGAGCGAGGGTGTAGCTCCGCCTATTGATCAAAGACCATCCTCCTCCCTTTTGTCTTTTCTTCACTTTGTTAACCTCACTAAATGCCTCGTGGATTTCGGGCCAAAGCTCCTGGCATGCCTTCATTAGTGTCCGTGGGATCACTGCGCATCGGCGCGCTCTTAATCCCAACGAGACTCTGTCCTGCTTTTCTTCTTTCCTCCTGATCTGTTTCATGGAGTGGAAGTGGAGATCTGTGGCAGCGGCGAGGTAAGAAATTAAGTTTTTATTTGTGTGTGTGTCTGTGTTTTTTTTTTTTTTTGTTTTACTTCCCAGAATCTTTTGTGCCGTGACGACAGATAGTGAAGATTGCGAAAGTGGAGCAACGCCGAGGTCAGCCTTCCCTTTGGTGGGAAGCGCAAAAGAATGTGAAAGTATATCGCCTAATCAAAACAGAAGCACGCGTCCTCTGCGTGTGGAACTGTGTGTGTCTTTTTATTTTATTTGAATTTAGCCACATTTGTGGTTCTACTTTCTCACCGACTCTCTCTCAGCCCCGCGTGGAAACGCGCTGCCATCACTAAATCCAAAGCGCGTAATTTCATTTTCATAATATTTGCGTCCTGCTATTAATCCGAACCGGTTGGTCACGGAGATGAGACAACAAGCTCGTGATTATGTTTCCTCACATCATCATGCAAATGCATCCGAACAAGTTTGTTCCCCCCGAGTTTTAAGTTCCGTTTTGAGTTTTCGGAGTCCATTTTTTTAACGATCCGAGAGGAAACTTAACCCCCGCCTGTCTCACGCGTAATCTCTAACATTCCAAACCTGTTTCTCCTGAGGGGGAAAAGCCTTTACAGGTAAAATGATTAATGATTGTTAGACTGGAATGACGTGATTTCTGGTTTTTTCCCTTCTTTTTTGCCTTTCCTGTTCTCGCGTGGTTTCAGGCCTGTCAGTTTGGACGGTTTGCTTTCGGAAGTCACACTCCATCACCCCACTCATGGGAGCGAGGGCACACGCACACCAAAACGCGCACAACGGCTCCTGACAGTTTCCTTGTTGCACACAGATGTATTTCTTGTCCCCTCGTTGATAGAACCATCTATGGAAGGTGTCATCCTGCAGACCTGCTCACTCACTGCCAGGAGCCTGGAAAGGGCTGATATTTGACCTTAGTAAATAATTGTTTTTCTTTTTTTCTTCCTTACCGAATATCCATTGCACTCTGCAGATGTCATCTTCCAGCGTCATGCAGTTTGCAGGATGCTTCAGTTGCAGCTGTTTCAATATTTAATAGATGATGAATTCCAGACCTGCAAGTGTTTTTCACACCACTTTTGTTTAAGGAAGTGTAAAAGTAATGCAGTTGATTTACTGCAAAAAAACAAATGACAATTAAGTTATTTGCCTCAGTTGTGTCACTTTTCTGCCTTTCAAGTTAGCAGTTGAACAAATGTTTCTTTACATTTTCCACTGATTTAGAGAAAAATGTACAAAGATTTGCCAAATAGTCATGTTGGGGGTCACTTTTTTGGCAAACCCCCTTCAGGGGTTGAGAGTCACCTTTCACTGATTCGCACAGGCTAATATTAGTTTGAAGCTGAAGTGGGGCTTTTGTAATGCAAATTAAAAGATGACAGTACCACTTAATGTTTAGAAATCAGGATGAAAGTTTTTATTAAAGTAAACAACCAAAATAGTAAAACTTCAATTTCCTACTCAAGCATGTTAAAACATCAGAGGAACGATGCCATTGTCCGTTGCTGTTATTGTTCATCAAGAACGAAGATGCAGAAGTGTGTGAGTGGAAAAACTGCAGCCTTTAACAGCTCTGGGAATATATGAGGCAAAAGTTCATAGAAAGGTTGGAGCGTGTAAGCCACATTATATATAGGAAAAAAAAAAAAAGGAGTCAAGACCCCAATCACTAAGATTTATCTATTTGACATGACTGAGTAAAAAGCTGATTTTGCTTAACTTTTAGAGAAAAGGTGCCCTTTTCTCTAAAAATAAAAATAAAACATGCATGCTGGAGAAAACATCCTCTAAGGAAATGAGACTGGTATGACCATAATGCATGCTGCCACATTTTTGACAGTAAATACCTCAAAGGTCCGGCATGGTGGTGGACTGTTGATGATCTGGGCTTATTTAACCACAGCTGAGGCAACTATAAACTCTTCTGGATGAGTGTATGGTCAAATGTGAGACCGTTGGTCGTCTAAAGCATTGCCAAAACTATTTCAAAAAACACAATCCTCGTAAACACAGCAAGAGAATTGCTTAGGAACAGACCATAATGCAACGGCACTTTACCAAGCTATTACGTTGATTCAATTACTTCTAAAGAATTCCCAATTCCATCTCACGTTAACATATTTTTCGATTACTTTTATTTAATTTATCTGTTCCTATTCTTCAAATGTGTTACATTTCCATCTTTTTCTAGGTTTAAAAACTGTTTTAAAATGCTTTGGGATTCAACTGAACAAACATTGAACTTTCTTTGATAAGGTTATGAATTCTTACATGTAAAGAAAAATTATTTTATTGAAAAAAAAGTGTTTTCAAAGAAAAAAGAATCCTTGATTGATTAACATGGCATTTTCTAAGTGAAGACTGATTTGATTTTTGAATATTTTTAAATCATAGCGATAAATAAAGTGTGTTTTGCCTTTAAAGTAAGCTTTAAAATCTTTGCTTGTATCTTTTTGTAATATTTACTGCTGTGGAATAGCAGAGTTGGGAAGAAATTAGTTGACTGTTTTCTTTTTGAAAGTTACTCGGTATACCACAATCTTCCTAATTATGCATTTTTTTTGTTTTTACATTTAAATATATTCATAATGAATGGAAATAACAGGTTGCATTTAGCAAGATCATGTGATCATTTGTGTTGCCTTTTCTGTAATAAAAAAGCTTGGGTTAAGTGTTGACCATAAATGTGTCATTTGGACTAATCTAAACTGCTGCTCTGCTGCTCTGTTGATGTTGAAGTGTTCATGAACCTGCTAACCAACAGAAAAACCAAATGCACTGAATGCAACACCAGTTTGTCATTTCCAAAAACTGCAGATGTTTTCATTTCCTACTTCCCTTCTTTTCTAAAAATGCAGAAATGAATTAATTTAAAGTAGCAAAAGTTTGCTTTTTGACAAAATTAGCAGTTTTTTCTGAACAAAGGTGGCTTGAGCCAAGTGTTGTACAAGTGTGTGTGTTTTTGGAAAAAGGAAGTTTGGTTTCACTGAAAGTTTGCGGTGATTAAAAAAGCAGAATAGAAACATGACGCTCGTTCTTCCATCGGTCTTAGGATGTAAACATAAGCTCCTAAGTGTGCGTTAGATCAGATAAGAGCTGGTTAAATTGAACCTTTGGGTGTGACGGTTGACAGAGTCTGGTGTGTAAAATTAACAATGAGACCACCAAATGCGGTGGAGATGTGTAGTCATTCAGTCCCATTATAGTCTCATCTTTGTCATGTGACCTTAAAGTGAAAGATGCCGCATGTGAGTAACATGTCAACACCCAAATCAACCAATCTGGAGGCTGTGGTAGAAAAGGCAAGATTGTACTTTGACTCAACTTTGGTGTACATGGTAAGCTCAAAACTATTAATATATGTGCTCATTTCCCAGATTTGCAACCTCTCCCCCATTGCAGGCTGCTATTATCGTTCCTATGCCTCAGCTGATCATGGCGTGTGTAGCTTGTGCCATAGGCAGACAGAATTGTCAAGGCTGGAAAAATGCAGGTTCCCCATCTGATGATTTTGTGCAAATATGTATTGTTTGAAAAGAAAATCTGAATTCACTTTTTTTTTCTTGTTTTATTTCCATCAACCCCAGGTCTGGAGCCATATGTGCGCACCATTATAAAGCTACCACAGGATGAGCAGCTATCCTGTCAAGACCCTCGCTGACCCAACGCTCCAAAACAAGATGCCCTTATTTGACGGACTTTCCAAAGCAGAATCCGTGCCCGGCCTCCTAAGTAAGCAGTACGGCGGGGCCTATCTTGCTTATGATCCTCGAGGAAAAGACTCCACAGGATTTACTCCTCCCTGGAGACCAACAAAGACTTCTCCACTGGATGACAGGAGTCCCGTGAGTCACCTCTCCGGCATGGAGGCGAGAAACCACTTGATATACAGACAAGACAGCACTTCTCTAGAGGAAGTCCGAGCTCAGCCTTCTTCTGTGAGTCACACCCCAATGAGAAAAGGTTTTATGTTGTATACTAAAAGCCCGGAGATCAGCGCTCCCACAGTCGCAACTGTTAGAAAGCAGAAAAGTGAACATTCCCCACCTCAAACACACCTTTACCTGGCAATTCCTAAGCCTGTGTACGGACACAACCCCTGCTGCAGCGACCTGGGCTGTGTGATGGGACAAAGGTACATGGAGCACCTACCACCAAAGATGCCAAACTCTGTGTATGAGCCCGACTGGATGCAAACCTCTGCTCACTACGCCGAAAAGACCCACATTCAGAGAAAAGAAGTGCTGCAACAGAGGAGCTTACAGTTTGACAGCAGCACAGAGCCAAAGCGGATACCGGTGCAGGCGTACAGCCCAAGCGGGCCCAGGACGTTTCCTTCTGTCAGTGAGCCTACCTACAGCAGTTACCCCTGTACCCCACCTCGCACACTGTTTACTTCTTTAAACGAGCACAGCCAGCCGTTACACACCATCCCAGGAGGCTACCCCAGCCTGTACGCCCCCCATCCCACATACGAGCATATGACCTCAGACATTTATCAGGAACGCTCTCCCGTACCCAAATATGGTCAGTTAGCACAGCGCCCAGTGTTTTACTACGCTCAGGCAAACAGGGAGTTAGAAAACAGGACACTGTGTAAAGATGGTGGCAATAAGCAGAGGGATGCCCCCCTCCCTCAAAAACACTCAATCCCTAGCCCTCTGCCTCATTACATAGTGCCTCAATCTTTTCATGCTGAAATTCCTTTTTCTTGCACTGAAATTCTGCCTAACCATTCCTTCATACGGGGGTACGACTACCCATATTTTGCAGTTCCACGGTTTCACTTGAACTCGAGCCAAATGAGAACCCCCTTAGAAAGGTCATCGCCTACCCTGCTTTCGAGTCGCATCAACATTTCCCCACCCAAAGACAAACCTGCCACCACCCTGCACATTGACAGCTCTGCGCCGCTTGTGCATTCGGACCATGGCAGACCACCCAGCCGTGGAAGCCAACCCGCCATCTCGCCGTCCAGACAGCCTGGCAGGTTTTTTCACCCACTCGCCGGTCTGCACCGAGATGCGCCCACTCTTTCGCCGGCTGCTGCGAGCATGGACAGACACCCAGAATCTTCTTCCTGTCGGGCTCAAGTGATGAAACAGCCGCGAAACCTTGCTGTCTCCCCGGCAGGGTGGATGCTCCAGTCGCCCACCTCTGATGAAACGTACGCAGCTGCGGCTTCGGGCGCAAATGGTCAAAAAGTCATCCGTTCGCCCACAGTTACGGCAGGAAGTAATCGGTCTGATGCGGAAAATCTCATTGGCAAGCGAGGCCTGAAGAGAAGCATCTCGCACTCCTCTCCACCTGTCAAAATAAAAGAGGAGGACAGAGATTTATATGAAGTGGAATGCAGCCAGAAACAACAAAAAGTGGAAAAGGAGACTGGGAGCAAAACGGATTCCCCTCCTATGCCAGTTATTGACAATGTCTTCAGCTTGGCACCTTACCAACTTCATCTGCAGGCGTCAGGGGTGTTATTTCCAGGAAGAGTACCTAAGAGAGCCACCCAGACGCCTGAGAAACACAAAGACCAAACCAAGCATGACGGCAAAGAAAAGATGCTGGAAGGAGATGATGCTGTCTTAACTTCAGATACTCCAGATGCTGCAGCTTTTAAAGTCGAAAAAGGAGACCAGTCCGATTCAGACGCATCTGTGGAGATCTGTAACGACTACAACAAGCAGACGATCAAAAAGGAGCGCGTGGAGGCGGCTTTATCTGAAAATGGGTCTGTGAAAGAAAAAGCTGAATTTAAAACAAAGTGCTCAACTCCAGGTGAAAATGAGAGTTTAGCCGAACTTAAACCTGCCGAACCAATTTCACCGGTAGACCCGTCTTCTGACGCAAATGTGGGCAAACATTTAGTGACCGTTCAACCCAAATCTAGCCAATCCCCTCAGAGCACTGAGAGTAAAGTCGATTTCAGAAACATCCCACCTCATTTTCTAAAACTTTCTACCTACAACATCATTATTCCTGGTGGCAAGCACCGCAGCACAGAGCTGGAGAAGCTGTCTCCACAGCCGGTGACCGTTCTCTCCCCAAAACCAGACCTGGAGATGCCAGTTCGAAAGCACTTCTTTGAGCTGCACCACTCTCTATGCAAGCTAATATCCAAATCTGTGTCTGCCTCTTTAGAGGAGAACCTCAAAAAATGGCTGTTTCAGATGAAAGTCGCTGAAGCTGCATGTCGGACCGATAAAGTCAAGGTGTCCTCGCTGCTGGGAGTAAAAGCCAGAGAGGCGTGGATTAACGAGGAGATCAAGTCAACTCTGGACAGGGTCCTCGACAGGCTGAGGGAGTACACATCTCAGGAGCGCTGTCCTTTTCCGCACGTCATGCGGACGGGAGCGGTGTTCCTCCCCATGCTGGTGATGAAGGAGCTGCTCTTCCCTATGGTCCAGGGCAGCTTCATTGACCAGGTCCTGCAGGAGCACAAGGTGGAGCTGCGGCCCACCACGCTCTCGGAGGAGAAGATCCTAATCCAGCTCCACAAGCGAGCCTGTTCCTCCAAGCTCAGGAGGCTGATGTCCCTCAAGCACCTGCCCGACGTCTACACAGATGTGGTCAACCTGCTGTATTACACCGACGTCTGCAAATATCTGGGTGAGTGCTTGTTCATCCGTATATGAAGTCATTGCACTTTTGATTGCAATGACTTCATTCTGGATTTATTTAGCGATAGCGCAGAAAACAAAAGTTCATCCTTAATGACAAAGACGCCAATTTTTAAAAATAATTTCATGAAAGGCTTCTCATATTTAGATGTCCCATAAACATGCACACTTTAGAAAAATCATGTAAAAATCTGTTTCTAGTTACAGTAGACTGTTGGCAAAAAAGACCACAGTCAGTTTTTTGTGAAGTGGCAACAATTCTTGCAAAAAGAAGTTAAACTGGTCATATATATTTGAATGCCTAATGTGAAAAACACAAATAACTATTTAAATTAAACACATTTGTAGCATGATATAAAAAATAGTGTTTTAACCCCTTCATGCCTGGATTTATTTCCAATTACCGTATGTAGAAAAATATTCTGCAGTTTTGTTTTTTTCTGTTCAAGGTGATTCTATTTCTAAATCAAGTGAACTCCTGGATCAAATGGTAGGTTGGATATTAGGGACATTTGGCGTCAAGAGGTCAGTGTAGGACATCAGTGGAAAACTGCTGGATCTTTAAATCAGTGTTTGATTTAGGGGTTTGTTACTTTAAAACTTTGTGTTGGAAAATGTTTTTTTTTTTCATTGTACGGTTATTTTTATTTCCCCTGGAAAATTTTACATTGGCTCAACATCACCTGGTAAAGCTGGCTTTGTTCATTTTTGGAGTTGTAGATGCAAAGTTAAAGAAAAAACAAGGACTTTAAAAATATTCATCTGCTTTGTTACTCTTAGCACTGATTGGATTAAAAGAAATAATTGTGACGGTCTGAAGTAAACATGTCGATTTTAAGATTAAAAAGGGAAAGTATCCAGTATTTCTGGAAATCCTTTTGAGTTGCACATTTGGCAGACTTTTCAAAATAAGAGACAATTTTCTGTAAAATATCTAAAATTATATAAAGGTTTCATAAGAATTTTTCTTCAAAATAAACCCATTTATTTTTTTCACAGAATCACCTTCACCTGATGCCCAAAAGACAGTCCAGGTATATTTGTATTTTATGTTGTCCCACAGTTTCCCCACTCTTTTGCTCTTTTTCTCATTTAGAAAGCAGAAAGCCTTTCTATTTACTCTTCAGGGGAAAACGTAACACAAACTGCATGGTTTGTAGTTTTTTTCTTCTTCTGGGGGCTGAGTAAGAATTCCTGCATATTCCAGCCAGGAATATGCAGGAAGTGAAGTTTTTCATGAATTGCTGCTGTATAAAATGAGATTTAAAAAAGGCAATTTGAGCTTTTATTAGCTCACATGTTAATTTTGACTATGTTCACATGTTTTTTTACTTTTTTTAATTTAACATCGTTTTTGGAGAAATGAGATCTGCAAAGTCCACGTGGCTCTTGATAAACCTCCCATCTTTTCTACTTCTGTATTCCTTTTTAAAATTTTTTTTTGTCAGTTGTGCCATTAGCATAGCCAAATTCTTTTTCCCTAAAGACAGAGTGATTCTTGTTCTGTATTTGCTCAGATAGTGTGAATCCTGGTGGGAGTATTTAGCATTAACTCAAAGTACAGAACGTGTTTTATCATGACAGGACATGCACTTTAACCTATTAGGGCAACGACTGCACTGAAGACTAACTTTATTTTGTTGTTCACTCCCCATGTAGCTTTTCTGAATCGGGCTCACTCCACTGACATGTGTGTGTTTTATAAAGATTGTTGCGTTGATCATGCCTCACTTCCAGTTGGTTCCTGGTTTGACGGCATGGCTTGTAGCAGTCTTGGTGTTTACTCCTACAGCCTTTGCTTCTGTCTAATGGTGGAGGATCGTTCTTTCTAATCTCTAAGCGTCAGTCAGCTGACGGTCTTGTTAACACTTTTAGAGCAATCATCAACTAGTCTTCAAAATCACCAAAACTTGATTTTTGAATCAAACATTCTTACTAACCAGTGTTTTAACAATAAATTCAATTTACAAAAAACTTTGTAACATTTTTCCTTTTTTCATAAACGATCTGGATTCTTCTGTATCCAACACTGAATACCTGTGAATTTTCCAGCAGGCTTTGTTTTTGACCCCGATGTTCTTGTGTTGCAGGATTGACTCTTGATCAGAGAGAAGAACATGAAGGTCTCAAAGCATCCATCAGAAGGATCTCTGACGTCACTGCGTCACCAATTTCCCCGCCAGAGCCACAAGTCGGGGACCAAGGATCAAAATCGCCCATCGGAAGGAGTAGAACAAAAGCCAGAGTTAAGAGCCATTCAAGAAATTTCTTTCTGGACAGCGAGATGTCCAATGAGGAAGAAGATGGTACGAAGACAGCTGATGAAGGTGTTCTAAATACACCCACAAAGAAAGAATGTGGGAGTGGCCTCGCCGTTAAAGAGCAAGACTCTACAATCCTTTCACCCAATACAGCATGTGAAAATTCATGGATGTGTCCCTTAACGCCGGACAACAGGTCTTCCTCCCCTGATGAAGCAAAGATGGAGAAAGCGTTGTGCCCGCCAGCGACCTCAAAACTCCAGATTGAATCCAAGAAGTGTTCTGGCATGATTCTCAAACTGAGGAAGATGCTCAGTGCGGGCGGGAGCCAAAAAAAGCCCCGCTACCAAGCAGTGTCAGGGACCATCTTTGATTCATCCCAGGCGGACAGAGAAGATGCCAGTCTTGACGGGAAACAGCAGAGGACGCCTAAAGCCTTGCACAGGTGGCGGAAAATGGAGGGTTTCACTCGCGCCTTAAGACCACTAAGCAGCTGTTCTCTGAAAAAGCAACGTTCACTCCTGAAAATCAAGTACTGCCCCTACTTGTCCACCTGCCACAGCGCCGAACACAGGAGGCGGTGGGTACTGCGCTCAGCTGTGCAGAGAGCACGTGGCGCCATGAGGCTCTACTATCCAGACTTGGTGGGAAAGAAGATCCACCATCTGTACGAGGAAGATGACAAATCTGAGGTGTGGTACAGAGGAGAGGTGCTGCGGGTCCATGAAGCTCATACCAACCCCATGAAAACCATATTTGAGGTTAGGTATGACAGCGAGCCCGAATGGAAGTACTACCTGGAGCTGCTGGTGGACTACAAAAAGGGCTGGCTCAAGATAGAAGACTAGCTTCTGAAGACGCACCCTATATGAAAGTTCTGCTCTCCTTACAGTGTGACCTTGAAGAAAGAATGAAGCTGGACCAGAAGTCGCGAAGTCATCCCATCATTTCATGCAACGTTCAGGACTTCTGGTGCGTTTTTGAGATGAATTCAAATGCGACGTTTGCGTTATTATATTAAGTGAACGCATTCCTAAAGAAAATTACCAAGACAATTCAATAAACTGCAGGAGACAGGCGACTTAAGTCCATCTTTATAAAAATGTGACATTCGTTTTATATTTTAATAGTCAATACTGTAACTTTTATGAAACCGTTTTGTAAAGGGATTGTGTGTTTACAGTCATCTTTTTGTGCACGTCACTTTTTTTTAACCCCTATAATGGCTGTGTTCAAGCTGCTCAAAGGTTTGAAATTGAGTTTTTACCCCAAAAACTAAACCTTTTTTTTTATAAAAATATATTAAAATGTGTTTGTCTTAAAGGTTTTTTTTTGTCTTCATCTTTAGTTGTGATGGTTTACCTTCTTCGGCTCAGAGAGGGAAATCAGTTTTAGTAAAGAAACTATGAAAAATGGCACAAATGTTTATTTTAAATCAGCATTTGTCCCCACCCAGTGGAAAAAAGAACGTGCTGCATCCTGTAAGAAAGGGCAGTTCAGCTGGGGTTAAATTTGCAAAGATTTGATGTTGTTGCAACATTTCCCATAAACAACCACCAATGCAAGAAAAAAATATTTTTGCAACATTTTGCACTTTAATGTTTTCTCCAAAACAGACATCTAGTTTTTATTTTTTTCCCCACATTTTTACACTAATAGGAAATAAAAGACTTTGATAGCATAAAGAAAAGATATGTAGAAAAAGTATTAAAAGGTTTTTAGATGACTCAATTTAATGTAAGTCGTTTCTGTTAAAAGTTGAAATGGTCATGAGTTACTAGCAGACACAATGAAAAACAGAGTGAACCCTGGAGAGCAGATCAGCCCAAAGATCACAGCTGTGTTTTGGCTGCAACCGCGAGACAACTGAGAAGAGAGTCCATCTTTGATCCTTTCATCTGGTATCATCGGTTTGGGACCTGAGGCAAAATCCAACTTGAAAACGACAAAAGATCAAATAAAATAGAATAAAAAGTGCAAGTATGATTACCACAAAAAAAAAAACTAAATTATAAGTTTTTAATTTGTACATATTTCTGGAAGACAGCTCTGCCAAGGTCTTTAGGATACATCTTGAAATACATAAAGCAGAAATGCATAATGGATGTTTGGCTAATTAGTATGCTTCAGGCCAAACCTACTCTAATGACTGACACAAGAACTCCCATAAATCTGATTTCTCATAACATTTATTCAAATAAACAGTACAGTTTATAAATTCCTAGGATAAAATAATAAGTGGGAACACATACGAAGCATTTGGGAGAGAATTCTCCAAAGTTCTGGAAACCGGGGCAAAGGGCTCCTACTTGCATCAGTGCCTTATTTAGTGAGATCCCCCTTCCAGTCAGCCTCTGTGAAGACTGCCACTTCGTCCAGACACGTACAAGCATTTTACAAGCCGGAGAGCTCCACAACGACAGCAACCACCAAACGGAACGATCCGAAACCCGGAGGGGTGCTCATGTTTCCACACTAAGCCTCAACCCATGTCATAAAAATATGCTTTTTTTTTTGGGTTTTGCATAAACTTTATGCAAAACATTAGAAAAACAAAACAAAAACACCCCTACAACGTTTAGAGGTTTGCCCTGTAACTGATCTGTGTGATGATCACAAAAGTCAAGCTTGTTTTTACATTTTGTTATTCTTTTTAAAGCACTGTAGTCTCACTGCAAGGAAAAAGACATCTCTTTACAGGGGTGTGGCCAAGCCCCCACCCATAAGAGTTCTGCCCGACCCTTAACAGAACAAAGCTGTGCCGTCAGTACATTCTATTGCCCTCATTCAGTTCCCAAGGTGCAATGTCAGCTTCGAGAGGGCTACCCCAAGTCACGCAAGGAGAGGAAAAGAGAAAGAAAAACCAACAAAACAAAAAAAAGAGTGAATGTCACTCAGTTTGGCTCTCGCAAATAATGTTGTTAAATACCTCTAAAAAAGAACTAAGGATGTGGCAACAGGTGAGAGGGCCGTACGTCGGTGCGTTCGACGTGTAAACCCTTTTCCTGGTCTTGGTGTACTTTCAGTCTTTCAGCTGTTCCCTCGACAGCTAAGAACTTAGCCGCCCAAATCTCCACTTAAAGTTACGGATAAAGTGTAACTTGTGTTCGGATCTTCGGAGACGGAAGATGATGGATGTTTTAATGTCAACACTTTCATACTCCAAGTTTATGGAGAGACTGAATGTACTCGACCCCCAATTTTTTTTTTTTTGAAAGTACACCTTTACCGGATATAAGTAAAGAATAAATATTTCAAAAATGATGCAGACACGTGCCACTCTTGCTCTTAACTTCCATGCATATGGACTATTTACAAATTGAAAAATACAGTCTTGCTAGTTTGTTCTTTTCGTTTTTTTTTCTTTTTTCCCCTGAAATGTCGTTGCCCTTTTTTTGCAATCAGCCCATCGATATTCTCCCCGTCCAGATGACGACCTTAACCACATGTTGCAGACATAGCCAGGACAATTAAAGCTGTATTAAATTCTTTCACACTAATGGGAAAGCATAAGTCAAAATCCAAACAGGAAAATTCACAATCAAACAGAAAAATAAAAACAAAACAAAAAAGAGGGGTGGGAAATGCAACAAACAAAAAAAAAAAAAAAAAGAGGGAGGGGTTACAATACAAGCCAAAGGATGTATTTGTTTAAGATGGATTTTTCTGCTTTCTCAAGACTCCACTCTGTTCCTAACAATACTGTAGTACACTTTCTTTTTATTACTCTACAATTTATTTAAATATAATGTACTTTGAAGATTTTTGTTAAACAAATTCAGGAAAAAAAAAATGATGCAAAAAGTGGTTGGTTTTTCTGAATGAGACGGCAGAAGGCCCGTGCTGCCCTGTTTAATTGCATCAGCGCTGTAGTATGTCGAGATACTCAATAGTCTGTTGCACTGGACGTGTCCTCAATCCTCAATGTACTCCCACAGGTCCTTCTCATAGCCTTCATGCACATGCTGAAGCAGCACTCTTCGCCTGCTCTCACAGTATCTACAGACAAGAGGCGCATTTTAGTCCAGGAAACACAAACGTCACCGAGCCACCAAGAAATGCTTTGATTTTCTGCTGACCTGTACTTATCTTGAACTTTTTGCTTGATGTCCTGCAAAGAATCCTGGGAAATGTCCCGCTCTAGGTAGCCAGACAGCACCTCGGTGGCATTTTCTAGGTCTGCCTGGTTGTTCTAGGAAAGAGAAATTGATTATATGACATTATTCTGAATTATTGATAAATCTCAGCATTGAAGGTTCCACAAAAGCCAAAAATGGTTCAAATTATGGTTTAAACCTTTGGATTAGCTCTACTGTCATTGGGGAAAAAAAACACAAATACAAATGATATAAGGCTGACAGAGTTTCAGAGTGAATGTGAACAGGTATTTTTCATAAGATGTATGAACATCCAACAGAATTTTAAAAATATTTATCAAAGTGAAAAAGCAGGGATCGATTTTTTTGGTTACCTCAAAAATAATGGACTGGTTGTTCTTCTTGAGGTAGAAGGCAAAGACATAAGTAAACATGAGCGTGGAGCGGCACTGGCACAGCACATCCACAGCCTTCTTGAGGAACTGCACTTCAATCCAGGACATGTTGTGCTGCTGCATCTCCTCCATCTTCTGCTTAACCTGAGCGTAGAGCTTGTGCTCGAAGCGCAGACTCTGCATGTGGTTCATGTAGCGGTTGCAGTAGAACAGGTACCTCTGCAAGGCTGCCCTGGATCGCTGTGCACACAGAACAGGACTTTAACTTTAGACCCCATTAAACCCTGGCACAAACACAAACACACATTTTAGCCAGCAATGTAAGGGTTCGGTGTTTGTACAAGGGGAACTTTGAGCAGACAGAGCAAGAACCAAACCGGCAACTCTCCAATCAGAGGTTGACCACCAGTACGAGTGTAGGAGCTGGAATGTGTGAGAACAGGAGCTCAGAAATATTTTGTTCCTCACAGTCACCGAGAGAATACAATGTATAAATGTAGGGGTGTGCTTTTATACAACAGGCTCTTCTGGGGCGGTTTCCTTCTACTTCTATCTGTGGGTTTTAAACGTACATTGTCTTCAACTAAAATTTAAAGAGGTCCAACTAGAAAAAAAATTCATGAAGGTAAGGTCTGGAAAAAAAAAGTAAGTAGCCGAGGATTGGTGGCACATCTGCATGTAATTAATATCAAACTCCCACTTCAAATTAATTCAGTGCAATCTAAAACTTTGACAGGATTTAATGTCGCACCACACATGGAACTGTTTGGATCCGGGTCTGGACGGCGGTCCGCTAGTTAATGACTCCTAACCTAGAGTCTGTACTGTAAAGCGAATGCAGGAAGAATAAAAGTCTGGATTCAACTGTCCTCCAAAACACCAGAAATTATTGAGTTTAAATGTGAAAATACAGTAAACATTAAATGTCTGTGTCCTCTCATAACCAGCAACCTGCACCAAAATGTATGGAGATTTAAATGTCTTATTTGTAGAGTTTGTCTAACTTTACTTAACAAAATCCAAACGTTATTTTTGTTGCAGAGCAAACAAAAGTTTAGCTCTAAGATTTTTTAAATTATTCTCTCTAATAGAACAAAGTATCTAGTGGTGCCAAAACGTTGAAACTCTAAAATAATTCCTGATCATGTAATGTGGTGTTTCCAAAATAAATATAATAATAAATAAAACAATTTGACCACCAGGCCCTGATAGACACGTGAAACATAGCTCAAACTTTGATGCAAACAATCCTAAATCCAACAAGTTGGCAAAAACCCCTTTGCATAACTTTACAAGAAAAGACTGAGCAAAAACTCCAAAGTTATTCAAAGTCTGCCCCTGCACTCATGAGAGGAATTTCTGAAAGCAGTCATGAGATCCACCAGTAATAAAACACATCTGACTTTGCAGGAAAAGTGTGTTCTTTCCGGTAAGACGGCCTCTGGCATAAAGAAGGGATGGTCACAGGTCACTTTAATGAAATGAGCTACATTACTTGGAGTATGTTCAAAACTGTATTTTTATAGCTATATTACAATCATTCCACATATTTTTTAAAGGATTTTAAGCAATGAATCCCATGTAGTTTTGACTTGCATTTATACCATAATGGGATATAATTAGAAAAGTAATAGGAATTTATGAGGTGAGCATAACTTTTTACCTCTTGAGCATCTCTGGCTGCCTTGGCATCATCCTCATTGTAGCGGTTACAGTTGTACCTAAAATCAAAAGAAATGCAGAGAATGATTTAAGTAAGAAATAAAAAAATTAAAATAAACAGCTTTTATCATGAGACCATATGCTGAACAAATAAGAACAAGTAATTTCCAAGTGATTTTGGGATTAAAAAAATAATGCATTCTGTTTGTTTGGTTACTTTTACTTTGAAAAATGAATGCAGTGAGACTTGAAGTTTCTTTTATCCTAAACGGTTAAGTTATGATGAAGTGAGAGGAGAAGGCTGGGCACAGCAGCTTTATTTACTCTATGCACAGACAACTTAGGGATCTGATCCTTGCTAAACAACAACACATCCTACTGTCATCATCAAGCAGTCATCAAATATACTACAGATGAAAGTGCATTAGTAAATGGCAATGAGTTACCCGGATGGGAATCATGGAAGCATGTAACTAAAGCATCATTTCTTACCACGCTGAGCCATGGGGTTCCCATGGTCCCAGACAGACCCAACAGAACTCTGCTTTACAGTTTTGGTTCCGACAAACCATGTGATTGCAGCCTCCGTCTTTCTCGATAGTCACATGGCATTTTGGACACTCCTGTAACAAAAAGGTGTTTTCTGTTTTCAAATCGTGTTGGTAAGCAGAATATTTCACTGAAAGTTTTACCTTTTCTTTTCTTTCTTTTTTTTTGGTAAATTGAGGCAATAAGAACTCAATAAAAAATAGTTTACATGAAAGACGGCTGGATTGAGTCCACACTCATCACAGCAGTGAGACATTGACATGGAATTTCCAACCAGGTGACGACATTTCTTTACTCTGGAGCTAAAACAAAGCCTCAATGATGATAACTTGTTTTCATTTTGGTATGACTCCCCAACCCTGCAAATGTAGTCCAAGCAAGGAGAAAACAGGAACACTAAACCAATACCTTGGTATTTGCTGCAATCCAGTTTGAAGTTTCACTGTCATCATCACACTTCTTTATCCATTTTCTCAGCCACTGCAATCACATCACACAAACTGTAAGACGTTCTAGCGATACCTGTCGACCTTCTCTTCAGAGCTAGCATGAGAACATTCATATTTCTTGAAAAACAAGGAAAATGTGGCCATTTCTTTAGACCTACTTTACACTTCACAGGGTCGTGCCAGTTCTCCCCACAGTTGAAGCTGAAACAGCAGAACCGTTTTCAACTGATTTTAGAAAAAACAACAACAAAATCAACAGAATAAACATTTACTAGAAAACTCTTACCAGAACTGACGGCCACATTTGCATCTCACTGGCTTGGCATCTGGGTACTGGACTTTGACAACATGATGGCAGTCTGGTGCAGGACACCACTTTAATAGTCGATTGCACTTTCAGGAGCAAAAGTAGACAGATTTTGTAATATTAGCTTAATGTATTATAACAGCAAAGATGATCTTTTGTCTTTTTAAAGTTGCATGCACTGATAGTCTTAAAGCATTTCGTGAATTCAGATTTCACCTTAATTTTTCCAAAACAGAGTTGAGCAGAAAACAAAAGACTTACCTCAACAAAACTATTTGTAATTAAATGCTGGTACTTCAACTTCACTTTTGAATCTGTTATGAGGCGCCTACAAGAAAATGTAAATCAATTGTTAGCCTTAATTGCTTTAAACTCAGTAGATTATTTTTGAAAAAAAAAACAAAATTGTCATTTAAAACGAACATTAAAAAAACATAACCTACTCATTTTCCAGCTAAGGATGCAAAGACTGTTTAAATATTTTAAAATTGCAGTAATATTAAAAAAAAACGGATTCAATAATAAATTAATTGTGGGTCTTTCTTTTAAACTGTACCGTTTTTTTTGCTTCTCACTTGACAAAACAATCCCAGTCAGCTTTCCAGCTCTGATTTTAGACATAATCCACTCTTTATATGATGAACTTCTCTGATGGTTTGGAATTAAATCCTCACTTTAAATGTCTATAAACATAGTAGTGAGTAAAGGAGATATGCGGAGCAGAAAGTAAGCTGCCTCTGAAAACACTTTTAGGTCTGATGAGAGACCTACAGACCACAACATTAAGCTCTAAAGCTGGAATCAAGTCATTTTGAAAAACTAAAACATGTTTGTCGCTACAGTAAACATCATCACAGACACTTGCATTTGATACAAATGGTTTTTATTTAGGTAAATG
The DNA here is from genome assembly GCF_053564925.1 of Oryzias latipes. NCBI lineage: Eukaryota > Metazoa > Chordata > Actinopteri > Beloniformes > Adrianichthyidae > Oryzias > Oryzias latipes. Next base: position 19,679,293 of record NC_136242.1, read on the forward strand.
TAACAGCACAGACTAAAGTAAGACACAACAATATTTTATATAAAAAGTTTTTATTTTTAAATTTATACACAAGATAGATGAACTGGTTATGACAACTAAAACTGTAATTCTACAGTGTTTACTTACACAATGAAATCGGTAGGGCTGGGTTGATAAAATCTATTAATCCATCGATCATTGATAATAGATCAACGATCGATCAAAAAAAGTAGAGAGCAATCTTTTATGCCTTTCCTTTTCCGGTGACCTAATGTTAATCTCGTGAGATTTTGTCAGATTTGGCGACAGTTTACAAAACACAATCTGAAGGTTTATGGAAAATTACTAATATACTCTGATACATCTACAGTGTAATTGTAACAATCACAGCAGTAAAGCCAAAATCTGCTAGCTTGATGCTAAGATATAATGGAATTTCCCATAGCTCGGTTTATGCTAACGTTTGGTCGACCTAAACATACATTGCTGACTAAATGAACAGCTTTATAGACTCGTAGACATGAATTTTAAGGAAACTGTTTTTTAAAGTAATTCTAATAAATTTTACAGCATGTGAACTGTATCAGAGTAATATTAATCTCTTGAAAAAGTGTATAGATTATTATTATTGTTTCTTTAAGCAAATATGTCTAAATGTATAAACTGTGTAAATTCAAAATTGAATTGAATCAATTCAAAAAAATCGTTAATCAAATCGATCCAGGCTCTGGTGAATCCAATCAATTCTAGAAATTATTGGTGACACGCAGTCCTAGAAATCTATAACTGGAAATGGTGATCTCTGCTGATCTTTATCGCACAACAAAAACAACACAAGACTGGATGTTAAATATACTTACATGACTGTGTTGTCATCAACCAAAATGTCACAACTATGAGCAGGACAGGAAATGGTCTGGGAAGAAAACAAAAAAGAAAATGATCAGTCAGATATAAAAAAAATGACTTGACATTCTTTCAGATACCTAACTGCCTTTGTTTTTTCTGAACAGACAATAGAAACAAAGAAAAAAAAAAAGGTGCGTGGCAGATTAGAATGATTGGAACTCATTTTTATACATTTCTGCAGCCTGCCATGGGGCCATGACAACATGTTACCAGGAGAACTTCACTAAAAATAAATAAAATACAAAAAAGTTCAGAAGTTAATAAATTAATATAGACTGCAATGTAGGCCAAAACAACACTCAAGGTATAATAATTGATAGTTTTATAATGCTGTAAACTGCGATATTTGTGCAAATAGTAAACTTAGAAGAAAATACACTTAATTTTAACCTATCCTTTCATAATCTAAATATTCTTAAAGAATATGTAAAAACAAAACACCCACCAAATCAACTGCAAATAAGAAACCAGAAGAAATATTTACATATTAGATTATTTTAAAACCATGTAGCAAAACAATAGTACTTTGGTGTTTGGATTAAAAGTAACATTTTAGACTATTACATTATTCTTAAAATGAATCTAAGCAGAATGCAGATCTAACCAGCCCACGCTTACAAAGGAAAGAAAACAACTGAGTGAAATTAAGAACAAAGAAATCCATTCTCCATTTCATGCTGTCACAAGACCTGAGACAAAATAATATTTTAGGCTACAAGGCTGAGAAAACTGCTTATCAGAATATTGTAGCAAAGGTGATAAAAAAAAAACCCGGTTTTGAAAATGTGGCAAACTCAGGAATGACTTTTTAAGATAACACATCGAGACGAGAGGCTTCAAGGTTGGAAAAACAACAGTCAGTTTAAGAAACAGAGCTGAATCGGGCCGTTTCTTATGCTACAGATATATTGTTGAGGAACGTCTGCATCTGTGTTTTCCTTAAAACAGGGCAGGTGACTTTAAGGCTATTAAAACAGATGGCTTCTTTCAAACAGTAGGATGAGTTTGTTGGAGAAATATCATTAACAAAACAAAATAAAATTAGTAAAAATTAGAACGCGAATGCATTAATCTGTTATAATCCATCCTTTCCTGTTCCATCCCACCAGTACTTTCAGGTACTGAGATGATAACGTGTATGTTAGTGTAAACCCTCATGAGACAGCAATATTTTAGGCTTTTCAACTGCCATTTATAACTTTTCACTAAAAATGAAATATGTAGGTAATCCTGGCAGGAATAAGGTTAAAAGATTCCAAGAATAGAATAAGATGATTGGGTAGCATGTAGCTGCTTGTTGTGTAAATATGGATCAATAATACTAGAGCTAGCTGATACACAAGACCAGCTCCACAACTCAAATGGAGAATTAAAATGCCTGCAACTTTCTGAATGCAGTTTTGTATTCTAAAGGGAGTAATATTACCTGTCCCATTCCTTCTTCTATGATTTTGGTGGTCAAATAATCTCCCCAGCACTGCATACAGAATTTGTGTCCACACTCCAGGCCTGTAAAGTACTGCAAAAAAAATTAAAAATAAACCCAATTAAAAAACAAGTATTATGTAAAATAACAGACAGACAGCAAAATAATGCTCTCTTAATCAAGGAAATCCAAACTTTTTAGCCTAAGACTACTCTGGAAAAAAATACTGCCAACCAAAAAAGATTAGAATAAAATCCTATTCCTGATAGTCTCTTTCAACGATCAACAGAATCTGCTTCTACAGGGAACGGTGGGACTTACAGAGTTGGGGAAATTCAGGTAGCAGATCTGACATGGCATGTCTTGTGCAGACGATCTAGTATTGATTGGAGGACGGATGCGAGGCTTCTTGCTTGGGTTGATGACATGACACTCAGAAAAGAGCTTGTCCAGATTGCCATCAAAATATCTGCATAGAATAAGTTACAGTTAAAGTAAGAAAATAATAAACACACAACAAGAACATACTAGTTCTTCACTTATGAAAGACTTAAGATCAACTAGTAGTTCTAGAAAAGGTAGAAATGAAGGGTTAAGAAGAACCAAGTATAAATCTGAATTTGTTACTGTATCTCCAATATTCTGGTTTTCTTTCTGCATCCCGATAGCCTGTAGACCATTGTCAATCATTCTCCTTTGTGCTGTGTCTCCAGTATAGAATGTGTTCAGCTCGCAAAATGTACATAAATCTTAGATTGTGAGCAGATCAATATTTTCATTCTAGAATATTGGAATTATTTTTCTATAAAGGTAAGTGTTAAAATTTTAACATCTGTTTGTGAAAAGTGTATACCAGTGTTGTTCAACCTTTTTTGAGCCACGGCACACTTTAAACTTGACAAAAATCCCGCGGCACACCAGCATCCAAAAAAAAAAAAAGAAAAAAAAGGAGAAACTCATTGTCTGTACTGATCTACGGCCCCTCCGCAATCTCACATGCATTTTTGTGATAATTTTGGCAGAAAAACCTGGAAGTTGCAGCTGTTTTTTCTAAAAGATGTAATAAAAATTAAGTTAGAAGATTTAAAAATTGTTTGATGTGCGTTCGTTGTGGTTTCAAGACGTTTAACAACGAAGACTCATTGTACGCTGAGACGCTGTCACTTTAACCTAATGCATCATGGGAGATGTAGTGCAAACAGCCACCGAGGGCAGACAGACTCGCGTCTCTGAGCTTCATGGTTTTGTTCACTTGTTCCACGGTCTGACACCGGATTCTGCTACACCGCTAAAGACGACCTTTAGCTGGTATTTTTGTTCAAACTGAGCGACTTTATGAGCAGAATCAGAACAAAGAAGTGAAGACTTTAACCACTTCTGATTGGTCAGACTGATGATGTGTGATTAAGCCTCCAAGAATGATTGGCAGAGACAGTTAAAGGGGCGGGACTTTTCAAAAAACGTCTGAAGCAACGGCTAAATCGCGGAACCGTCGTTCTTATCAAAATGTCTTTAATAGAATCAAATAAACACAAAGAAAAAATCTTTTACGATCTTTCATATTCCTATCTACTAAGTGTTTTTATAAGGGCCTGTTTGAATGAAATAAGAGCTGATATCCTGTAGATGGAAAATGTGTTTAGATCAGTGAATGAGGGCAATTTCCTACGGGACACCTGACCATCTCCCACGGCACACTGGTTGAAAAACACTGATGTATACAATGTGTTTGAGAACAGTTTTTAGAACAATGAAACACTTCATCTTGTTTTCAGGTCACCTTTAGCTCTCCACGGCCCTGTTTTAACCTTGAACTGTAAATATTTATGAACTTCTTACCTTTCCATAAGTTTCTCTTTATCCCAGTTAAAGTGACTGAGAAGGATGCGAGTTATTGTAGCAGGGTTCTAAAAAAGCAAGAAATTACAAGTTATTTATTAAATTTGATTTCACAATAAATAGGCTTATTCAACATTTACTGTATTTCGTTCCTAATTTCAATTTCATATTTGTGTTGCTGTATAAATATACATACTGCTTTAACATCGAAACTGTTCAAATACTTGAAAACTGAGAATATTGTTTAGTGAAATTAAAAATTGGCTGTTCCTACTTCATTAAAACATACCTATGTAAATTTTCTCGTTAAACAGACTTCTGTCCCCTAATTCAAAAAATCTGCAATGATACAGGAGTCTTTTAGACTCGTGTCTCAGCAGACCAAGAAGCTTTTGACTCCTGCTACAAGGCAAAAAAGGCGCTGTGTCAATAGAATTATTTTGGTGAGAGGATGTTATATCTCCGCCTCAACAGCACAAAAGCTTTTTCCAATTCATATCAGCAGAAAAAAATAAAAGAAAGATTTTTAAAGAGTAGATTTATTCAAATATTTCACAACAACAGTTGGTGTAAACCCATTTGTAAAACAAAATAAAAAGTTTTTTAAATTTTTTTTCCTGAAGTAGAGGACTTCACAATAAGAACCAAATACTCTACTCCAAAATTCAGGAAGTAAAGGTTTGCACCGCCCCCAGGCTAACACACATATCCACTGTCTCCATGGAGCTAGCCGTTTCTGGCTAAAACGCTGTCCTTTTATCTGCACATCCATCTGTGCAGAAGTTCGGATGTTTGTTTTCGTGGGCGAGATGCAGACACGCTGCCGAGGCCGACTCCAGGTTGCCGTCATGAAATGGGCGGCGCCCACATGGAGCCAAAGCCGGAGCCTCAGAGATCGAGTTATCTGGGTAGAAAAATGAGCTGCGAAAAGAACTCATTTCATTTAAATAATGTTCTTTAGTGTGCCAAAGGTAATATATCATCATATATATGGATATAGTTTACTCTGAAAGGCATGATATGGGCCCTTTAAAAATAACCAGACCCAGTCTCTTCCTCTCCCACTGTCTTTACTAATTTGTCTGCATCGTTGGTAAAAACTGCCAATGCAAAAAAAAAAAAAATCCAACTTTTAGCTGCTTAACCTAAAATGTCTGATTGGTGCATGGCGAGAACTTTTTATAAAATATTTTTTTCCCTCAAAATTGGTCAAAATGATTTCTCAAAGCAAAATATAATTTTCTAGAACAACAAATACATCAAAACTAATGAAAAACTAAGAAAGCAAATCCACTCACGGAAGGGTCAACAAGTCCTGTTTTCCAATAGAAAAAGGCAAAGCCCCAAAACTACAAGAAACTGAATTCACTTAAATATCAGAATGTTGCATGCATCAAAAAGTGCATCAGCAAAGACAGCAACAGAGATTAAGGTTGCTGTTTAAAGGGCAAAACTGTTCTGGATTTATTTAGTGTAAGAAGACAATCAAACTCAAAGCGTTTTAAGCCAATTAGAATGTATTACGTAAATGAGAGCATCTTGTCTTAAACACAAAAAATAAATCTGTAGTTAGTGGGTGGATGTTATAAGTTTAACAAAAGCAGATATGCTAACATGTAAATAAATAGATGTTGATTGTGGAGAATTTTAAGTTTTGCGTACTGAAAGTTGGACTGTCTTAAATGATGTCAACCTCATTGATTCAACACATTAGTCGTGGGTGTGAAGCACACAAGTTCATGGCAAGAGGGAGAGGCCGTGGGGTAGGCATGACAGTCGAGTAGGGGGCTGCTTTTGCCGACAATACAAAGGTAGAAAAACTCCTCTTAGGTCCCAACAGGTAGAACTGTGCCGGCGCCCAGCTGCTGTAAAGCAACCTTTTGTTACAGGTTAACATTCTAGTTACTTTAAGAGGCACTACCCAAAACAATGTGGTGTATATCATATAGAATCATCTGCTACATCCAATGAAAATTGAAACAATCTATTTTAGAAGTTGAGCCACTGTTAAACCTCTTTTAGAGAAGGTTGACCTGGATGGAAATTGGGGCAAAATTGGCATTAAAGAAATGATTGAATTTCAACAGAAAAAGTGCAGGCAGACTCCAACTTATTTTAAAAATTTCGACCAAAATATAACGTTATGAAAAACTGAAGCAAGGCCAAAAATATAACAGTGAGAGGATCCAAACAGAGCAAACTCGTCTGTTTGAAAAATGGAAAGCCAGGTCAGAAACAACACACACGCAAATTCTGTTTGAGAATATGATTAAGTGCTCAAATCACGTTTTCTGTCTTTAATACGAGTAGCACCCAAACAGGAAATACTAAATGTAAATGATTTTATTTTTAAATAAAATACTTGCTGAAGATGGAGCAACTTCATAATTTGACTAAACATCTCAGCTGAGTGCGTTTGGTTGGACCTATTTTTCTGTTCTCTAATGAACAGCAATATCTCCTTTAATATATCTCTGATAGAAATAGTCAAAGACAGAAATCTGTTTTAGCATATGGAGAAACAAAATATATATATATATTAAACCAAGCTATGCGAGAGAAACATGCACCAAATACTGTAACACTTTTTATGCTTGTTTCTTTAACAGGTTTATTTGAAGAAAAAAATGCTGTACGTTTGCTATCAGTTTAATTGAAAAAGATCAACTTCAGGTTGAATGTAAAAAAAAATTTGAGCCTAAACCTGTATGATCAATGCAACACTGCTGTTGTCTGTCAATAGAAGACTCAGTGGTTTTGGTTCACTGCTTTATTTAGCTTACTTCCATGGGTGTTACTGGAATACAACGCCATCATAATGGATCCACGGCTGTAAACCTGTCATTTGTGTCCAACCAAACCAACTTTATGATTTGCCAAACTTAGTGTTTCCATGCTTTTGTATTGAAAGCCAAGATTAAAACAAATAAAACGACTGACTGGGGAAATGGAGGCCTAATGCCACTTGACTGAACAGCAATCCCTGCTATGTTTAAGCAACATGGTCGTGTCATTATATTCAAATGTTGTTCTGGTCAAAAGAATATACGACATTGAACAATTGTGGTAAAGGGGGTTAACACATAACTCAAGTAGCCTGATAAAAAATAAACACTTGGATGACCAAGCCTTAATTCGTTAAACTAAGCCAACATTATTGTTGATAGAGCTTATCGTAACTTATGTGCAGTCGGTTTTAAACTGAAAACAAAATTGCTTCCAACAACATACATCTCGGATCTGATGCTAAACATGCACAATTAACAGCTAATTGCGTTGTGGTTTAGCAGCTAGGTGTTAGCTTAGCTTTGAGCTTTTAGCGATAAACTAGCCAAAAAGCTAACATTAGCTTAGCAGGCGTTTCTGCCAACTTCTCTTTAGGGATTAGACTACTTCCTGGAACAAACTATTGTGAACATCTTTATTTTTGTTTGAACCTGTAACTGTCTAAACGTCTAGTTCAATGTTATGTAACCGAAATGATCTATCATAAATAAAAGAAAGTGAAGTGTTCTTTTTTGTGAACAGTCATCTTCCAGCAAGTGAACTCCTCCAGCGAGGTTAGCAGCTAAAGCTAACATCCGTGGCCTGTTGACGCTTCACACAATCGTAAACCCCGGTCTTTCCTGACTTAGGCATACCAAGATACCTACCTGGATGACCTCATTGACCTCCCTGATACACTCCACCATATGCTGGAGGATTTGCTCGGCAGTCAAAACCTCGAAGCGGTAGTCCTCCTCCTCGTCCTCGCCGGGGCCGTGGCCACCTACACCGGTCTCTCCGCTTTCGTCTCGCTCTCCGCCGGCCACCACGGGATCGACCAACTCCACATCACCGAGATCCAGGGTGTCGTCGGGCTCCTCGCCGCTGACCTCGCTACATTCGTCTTCTTCGTCGTATTCATCATAGTTAAAACCCTCGTCTGAGTCCATTCCTGGGTTGTTTAGCAGCTTGTGAGGAGCACACCCAACGGTCTGAACTCTTAGGTGTTGATTGCGGAACAATGCGAGAATCAAAATACTGGAGCCTGTTTTTCAACGGCAGCGAAAAATAACAACAAAACGTCGCCACTGCTAAGCCAACAAAGGGACGAAGCGTCAGCCACTGACGACGGCCTTACGTCAGCTGGAGCGAACAAGATGACTTTAGTTTTTACTTCCAGATATTTTAAAATAGAACAGAAAAATAAATCATATCATACGTCCGATTTTAACTTTTATTAATATATATTTAAAATATATATATTTAGCACTCGTAAAAAAAACAATACATAAACTTTTATTGCGTTGACACTATCTTTCTCCGCTCTCATCCAAACACCAATTTCCAATAGCTAGGGCTGTATGAATACATGAAATTAAAACAATTTTAATGCAGATTTTGTTTAACAACTGCCAATGATGGGGCCTAAAGGTATTGGCATAGTTTAGCTGTGCAGATACTGGTAAACAAATAATCAGAGCTCATAATACCAACACTGACCACGTGACCGCTTGCCTGTCAGGGGTGACGGACTGAGTTTGTGGGGCAGAGGAAGGGGAATTAGCTTGAATGAAAGTCATGAGGGCAGTAAATACGAAACAATGCGCCCCTATAATTTACGCTTTACTTCAGCTAATTATTTTCTACGCTGGCCTGAACGCAGTAAAGGGAGTGTGGCCGTTACCGCACGCGCTCACTTCGTCGGTGGAACAATACCCGTTAAATCCTCAAACTTTTGCCTTTGATTATGGGAAACACTCAGCCACACAGCAGGGATGTTCTCTTCTGGATGCTGCGTTCAGGAGATACTTCTTGCTTATTTTTCCAGACTACACCGCTGGTAGGTGGACTGAAGAGTTCCTGAAATGTAAAATAAGATTTTTTTTTTAATTTGTATTTAAATGTAGCCTATTTTTGTTATTGTGTATTTTATTGTTAAAATTAACTTTTAGTCACATTTAAATAGTTTTACCTATTGTCTTTTGTTTAACTCATTGTTATCAAGAGCAGATGATGTTGTAGGGCACTATATAGGTACAAAAATAGAGAACAAAGTGCTCACTAGTGTTGTTTTGTATGTACTTCTTGTCACATGGCCTTTTTAAAGTGCATCAATGGGTTTTGTAGAGACAACAGTTCACTTGTCTGTCACTATGACTATCTGTGAAACATTTAACAATAAACATCTCCAGCCCCATGTTTTGATTGAGAAAAAATTACTTTCTAAATGTGGTGTTTTGTACTTCTGTAAAAGTTGAAGAAACTGCATCATTAAACTAGCGTTTAACCAACAGAAAATGGTCAACTGGAAGTAGCTGCAAATAACTCATTCAGTCTCTATATCAGCACTGATCACAATGACTGTGAGAATTACCCCAATGACGACTCATCTGAGAGATGTAAGTATGGAGTTTCACATAAAAAAACCACCAACGTTTATAATTTATAACAAGAGATTATGAAAACAGCTTCAAAAATGTATTGTTCTGTTGGTTTTCCAGACAATCTGAGTGTCTCTGCTGGACAAGCATCCCTGAATGCAGCAACAGTTTGGGGTATTTTAAGAGGTGATCTCTACATTTTGCATAGAGAACTGTCATAAGAGGAAATACATATTTATAATAGTCCAGTAAATGAAGAACTTTCGTTGTTACTCATCTACTACTTACAAATCTGTATTTAAATAGGTACATGTGTGTTTGTTTAAACACAGGTCTGGAAACGTTTAGTCAGTTGGTGTATCAAGATGATCTTGGCTCTGTAAGTCTTTTTTCCAAGTTTAGAAAGTTTTTGTGTTTGAACAGTAACTGCACAGTCTCTCTAAAAAGACCTGTTTTCATTTTGGTTTTGCTTTTCCTCTCCTTTTTTTTTCTTTTTCAGTATTTTGTGAATGAAACGTTCATCGAAGACTTCCCCCGGTTTCAGTTTCGGGGGGTTTTACTGGACACTTCACGCCATTATTTACCAGTGCATGCCATTTTAAAAACTCTGGTAATAATTTAAATATAATTTATACTGCAAGCTTCAACTTTAAGTCCCATCAGTTTTTAATATTGCACTTTTTTTGTTTTTGCTAGGATGCTATGTCTTACAGTAAGTTCAATGTTTTCCATTGGCACATCGTTGATGACCCATCTTTCCCATATCAGAGCCGCTCCTTTCCTGAACTTTCTAAGAAGGTGCGGTACACAGATAAGAAAAGCTGCTAAGTTCAAACAAAATAAAGCCTAAGTGCTCCTAATTCCGTACTTGGATTATAGTTTTAACTTGAAAATTGATTTTATTTTGCATTTCAGAGGTGCCTTTCTTTTCTGACATAGAATTGTTGGCCAAGCATTTGTTTAAATATGAGTGCTGGAAATCAGCGTCCGCCTTTACCATAAGCCTCTGTCCTGATTTAGGGGGCTTTCCATCCAGCAACACACATCTACACACAATCAGACGTGAGGAGAGTGATCTCATATGCCAGGATGCGGGGCATAAGAGTCCTTCCAGAGTTTGATTCACCGGGACACACGGGATCTTGGGGAAAAGGTAACACGTCACTCCATGGAAAAAGAATTGGATTCATCCAGATGATCTCAGAATTTTGATACTCTGATGAATAAATCTGATAAGGCCTAGTTTGACTCAGCAAGAATACATTTCTTCTACATTTCCTACCAGAATTGTGAAAGGGCAAATGACACAAATGAGGCTGACTCATTTTCATAATCTGAATACTCAAGAAATGCTGGTAGAAACATTACAAATACTAGAATATTTCTACATTTGGTTTGAATGCTTTTCATGCAACGTACAAGTTAAAGACCCACTCCAATGGAAATTGTGTTTTTGATGTTCTAACATGTTCTTTAGTATTTTTTTCATGATGGAGGATACATTTAAAAGAATTTAAGATTAAAAATGCATTTCTGAGCATTTCTTTATTCAAATTGTGATGGATTAGGAGCAGCTGTTTGAAAAAGCTCTAAAATGTGACGCACACAGCATCTGAAATGGGCGGGGCATAGTCTCACTGCTTTGCTCCATTCTGATGCAACCACCTGTAAACAAATAGATGCATTAATGTCTTCATTTTCCTCGCCCAAGTTGGCTTTTGGCTCAGAACTGTACGGCTGGATAGCTCCAATATTGCTTGCTATTTTTTGTTGCACTGGTAATGTTAGCTTTGGATTGTGAGGGGCCGTAAGGTAGAGGGAGAGAATGTAAACAAAGGGAGGATGGGAAATAGGTGGAGGGTTACTCCCGCGTTAACAGTCACATCTCAGAGGTGAATTTCCTATGAACTCCAGACTATAGGCCCGTACACACCGGGACGAATATTCGCCAGGCGTTATTCGCCAGCGTTTTTCGCCACGTTTTTTGTGTTCACACCCAGGCGATTTTCGCTGACGATGAGTGGAGTGAACATGCAATTTCATTCCCTGACATTAGATGGCGCTTAATGTAAAACAGAAATACTCCTGTACACAAGGTGGCGCTGCGCAAGTTTACGCTTCTGAAAGTCGCTTTTCACTCAGAAGAAGAGAGCAAGTATTTACACGCTTGTCAGAATCAAACAAAGAAAACATGAATATTTCAAGCACCAGTAGCTCCAACTGGTGCTTGGTTCGGGGATATTTTAGAATGTCCGTCATTATTGTTTCGCGGCTGTGTGTAGACGCTACTTGGCGTCTATCTTCTTCGCTGGTATGTGTGCTCAGCAAGGCAGTTTTGTGTTTGAGCGCCCCCAAGTTGTGTTTTACTGTAACTTCAGAAGCTCCAGACACGTGAGCAAAAGCGCCATTCTCATTGGTCGAGTAGATTTCGACGCGACGCGTCGAAAAAAAAAAACGAACCCGAGGCGTTTTTTTTTTTTGACGCTTTAACGCCTGGCGTTTTTTCGCGTCGGTGTGCACACTCTCATTGGGGCCCTTTGTTTAGTCACGAGGCGTTAAACGTCGGCGAAAATCGCCGGCGAAATTCGTCCCGGTGTGAACAGGCCTTATGTCTTAAAAAAAGGACAGGTTTTAGGATTTTGGTTAAAACTTAAATTAAATTAAAAGACCACTAGGAATAATTTTACAATAGACAAACATATAGCTGGAGTGGGACTGTTAAGATTTAAAACAAATCCTTCTTTAAACACCTCAATAGATTTCAAACTACCCAGTAAAAGGAAGTTAGAGAAAAGTTAATAAAAAAACACGTCATATGCACAAATCTTCTAACCCACAGCCACAAAAACTCATTTGGTTTGTCACACCTTTCTTGGCTTAATTCTTAAAATGGACTGTGCAATTTTTAATAAAGCTTATATAGATTCAAGTGTGGACTCTTTCAAGGTCACTGAATGACTCCATCATTCTTCACTTGTAAGCCAATTTCTCTTTTTTAATGTAATCTCTGTCATTCTTGGTGGCATCGATTCATAAACGCCCAAAAACAGTTTCACTCTTGACTATTGTTGTGTTTTTACATGAGATTAACAATATTAGTCTGTAACTCTGTCATACTAGAATTTGTGGGAGGGTTACTCGGTCTTTACTTCATCTGATTAGATCATTTTTGGTTGTAATGGTCTTAGAATTAATCCGTTCTGGGTTGTCAACAACATTTCTAATCCGCTGCTGTTTTGATTATCATCAAAATTCAAGTCCTTTGTCCTTCCTTAGATTTGTTTCTCAACATAATACTATTTGCACGTATTTGGAGAATGTTCTATACTTCAGGAAGTGTTTCCCTCTAACACACATTAACTTTAAGGCTATGAAATATTTTTTGTGTCTATTGGTTTGCACTGGATCGAGCGAATGAAAGGAATATTAGCTTAAACCTCATATGTGAAAGTTCTGACATAATAAATCTTTGAATGCTTTGGCAAGGAAAATATGTGTTTCTCAGACGTTTAACTGAAAAAAAAAATCCAAAAGATTGTTTTTGCTCTGGTAATTTTCAAAGAATGTTGCAAACAATGAATAAAATCAAATACATTTTAAGTTGTTGTATGATTCCAAAATCTAAAATCCAGAGAGCTCTGATAAGTCTTGAAACCATCCTTTCTTCAAATTAGTGCCACTGTGGAACAATACGTTCTGTTGAGATTTCTTTTTTTTTATTTATTTCTCAGGGCAGTCTCACCTGTTGACTCCTTGCTACAAAGGAGGCGCTCCTTCAGGTACCTTTGGTCCTGTCAATCCAGCATTACAGTCCACCTATCAGTTCATGGCATCCTTCTTTAAAGAAGTGACCTCTGTGTTTCCTGACTCATACATCCACTTGGGAGGTGATGAGGTCGACTTTTCCTGTTGGTAAGTTGGCGAAATGGAAAAACAGACTACAAAAATCCCTCGAAAATATGTCTATTTGACCAAATTTAAGTACAGTTGCAAAATACAAGTATGTTAATTGAATTTTTAAAGTGAATATGTTTGGGTAAATATTTGCCTTTATTGTGTAGGAGATCTAACCCTCATGTCCGTGCATTCATGCAGAAGATGGGGTTTGGGGGAGATTTCCCTAAACTTGAAGCATTTTACATTGAAAAGTAGGTTTTCAGGATACATTTTTATAAACAAAAGTAGAAACTGTGGTTTATTGGGTTCTTATATTTTCAGCATCGTGAATATCACATCAGCTAATAACAAGACATCAATTGTGTGGCAAGATGTCTTTGACTACCATGAAAGGGTAGGTGCACATCAGGATTTTACTGTCTGCAGCATCATCATCTCTATACAGATGTGATGTCTAATGCTTATTTGAAGGATGAGACGTCTGTCATGGAAGCACTTTTAAATCAACGTTAATCATAACTATCTCTGAAGAAAATGTGCAGCTTCCTTTCAAAATCTATCCATCAAAATAAAGTTATATTGTCTTTGTAGATTCTCATTCCTCCAGGTAGATTCCATTGAAGTAGTAGGTACTTAGAAATGAGTTAACTGGATTTGGTTTATCTTTTATAATTGAAGGTATTTCATCTTTTCTGAATCGACAAAGCCTTTTTTAGAAGAGATGAAATATCCTCATTAATAAAAGATAAAACTAAGTCCAGTTTACTCTTTTTTTTCCCCTTACCCTTTATGTTGATGCTTAATGGATGTATGATAGCACAGACATTAAAAACTCGTTAAGTAAGAGTTTAAAAAATACATTACTCTGATGAGATACATTTAGATGAGCACTCACCTTTTAATGGACAACTCATGGCTGTTAGCTTCATGTTGCAGCGCAGTGCTCTGTCAGTGGTGGAGGTTTGGAAACATGGCTGTTACCTGTGTAAAGTACGGCAGGTGACCAAAGCAGGACTCCGGGTAATCCTAGCCTCCCCGTGGTATCTGGACCTACCAGGACCCACGCATAACTGGGCTCGCTACTACACTGTGTGGCCCCTTGCCTTTCCTGGTCAGAAAACAACTCGTGTGCTGTGGTTTGCTGAAATCAAACTAACGGTTGTGATGTATACTCTGCAGATTAACCATAAGCTCCTTTAGATGTAGAACACATTTGTGTCTAGGGAAGACTTTCAGACCTAAGATGTTTTAGCTTTTGACTTTGATCGTTTTAAATAGATGTTGCTTGATAAAAATAATGTTTTTATGATTAAAAAAGGTTCAGGATGAAGGAGACTGATTACTTTGGTTCAAATTTAAAATGTAATGATTGGTCATGAGAGACAATAATGACAAGTAATTATTGAATTAAGCAGCAAAAGTAAAACCCTAAAATTGAGTCCCTCCCCAAAAGTCACTGTGATTTCATAAGTTGCTTACGATATACATTTATGTTCTCTTGTCATAATCTGCAAATAATCATTTAAAGGGGAAAAAAAAAATTATGGCAATAAAAAATGGCCCTATTTCTCCTGATGCTAAACCGTTTTTTAAAACAAAAATAACTAACAAAATAATCAATACCCCCGTCTAGCATTCTTGTCTCATCCCCAAGAAAATGATCCTTACAAGAATTTTCAGTCTTTTAATCACATATAAACTAAATATCACATATGGGGCATCGGTAGGGCGGTCGACCCATAATCGAAAGATTGCAGGTTTGATTCCCGCCTTGCACGCCCATGTGTCGAAGTGTCCTTGGGCAAGACTCTGAACTCCACCTTGCCTCTGGTGGGAGGTTGGTGCCAGTGTTCGACAGCGGAGCCGCCATCAGTGCGTGAATGTGTGTGTGCATGGGTGAATAGGTCTGTGAATGTAAAGCGCTTTGGGTCTTTGAAAGAGGGTAAAAAGCGCTATATAAGTATACGCCATTTACCATTTCCCATATAATTCAGGTGCTTTAGTGTGTAATAGTAATTTATAACACCACAAAAAAGTTTTAGACATTTAAAAAAAAAATTTAAATAGCAATAAATGTGAAGAGATCCATTGAGAAAACAATACAAGGACATAATAATGCTCTTCTGTTAGACTGCTCAGTGCTTCACATCTGGGAAAAAAAACCCAGCCGGTTATCAGTCTTAGCTCAGAAGGATTATCAAATCTTGGTGGGATTTCCAAAAGGTCAAAATAGCTCCCTTGTTGTACAGGATTTTCTAGTGTCTGGATTGTTTTGACATTGGGAAAACGCCAGAAGTTCTTGTGTGTATATACATAATTCACACAATTTAATTTGTTAAATCACAAGTTTAGAATTTAAAGTAGCAAATGGAAGAGGTCTGAACGAACTTCATTTAACTCAATTCAGTTTGGACTTGAGTTGCTGTGATGTATTTGAAATGAAATGGTTAGTTGGTGGGAAACTTTTTCCTATTAAAATGAACTGTTTAATTAAATACGTTTAATATTTTTTATTCCATCTCAGGTTCTGAAAAACAGAAGAGGCTGGTTATAGGGGGTGAGGTCTGCATGTGGGGGGAATATGTCGACGCCACCAATCTCTTCCCAAAACTCTGGTATGAGATTGATACGAAACCACAAACGTATTTAAATAAATCTACATGACAGTGTCAATGATTTTCCTAAATCTCACATCCAAAATTCCAGGCCAAGAGCAAGCGCTGCTGCAGAGAGACTGTGGAGTGACGAGAAGCAGACCTCCAGTGTGGAAAAAGCTTTTCCTCGACTGGAAGACTTCCGATGCAAGCTGCTGAGGTGTTCAACTTTTTCCAATTCCAATTCCACCTTTTTTGAAGCTTGTTTTTGTGATTCATTCTTTTACTTGCTTTCTTCTTTTACTTGCTTTCTTGAATTTGTTTTTTTAGGCGTGGAATCCAAGCAGGGCCTCTCAATGTGGGACATTGCAAACACGAATATCAAAGTGTTTGAAGATGAACAGAATTTCACCTTTCGGAGCATTCAGATAATAAAATACAATGTTTAGGGATTTTTATGAACATAAATTATTGAGTACTGTTTTTTTGCCATAGAAATCAAATGTTCAGGAAGTTACTATTAACATACAGATTTTGTGATTGACTTTTAACATTTGGTTGTAATATTTGGGATATTAAAACATACATACTGTATATTTTATGCAGGTGTTTAAAGCAATGGGATTGATATGTAATAAGATTCCAAGAATGTTTAGATCATATACCTATCTTGTTGTTTTCTAATAGGTAAAAAGGTGAAAAACAAAATGGAAAATTTGAAGAACAAAATCAAAACAAACCGGTAATTGTATGTAAAATCCATAGTAGTAGTGAAGTAAAATTTAGCAAATAATCTGCCTTCTAGTGTGTTTAATGGTGCATTTTCCCAATGTGTGCTTGTTTTTTTAATTGACTTTTCCCAGTTGAGAAGAAGCCAGTCGAGAATCGAAATCGCAATGTCCAAACTTAAAGATGGATTCTAGTTAAACATGACTTCAATGTTTATCACAGTAGTTTTGAAAGCAATTGGCCAAAAAACATAACAACAATGAAAGCATTTCTTTCACATTGATTCTTTGAGCATTTCTAGGAGCCAAAAACCAGATTTTCCATATGAGTAATTTTAGCCCTTTTTGACTCTCACAGGGTTGTAGCTTCATTGTCTTGTTGTTAAAATATTCTGAAGGATCTTAAAAAAAGAACTGTCCTAAATCCAAATCTGTGTGTGAAGGACAAACTGTTTTTGCTCAATCCCTTAAATGATCTTTTAAAGCAAAATCTATGATGCCAAGACAGACAAACAAGGCATTTTGGTCAACACTATCGAACAAACTGCAAACAAAAGAAAAATTACCTGAATAAAAGGCACTTTGGAAATTAACAAGTGTCTATTGACTGAAACAATGATGCAACAATAAAACATGTGCAGCAGTGATTTTAACAAATGTACGTAATGTCATTCAACCAAAGGGCTGAAGGGAAGGAGTCTGAAACAGTCTTTACCTCCAACCTGAACAATGTGAACGATCTATGCCGGACTGGGTCCCTAAGGAGGATTGCAGCTCTCTTGATGGATCTGATAGCCTGTGGAAGACAATGGAGCTCTAATGATCTCAGCAATTTACACCACTCTGCATGGGTTAGTGGTCCATCACAGGAGTGCTGTGGCTAACAGAGATGCAGCACATCAAGATGTTCTTAGCAATATAGATATAAAAGTTTCAGTAGATGTTGTTTAAGCTTTAGAGGAGGTTTCGATAGATATTATCAATGTTAAAATCCAACAATGGATGACTTTAAATGTGTTAAGCATCAATTCAGGAAAAAATAAATATTAGGTTCTGTTGTTTAACATTCTTTTCTAAGTTGAGGGCTTAAAAGAGCAATTTCTCCTTTCTTTTTCCCAACAAATTGACAGTGTAAATATGTATTTATGCAAAATGAGAATATATGCACATAACATAGATTTATTTTTGACACAACCAAACAGAATACTAACATATTAACAGTTAACAGAAAGTAATATATGCAATCACACTTACCCTCAGTCTACTACTAGGTGCATGTTTCTCCCAAAAAAGTCACCACACTGCTGTGACCTGAAAATAACAAAGGAAACACCAACAAACGTAACCACAAGGAATGGCAGCAAGTATCATGTGTGAACTGAAAAAATAATGAACTGTACTTATTCGCTTTTCTTAGTAATAACCTCTAATTATATTTTTTAAATGAACCTTTATTTATTCACAGTTAAGAACAAATTTTTGCTTATAATTGTACAGAATAAAGTCTTGTATGGGACAAGAACTAGAAAATGATTTTTTTAGTCTCTAGTTTCCATCAACTTGATCTTGATGATTAGAAAACTGTAACTTATCAAGAAAACTGTCGAAGAGCCACAGGGAAGACATTTTCACCTATTACTTCATTAAAATGTTTTTTTTTTAATTAGGGAAACAATTTACCCACTGGATTAGCTCACAATTCAACCATAAACTGTTACTCTGATTATTTTAGATAAAGGATTTTAATGATGTGAAAAATGTCAGTGAAACCTGCAGTATGTAGCAGTATGAAGTAACACTAAAAGAAAACAAATATGAGTAACCTATAAAAAATCAATAATGGTAGTATGAAATATTGGCCAGGTTTTTCTTTTTATAAAGCCTGTCAAAGCCTTTTGTCTTTGTGCGCATGTTTCATCTGTATCTGCTAACACTGACACACTCACCCAGACAACTTCTTACCTATTTAACTTTTGTTTTAGTTTTTACATTTTCCTGCTAGTTTTGTAAGAATGATTAAAAATCAGTCTCTGTCCATCTTGTTTTAGACCCATGATTTGGTCATTTCAGAAGAAAACTTTCTACCCACAGTGTTCAGGTTAGGTTTCACATTCCTGAAAATAAAATCCTTTGACAACATGAAAACAAGAAGAAATACTCATAATTAACATCCGGATCTATGCAGGGCAAAGACATATTACTACCTTCAGTATGAATTCAGCTCTAAGTCCTCACTAAAGATTCATGGACAGCAGTTAACTTAAGTCGTAACTTTCATTTTCATTATCAATACAACTTTGTGTTGACATATTTTAGTGATCTATGCCCTCCAACTGTCAGTGTTTGGGTTGAATATACATCTGTTTTTATAATTTAAAACCAGTGCAAAGAAAAACCACTAAGAGTTGGCGTTACCTTGAATATTGTGTTCATGTTGCACAAGTAGGGTCTGTAAGTCTATAACTATTGCTGTACCTCAAAACAACTTTTCTGTCTTGTCTCAGCTTTAGCTAACTATTTTCCCAATAATCACCATTTGATCTCTCAGACAAAGCGTGTCTGTCTCCCTCTGGAGACCAACAGGTGAGACAGACACACCTGAATGACCCAACAGGGTCTGTAGTGGGCTCAACCTAGAAATACACTATGGCTTCTCAAAAACAATAAGTCAGAGACTTTCAAAGCATATATTGGGGCTCTCTTTTATTATTTCAGACCATGCTCAAATGAATGAAGAGTGTATGGAGAAATACAGCAAAAACCAATACATTCATACATTTTTCCTAGCAAAAATTTGCAATATGTTTTTAAAAAGTTAAAATGTTTTTCCTCACTTAGACCATAAGTGAAGTTCCTTCACCTGTTGAACTTAGATGACACGACTTTGATATGGACTGAGATAACTCATAGGCTCATATTTGGATTACAGTAATGACAGCAGATGGCAAGGCGGGGCAATCCCCGGCAGCCATAGTGCTGACACCTCAATCCTTCTTCTTCATCTGACTTTGGGGCACAACAGGAAATGCTGAACTGAAACCCAACAAAGCTTAGTCAAGAATGCAATCAAGTAGAAATGATAGATTTTTAAAAATATTTTCTATTTTCTTTCAATTCTTTCAGCTTTATTTAAAAATTCCAAAATATATGATTAGCCTTTTGATAGATTTCAGTCTGAAAGAAATATATTGAATTGTTTGGCAACAAGTTCACAGGTTAATCTCTATCTTTGATAAAAGCTGTCGCATTAAGAAACCACATGCAAACACTGATGCAAAGCTTTAAGCTAGAACATGAGGCCATCATCTCAAGGACTATATAGATATAATTCAAATATATGTACAGTTCTTGCACAAAAAAGCTTCTTAGACTTGCACATGGCTTTAGAATTATAAACCGTGCACTGCAGCTGAAAAAAGCTAAATATCTTTGAACCGACACGCTGCTTCAGAACTCATCAATGTGCAACAGCTGATCAGTTTGGGGTCACAAGCAACTGAGCTGGGTTTTAATGGTGACGTGTTCCAAATCACCTGCACACCTCTGTCATCATCAAATTTTCCACTTAATACATAATCACTTGGCTCATGGCAGCATGCTGCTAAAGATTGACCTGCATCCAAACAGTAATCACACGGCTCAGACCTGAAGGAACGTGACAGTTATCCTCAGCAGGTAAAACCTCAAAGCAGCACTTTGCTGATGGCTGCAGCCTCTTTGCTGTGCAGAGAGCAGACTGTTGTACGTTCAAGAACCTAAACCAGGAAAATACTCATTTAATGCATAATTCTCTGAGCGTGTTGTCTTTAACAGATGTGACCATTGCATGTGTGCATCATTAATCACATAGTAATCACAGTTGAAAATATCACAGGCAAATGCACACAAAGGCATGTTGTTTCGGGAACATGTTCTGCTCATTTAATTACTTTTTTTTCTGTAGTTTGCACCAATATTTCAAAAATCCATTTTTGAGGGCTTTATTGGTTTGAAAAAGAGCACAAAGGTTACAATAAAGCAAAAATGGGCTCCTGCATTCAGAAACGGGAGCATTTTTGTGGGGGCACTTTGGGCTCTGCCCTGTTGGTTCTGCGTTGGGAACTGAAATTGGCTGATCCCAGATTACCCAGTTCCAGCATCTTGGTTCAGTAGTCATCAACCTGTGAAGCGCCTCAGGTGTTAGTTAAGAGTCGTCCATGACAGGTTTGTCGCCCCTTTTTGATTTATGCACTTTGGTAATTGGACATCACTGTCAGCAAGCAGAGCATTTTCACACCTTCTCCCCTAAACCCACACAGAAAATCTGAATGACGTTTTTTGTGTATGATGCCCATCACATAACCACACTCTGGTGGTTGCTGTTGAATCTCTGTCCCTTACCTCCATTGCTCAAGAATGAGGGGCCATTAATCCTTGTATTTACCAATGACATTGACTAATACCTTATGTATTATGTAGTGACTAATACCTTATGTAGTTTTTGGAATTATTATTCTACTTTTCTTCTTTCCTCCTATTATTTGTGCTGTTCCATAACCCCCCTCCCCCATATGTCCTCTTTTTTCCTCCATGGATAATGTTAAGTGTCTTTTTCCCCATCATCTTCTGCTATGACTTTCTTTAAATGGGAGCCCATATTGTTGGAGACTGAGTTTATTGTACTAATCTAGGCTGGATGCATTCTCGAAGATTAACTGTCATTGTCCAGACCTTGAGAGCACAAAGCCTAAATACACTTACTAAACTACAAATGAGGCTAACAAAAATACTGCCATATATATATCAACAAGTTAAAAATAGTCCCATTTAGAAATATTCAATTCCAACAGGGTTTAAGGTAGATGCTCAATGGGGCACAATTTAACCAAAAGTCCTACTGTTGATGAAATCATCAGTAAGTTATCTTATTCATGACAAAAGTTTATCACTGCTTTCTTTTTTAAAGCACTCAGGGTGAAGATGTTGAAGAATAATTTGTTGGGTAAATTAAGTGGGTTCTGTGACTGGTTGATTTACCTTCATGGAGGGTAAAGATTAAGAGGATGACAAATCAACATTTGCTGACACAGGGCCTGGTGTTAATCTGCTTGTCTTCCTCCTGAAAGCCTCTAGACAATTCAAGCTACGGGACTGACCCCAGGAACTCCACATTACACCAGAGACGCCAGGAGGAGACAGCAGGACCGACCCGTCTTTACCTCTTAAAATAAATGAGAAATACAACAAAGGAACCATAAGAAAAATTCCCAAATTACTTTATATGAAGGAGGAAAAATAACCTGTCATATTTTTCTGAAAGAATTAACCAAAATCCTGAGAAATCACAAGAAAATACCTAGAACGAATGGAGGAGCATGATATAAAAACGGATATGTATTCATCAGACCACACACAACAGACCATTGACGGATGTCAATCAGGTGAGGCCTTAACTTTATCAACATATATAATATCTTTTAAGATTATTTTAATGGAGAACCTTCAGTTAAATCTACCCAGTCTGTGCCTTTAAAGGCTGTAGAGTTTATAACACTAGAAAAGTACTTTAAGAACTAATCAAAGCCTTGTTAAAATGTTACTGAAGCAATCTAATCATAATTTCTATTCTTTTTTAGTCTTGGCAGAAAAAAGTCCTCGTAAAGGTCGTGGCCCAGACGTGCTTTGTAAAGTGTGCTCTGATTCCAGCAGTGGTAAACACTACGGCATCTATGCCTGCAATGGCTGTAGCGGCTTCTTCAAACGCAGCGTGCGGAGAAGACTGATTTACAGGTGAGGTGGAGCTGCCTGGGAACCAAAAGTCCGAGCAGAAAACATCAAGGACACAAACGGCGGTCATAATCTTTTCAAACCATTTCAAACTGTTCTATAAAATGATTGCAGATCAGACAGTGTCCCCAGACAGAGATGTTAAGCCTGTTTGTTTAGCTGTACAAGAATGAAAAATGTATGTTCTTAAGTTATATATTCTTTATTTTATGTTTTAGGTGCCAGGCTGGAACTGGAAGGTGCCCTGTTGATAAGGCCCATCGGAACCAATGCCAAGCTTGCCGACTTAAAAAGTGTCTCCAATCTGGGATGAATAAAGATGGTGAGAAATGTCAGCATATTTGATAACTCCAGTCATAGTCTTTTTTTTCATGAATGAATGAATGAATGAAAAAAATCAGTCATAGTCTGTGTTTTTTATATAGCTGTGATGCTTTTTTTTCTTTTTTTATGTCAGCTGTGCAGAATGAGCGACAGCCTCGAAGCACAGCTCATGTCAGCCTAGAATCCCTTAATGTAGAGGCTAAAAAGGAGCACTTGGCCACCACAAGGGAGTTCTCAACCTCAGATCCCTACTCATCAGCCATCTGCAGACCTCTGGTTACTTCATCTGCCTCCAATTCATCCACTACACAGCCTTGCAGCAACCCAAGTATCAGCCACCGCTTTATGGTCAACCTGTTGACTGCAGAAACCTGTGCAAAACTGGAGCCTGAAGATGGTGAGGTCACCAAGGAGAATTAAAATCAATGACTGTTTCTTTAAGCTGCAGTTCTTACGTTTTTGTTCAGGGTTATATTGGGGGAACTGGGTGGGTGGAGGGAGGAATCTGGTGAGGGAGGGGTGCGTTATTGTCTTTTGTTTTTCTGTTTTAATTAATTTTCATATTTTATGACTATTTTATTTGCCTATGTGTAAAGTTATCAAGTGTTATGAGGTCCTATACAAACAAATAAAGTTTGAGTGTGAGTGTACTTGGATTGAAATGACTGTAAACTAGTTCTTTTTTCCTGACTCACAGTGGAAGAGAATATTGATGTCACATCAAATGATCCAGAGAGGCATGACGCCTTAGAAGGTCACGCGTTTAACTCCATAGAGAGCGTGTATGAAACGTCAGCACGACTCCTCTTTATGTCAGTAAAGTGGACCAAAAATTTGCCAATTTTTGCTCACTTGCCATTTCGAGACCAGGTGAGTCTGAGTCTCCAAACAGTTCTGACACGTTTTTGCAGTGCCTCAGTCTTCATGTAGTGGCTTCTCTTGAACTTTGTCAGGTGATTCTGCTTGAGGAATCCTGGAGCGAGATGTTCCTTCTGTGTGTCATCCAGTGGTCTCTGCCCATGGACAGCTGTCCTCTTCTGTCACTGCCGGAGCTTTCTCCCAAGCAGCAGGCCAAGGTCAGCCCGCCAACATCCGACCTGCAGATCCTGGAGGAGGTTTTCAATCGTTTCAAGGCTCTGACAGTCGATCCCACTGAGTTTGCCTGTCTCAAAGCCATTGTGTTGTTCAAGCCAGGTAAGCAATTAATCATTTAGGAGGTTCAGTCACTGCTGACTGCATTTTGTAAGTGTTTGCTGTTTGTCCTTGGTGCAGAAGCACGCAGCCTCAAAGACCCAGAGCAGGTGGAAAATTTGCAGGATCAGTCTCAGGTGTTGTTGGGTCAGCACATTTATTCAGCATATCCCAACCAGAGCACCAGGTGAACCATTTTTACTGTGTTTTTGTCAGAACGCATGGATTTCTAAATGAAAATATCATTAAATATTGCCAATGCTGCTCTTATTTGTCCCACCAGATTCGGGAGGATGTTACTCCTGCTGCCATCCCTTCACTTTGTGAGTTCTGCAAAAATAGGGCAGCTGTTCTTTCAAAGAACCATAGGGAACACACCCATGGAGAAGCTGCTGTGTGATATGTTCAAAAACTGAACACATCCTGTTACTTTAAGTATTTTGATATTGCAGTTTTATTATCCTACAATAATAAGTACTTGATTATTTTCAATTACTACCTAAAGTTTTTCAGTGGTTTTCAGCTTGTTGTCATGTTTAAACATTTTCTTCAGCTTTATCATTGTGATATTTCACGTTAGTCTCAGTTTTGTAATCACTACACACTAATTGTCAATTTAGCATTTAGTCACAAACAGATTTCTTCTTTTAAAAAACCCTGGACATGACAGATGCGATGTGTGAACATGTTTTGATCCTTAAATAAAATGGAAATTCTTAATTGTTTTTATTTTTATTTTTCATTGTTTGCTCCATTTTATTCTGCTAATGAGAGTAACGCTTTTTTCCGTATAATTTGAAAAAGAAACTAATTGAAGTTTAATACTTAACATCAACTTTGAGAACTAATGTCTTAATCGCATTATTTGTCAGACAGTCCCATTTAAAATTTATCACATTTCAGTCTTTTATTGAAATAACAAATGTCATTGTACACTAAAATAAACTACATAGACAAATACACATAACAATGTTGTAAAAAATAAAAAATAAAATAAAACAAGTGAACAGGCAAAGACCACAGCCTAAAAACAGTAACATACAAATCAACAAATGATCAATTTAAAACGTATACAGATTCTTAAATCAGAGAATATTTACGAGAGGGCTAAGGGATGAAATTACACATAAGCAGTCCATAAAGTGGGCTTTAGGACGTGATTGAACAAAAGCAAATAAACAAACAAACAAACAAGCAAACAAGACCCTAATAATTCTTTCTGTCTTATCCTCTTTGTCAGATTGTGTTGAGGGGCCTTATTCAGACCTACAAATCATTCATAAGAAAGACATTTTGTCTTTTAAAACTAATTAGAGGTTAAACTACAGCATTTGATGTCTATTTAGAAGCAGAGATTTTTTTAAAGATAAATGCAATAATAGATATTAACACATGCACAATCTGTTGTTATTAAGAAGGACCCATGTGTGGCATTTAATATTTCTAGAATTTGACCCCCCTGGAAAGGATGAGTGAGTGAAGATCATATGGACTATTTACTCAATGGAAAAATTGACATTTCAACTAAAATGAAAGATATACACTATAAAAAAAGAATGGAAAAAATTGTGCCAATATTTGTAAAACCACTAAAATTCTCAGAGGATTTTGACAAAAACAAAAAAAACAGAACAAAAACAGGCCAAGTGCTGTGTATTATGTTTATTTCTGTTATATGTTGTAGTTGCTGACCTATGTCTGTAAACGCTGACAACTAGAAAACACTCAATGAAAACAAAGTAAAAAAAAAAGGGAAGTTGATGATGGAGACCAAAAGAAATAAGGAACGTAAACACTAGATGGCAGTAGTGAGCATCTTTTATATGGACACCATAAACTTCAAAGGCGAAGAAGAAGAGATGACACAAAACACGGAAGTTCCGCTTGTGGAGCTGTAAATAAACACACATGTAACAACGGCGTGTTTAAAATCAATAGCGATATTTTCAAATTGGTTTTTTTGTCAGTCAGCGGGTGAACGTGATGTTTAGCAGGTCGTATCAGCAGCTCCCCCAGAGAGACTCTAACCTTCAGAGGAGCTCTGGTTTGTCTACGGACTTCCGCTACAAAGGAATTTCCTTTGACTATATTCCAAATGTTACTGCCAACGACTTCACTGGTGAGTATTTGGCTAAAACGGACATTTAGGAACCCATATTTCTATTTTACACGCGAACAACTTCATCTATCATTGTTTAACATCACTCGCTTTTTCACAACTACAATTTCAATGCGTCATGTGATTTATAATATTCATGCATTAACTCAAACAAAACACGACTTACAAATATATGGTCCCTTGTGAAACAAAGTATTTAAAATAAATGTATAAATTAACAAGTACAAATAAGAAAAACTAAAATAAATAATTATTAAAATGAAAATATATCAATATTTCTTCCAAGAGAATAATATCATCATAGTCTTTTCTTTTTAAAGTAAGGACAACACATCATATTTACTAGACACCTCAACCATGCAACCATCAACATCAGTTACCTCCACTTTTAGACTGTTGCAGTTTTATCCCACAAACAGAAGGACAAATGTATTTTCCCCCTGACCTTCAGTTTTTCTGGTCCCTCTGCCTGGAACTTTTTTCCAATCTCCCCTGAAATGATCTAAACTTGCTTCTTTTACATTATTCCGCCCCCTTTATGAGTCCCAGAGAAGAAGTGTCCATACATCAGTGCCTGTGTTTAAAACATGGGCTGACAACTAATGCATCTTGCATCTATTGTACTTTATTAATGTCATGCTGCTCACAACTTTTGCACCGCCCAAATGGCTTTTTCTATATATTCCCATCTAAAATCACTAAGTCACTTTGTTGCACATGACTTTTAATTTTATATTGTAAAATTCTAAAGTCATCATTCTGTTTTATTTTTGTTTTAAATTGAAACTTTATGCATGTGACATATGCTGCTGACCAGGTCACCAATGATGAAGAGATCCTGCTCTCAGTGGGTTTCAACTGCTTAAATTAAGGTTGAATAAAAAAAACTAAAAAAAAACTAGTTATAATAAAGTAATACTTCTTTCTTAAATTAAAAAACACATTTATTTTTTAATAAACAAATGTAAATACATGCTGTAAATCATTTTCAAATTGAAAAGTTTCTTAAATTCATACATGATGTGATTCTTTCAAAGATACCTCGCAGGGATGGTTTTCCTGGATTTGCAACTTGCTTGTCTCCTTCCTTGTTTATACCTGCACCTTGATAACATTTCCTCTATCTGGATGGTTTGTTCTGAAGGTGAGATGAAAATGAATGCATTCAGTCACACTTGCACAAAAATTATTCACCTTAACTTAGATTTTTTTTTTTTTTTCACAGACCGTGCCCAACTATCAGAGGATAGTAGTGTTCCGCCTTGGTCGAATTTGCCCTCCAAAGGGGCCCGGTATTGTATTTGTGCTGCCTCTTATTGACCAGTGGCAGAGAGTGGACCTTCGCACTCGTGCCTTCAACATCCCTCCCTGCCAGGTAAAACCTTTTCCACGCGCTACTGGGAATTAGCAGCTGGGGGTAAAACCTGCAAATATTGAAACACTGTTGATTTATTATTATTATTATTATTATTTATTTATTTATTTATTTTTTTACATCCTTTCAAATGATTTTCTGATAGATGGAAGTTTTAAAGATGCATTTTCTCATGTATGTAGAGCCCTCACACCATGGTGGATTGTTTAAAACCATTTGTTGTAATCAGTTTCTGTGCAACGTTTTATTTACTGTTTTACAGTGTATTAATATCACTTTTAGATGTTTCCTATTTTTAATTTTATGATCATCTTGCATTTTGGTCTATAGAAAATGTAAAATGTGTCCAAAATTTGGAAAATTCAGCAACTAGAAATAAAAGGCAAATAATTAGTTACATTAGTTGTAGTGTCTAATTTGTCCTGTAGGTGGCAGCCATGGTTTATTAATTTCTTTGCCTTTGGATCACCTGTAGTTGAGTTCGAAATAATCTGGGATGAAATAGGATTTTCCATCATTGTTTAGAAGTTCTTTAAAATATATTTTAGCACAAGTTACAGGAAATGCTGTCGTCGTAGGTGATCACTCGGGATGGCGGCTTGCTTTTGGTGGGAGCAGACATCCAGTTCCGGATCTGGAATCCCGTGATGTCAGTTGTATCAGTTCAGGATCTAAACGCTTCCACCAGGATGACTGCTCAGAATGCGCTGACCCACAGTCTGGCCAAAAAGACAGCTCGGGAAATCCAGAGTGAGAGATTGAAACTTGAGGAGTATCTCGGGGTCGGTCCACATGATTTTTTTGAATATATGTTTTAAGAAAATTGTCAAATGTTGTAACTTTTTCTGTTATCTTTATTTTCTATTGCAGATAGACATAAATGAGATGACTCGTCTTTGGGGTCTTGAGGTGGATCGAGTAGAACTGACTTTCGGTTCTCTAGGAAAAGCCTTTGAAGACATAGACGCTGCACCCCATGTCCATTCTTCTATTCCTGGACTAGAGGGCCTCGCTGGCCCCATTCAGCAGCTGGCCATGCAGTTTCTGAGCCCCAGCTGTCCTTCACAGCCCACTCAAGGTAAGGCTAAACACTAAACTCTCAATTTTTTAGTAAAGTATATGTTCACGACTCTAGCCTTTCCTTTTAAATGTGTCTTCTGTACTGCAGACAGCTTAACATTTACAGATGAGCGTCACAGTGGCCCCGAATCTGCGGTCACCACACCCACTTCAGTGGAGGAACTGCTCGGTGGCGTCCAAAGGTTGCTGTCTGAGTCTTTAGTCCGCCATGTTGGAGCCAGTTTCCAGTTTGAGATCAGTTCCATGAATGGGGAACAGCACAGATACTATCTGGATCTCAGCCAAGGTGAATCATTCCTTACAGTGTGGTTTGCCTTTAGAGAAAGATCATTAATATCAACCATCTTACAAACTTTAAAACACAACAAAAAAAAAAGTAATTTACAACTACATTTGGAGAAACAAAACAGAAGAATTGTAATTTATTACATTAAAACCCCAGAGCAGTTAAAAGAAAATCAAAACACACTGGACAGAGATTTTTGGTGGAGTTCTCACATTTGTGTTGTCACAGTACATGTTTGCACAAAAAATGTAAAGATTGGACAAAATAACACACTATACGTTTAGGTGTTGCTTTTAACAGTTGAGTTTTGTTTTTTTTGGGTCAAAATTGGTTTAAAATTTAGCATCAGCTCAAACTGTGTGACCATTTTGTGGGATTCAGAGCATGGAGTGTGGCCAAAGGTGAACTAAACCCCTCCCAAATGATCAGATGAGTCTGATGACAGTAATCACAGCAGCATCAGAACTTACATGACCTAACACTCACACCACTTATAATTTTGAGTTCCTATTTGGGTTTTATGACTTAAAAAATGCCTGATTAAGAAAGTCCTCTTAAATGAAGCAGGGAAAATTTAACGTCCAGCATTAGATGAGATGAACAGGATGTTTTTACTGTTTTTGCAGACCACAGAAACGACTGCTTCTCTGCAGCGTTCATGAAGTTGCTTTAATGGTTAAAAGGATTGGCTTTTTAAAATGCAAAATTAATTCAAAACCCTTAATGTACGTGAAGTGAAGAAAGGACAATAATTCCATTGGATTTCTTCAAACTAAATGACATTAATCTCGTTATCTGAGTTTAATCCATTCAGAAATGAAAATATTTAAATGAAATACTCAGACTGGAACGCATTTGTTTCCTTTTGCAGGCACCGGCAATGCTGGATCTGGATCTTTGCTTCTTGAACCTGATGTCACGCTGAGCATGAGCGATTGCGACCTCCTGGCCATGTTCCAGGGTGGGCTGCAACCACTTGCGGCTTACACCAGTGGCAGACTGAAAGTTCAGGGGGAGATCAGTACAGCCATGAAGCTGGAAGAAGTCATAAAGCTCCTAAAGAAACAGCAATCATAATCACGTATATTTTTCTATTTATTGAAATCTTAACTTTAACTGTAAATTATGTTTTTACTGTAAAATCAAATTCAATTTTGCTTCAAATAAACTACCCTGTTTGCACCCAGTTGCGTAATTAAAATAAACCAACTCAATTATATGTTTACACCATACTTAATAGGAAGTTGCATCACTCAGTTGGGTTGAGATTTCTTTAGATGCTATGTTGTAGATCCATATGCCACAAATTTCTGCAGTATTTATATACCTGGACTTAGAGGTCTGTGTGCACTAAAGGGGGAATCTTCAAAATTATAATCAAAACTTTGTCTTTAAACCAAAGTTTCACATAAATTCTACAACTCAATTCAATTTTATTTATATAGCCCACTATTTAAAACAGTAGTCATCTCAATGGGCTTGAAACCGGTAATTGTGTAATAAATATGAATAATAAAGAACATAAAGTCATAGAATTCAATAAGTAATGGCGAAACTAAACTGAACAGACTAAGCTAAAGTGGGCATCCCTGCCCTTATACCCTCCTTCGCGTTAAGGAAAAACCCCCTTAAAAAAATCAGATTCCGGAAAAAAGAGAAGAAACCTCAGGGTTGCCCAGATGAAGGAGGGATCCTCCCTAGGACGGACATGCGATGTACCAGAACTCTAGAGAAGAATTAGCTTATCTAACACTAGAACTACATATGTAAATAGTCCAGCAGATGGACTTCATCCAGATGAGTGAGGGGATGGCTGGGGGCGCGATATGAGCCAGAGGTAAGGTCCAACTGAATCTTTATCTTCAGTATGACTACTGGTACATTTATAATCCGCACACAGCCGAAGAAACAAAAAATTTCGAAAGTTAACAAAAAATGATCTTGTAAACTAGGTCAGATTTAGTGAGATAATATGACTTCAGTGAAAAAATTAGTTTGCAAAAAAGCAGTTTCCCTTTTTCTTTCCCATTTTTCCCAGCAATTTCTTTTTTTTTTTACTAGAATGAATCATTAGGATCAGGTTCTTGTATACTTTTTTAATAGTACCTTCAGAAAAACATTTTGTTGCTGCTCAACATGATGGCACTGTATCTGCTTGGTTGTTTGGTTAAACTTCGCAGCCTTGACAAAAGTGGGCCTGACTATGTGGACCGGCCTCCTACCTCCCTTTTTTTTTGCTTGGTAAGCCGGCGTGGCTGTCCAGGATAAAGCAGAGTGAGGAGTGTAGTCTCTAAGATGGCCAGGTGGCATATGTGTCGGAGACCTGTGGGGCTGCCGCTGTCCTGGGCAGAGGAGCCGATAGCATCAGGTGCACGCTCCAGCAGCAGCATGCCTGTCATCCGGCAGGCATACCCGGAGAGCAGCAGCGTTGTCAGGCCTTTCAATGAGATTCCCGGACAGTGGAAAAACGGGCTGGTCAACCTGTACAACTTCTGGAAACTGGACGGCTTCAAAAACCTTCATCGGATCATGGTGCAGAACTTCAACACATTTGGACCCATTTACAGGTAAAGAACAAAAAAAAAACATTTTGCAAAATAGTCTGATTTTTAGACACAACAGTAATGATGTGACTGGAAGTTAAGGCTTCACAAGGTCGAATAAATACAGAAGATGAAAAGGCCTTTTCATTTTTTCTCTCTTTGTGTCAGAGAGAAAATAGGCTATTATGAAAGTGTAAATATCATCAAACCTGAAGATGCTGCAACCCTGTTTAAAGCTGAAGGCCACTATCCCAAAAGGCTAAAGGTTGAACCTTGGACATCATACAGAGACTACAGGAACCGTAAATATGGAGTTCTGCTGAAGTATGTACTCTGACACGCTGTCATCACGGTTCAGCTTCCGCTCGATTGATTTCAATCGAGCGGATAAGTCACTTTATCAGCTTTAGAATTTTCTGTATCATCTTCTTTTATAGGGACGGTGCAGACTGGAGATCAAACCGTGTGATTCTTAATAAGGAGGTGATTTCCCTGAAGATGCTGGAAAACTTTGTGCCTTTGCTGGATGACGTGGGTCAGGATTTTGTGGCCAGGGTTCACAAAAAGATCAAGCGAAATGGCCAGAACAAGTGGACCACAGACCTTTCTCAGGAACTGTTTAAATATGCCCTGGAGTGTAAGACTTGCATTTCCCCCCCATTTGTGTCAGTCTGCATGTATGCAGCTATTCTCACAAAGCTCTTTGTCTTTGTCTCATCCCATCCTCCACAGCTGTGGGCTCAGTACTGTATGGGGAGCGTTTGGGTTTATTGCTGGACTACATCGACCCTGAAGCCCAGCACTTCATTGACTGCATCACCCTCATGTTCAAAACTACCTCGCCCATGCTGTACATACCCCCCAGTGTGCTCAGGCGCATTGGATCAAAGGTGTGGCGGGACCACGTGGACGCTTGGGATGGGATATTCAACCAAGGTGAGACTATTATCTGACTTTTGTTGTCTTTAAACAGTTTTCTAAAACAGTTCTGAGGTTTTTTGTTGCACTTCTATCTTTTCGGTGCATCAGCGGACCGCTGCATCCAGAACATCTATCGGGAATTACGTCTGGAGACAGGAACCTCTGAGAAATACCCAGGAGTCCTGGCTAGCCTCCTGATGTTGGACAAGCTGTCCATTGAAGACATTAAGGCCAGCATCACTGAGCTAATGGCTGGAGGAGTAGATACAGTAAGAATAAAGAAATTAATGAAAATATGTCACTTACACGAATGTATGACTGTTTAATTCTTTGTTGTTTTTTTTTTGTCTATCAGACTTCCATAACACTCCTATGGACTTTGTATGAATTAGCCAGACACCCCAGCCTCCAGGAGGAACTGAGGTTGGAGGTGGCTGCAGCTCGAGCTGCAAGTCAGGGAGACATGATGGAGATGCTGAAGCGGGTTCCTTTGATCAAAGGGGCTATAAAAGAAACATTAAGGTGAAAAAAAAACATTTGAAAAGGTTAAATTTTAGAAATGAGACAGCATAGATAGACAAAAGCTTTTTTTTTAATCAAAAGGCTCCTCGTGATTAGTTTGTCTCAATGACTCAATAAACAAATAAAGCCAACATTTTATTGGAATATTTTCATACCTCAGGTTACATCCTGTTGCCGTGAGTCTGCAAAGATACATTACAGAGGATATAGTGATTCAAAACTACCACATCCCGGCTGGGGTAAGAAGCAGTTTTTTCAAAACATAGGTGCAAAAATGACATGACTTCTCTGACTTTTTCTACTTTTCTTGTTGGTGTTTGTGTCTAGACTTTGGTCCAGTTGGGATTGTATGCAATGGGAAGGGACCCTAAGGTGTTCTTTCGTCCAGAGCAGTATCAGCCCTCCCGCTGGCTGAGGACAGAGACACACTACTTCAGAAGCTTAGGATTCGGCTTTGGCCCTCGCCAGTGTTTAGGACGCAGAATAGCTGAGACAGAGATGCAGATCTTCCTCATCCACGTGAGATCATTAACATTAGAAAGCTTAACCTGCACAGTTGATTATTATCAGTAAAATATGCTCGTTTTGAACAATATATCTCTCTTGCAGATGCTTGAGAACTTCAGAGTGGAGAAACAGCGACACATTGAAGTGCAGAGTACCTTTGAGCTTATTCTCTTACCAGACAAACCAATAATACTGACTTTGAAACCACTACAAGCTAATCCCTAGCATCAAGCTGGAAGATTTGTGGTGTGCGGTAAGTAAAGATGAATTCTGTTGCCCTGTTTCCTCCCATTCAATTGTAAAGGGCTTCACCAAACACCACTTTAAAAAGGTTGGAAAATCTTCCAAAACGTCAACAGGGAGTGACAAAACATTAGGAAAGGAAAAAAGAGCTGCAATGGACATCAAGGACCTCATTGATTGACTATCTAATTTAGAAAGCACTTATATATACTGTACATACTTTATTTAGAGATTTGACTAGCTTTAAAAGTGTAATGTACAATGTGTTGAAAAACTGGAATGTACATGCAGATAAAAAAGATGTATTTATATAAGCTTAATAAAGAATAGAAATGATGTTAAAATGTAATTATTTTGCATTTTATATGAAAATTAAGACAGTTTTGTTTATCAAGAATGACTGTGAAGGTTCTGACGCTTACTCCGTTTGCAAAAAACATTTTTTTCCCCATTAGAATTTATTTTGACATGAACAAAATAAAGGCATGTTCCTAAAACAAAATGATCTCAATAAGATATGAGGGTGACTACGAATTTATATTGTTCATTTATACTTTTAGCCTGAATGTTTAGTATCTGGACTGGCTTTTTCTTAATTACTTCACCAATTCTCTGGTAATTAAGATTCCTATTTCTACAAAAATTGCACAAAACACAAACATATATTATTTTTAATATTCACTCCAGGGGTGAGTATTAGTTTTTTTATTAGTTTTTGTCATTATGAATAAGCCAAACCTTACATACATTATAGTAGTGGGTTTAAAGGTTGTCATCTGGACTTGGTTTTTAAAGTTGAAGACGTTTCACCTCTTATCCAAAAGGCTTTGTCAATTCTGAAATAGCTGGTAAAAGAGCTGGTTTATATGCTGGTTTAAACATATAAACCAGCTCTTTTACCAGCTATTTCAGAATTGACAAAGCCTTTTGGATAAGAGGTGAAACGTCTTCAACTTTAAAAACCAAGTCCAGATGACAACCTTTAAACCCACTATGATGGATTCTGATGAATGAGAGACTTACATACATTATTATTTTTCTTTTAGGCATTTTCCAATTTAAAAAAAAAAAAAAAAATTACAACTATTCTCTTGTAATTTTCTGCCACCAGCATCCGCTCTTCTTTTTAAATCAACCCATTTATCAGCATCTGAGTAAGTCTTTGTTGTAAATAAATATTGTTAACGTGAAATTGGTTAGAAGTATCAGGAATTAAATTTGCACTTAACAGTGATATGACCCCTGCAAACCAAAATACACACTTTCCTTTCATTTTGAAATAAGGTCTCTATAAAACTAATCAACAGCTGTTTTTTTTATTTTATTCTTTATAGAAAGAACTCTGGATAAACAAAACATCTGGTTAAACCGAAGGGACTCTTGTTGATGCTGAAAACTCTAATAGCTGCTATTTCTCACTGTCTTATGGGGGACAAAACGTACGGTATCTTACTTCTGTCTCCTGTCAACATTTGACAAAAATGCTAAAATGTTAGAATTGAACCATTAGAGCTTTGGTTTGATGTCTTCGTCCAGTCAGCTTTTCTGCAGCTATAAGATCCTGGTTTGCTTGAATTTAATAGCAACTTTTAAAAAAAGATTTATTTGCAGTGAACTGCCTTATAATTGGTAAAAGAAAAGGTTTGAATATTACTTTATTTACCTGCTTGCAACCTTGATAGTTAAAACTTTTCTATAATGACAAAATAGTACATTTTAGATGTTTTTGCAGCTATAATGATCAAATGATGCCTCTAAGTTTGTATGGATTTGGTGACTGCTGAAGTTCCATCCATCCCCTTTACTTTGGTGTAAGCAGAGACCTTCAGCAGTAACTTCTCAGTGAGGGTCACAAACTGTCCTTCAGGAGATAAGGGTTGTTATAACCACAGAGCTTATCGGGGTCCATGGCCCAAATGAGCTGTCTTATCACAAAATGCCACAGACTGGTTGGTAAAAGACACCCACAAGGATTTACAAACACAAAAAAGACTCTGTTTACGTAATAGCTTTTTATTTTTATTTATTTTTTGCTATTGAAATGACCTTACGGTTCTTTCCAAAGATCTAGATTTTTTTTTAAAATCCAGAGCAGGCCGTCATCTGCTTTTTAAAAACAAAATGTTTCGCTTTTTTTTTTTTTTAAAACATAGCGGTCAGGACAGTTTTAAATAAGGTTATGATTGCAGAAAGATTGCTACAAAGTTACTACATCTTATGAGAAATCGAAATAAAATTTCATCAAGATAGTTTATGTTTGGCAGTAAAGTAACTAAAACAAGTGCAGTGGTGGTATTGTACTGTACATACAGTAACACATAACCTCTTATTCTCTTCTTCTGGTCGTTGGGCAAATGTTTGCAAAATGATGAAAAATGAATGCTTTCTTTGCATCACAAAAGCACAGTTTCTGATATATATCTTATTAAATACATTTATTTTTGATAAATTTGGATAACTAAATGGATCGTTTTGCATGTGTTGCTCTAAAGGAAGTTTAGGAGTTTAACTTTTTCCCTCCAAATGAACTTTTGATCATTTGGAGTCTATCATAGATTGAAATCTATGGTTTCAATCTATGGTTTTGGTGTAAAAATAATTCTGCAGATATCACTGTAACAGATTAAAGACCTTACTTTTTGTGAATTTGCCAGTTGTAAGAGACAATTGCTGATAAAGAGACATAATTGTGGGTAAAGCAAACCATCGGAAGAGGCAGTTTATCAGTCTGGTTTGCAATCTCAGTCCTGGTCATGACATCAGAATCAACGTCATCCACAGACACCGGCCAAGGTCAGCTACATGGATGGGTATCAGAGAAGAACTGCTGCATTCTTCCTCCCGATCTTAATTTTTTTTCATGTTATTTCATCATTGCACAAGTTTTTCTTTTAATTTCCACAAGATCAATTGTGGGTAAATGTTTTTTTTTTTATTTATACATAAAAATAATACAAGCTTTAAAATGCAATTTTAAAGGTTAATACACATGCACATTATTTTGACTAAAGAAAAAATATCTTAAAAACAATCATAAAATACAGTTTTTTCTGCAGTCTTCTTATAAACCATGAACATTATTTTTAGTTGTCAGTTAGCTATGATTAATACTTAATATACTTAATTACTTAATGTACTTAATTGTTTTATTTTTTCTCTTTATAGCTTTATAGCTATAATCTATGTAGCTGTTAGATGTTCTTCATCTGAGCTTTTTAAAAATGTCTTATTTTTTTAGGTATTTGATGCCTCCAGCTTCAGCTGTAGTGAGACATGTAATAGGGATACATATTAAAATGACCTCCTTTAGTGGTCGAAAATTTACATATTTTTTTTACAATATTACTTATATTTTAAGAAAAAGCAATGATTAAGTTGTGAGATTTCAAAGATTTTTATTTTGTTCACATTTGAATATTTCAAACCTTTTCCAAAATTTTAGTTGAATTTGAGTCAGAGGGAGGAATTAAATAAGACTATTTACAAAAAGTGTTGAAAATGTTTAATCATTACCGTTTTTTTTCTCTAACAAAGATTCTGATTGTGTACTCAGAGTAGTCTTAGGAAACACATTGCAGGCCTGCTATCATGCTGTTCATAGCTCGTCTGGCAGCATCTAACCGCTTTTTGTTCCCTCGCACGCCACATATTTCTCTGTCATGTTGAAAAGCCTCCACTGAGAGGACACCAAGAGCGGGATCCAGCTGTGCCTATGAGAGGGGTAACAGAGAAGGAATTCTAATCTGAGATGGCGTGTGACTCCCATAGGACACAAGGGTGAAATTGAGCATCTAATTGAAAGGGCAAGGAAGAAGTGACAATCATGACTATAGATGAGATGAGGGGCCCCCACAGGCATCATGGTGCGGTCATCTCCTCCTGATGATTCTGGAAAGTCTCTTTATGTGTCCAAAATAAGAAAAAGAATCCCCAGTTGTTCTGTCAGTTCCTTTTAAAACCCAACCTACTCTCCTTACTGATCAGCATTCTCAACAATGCTGATCTCAACAGCACAGCACATCAAAGAATATTGTTTTTTTAATGTCACATTAGTTTGTCATATAATATTTTTTAATCAGAAACCTCTTGCCCTGAGTCGCACAGTTTCATATTTGTTTCAGTATGTCTTATTGAAATCTGTAAAACTATGATTATCCATAGGGTTCTATAGTGTAATGATTAGCACTCTGGACTTTGAATCCATTGATTTGAGTTCAACTCTCAGTAGAACAGTATAAAACTACATTGTCATTAAAGACATCTGTGCTGAGGGATGAAATGCTCCTTTGTATTTTGCATGTGCTGTGCAATTTAGCTCCAATGAAATAACCTTCACTAAATCGATATTTAAAGACTGCATTCCAGCCACCTGTAGTACTCTGAATAGAAAAGAAATTATAAAATGATCAGAGAACTGATTGAAATGTCAAGATCACCGTGGTGAAATTGTCAGTCTTATCATCTCCTTCACTGCCATCACACTCAAAAATGTTTTATCATGCAATGATAAGTAATCCAGCCTCTGTGTCACATTTACAGCCTCCTTCTCTCGCCAATGTCCCCTAAATAACCCTGACACTGGGAATAGCTTCACTGATGGATTAGATATTGATCACGTTGATCATTGATGACCCCTGGATCATCTTCAGTGTCTCACACCTGGAGTAAAAACACATTTGTGATGGGATATTATTTCCTGGGTCTTTGCTCTTCAGAGCTCTACCCATTTCTATTTGAAGATCAGTTGTATATAGAAATAGAAATACAAAGATAATTTTTCTTCTTTTTTGTTTGTTTTATCACAGCAGTTTCCTGGTGAATCATACAGTCATATACTCTTCTAGAGCTAGCAAAGTTGGGTTCATTGGATTTTAAATTGAGCCATATTTGTTAATGTGACTAAACAAAACAACTAAAAGGAAATGATTTTTCTTATTTAGATTTTTAAAAATATTGAATGTCAGGGTGTAGTTTGTGGTTTTAAGATCTTTAATTTAAATAAAAAATACTGTAAGAATAAATACATTTCAGCAACTCCCAAACCTGTGTAACAACGTATGATTGATTTTTGTTTAATGAAAAATTATGAATTTTAACCAACAACTTGCAGCTATGTTGTCTCAGTACTGTCTGTAATGTTTGGCACACTTTTACTTAGCTCTTCACTTCTTGAATATAAATGCTGTTGCATCACTACACAACCCACAACATAACATGAGGGCTCTTATGGGCAAAAGTACAAAAGCCCTTCAATAAATTTTGCATGCACACTTAAAACAGGTTGGGAGGCTGTGGAGGTTTACCACATAGACATAAAACTGTGTAATTATCTATTATCATCCGACAGAAAACACAATATGATCACAACAAAAAACATTATGGTCGGAGGGGCTGCTGGGATTAAAAAAATAAAATGGAAAATGTGTACATCCCACAGACATTATAGTGGCTTTTGAGTGATGCCAGAATATTACATATAAATTCCTGTTAGGCTCATTGGCCCATTTTGTTCCACCTTCTCTTTAAGCCTTTTGAGCTATCTTAGATGACCCCACCCTTACATTGACGTGTTATTCCTACCATGTCAAAGGTGGATAAAGGTGGAAAGATTTCATGTAATCCATGGACACCAGTGAGGTTCACAAATCATTGAAGAAAAAAGGTTCAGCGCACTATCTAGTGGGTCTAGATGACCCAACTCCCAATGTTAAAGTGCCTAGGATAGCACAAGGGTTACACTGTCTTTTTTCACGTTGCCTTCACAACTAAATTTTTTTAAATGCATGCCATGAAAATTGGTTTAACTGAAACATGAAATTACAAAAGATAATTATGATAATTTCTTAAACTGTTTACCTTTCCTAAAAAGCTGGGAGTCCCTCTGGAAGATCTGTGGAATTGGGTATTGGGTTATGAGCTGAAGTTATAAGCAAAACAGGTGGCTCAGGTGGTTGAGCGGGTCGTGCGATGATCGAAGGGTTGGCAGTTCGATCCCCGCTCCCACCAGCCAAAATGTCATTGTGTCCTTGGGCAAGACACTTCACCCTCCTTGCCTCCAGTGTGGCTCCACTGGTGTGTGAATGTGCATGTATGATCCCGGTGATGGTCAGAGGGGCTGTAGGCGCGAACTGGCAACCACGCCTCTGTCAGTCTGCCCCAGGGCAGCTGTGGCTACCATCACCAAGTATGAATGAGGAGTGAATGAATAATGGACACAATGTAAGCACTTTGAGTGTCTTGAAAAGCGCAGATAAATCCAATCCATTATTATTATTATTATAGAAGCAAAACCTAACAGCTCTGTGTCTGGCTGAGATGTAGTTTGGTTCCAAGCGAGCCTCATCACTGAAGAATGATTAGTAGTAACACACTAATGACCAAAATGTTGTCAAAGAGAAAAAAGGTTGAAGTGGAGTCATTTTTTGGATTTTCGGTAGCTATTGATGAAAGCACCGACATCACAGATGAATACAGCTGTGCATATTTATTAGAGGTGTTGAAGAGACCGTCACAGCAGAGTTTCTTCAGTTGATGGACACAACAACAGCTGATAAATTAGGCCGCATTCTTATGTTCACAAATGTTTGGAAGTTTAACTTAGTTTATTTTTTAATGGTTTGGACATTAACATTTTAGGCTGGTGTTTCATTTTTTCCGTAGCCCCCTCTTGAGTTTATTATCAGGATTGCTTCAGCGTCAGATGTAAAATATTCAGTCTGTATAAAATTGAATAGACCTTTTTTTAAGTGAAATTAATTTTATCTAGGATCCATTGGCCTCTGTGAAGGAATGTGTAATAATAAGTGAACAGACTTCTATGTCGGTTGAGGCATTTGTTTCCAATTGAGTAAAAAAACAAAAACAAAGCTGCTAATTTGTTTTTATGTTAGTGGTCCGGCCCACTTAAGATCAGACGGGTTGAATGTGGCCCCCGAACCAAAATAAGTTTGACACCCCTGTTTTAGACATCATGCCCTTAAAAAATACATTTATTTTGAAAAACTTTTCATATGCAATCATCACATGCAAATCCGTGTTGAAGGATCATTAATTGTCTGTCAGTACCTCTTAATCAGGTTGCTAATTGATGGTGAAGATCAGGTTAGAAGATTATTGATGACAAAGATCTAATTTGGAAGAAATGAAAGGAGAAAGAAGGCTAGAATCCAATAATTGGATCAAAGCTGAATAGTCTGTTGAAACCCACACATTCCGGACAAGTAAACCCCACAGTCCAGAAGAGATTCCAACCAGGAACGTTAGTGCTTTGTGCTAACCACCATCATCTAACACTGGCTCAAAAATAAACAATTACTTATGAAAGCAAATCCAGAAATAACCACA
This sequence comes from Oryzias latipes, assembly GCF_053564925.1. Taxonomy (NCBI): domain Eukaryota; kingdom Metazoa; phylum Chordata; class Actinopteri; order Beloniformes; family Adrianichthyidae; genus Oryzias; species Oryzias latipes. The sequence goes on from NC_136242.1 coordinate 19,720,252, forward strand.
CGCACATGCTGCAGCTGGTCAAATGAAATTCTACTCACGTTTCAAATAAATATTTTAATTCATGATAAATAATTCACGGCATGCTTTCAGCTGTATGCTCTGCTAGAAGACATAATCTCTACTAATCCAACTTGGGAAAACCTGTGTAAATGAAAAGCACTTCCTGCAGAGTGTAATGTCTCATTTTCATGCATGAGATTGCGCAACAAATTTACAAAATAATTCACATTCACGTGAGCTTGGCAGTCACAGCTTGTACTCAAAGAGCCTCTGACCTTTTTACATAGGATCTCTGGGGAAAGAAGGGGGCAGGGGGGGACTCTGACTGAGTCGGCAAGACAAAATATGGTGTCTCGGTGGTGCCTGGTCTGGGGGTTAACATGATCAGAATTCAGCACACAGTGTACAAAGTATAGCAAATGTGCTGTTTATTGAAAAACCAGTGTTGCTTCTGTTGCCTTCAATTAGCCTTCCAGAGAAGCACCGCCCCTATGAAGCTTCCTCAGCATCTTCATCTCCTTTTCCATCAGTCCTTCATCTGATCTACGCTTTTCTAACATTTCCTCTTTCCCCACATTTGACATCTCCATCCTCTGACCTTGTCGTCCTTCAGCAGTCCCCTATGTCGCCACCTAAACATGATAAGTGGAGCAGAAACACTTAATGGACGCTGAGGTAAAATAGGCGCGAAAAGAAGTGAAATCAGTTGATGCAGAAAAATGGAAGCTGTTTGGTCTGTTGGACTTCTTTCATTTATTTCTGCAAAGATCTTAAAAGCTTAAAAGATTAGACTGAGAGATATCGACAAATTAGATCATAAAACAGACCAAACTGGCATGGATTATCATGTCGAAAGACATGCATATCATTTTTGATTCTGACCCATTTGGAATAATTTGATTTTTGATGAGCACTGGGACAGTAAAGCAGAATTATTAACCTTAGGTTTATGCTGACGGAGGCAAATGTAACTTCCTAAAATTTAATTACATAGATCTGCCAGGGAAATGACATTTGCCCTGCAAGGAATCTGCTGTCAGCAGAATGAACTCACATCTACAATGAGTGGCTGAGGGTCTAAAGGTTTTTAAATGGTAATATGGAAAGAGAAACAGAGAGGGATGGTGAGTAGGTGGAGGGACAGAGAGGGAGGTGTGTGTCAAGGACGGCACATGGCTTTGACTCAAGGACACGAGGGGCTTGACGGGCAGTAGTGCTCCAAGCAAAGTCCACTGCACAAGCAAAGCCAGCTATGATCCATAAATCACCATCTGTCAATTATGCTTATGCTTCTGTGAAAGGCACAGCACCCCATAAACAAACAGGACACGCAGAGACTGACAAGGCCGAGGCGACTTGGAGCATAATGAGCAGTCAATTAACAAAAAGCAACAACATGAGAGGAATAAAAAAGGTAAGTCAGGGATTAAAATCCTCCATAACAGAGACAGAACATATACTGTTATTAATGCATATAAATGAAAAAAAAAGGCAGATTTATTAACACGTGATGAATTTTGATAGTGTATAATTGCAAAATATTACTTTTCACCATCACAAGTTGGTTTATTCAATTTTGATACAACGGTAAATAAACTAACATTAAAACACATTTAGCCGTTAAAAAACAAAACTGTATTTTTTGTTTTTCTACATTTAAATTCTGGAAGAGATTCTTAAAAATAGAGGCTTTGGGGAGCATTTAACAGAAATCAATATCAGTCCTTGACCCTTATTTTTATTCCAGGCTGGTATCCATCCCACCATCAGCATCACAGCAAGTGTCAATGACTCTTTTTCCCTGCTGGCTCCATGCGACCTTTTCCAAAATGCTATACAAGCGAGGCCTAATGACTCACACTGCAGATGACATTTACTGAAGCCAGCTTGAGTTGGAATAATTTGGGAAAACATGAAAACTCTAATCTTCCTTGGATAGAAAAACAACTTGAGTAAAAGTGGAGATATGAGTAAAACATAAAATTGAACAAAGTTAAAAAAAATTATAGAGAATTATACGTCTTCTTTTGGAATTAAGGAAAATCCACTCCCTGTTTGAAGCTGTGAAAAGGGCATGAAGATTGAGAGAGAATTAGGTGCGTGGTTGTCTTTGTGATCCATCATTCCCTTGTGACAGATCTGTCACTTGGTTCTTATTTATATTGGAGAGGGTAAGGATGTCAATGCCCAGCCACAGATCTCTACTTAAACCCTCCGATTTGAGGTCAGTGTCAAATTACAGGGATTGGAAAGCTTACAGGCAACACAGACTTACAGAGTAGATCCTCTCATGAGACAAATATCTTGAGAAAGCTTTGTTTCTAAAAAGGAAGCAATCTAAATCCGCTGAAAGCACAAGTGGGTGGAGTTACTGCGGCAAAAACGAGGGGCTGCAGACTTAAATCTAACTGTTCCCCCGTCAGTGAGTACATCACGGTCTGAGTGGAGGATTTTTATTGTGGATTCTTCTGAAAAATCACTTGTCAAAGCATTAGCAGAAAGTGCATCAGAGGGTTAAAAACCCACATTAGCCTGGTATTGACCATGGCAGGAAAACGCTTAGTGTGCATCATTTACATTTCAAAAATCAGATAAGAGCACGGCACAGAGACATTAACCTCAAACCGTTTTTGTGCGGAAAATCACTCTGATGTTTTAATGAGCTGGCTGGCCATTCATTTGTGATGGACAATGCAGCGTAGATAGAGCAACGATGGGCCATTAGCTGGAGCTGAGACAGTCCAGACAATGGCTGACACTGTTGAACAGCTTTATTGTGCAGTCGCAGACACTCTGTATTCAGGGACCATCATGAGGGAACACATTTAGCTTAGGTGAGAAAATTAGATCTGCCTTAAATTTGTTCGACACGGCTGTGGTGTAAAGATATGGGCACTTCAAAAGCAGGACCGCAGCCCATCCTGCCGTCCAGGCTGGGGAGGCTGTGGTGTTATGTCCATTCACTCCTCTGTTATCAGTGGACACAGCAGCATGAGATAAAAATAAAAAACTGAGGAATCAGCAATAACTGAAAGCAGTAAATGCTCATCATGTGCGGTAAATGCAGATTTTTGAGCTCCCAGAACAAACGTACGTCAAACGGAAAACTTTGCTGCAGATGGTTATGTCTTCAATTTCAGTGCCTGATTATATGTAATAAACTCTGATGAAATGATTTTTGTTTATGTGGTGAGAGTGAGCTTGATCATGTGTGATGAGGTCCCACATAACAGAACCTTGGCTTGTTGTGACCCTCGCTCTTCAAGGTTTTTTTTTTCCCCAAAGCATTTAGCTCTTGTAGTTGGTGTGGAGGCGGACTGAACCTCCCACATTCATAAGCTCCCTCCTCTTCCCACACGTTCCATGCTGTCTTTCAGCCTTTGTCTGTCAAGGCCATCTTCTGCTCTACGTGCAGTGGGCTGAGTCCAGTGCCTGTTGGCCTTGCAGTCTGTTGTCAGCTCTGCTTCTTGCATTCCAGCGCAGACAAAACAAAATGGTAGGAAAGCAAAGCAAAATGAGAGAACAGGGTTTTCTAGAGAAGACGAAAGTCAGACATTCAAGGTTTGAGCCCAGAGATCCGATGATTTACATTAACAGCTAGCTTTTAAGGAAATTAGTGCTGCATGAGCCAATTTTCCAAAGACAGAGAGCTCACTGACAACCACTGGGTGTCACTCTGACTCCACTTCAACCAAACCGAAACCTGAGTTTAAAAGGGAAGTTTCTCTAGTTCTGATTTGCTTTTGTTGATGTACTTTAAATGTGTTGCTGCAATCTATCCAAAGCGTCTGTAAAGCCATTACTATTCAGGAGCAGTTTTCACACGTCTAGTGACTTCTCTCTCCATTACTCACAACAACAGCAGCGGTCTCTAGAGCACTCTGAAAATACTGTCTGCTGTAGTTTTGCAGGATCGGGGAATGCATATATTACACTGTATGTGAACCCAAAGGTCCTTGTCTGTGGAGAGGCTTTTGCTAAAAAAATACATAAAACATTGCACACAAACTATTACTATTGTTAGTTGAGCTGGAGGGATGCTTGGGCATGAAAATCAAACATAGGAGATTTGCAGCACAATTATTTAATAGCAAATCTGAACGACAAACATTCATCCAAAGGAACACACGTCATCCTTTGCTACACTAAAAATTCTAAGATTTACCTGACTGTCTATCTGGCTTTTGTGTGTTCTGTCTGATGGGGGTGAAGTAATCCGATTCTTTTGAGAGCAGAAAAATCAATACCATATAAGGAGCTCTGATGAATTTGAAATCTGTACTTGGAGTAGATATCAAAGCCTATGTCCACACACAATCTATATGCAATAAAGAAAGGGAAAAACATGTATGTTGTTTCTCTGTTGTATGGAAAAGAAAGAGCTGCACATTGCAATCATCGGATAATTTCCCGCAACATGGACCCATGGAGCCCTGACAGGAGGACCAGGGGTGTGGTGTGTTTGTCTTGACCAGAAGGAACAATGAGAGTGAGAAAGCAGCCGCTAGGCATTTGCAGCATTTAACACGATTTTAGTGAGCGCCTCCCAACATTTAAGAAAATATGAGATTTTAAAAACTGATAGGAAAGAGGATTAAAATACAGTCATCTCATACTAAATCGGTTATGTTATCGGATGAAAGAATCACGGAGCCTGACTCTGCAGCAGACACAGCCAGTCTCATGTGAAATTGAAAGTATCTCATTCACGTCTTCCTGCAGCTTATAAAGAGGAGAGAGCTGTGGGCTTGTAGACACACTCCAGACTTCTTCCTAATAACATTACGAAAGGATATCCATTGCTTGGGATAATCCAGATGTTCACCACAATTACATTTTAACCCTCTAGACATCTCTAATCCAAGTTAATTGCAATAGCACTTTCCAGGCAAGACTTAATGACACAGTTACAGACTAGAAACACATAAAAAAAACAATTATGTATTTTTTACGTGTATTTTTTTTTTAGATTAAAAGATTAAATAAGTCTATGTCACTGTGGTCTAGTAATTCAACTAATAGCAGTGAGTTGAAATGTTTTGTCCAGAGTGGAAAAGTTCAAGCAGTGCAAAATGGGGAATATAAACAGGCACAAAGACATCTATATAAACCAATTTATTCAGGAGACTTGATGCAGGATTACGCCTGCTTATCTATTTTTTTTAAGAAAACTTTCTCTTTGCAAATTGTCCTTCATTATTCTGGCATCTGGAGGCCGTAATGAGCAGACTTTTTGTGGAAGCGCAATGGTCTGTTTCTGGAAATTGAAATGCAAAGAGCCCAAAGTGTGTTTGAGGAAAAACAAAGAGAGGAAAAAGCTATGCGCTGTCACACAGCCCTACCTTTGTTTTTCAGCACTTGTTTGGTCTGCTTGAATTGCCCACTCACTGACATGTAAGTATTGGTGTTACTTCTTTTTTCTTTTCAATATAAATAGATCCTAAATTGTGTTTTTTGCTTTCTGATTGGGTCAACCTCGTCCAGAAAAATCCCAATTTAGTCAGTCAACAAGTGCAGTGAGAGAAACAGATGAGGTTGCATGCAGCAGCACGCAACCAGTTGCAAACAGAGTCCCCGCAGTTCTGTCCATGGTGCTGAAGAGAACAAAAGCATCAAAGCCACAGCTCTCCTCCTTGCTCCTCTTTTTCTGGGAGGGGCCAAGCTTTAAAGGCTATAGGCACCATGTGTACTTGATTCAATTAGACGGGCTGTGAGGCCTCCCCAGGGATCTGCCTGCAAAGAGGGGGGCTGCAGGCCTGTCTAACAGAGATGTTCAACCTACTCCGAATCCGCCTCATTAGTTAGCTGAGTAAGTGCTGATCACCACAAACAGTGTCTTGTAAATAAAATAAAATTTGAGTTTTTTTTTGTGCATGTAAGTATTTGCTAAGAAATTATGCAGTAATTATTAATTTGATGAGTTTGAAAATAAAGATCAGCTTTATAAACCACGTAAAATGTCTGACAGTTCAGTTATTGTTGTTAGGAAATAAGATGTGTATTTGTAATTTAAAAAATAAAACCAGATGTGATATTTTGAAACTCTGTGCGGTGTGAGGGCGTCAGTACAAGTCGTATCTCGTGGCAAACATCTGCTGTTTTCACTGCCTGAGTCAGCCCACTAAAAGCCTTGCCTGTTCAAAGTTGCCTCTGTGGCACAGAAAATAAGAGAGCATTGAGCTCTTTTCAAAGTCATACTGATAAATGCAGTCCAGTCACATTAGTATTCAACGGGCACATTACGAGCCTCTTTGAAACACGGATGTGCTTGTTTCTGTTTTTGCATGTTGAATTTTAAAGGATTAAATCAGTAAATTTATGAGCTTGACCCCCTATAATCTATGCCATATTGTATCAGACAAAACCAATCTGTTCAGAACATTTGGAAGATAATTATTCAGAGATGGGAGACATGACCTGTTGAAAAAAAAAAACTCACACCCAGGTACCCCTTTCTAATCTGACAGGTGTGAGTGCTGGATGGGAATTGATGCACAATGTTTGGAATCTTAAGGGAATTTGTGTAACAAATTCTCCCCTATGAAATTCATTAGATCACCTTTAATCCTCCTCTTTTCATTTGCACAAGCATATTCTAGTGTGTTCTTGTGATCACAAATCTATCCACTGATGTGTTCACGTGCACTCAGATTCAACGACACAACCAGCAGTCTGACACTCACACCTGCTGTGCTTTGGGACCTCTTGGCTGCTTTGGCAATCATTGCCACCATAGGAACCAGAGATAATTACACCACCTCCACCCACCAGGCTGGTCTGCGTTGCTAAAACTGTATTGGTCCTGTGCAGCAATAACACTTATCTAAATGAATACACAGCAATTTACTGCACAAATGAAAGCACCCATTTATTGTACTATCATCTGGTAGAAAAAAGGAAAAAAAAACTATCAATTTGGCACTTAAGGCCCCATCCTTTTAAATAATGCACCACCAAACCCTTAGAAAAATCACTTATTTGATAAAAAGAGAAATAATTGTCACATTAAGTCAATCTTTCTTCAAGGATTTCCAGTTTCAGCTAACAAAACAGTTAAATTGTCTTTAAATAAACTCTAATAGATAAAATACATTAAAAAAACTGTTAGATCTCAATTAGATTTTTATCAACTCTGCCATTAGTCTAGTTGGGCATTTGTCATCATCAGAACACCAAGAAGGAAAGCATAGCTGTAAAACAAAACCAAAAGAACGAAAAATGTGAAAACAAAGAAAAAAGGTTATTTAGCAATGCAACATTTCAATCTTGTTCCTTGAATGAAACATTTTGGCTCACATTGCACAATGCAGCCCAGCATCAGAATAGCAGCTCTCCAACAACCGTCTACTGATACTATGATCCAGATCCCAGTAACACTTCTGCTCCTCCCCTTGGGAAGGACAGACGTTGGGCTGTTCCCTCTCCTGTGTCCCATTATATTCATGCAAATGAGTCTGAAGTCAAAGGAAATGTGGGGGCATCTTTTCCTGTTAGGGCTAATTAGCAATGAGTGCAATATTTTATACATTATGTATGAGGTCTTCATCCATTCACTTAAAGTTTACAACAAGGAGCATGTAGTCACAAACTTTAAAATGGGATGAAACTGTAATATATTTGTAACTATAATCCTGAAGTATAATAGTCAAAGAGCAAAAATGCTAAGGCTAAAAAATTCTGGCTGCACACAGATCTATTAATATCATATGACTGCAGCCTGCCAGTGAAGTAGGGGCCATAAAGGAGCCAGACAGCAGGAGGGAGGAAGACTGGATGCATGTCTGTGTAACACACCACAATCAAGATTGCTTCTGTGCTCCTGTAAACAGCATTTCCTGAGATCCCATAAAAGAGGCTGTATTATTATTATTACAATGTTAAGATACCCATTATGAAAGAGCTGTAAAGTTAATTTAATGGCCTCTCCAGAAAAGTGCCATGATTTTTATTTTGTTACAGAGCCAAAAGGAGAGGACCTATTTTTTTCTGCAAGAGGAAAAGGAGATAATAAAGAGAATGTTTGCTTGTGAGGCTGTGTTGCCTTTGGAAAAGGTACTTTATGCCTTTATGCCTGCAGCAACAGTCCGTTGGATGGGTTTAGGTATTAACAAAAATGTTTGGGTGAAATTAAACTTGTTTCAGGTTTTGTCTTTTGGTTGTTTTTTTAATTTTTTTGTAAAATGGCTATTAACTTTTATTAAGGAAGATAAACAGAAAGGAAACACACATTTAAGGGTAAATATCTAGCAAAAATGTAAACATGCTTTAGGTCTGTCTTTAGTCTAATGGACATTCATGAGAAGTATAACACCAGTTTTTGCACAGACTCTTATCAGTAAGAAGACACGATGATCAACAGTTGGCACAGCCTGGCTGATCCCAGCAGGAAGTGCTGTTGTTGCATAGCTGAGGCGAGAGCATGCCCAGCACCTGGCTAATGCCCTGAAGGGTAGCTGGCAGATGGTACTGACTCAAGGGTGTGCATCCGCATACGCTGAGCATGTTTAAGCCTTGCTCACTGGAAGAGTAAAGATAAGAGGATGGAGGGATGCCTGCAGGTGAAGAAAAAAAAGCAAGGTCACCTGATGGGTGAAGCTGCAGAAGGTCTGCAGGGGTCACAGTGTGCCCCCGGCAGGCAGATGTTCCTGCTTATTAGTGTTCATCAGGCTCATCTGGATACTTTACAAAGCAACATCATATCTGCATCTTTCTGAAATTAGTCTGCATGAAATGTAATCATCCGTCTAAAATTTTGAATCCTCTATTTATGAATTCCTACCTTCTGCCAAGTTGAGCCCTGCTCTGAAGCATGCAGATAACCATGATTTGCATCTCATGAGGTCCTGTCTGCAGGGACTTTGGAATACAAAAAGGCCATTGGATGAGGCTCTTCAGAGAGCAGGCTTAGGTCATCAGTGATCCAGCGTCCGATTTTCTTATTGATTTCCAATTTACCACCATTTTGCCTACCAATTACATTCCCACCTGAAATTTTATTTCTTCATTTGTATGGTGTACCTTGACTATACTGCAGCGCCAACACATTTAAAATGAGATCTAAGGTCAGAAATTCTTGATATGTGCCACACACACAAAAAAAAAATCAAAATTAGGTATTTTGTTAAATTTTTTATAATCATAAATAGATCTAAAATCTATTTAAGTACTGTACATGTTAAGTGTAAATGTAAATATAAAAAAGAATTATAAACATAATGTTAGTTGAATAGAACTTGCATAAAATGACTGTGGTTGTTGAACTTGAGCATATGAGTCACAAACTACAGAAATACAATCAAACAGGTCAAATTATTCCCACAGGAATTGGCCTATTTTTCAATTTAAAAATTGTTCCAAAATAAAATGATCAAAATAGTTATTTTTATAATGTCTTCATTTTTTTGTCTATTGTTTGTCAATACTTTACTTTTTTTTTTTAATCCATAGAACATGCAGCATGCACAACCAATTAAACTAGATCAAAAATGTAAACTTTCTTTAACCTGTCAGTCAACAATCCCCAAAATGCCTACATGTAGAGTTAAAAAAGAACTGAACAGAAAGGGCTGTGCAGCTATGTGGAGAGTGTATATGTGTGAGATGCCTGCCTGAGCACAGATGGTGGCAGAGCAGGATGTACCAACCTGTACTTTTGCCCACAATTGTGCGTGCACGCTCACACACGCATACATACATACATAATCTCATGAGCATGCATGAATGTCCTCCATACATTCACACCAACCAGCTGGTACTGACTGGCCAATTGAGTCACACATTTGATGGCAGAGAAAAGACAAGTTCTCATTCAGTTTCTTCTTTTTGCAAATCAGATGTTAAAATCAACATGACTTAAATTGTAAACCAACCAATTACTTTTCTTTTCTCTTCGTTTGTGTTTTTATATAAATAAAAAAAAATGCATTTAGAAATGTCTGTCAGTGGCTGGCTGCTGTTCAAAGCGACACCCAAGGCCGAGCAGAATAATTAGTGCACTGGAACAATCAATGCGCCTGATGAAGGGGCTGGTTTGATGAAGAAGCAATCTGAGGAAGAGTGAGAAAAAAAGCTGCAAGGTACAGCAATATTCAGGCAGCCTAAATTTAAAAATCAGTGGTTGTAATGTTTAGAACAAGCAGACTGTTTGGCTTGGGGGATGTATTATAAACAATATTTATTATTTAAATGCAATCACTGACTTTCTCAGCATATCGATCAGCAAGACAAGCCAGTGAGATATTCTCAGTGAAGAAGGCATAAAGATAGGAAGACAGTTGGATGAATGGAGGTGAGGGCTCAGCGGATCAATCAGCAAACGAAGAGCAGTAGTCCCTTAGGAGATGGGAGGCCTTTTTAACACTGTGTGAGTAGAGATGGATGACATGTGTCCTCTTTAAGAGGCTGAGTGCAGCAGAGAAGTTTGTGCCGCGACAGTCACAACGGTAAAAATGAAATAAGAGACTTTGTGGACATGGCGCTTGGTGGTACAACAGACGGTGCTGTTGATGGGATGGGAGAGATGGGAGATGGGAGAGGAGGGCATGTCGTTTCTCCAGACTCCAGTTCCCCGCCGTGACTGTGGGATGGCAGCCATGCCCGGCACAGCCTTGCTCAGCTATGGCCAAATGCAAAGCCTGAATTTCAAAGAACTGTGAAAATTAACCTATAGGTTTTTCCATAAGTATTCCAGGAGTCAAACATAAAATAGCACAACTTTGCCTTTTTATGGGTTCTTTCTATCTAAATAGGTTTCAGTACAATCAACAAACAGATATAAAGCTATTGCAATGAAAGGATATAAATATAGGCATGTTTACTTTCACTCATTGTCCTTCAGAAACACACTCTCTGTGTCGTCATCCGGAATCTGTCATTTGTCTGCAGCTGAGTGATGGAAACATGGCTTCTCAGCTAAAAGCAAACTGCTCTCCATTTTTTCAGGATAATGGGAATTTGTAATGGCGACCTGTTTTCTGCATAAATGAAAACATGATGTGGGTGTGCACAGCCATCCCTGTTACCGATTAAGGTTCCGACACCCAGAGAGAAAATCCATATGAGAGAGCCAGATAAATAAAACATTGAGTTCTACCATTTTCACTGCAGCCACAGCTTCTCTATTATTAGAAAACGGGAAGGTGCTTCTGTATGTCAAAGGCAAGATGGACTCATGAATGCACAATAAAAGAAGCAACACAGCAATTCAAAAAAACATTTTACCGTAAATAACTGATAATGCTAAAATGATTATAATAATGAGGTTCAAGAAGATGAAATGGATAGATTTAATAAAAAAATGTTAAAGAGCATGAAGTTTAAGAATTGTGATGCTCATCAATTCCAATCCATTTATGGCACTGTGATATTTGAAATAAAAACGCAAATAATAAAAGGTTTATAGTGAAATTCTATACTCATCCCAAAACATGTGTATGCACAAATGTTTTTGTCTAGTTTTTGTTTTATTCTACACATATTTATCTATTTTAATTTTCATTAAAGTGTTTTTTTCCTAACCAAGTTTAACCAGATTATCATCCTTAGCTGTTTTTGTTCAGTCATCAAAGCAAATGAGTCTGTGGTTTTGTTTGCATGTACATTAGTTCTGTTTTTTTGTTTTTTTTTGTCATTCCCTTTTTCAAGTCATATTAGTTATCTGTGATGCATTTTATGTCATGTTTCTGTTTACTTCATTATTAAACTACACATTCATGAGTCATTTTTCTGCCACTTTCCTGACATTTGCACAGGTTTCTGACTTCCTCCAAGAAGCATAGAGGCAGTGAGCAAAATTAAATTCACGAAATACTAAATTAAACTATTTTCCCAAAACACTTGTCAAATGATTTCTTTAGTCGTTAAGTTCATGATAAATAGCGAAAATACATTGTGGTGCATCTATGTTTTAACTTCATTTATGAAACATTTGGTTACAGATAAAAAAAATCTTATTAGAGCTCATATGCTACACACATTTTCTAAGTATTGTATTTTTTTAATTTAGTTTTTGTTAGGTTTGACACATTTATGCATGTGCTTCGGTTCACATCAATATACACATAAATACCCTTTTAATTTTCCCCTTTTCCCACTCCCAAACTATTCCTTTCAGTTTTTTTTACATAGTAAGTATTCCTTCTGCAAACACAAAACGTGAAAATGTGTTTAGGGTTCCCAACACTTTTACAAGAATGAACACGCAACCATGGGTCCTAACAATTTGTGTCTCTGCCATGCCCTAATAAGTTGTGTTGAGTTGAATGAGCCTGGTTGGGTTGGTGCCATAACTATAATCCACCAAATCTTGCCCAAATCTGTGTATTTTTACATATTTTTATATATTTATATATTTTTGTTGTTTGTTTTTTGAAAGCTGATGTTTTTCTGGTCACACCTGGTCTCATTACTAAATACCACAGGTGCAGCTCCTTGTGTTGATTATTCCCGTGTGTTTTTCTAAATCCGTTCAAGATACCTGCTAATTGGTTTAGTCAGAAAAATCTTCTGTTCTTCATTGGTGCAGTTTGTGGCATTTTTAGCATTTCTTTCTTAGTTTGTTCCTTTTTTTCATTAGTCAGTGTTTAAAAAGGGCCTTGCTGACAGAAGAAAGTACTTCTCAGTGGTCCATTCCAGTTGCCTTAGTGATATTTCAGCCTTGTGTTTATGCTTTCATATAGAGCAGTTGGCATTGTCTTTCATAATTGAAGTCAGCACCCTGAGGTGCATTAGTGCATTACAGCATGTGTGCATGTGCCCTCACAGACTGCAGCAGGCGGGCTCGCCCACCAGCCGTGCAACTCTTCCAGAGCATATTGATTAGACTGCTCGTGGATGCAGAATAAAAGGAAGGGAATGTTTCACTTACCGGTACCTACCCCGTTTGAATGGTAACGGTCCACTGTAGACCAGTTCTGCGTCCTGCAGGGGTTATGCATTGAGCTATTATGGAGTCTGCAAGATCACGAGAAAAATCAAGAAGGAATTTTCTGGGGTGGAGAGGATTGAGAGGTTGGCGTATGCTATCTATAAACCCCCCACTTAATCTCTGCTCGGCAAACATGGCTCATCTCTATTCCTGGTCACTCCCAGTTCTGCAGTATCACATGCCTGCATTTAACCTCAAGCTATGTGATACCACCCAACTGTCTGAAGAAAATCAATGAAATGACTCGCTTAAAATCAAATTCTCGCTTTACTTATTAAACTTAATTGGTTTTCTATCTCGCTTTGGAGAAAGAAAAGCTAAAAAATAAAGATGGTTATCATCTTCTTCTCAGATAATCTTAAAAAGATCTTAAAAAAAAGAAAAATGGTTTTAACCATTGCTTGGATGAAGAGGTTGTAAAGTCTTCTTCTTAATCTTACTGCTGAAAGACAAAGAAAAATGGTTGCAATATAAGAATTTGTAAACATGAGTTCAGTTAAGTGGAAATTTTTGCTGCAAAACCAAACTAAGGGAAAAAAAACTTGAGCACAACGATGTTACTGCCACAGAGGGGCAGCAGTCAATTAAATAAATTGAATTCCTGCAGATTAGGGTCTCTGCAGGAAGAGCATAAATTCACCTGGCAACGAAAACCTGTTTATGACCCAAGGCCAACATCTGTCTTAAGGGCATAAAAGGAAATAAATATTAGACTTCACCAACAGTGATTATGGCTTTGGCTACTCAGGAGAGTCTTCCACCCATACCTCTGTGGGAATCGATGTTTACGACCGTCATAAAAAACCAAGAACCAGGAAGCCCCAAAAGCCGGAACAATAATTTCCAGTCCTCAATACACCAAAATCATTTTAAGTTCAAATAAAATTAACTTTAAAACTTGCTTTAATCTCTATAATTAAAAAAAAAACATTTTACTAAGAAAAAGATTGCTGTTTTCTTATTTCAGCAACATTGTTTTAAAAAAAATACATAGATAAAGTATTTCACAGATTATTTATAATGACATTCTTGAGAGATGTGCATATACAGTTTACCAAATTACATGTCTGTCAGCTCACTCAAAGAACTTCAGCACTTAATAAGGGTAAAGCTTTCGGAAAACCTTTGACATTTTTTAATCTAATAGCACAGCCTCTAAAACTTTAAACAGGACAGGACAACATAGTAATTACAGAGCCAAAAGACAATAGGTCACCTAAACTTTTTTTTAATCTTCCGTTTATGAGATGAGGAGGAGATGGAAAAAAACAAGAATCTATTTTTTTTTGTTTATCATATGTTAACTAACTGCAAAATGTTTTTAAGATTCTTAGAAAGTGTTAAAACTGAGTGGTTATGTATTTGTGTGCATTTTTTAAAGTAAAATTAAAATCCCTAATGTAAGCAGTGATTAGATATAAAAACAGAGAATGAGATGTAACTCTGAAGCTAGAGTTGCATAAAAAAAGGGGAAAGAAAGCATGGATTATTCATGTCTATTCCCACAGTGCAAAAATCCCATTTCTGATGAATTGAGCCGGGGGCGCTCCTCTCTGCTCAATACCAACAGTCTGAGGCAGCTCTGCTTCACTCTGAACCACATGGTCAGGGCGATGAGCTCCCCCAGAATCACAGACGGAGCCGGCGGCTCTCGTCTCCTCTCTGCAGTCAAACATAATGATGCTGTGTGGTCTGAGGTGAATCTGAATTCAAACTAGGGCATCAGGATCAGGGCAGTGGAGCAAAAAGGCAGCGGGGAGTGAGTGCTGATGGTATTTCAGTAAGCTGACAGAAGGAAAGAATTAGCTGAAGAAGTTTGTAACCAATCAGCTGGTAGATAGAGGAGCAACAGGGGGAATGAAAGACACAGAAGAACGTTGTGTTTGTCTGCGGCTGTTTACTTTGTGGGATGAAACTTAGGCTGCATCACTGATGGTAGAAGGAAAACTACAAGGATGCTGAGCCTTTTTCTGTCCATCATGCTTTCTGCAAGGATCACACCTCAGCTCCATGCAGGTGAAGAGTTAAAAGACAGAATGAGGAAAATTTGCTGATGGTTAACAATGAATGGGACTTTCTGGGTATTGTATGAAGGATTGAAATGCTGGAGGCTCAGTGTGAGGGCTTCCATTTCACACTGTGAATGCTTTGCTTTGACTGCAGACCCCAGACAATGGCTAATGATAGGTGAGGCACAGAGACGGGAGGAAGGGATGGATCGAACAAGAAAGAATGATGAGCTGACAGACAGGAGGACAAGTTAAAAATGTGCACTAAAAGAGATAATTGGAAGAGACACTAGCGAGAGCATATAACTGTAGGGAAAAAAGGATGGAGTAAAGCTGGCTAATAATATACAAGTATAGAACAACTGATCAAACTGAGAGAATGAAGGTGATTGGATGTAATCGTAGCCTGGTCCAAATCTGCACATGTCAGTTGTAGCTTTTATGGTCCATCTACAAGCTTTTTCAAACTGCAGGTTTTCATCTGCTTCTGATTCACAACGATTTTGGCAAAGAAATTCTCGTAAATATAATTTTAAGCTCAGTTTTCTGCGTCAGACTAATGACCTGTCCAGGGTGTACCCCACCTTCACCCACCAGTGGCCGGAATAGGCTCCGGCAGCCCCAAAACCGCAAGAGAGACAAAACAGGTTTAGAAGATGAATGAATGAATGAATGAATGAATGAATGAATGAATGAATGAATGAATGAATGAATGAATGAATGAATGAATGAATGAATGAATGAATGAATGAATGAATGAATGAATTTTCTTTATATATGTCCTCCATCATGAGAAAAATGCCACAAGAACACCTCAAAGCACGATTCTCATCGGAGTGTGTCTTCAAGCCTGTATTCCTCTGTGTGTGGCAGTTCAGCCCATCAGGCTAAGCACAAAAATACCTTCCCTTCACATGAACTCTGAACTGAGGGTGAACCGGCATTTTTCCAGCTTTTTAAAAAAATACCCTGACTACAGACAGCATAAGTCTTTGCCAAATTTCTTTTGGCAGACGACTGAAAAGACAGAAAATAAAGGAATCCAGGAGGATGCGGGTCAGTTCTCAATAACGAATGTTGCCTTGAGCTGTCTACACCCTAGACACCGACTGATGGTGAGAGCCAGCTTTGTGATGAGAAAAAACACACTTTCAATGTGGTCCATTTCATCACTACACATTTAGCAGGCAAAAGTGGTAAGCTTAGTAACTCATGTAATGAGCAAATAATCATTCAAAGTACCTTAGCAACAGTTGAATCCATCACGCTGTGGTCCTAACTGCCAACTCGTGACTTTTCTGTCCTCCAATGAGCTTGCTTTACCTGCAGGGGGAGGAGGAAACTATAGCAGGATCAGGAACAAAGAGAAACATTACACTGTCTCTGTATTCCCTCCACATTTGCCGCTTTCACGTCTCACATTCACTGAGAGTGCTATTCAGTCTTGTGTGTAATTATCATGTCACGCACCTTGAACAAACAGAAGTTCGACAATCGTCAGTGAAGTTTTGTCTACAACTGATAAACAGGTGGACACAAAGAGATGGTTATTGTTTCATGCACATATTAAACCTTGATCTAACATTTTATATTCATTTCAGGAGGAAATTGTATCAAAATAGTGGCTCAAGAAGTCAAAAGACTTTAACAGGCCACATTTTTTTGGTCCCAAGGACCAATACGGGGACACTTCCAGTAAATTTGTTCCCATTTAAGATGTTTGAAACCAATTTGTGCTTAAATTACATTGTTTTCGTGTCTGTGTTTTTCTCCTTGACTCAGTTTCAAAGGCACTGATAAAGGGTGGAAAGCATTTCAACTTTAGCATGCCATGAAGTCAAGGCTTTGTATTTGTCTGGAGTTGGTAAAACCTCAAGTCACTTCATGCTGGGTTTCAAAATGTTTATGGCAATAATCGGAATCTAATCCAAACTGTATAATTTTATTAAATCATAGAGTTTTCATAGAGGTGTTGCAACCTTTAACTGCCTATTCCCGCAGGCCTGCTGCTCATAGATCTCCTCTCTCCAGAGACTGTGTGGGGGCTGATCTCTGCTTCAGCTTAAAATCAGCCCTGCACTTCCACTGGCCTCATTTACATCAATCTCAATTTTTCTCTGTGAATAACCAGGTAAAGAAGAAGTTATATGTCTTAATGAGTGTTATCTTCCTCATAAACTCTTATCCCAAAATAACAATGTTAAAATCCCATTAAACCAAAGTACAGAGAAAACAAAATAGCTTTTTCCTTCTTAGTGTTTTAGTCAGAAACAGAACAACAGGTTTCTGATCAGCTTTTTCTAACATTCCACTAGAGTCAAAGAGCGAAGTGAAATTATGCTGTTAAGCAATGCGGCTCAAAATGCTTGCCTAATCACTTGAACAGCTCACCAGTTTCCCAAACTTCTAATGGCCTAACTTGAATGCGTTCCCTCTCTCTTCAGAAGCCTGATCCTTCTTAGCCAGGATGTGAGAAACGTGCCACCTGCTTCCAGTCCTACAGCTCAAGGCCTGACTGCCCTTGTGACACTACACTGCCCCTTAATCTCATTAACAAATGCACAGCTCAGATGATGCTATCAGATACAGACTCATGAATGCAAATGCATTTCCATCAACCAAAAAAAAAGCTTATGAGAAACTCAGAAAACATCTAAAAAATCTGCAAATGCAATGCTTATTTTTACTCCAAAGAAACAAAAACCAAACCTTACAGACAATGACATCACATATTGCATTTTGAAAAAGTCCCACCGTCCCAAACTCCTGTTTTACTGGAAAAGTAGCCCGGCGCTGCCTATTAAAGTTGCCTTTCTGAACATGAGCTGTTTAAACAAGGATGGAGATGTCAAGCTGCATCAGCATCAAAAGAGGCACAAAGAAAAATCACTCATTAAATTTGTAGAGGCACTGCAGCTCTGCCGTCTGCTCATGGGACACGAGGCAGCACAAAGGGGGCATGGAGGCTTTTAGTAGCAAAGTTCATCTTTCAAAGTCACCCTAAATGGTCAAGAGTGGCCTGAACCGAACAACCCAAAATGAATAGGAGGGTTTCCTTTAAATCTCTTCCAAAAGATGTGCTCCATCGTGCTAATGTGAATCAGGAGTCAGCCAGATCTCTGAAATAGAAATTTATTATTTATGTTTGATCTAAGATAGCTGTACTTTGCTAAAATACTTAGTTGTTTATTCTTTATAGTCACATATTCATTAAAATGATAAAAACCCACTTTGAAATGTAAAGTCATTCTATTTAAATTCTATTTTAGTGACATAAAGTTGCTCACCAGTAAATAAATGTGAAAAAAATAATTCAGAATGTGTTACTGAATGAATATTCATTAGATTCAAATCTAACATTTTTAGATAGAGCACAGGGCCTTCGTCACACCAAAATGTACTACAAACTGTCTGATGTCTTTGTAAAACTGTTGTCATGTTGCCATGATTATTATTCATATTATATTGTTGCTGCCCTGCCTTTTCATTCTGCGATTACTGCAGTTGCTGTTCCAGGCTGAATTTTCTTGCAGCTGTTTGTTCTTCTGTTGTAAACAAAGGTTGTTGTTTTTTTTCTTTTTTTTCATAGTTTCTTATTTCAAGAGCCCCCTCCCCATGCCTTTTGTCTGTGAAAGCCCTGGTTTGTCATTGGAAGCCTTCGGCTGGCCTGCCCCTCTCCCGCCTCAAAGCCGGTTGTAGATGAAAAATTGATGACTGTATGTCTATTTCATATGAAGGGCTGCTGTGCTTCTTCTGATGCTGCCCCCACTGATTGGGACCGCGCCCTCCGTCTTCAGTCGACCTGCTCTTTTCCGCACAGCAGGAGCACCAATCTGGGAAAGAGAGTGGGACTAGATCCACTCTTTCACCAATTCATTAATACAGAACACCGTTTTCTTACTTGGACTGCCAGCACAGCTCTGTATCTGCCATTATTTCTAACACAAAATTATGTTTAGGACAATATCCTGCATGAATTATTTTTTATTAATGATAATTTCCCTTCTTTTTTATAACTGTCAAAGACTCAACAAAGAAATGTACTCCAAATTATTTTCTGTGCTACGCTGTTACATTTTTAAATTTCTTGTTAACATTTTCATTTAATTTCTCTACAAAAAATCTTAATTTTTAGTTTCTTGGAAAGAAAGACTTGCTTTATTTACTTTTTCATTTATCAGTTTTTCAGACTTGATGTGGTTTGGTTTCAGATTTGAAACTGACCGTCCAGATCTTAACATCCAAAGATTATTGGGAACTTTATCTTAAAATTGTAGGGGGAAAAAAGCTGTTCAGCAATGTTACAGACTAGAGTATTTGTTGATAATTCACAGACTCTGTTTTCGTTATTGTGTAACTGTCAAACATGTTTATCAAACGATGATTCCGATTATGAGAGTTTCCTTGAGCTGGGAAGAGTTATCTAGTGTGCATCGTGACAGCAATAACCCTTGTGAAGACATGGGTGTCTCTTTATATCTTGAGAAGAAATACAAAAAAACACATTTTCACACATTTTACATCATTTGCATATTACGCAAAACGATTAACTTGTCATCTTTGAGTGACTCTACCTTCAATTTCTCTTCTCTTTATAAAAAAACAAAATTAATTTCCCTTTTTTCACATCACACACTTAAGAAATTGTTTTTTTTAAACTTGTTAGAAAAATGAGCACAATGAGCTAACACATTCATTTATGTTAGACTTCAAGCAAAACTGTAGATAAGTCCTTGTGCTCAAAGACCTTGGCAAAGTCTGCTCTCATGCATGAAATCACATTGGTTTCCAAGCAACAGGTAATTTCACAACACACGTCGCAGTGTGCTCAGCAGCAGCTTTTCATAGCAGGGTTTCAAGTCAATTTAAAGTCACATCAGACAGAAACCCTGAACAGCACAATGGTGTTTCAAGCTCTGGTCAAACCGGAGGGGGCAGTGCTACATTTGTCACTATGAACGAAGCTGCAGCTGGAAAGTCTTCTTCGGTGCCTTGAATCAACGTCCTTCCCCCGAGTGGCCTGCGGTGTCCAGGAGAGGGCTCAGGTTGCAAAGCTTAAAAAGATCAAATGGAAATTGATCCATCACATTGGTTTCCAGGAAGAGCCCATCAGCACATGGAGTTATTGAAATAATGCAACAAAGTCATTAGTGAAGACATTAAGACTATAATCTAATAAAATTGTGACAGATGAGATATTCATATTCAAAATGGGTAAAATGTGCTGGTGGATGGAGGTTTGTTAAAAATGAAAAACACAATGTCTTGCATTTAATGACATGTAGCCACATGCCAATTAACATGCCTTTTACTACTAGTCTGTGCCAGACAACATATTCTTGCAAAAAGCACAAACAAGTCAAATAAATTGGTTTTTCTGGCTGCTTGATGGGTGCTTTTTTTCCAACAGTACAAAGTTCATCAAATACAGAGTAAAAGCTTAAAACCTAGTTTCTCAACATCTGTCTGAAGCCACTGATAATCCTAAAAACTCAATTACTTGAATTGATTAGCAAAAAACACGCTTTAAAAACACAAACAAGCTAATGAAAGAAAATAATTCTCAAATCTTGACCATTTAAAACACCACAGAATGTAAAATTCTGAACTTAATATCACGCTTCTCAGCAACGTTAAAAATCTACACCTCTTCTTCCTCTTTCGACTTCTCCCATCAGGGGTCGCCACAGCGAACAAGTCGCATGGTATATTTGGCAATGTTTTACGCCGGATGCCCTTCCTGACGCAACCTTCTCAAACCGGGCTTGGAACCGGCACAAAGGTAGAGAAGGGAACAGGGAGCAGCCCGGAGTCGAACCCTGGTTTCACGGATGGAAGGCGCCGCAAACCAGCACGAGCTACTTTGATTTAAATGCGTGTACTAACAAAACTGGCAGGTTATACATTTCCCTAAAACATGATCATGACTTCATATTGGCTTTAGAAAAGCAGCCAAAAGCAAAAACTGCTCGAAGCTGCAGGCAGGCAGCAACACTCCAGGAGTTCAGTCACATGGGATTCCAGGAAAGTCAATAATTCAGAGCAAGTCGAGACATCTTATAAGAAGAGATGGAAAAAAAAGCAGCAGAGTAGATATGGGGGAGTATGGAGGATAGATCCTGTTTGTTGCTCCTGACCCAGACCAATAACATGTCAGCAGAGGCTTTCAGGGATTCTGCCTGTCAATCAGGGTGCAGTCAGTACAGTGGGAGTAGCAGAAAAAGAGACACTTTACTTCCATTTTCCATTTTCTGTGGCCAAGGTTACATCAGTGAAAACACATAAAACCTGTGATGTGAGATAGTGTGTGAAGGAATTTGTTGCTGCAGGTTTAAACAACAGATGCAGGTAAAAAAAAGAAAAAAAAGCTGAGCACTGCACAGCATTTGGAGCTTAAATGCAAATCACTGCAGAGGACATTTGCATGGCAAAGGCTAATGACAGCATGAGCAATGACATTTGGTATTGAAACAGCCACTAGCATGAGTATAACAGATCCAACACTTCACACAGATAAGCAAAAGCTAAGTTGGTGTGTTTTTGACAAATGAGCTGCTAAATATGAGAGACGATGAAGGTTTTACTGGCATATCAAAACCTATTTATTATTTCATAATTAATGATGAAAGTAAGAAAATTAAGCTAGGTTTTAAAATATGTATCTATTCACACACACACACACACAGATACATATATGTGTGTGTGTGTGTGTATATATATATATATATATATATACATACATATAAAACAAATCTCTGAGTAACATGCATTTGGTAGGAATACATTTTTGTGGAATAATGCACACATTGACTTCATTGTATTTGTACAACATGTATCTGACTAAGAAGAAAGCACCAGACAAAGCCCACTCACTTGAGAAAAACAATGTTTGTACATCCAAATAATGCTGCCAGCTACCTGGAAACAGTTCCTTGATGTTTCTGCTCTCCAGAGGCAGAAAATCCCAGCAGGCAGAAATCAGATCCTTTGTTAGGATTAGAGCGCTAACATGTATTGGAGTTACATATTAGAGTTTGATTTAGCAACAACTATTGAAAATAATGCACTGATATTTTTTTTTCTAGCAAAAAATATCTTGTACAAAAGGCCAGAAAAACAACACTTCCAAATTATTATTACTTCCAAATGATTTTAGCTTTACTTTAAGCTAATTGGCCCTGAAGTGTTCCAATTCCCCCCATCATACAGATGTACACCCACTCATTTGTGCCTATTCATGCAAATGACAGTCTGCTGAGGTAATAATCAAAGTCTGGGTCACCTCAACAGAAAACATGTTAGTTTTTGTGCTCAAAGAGATGTTTTTTTTCTTTTGGTGTACATTTTGTTCTAAAATTCTTCTTTAAAGAGGTTTGCTTCAGTTAACAGAAGGGACGTATTTATTTTTTTCTTCACCGTCCCCACAGGGGTTTCCTCACGGGCTTATCTACAAACTTCTCCGGGAAACATGAGTCAAATTTCTGTGATGGTAATCGTAAATTGTAACCATGACGTCATTGAGACAAAGTGGATGTATTAAATTTTCAGTTACGCATCAGGGAAATCGTGATCACAAACATATTTGCCACAAAAACAAAACAGCATACACCTTTGTTTCATGGCTGCACTGTTTTCAGAAAATAACCTAAAGTCAGGACTGAACCACAAGGCTTTGCTCTAATCCCTTTAACTGTTTGAGGTGTCTTGGGTGTTGGTAGAAATCTTCAATACTTCTGTTGATAAGTTTTAGGCCAGACTCTTCTTCTTTATGTCTTTTAACTCATACCAATCCTGACCCGTTTTCCCTAAAACAAAAAAACAATGTGGGACATACCACAGACCAAGTGGACCATGGAACACATTTCTGATGTTCATCTGTTACAATGAAGTCAACAGTGTTATTATGGTTCAAGACGCTGCTGCAGAATTTCATCTGCTTTGAGGTCTGGACTTTAAA
The DNA here is from genome assembly GCF_053564925.1 of Oryzias latipes. Lineage (NCBI taxonomy): Eukaryota > Metazoa > Chordata > Actinopteri > Beloniformes > Adrianichthyidae > Oryzias > Oryzias latipes. The sequence goes on from NC_136242.1 coordinate 19,743,143, forward strand.
CCACTGCAAGAGATTTGCCTTACAAATCTAAAACACTCTACAGTCTTTTCAAAATCCCATTCCGATCATCTTTTGATCTATTTTAAAAGCGTTCTCAGTGGTCTTTCAATCTCATTATACTTTTTTCTAGGACATAGTTTCTGAAGGGCGGCATTAGTTCATTAGAAATTCACCTCTGAGTTGAGGACAAGACTGCTTGCACAGCGTAAGCCCCTCCCCATTTCCCATCATCCATCTATGGTCTCCCACTAGCTTACAGCCTCTCACACCCCCAACCTAACATTACAGGTGCAAAAAAAATGGTGAGCAATATTGGAGCAATCCATTTCAACAGTTTTCAGCCAGATGCCAGCATGGATGAGGAGAATGGATCCATTTCTCTACAAGTAGATATATGAGAATGAAGCGCAGGGAGCTTGTGGCCTGCCGACTGTAGCTTCAACGACACTGCTACAAGCTTATTTTTTTTCTGCTCCTGATTCACAACAACTCAAATACAGAAATACTCAGAAATGCAATTTTGAGCTTAATTTTCTTCATGTATGTCCTCCATCAAGAGAAAAATGCCACAAATACACGTTAAAAACACCAAAAATATCTTTAAATCGATCACTCAAATCAAGAACGCCAAGAGTACTGCCCCTTTGAACATTACACAACATTGTAATTTATGAATTACACAAGCGCTTTCCTTCTGTCAGGCTGTATTTACCTAAGCTTTATTTATGGCTGCTGGCATTCCTCCTGCAGTGTGGGGTGTATACATGCATCCTTGTTCCCCCGCTGACATATGGACAGCAGTCTTTTGCTAATGGAGTCCAGCAAGAGTGATCCTTGCAGAGGTGATGGCATTATGGTCTCAGGGAATCCAAGGAAATGCCTCAACTCCTGCTGGTTTGGCCATTTGGGCTAAACTATTACAAATCATCACCCTGACTGCTCCCCCCTGAGTTAAAAGCAAGGCCGTGAATCAGAAGTGACAGGAAAGACACATTTTTCTCATCATCTTAAACCATCTTTGTGGTAAAACTGTTTGTAAATCATGCAAAGGCATCAGAAATGCAATCTGTGATGTCCATTTAGTGGGAGGATTTACAAAATGAAAAATAACCTAAACAAACACATTTTACTGGGAAGACCTGATTGTAAAGTGAATCATGTTGAAAAAAATTAAACTAAGTTCGATTGATTCACAACAAGCTACAACAGATGTTAAACATTTGTTTTATAAAATTGTTTTTTAAAAACGAAACTTTGACTTGTATATAAAGCATTTCATAAAACTTTTTCTTAATAAACTTTTTATAAAAAAAGATTGTCTTTCCAAAAATAGTTTTGCTTTTTAAAACTTTCTCTCTTCGTTTATTTTTATTTGAAGGGGCATTTAATTAATTTTAGTCAAAACTAAAGAGTCTTTTGATATTTTCAAGTGTATTTGTCGATGTTGAAATATTCAATTTTTAAATGTATTTCATTTTATGCTATTACTATCATTTTCTTTGTTTCTTTTGTGAAAACTGCTGTATTGATGTCTTCACTGTTTCCCTCACCCACAACATTTACATTCAGATTAACTACACCATTTACCTTTGTATCTTTTCTTTAACTTACATATTTCAGTTTTTATATTATATTTGACATAATTTTACCTTTTTAACCAGTTTGTGTGTTTGTGAAAGTCCAATTTCAAAACCCTACATGCAACATCAAAGCCAAAGTTTCGTAATAAAGGACATAGTAAGGCTCTCTGTTCAGTTGTGCTAAAGTTCTGAACTCACCTTCTCCTTGATTTGCTTTTCTTAAAGTACAGATTCCAGATGATAGAAGATCATTTATCCCATCTGTACTCTGTTTATGGTGCAGCAGAGATAAGCAGCCGATTATCTCTTTGTTAAGGAAATATGGCCTTTGTATTTGATGTTTGTGAAACCTCAGCACTGCTTGTATTCAGTGAAAAGGAAGACACAAACGGTTGCAGTTTGAGATATACCTGCCACCGCCCTTCTATAATAGTTTCTGAAAGGCAGCTATTGTTTACATAGCTAAATAGACATTTTTGTAAAAACACTTTTTAAATTAATGTCCTCTGTCTACAGCTCAAAATTCAGCACAAAAAAAGCTGTTTAAAGGACACATTAAAAGAAAGGATTTTACAACTTTAAAAAACGCAGCAGCTGTCACTTCACAGACTCACCGTACATCAGAATATCCCAAATAAAACCTTTTTTTTTAAGTTAAATTAATCAGTATGTGTGCAGAAAATCAAAGAAGAGGCTTTACTTCTGGTATTTCAGCAAGACCTTTTGAGTGCGTAACTAATCTTTTTGAGACCTTTTAAACTTTTATATATATTTTCTCAGTGAAAATAAAACCAAAACAACGTAAAACACAAAAAAACGTAATTGCTTTCTCTGTCCGTGATGCTAAATTCATGCAGCTGTCATTATAAACCATCCAAAGTCTACATTTACTCAAAGAAATATCCATATACGCTACAGATTCTCTATCATGTCTTTTGTGCTTAGCAGGATATTCCCCGCAGCCTTTGATAGTTCAGACAGGCTCTTGATTCAGCCTCATTCCAGCAGAGATGTGTTAAAGTCAAGCATCTCTGAACACACAGAGAGGCTTCTGCAGCCTCAAACGATGAATACATTATTCATCAGAAAAATCTAACAGATGGAAAATGGAAAATGGTCAGACGTAACTGCTTTGGCAAAAATCAGGCTTGCACTCTACCCAGACATATTTTTGATTTGCAAAGGCACAAATTTTGACAACAAAATTACCCAATGTACCATATTCTTTATTAAGCATCTCTTTCTTTGTAGTACTGCTTAAATGTTTTCCTATCTGTAATGAGTCCACAAATAAATATATTTACATGCATATGCACTCACCCACACAGATTATCCTTTATGCTTCAACAACCCAATCCTTACTGCCCTCAATTAGCTTTTGAAGGAATTTATATTTTGTACACTTTTCAGGGAGAGTTTGGTGCATTTCTAATTTTGATATGATCCAGACGTACTGGGGGCAACATTTTAAAAAAAGAAAATGATGGTGCGAGAAATTGTAATCACTCTGCCGACTGACACAGAAAATAGCTGGTTAAAAACTTGTTTTCCACTGTATTTTTTTTCCTTATACACTATTAAAACATCTGTTGAACCCTTTATTGCAAACATTTAAGGTTTTATATTTTATATATATATTGAGTCAAAATAAAAGGTGTTTTTGAACATTTTTATCACCAAGATAACATTGCAACATGTGAACAACAAACATGCAAATACGAAACATGCCAGCTCATCTGTAAAGCCTTTTAATTTATGCTGACACCCATGACAGGTGCATTGATGAAGCAGAGGCCATGGACACAACATCATCTATCACACAGACATGTCTCAACACTCCAGAGTAATCACACGGTTGCAACAGCAAGACTTCCACCTTAAAGCTCCACGTGGAACTCTGTCTGTAAAAAGGTTTATTTACACCTCACACAATAAACAGTGTTTTTCCTTGCTACCTTTTATTGTGAGTCTGTGTCTTACGTACCCTATTCACATAGAAGGATATTAGCTTGTAAAGGTGGTCTTCATAAACCTTCAAGTTGCTTCAAACACACATAACACAAAACGCCACAATGATTGAGCGTATTTAATCACAAAATATAAGCTCTGCCATTTGAGATAAAGCGAAGATCAAATTGTTGTGTGTGCGCGGCTTGTTTAAAAGGTGTTTCCCCAAGCAGTTTCATAAAGCAGATTGTTATCCTGGTGCAAAACTGGACCCTGACTCGCTGCCATAAATTCAAGGTGCTTGTCAGGCCATTGCAACAGGAACGTGACAGAGTGTGCGCTGCAGACCACCCTCAGTAGCAAAATGATGATGACCACTTTAATAACTATCAGGGAGATTTGTACTTGTCCAAGGCTGCCTAGAAACAACATCCCATTCTCTTTGCTCATAAAGACTGAGATAAATCTTTTTTACTCCTCGCTGCAGCAGCTATCATATATCAAAGCAAACAGATCTGTGGACCCCGTGAGTTTTTCTCTCAATGTAGGCTGTTTAACGTCAGACAGATGCAGTAAAAACCTCAAGTATTCAAGAATCACTCCAAAAATGTTCTTGCAAAATGAAATGTTTATCCTGCTCTTGTCTAATCTCTTTTTTGTAAGACACCTTTAAGTAATGATGTCAGGTAGGGAGGGCTGGTGAGCTTGAAGGACCCAAAGTGCAGAGACGGGAGGCACACGGTTCCAGGGCAAGGGATTTAATCAACTAACAAAAAGCGCTGCAGAGCAGGAAAACAAAACTAAACTCACTGTGGGCAGAACATGAATACATGGCAGAAGGGATGCGACGATAGAGACATTACATGAGAGACATTAATGGACCAGCACAAGAGGAAGGCAGAGACGAGACTTATATACAGACAGGACTGACAAGACACAGGTGAACATGATCAGATTGGGACCAAGGAAGTAAAACTCAAGAACATGACAAAACAGGAAACCTTTCAAAATAAAACAGGAAACAGAACTCAAACATGACTAAAACAAGCCGGAAAGCAAAAACCAATAGAAAGAAACCCAAACCATGACAAATGATTTATTGATATTTTTTTTGGTATGTAAAATGTGTTAACATACAGAAAAAAATGAAGGTTAGGAATTACAAATATTTAGATTTAACCCTTAAATCTTAAAACTGTTTTTTTATTTAATTTTTATGTCAAAGAGACATAAAATGCAGAAACTGTAAAATATGACTGTTGTGGGGATTTTTTAAAACATTTGTATCTAAGTTTTTACCATTTAAATGACTCACAGACATGACCTGCGCCATGTTCTTGATACAGAGACTGGAAGTACTAAACATCCACTGTAGCTTGACTAACATTAATGAAGTGATTTCACTTGATGCCTTATTATTAAGAATTTACATTAAAATTTGAGTTGCAACCTTGTAAATCCATCTAGGTAGCAGGAATTACCTTCCATGAATTAATTTGTGGCCCTTTTCACACCTTCATCTCATTGTATTGACCTAAAACAGATGTCCTTGCGTTGACTGCCATTTTGCCAGGGCCATTTGTCGCTGGGACCACCTCTGTTGCTGCTTGCCTCAGTTCCACCTCCCTGTTCTCTGAAGTGCATCAGTGCTGCCCTAAATGGGTAAATAGGAATTTAAACTGAGCCTGGCACAGTTATGCCCGAAAAAGCAGGCTGTGTCTTCTCAATGACATGAAGTTGGGACAGGCTCAAAAAGTCAGAACCATGAACAGGTTTTTTTTTTTTTTTAGTATTTCAGATGAATTACCATGTTTGATTCAAAATAAAAGTGCTGTCCACCTTTTTCAGTTGTCTTTGTTTTTAATTTTGAATCAAAAGGAAATGTTCTCATTTTCAGAGTATAGCCATGGAATATGCCGTTAAAGCTCGTCACGTAAATCCCAAGACACTGTTTGAAGATGTTTGGATTATGGCATTATTATAGCCCTGCATGTTTTACAGAAGCAGTCTCAGTTACCCACTTTGTTGACTATCTGAGCGGGAATTTTGAATGAGGCAATTTTCCAGACAACCTATTCTGTGTTTTTCACTTTATACCACAATCTACAAAAATCTGGTTGTCTCTGTAAAATGATCAGCTTTCAGGGTCTAACAGAAGAGATGAGGACTTGGACTTGAGACAGGCGGAGACTTGAAAACCTCAAAAACTTCAGACTTTACTTACGACTTGACTTTTGGGACTTGTAAGCTGTGTTTCAATGTTGAATCTCATTTTTACCTCAGGGCATCACAGTCAGGTCTAACAAAAAATAGTTTGTTTTAGTTTCTCTGCAGTAGTTTAATTGAGCTTTAAACTCTTTTTCCTAAATAGACTTGCATGTTCTATCGGTGATTTTAGTAGCAGAGAGACAGCAAATAATGCCAAAATCAGAAAGCATGTTTTATACGTGACAGTGTGAGGATAGAGATTAAGCTGAAACATATGGCAGCAAAAGTATCAGCTGAAAACAGAAGTAAATATCGTAAAATTTCGATCTTCTAAATTCAGTTTTTACAACTCAGTCTAGCTTTCAAGGCTCATGTCAATAATTTTTCATGCGTGTTTGGTTGTTCAAGGCATGGAGATTTGGGGTTTGTAACTAAAATTATTTGTTGAAACCAACAAGAAACAAGACTAATGGATTATGAGAGAGAGAAATGTTAATTTAAACATCTAAACCTGGCTTAAACAACAACACAAAGACAACAAAAAACTGAAATCCTCTCACACACTGCCAGCTGAGCTAATCTGTTCCCTCAAAAGAACATCATGTAGGTGTGGAAAACATAAACTGGGTAGTAAAATGAAAATAAAACTGTCTTTTGCCATGTCAAATATAATCAAGCATCTTAATCTAAATATTGAAATAAAAAGCATCACACAAATCAATAAAAAACACAAAATAGTCTCTCAATGTTGCTAAAATGTACAACTACCCAGCCTATTTCTGCTTTATTGCAGCTGTCAACAGAGAGGAGAAGCGTTTTTCATGTCTGCTCAAATGTATGGGCTTCCACCTCAAATCCAATTATATTCTAATTGAGTGTTAGTGGGCTCATTGATTATGACAGAGGCAGTGGAACGGACCGAGCGGAGGAAATTGTTCCCAGTAATTAGTCTCGTGCACACAGGAGGCCTAGAAGCCAAAGAATGGTTAAGGCAATATTTCCCTTCATTGTTCATTGTTTATGGACTTTTAAAAACAAAGAAAGTCAGTGTATTTCCATCAAACAATAAACCACAACATAAGCAAAAATATGTGTTTTCAAAAATGTTCTACACGACTTAGCCACACAGGACTTCCAGCCGTGAAAGCAGTTTTCAAACAGAATCAGCATGGAAACGTCGACGTTTTCCACACTGAGTTTGAGAAATCAGATAAGGTAGCACCAGACACAGTCATAAATACTGTTATGGGCTGAACAAAAGTAATCTTTGCCTGACCTTTAAGTCAACAAATTCAAACTCCTCTGGTATAATAAGCTTTTAAAGATTAGAACATTTCACAAACAGGATCAAAGTTTGTCCAAATTCACCAAGGCTAAAGTATTTGTTTGGGTCTCACACTTAACTGAGGGGATTGTTCTAATATTATTAGAAAAAAGTCCTTAAGAAAAAATGTCAAACATATTCCTGCTATCATGCATAATCTACTGTCCTTGTGAGTATGAGAGAAATTGCACATAATGGTTATTTCTTGCTGTTCAGGGTCACAGCAGGGCTCAAGCTTTCATCAGGCTAGAGGCAGGGTACACCCTGAACGGTTCACCAGAGGGACACACTGACAAAAAACCCAGCAATCGCACTCCATCAGGAATTTTAAACTACTTATTAAATCAACATGCATGTTCTCTGGGCTTTGAGGGAAAGCCAGAGTTTTTGCTGAAAGCCCATTCAAGCATGTGGACATGCAGTCAAACTCTCCACATGAAGGTACAGTCACAGATTAGCTGAAAATTTTCTATGTAAGTCTTAAAGAAAATCACGATTTGATTTTTTTTTTCAAATTTAGTTTTTATTGAAAAAGCACATGATAAATTGTACATTGCATTGGCAGATTACACAAAATTTGATTTTAAAGAGCAGGTTTTATTTAATTTAAAGTATTTAATATTTTATTTATTTTATATTTTTCTCAATTTTAATATTTAAAATTTAATATTTTTTTCATTAAGACCAAAGTGATTGGCCTGCACAGTCAAGAATGTTTAACCTGCGTGCAACTTTAATTCATAAACCTGGATTTCCAGTTTCCTCACAGCTATCAATTTTATAATCTCTTAATCCCACTTGTCCTTTTAAAGTCTGTAAAAAATAAAACATGTAAGCAAAATGTTCTTGGTACAGTTCTTTTCAACAACTTATTTCTGTTAGAACTTTGATATGAAAACAATCTGTACAACAGTATAGCACCAATTAAGAAACCCAACTTCAGATATATGTATATTACGGAGCCCCTAAAGGGCCATTGATAGGAAAAAAATGGAGGAAAAAAATTTTTTTTTTGAAGTAAAAATTTTTTTTTGAAGTAAAAAAAATAAAAAAAAATAAAACTAACTGGTGCGCACCAGTTAGTTTCAGGTGCGCACCCCTTAGTATCAGGTGCGCACCAGTTAGTATCAGGTGCGCACCCCTTAGTATCAGGTGCGCACCAGTTAGTATCAGGTGCGCACCAGTTAGTTTCAGGTGCGCACCAGTTAGTTTCAGGTGCGCACCAGTTAGTATCAGGTGCGCACCAGTTAGTTTCAGGTGCGCACCAGTTAGTTTCAGGTGCGCACCAGTTAGTATCAGGTGCGCACCAGTTAGTTTCAGGTGCGCACCAGTTAGTATCAGAAGATATCAGATAGTTGACCTACTTGCTCATTGTGCACCAAGTAGCTACAGTTGTCTTGAGAATGGCTAAAGTTGAGGATATGGACCTTGTAAACTTTCTGAAAACAAGAAATATTACTGACAATGTCATGATGTCACCTGAAACTAATTGGTGCGCACCTGAAACTAACTGGTGCGCACCTGATACTAACTGGTGCGCACCTGAAACTAACTGGTGCGCACCTGAAACTAACTGGTGCGCACCTGAAACTAACTGGTGCGCACCTGATACTAACTGGTGCGCACCTGAAACTAACTGGTGCGCACCTGAAACTAACTGGTGCGCACCTGAAACTAACTGGTGCGCACCTGAAACTAACTGGTGCGCACCTGAAACTAACTGGTGCGCACCTGAAACTAACTGGTGCGCACCTGAAACTAACTGGTGCGCACCTGAAACTAACTGGTGCGCACCTGAAACTAACTGGTGCGCACCTGATACTAACTGGTGCGCACCTGATACTAACTGGTGCGCACCAATAATTTATTTTTTTTCCTTTTTACTTCAAAAAAAAATATTTTACTCCCAAAAAATTTTTTTTTACTTGAAAAAAAAAATTTTTTCCTCCAGTTTTTTTTTTTTCATCAATGGCCCTTTAGGGCTCCGTAGTATATGTATATATACATAGTCTTTTTTATTTTATTTTTTATTTTTCAAACATGTTGATAATTAAAATACAATGATGTACCCCTAAATATGATAGCAATAATAAAAAAGTGCCACAATAACATTAACACAAAACATGTTTGGAATGGAACAGGCAGAAGCTTAGCTTGTTCAATAAAGCCTCCCCCTACAACAGACAAGGAAATAAATGTTTAGTTGAAAAGAGCGACATGAAAGTTGTTTGTAGTCCATGGAAAACACACTTCCTTAATTGTTGAAGAATATTTAGTTTTGTTGCCACAAAGACTATATGAAGCCTACATCTTCTCCATGTGTGTGTTTTTTTTTCTCAGTCCACTCCAGATTTCTACAAAATAAGTGTCATAGGTTGATTGCCGACTCTAAAATTGTCTCCTGTTGTGTTACTCGGTTTTGCCCTTTGATGAACTGGTGACCTGTCCAGGGTTATACCCCGTCTTCATTCCACAATAGCTGGATATGCTCCAGCGTCCCAGCTACCCCGACTGGGAATGGGCAAATATATAGGTGGATGGATGGCCCCAAAACTAAATTACTTATTTGAATCATGGCAGTCAGACTATTTATATTAGTAAAAATTCAGAAAGGGGCTTTTTGGATTACAATTAAAATCTTTTAGCCATCAGTTCATTTTATCAATAAAAATAATTAAGATTAAATCAATAAAAAATAATTGAATCCACATCTGAACCACAAACTAAATCCCTTGGTTTCCTGATGGAGACTCAGATTGATTAATTTATTTTCCGACAGTATTTATATAAGATACAGAACTATTTGCAGCCTTCAGTGCACTTTTAGAGAAATATTCGTCTTACAATGCCTCACATAAAATGCATTTGCTTACTTGTTATAATTTGTCTGCAGATAAAAGAGTCTACTAAATGACTGGTTCAGCAAAGTAAAGGTAACATGTTTTCATCTTTAAACTGTTAGAACTATCTCTCAACACTTATCCAAATGGCATGCTTACATATCATTTTGTTTAAATGTTGAACATTTAATTTAAATTGGACCTTTTTTAACATGTGCTGTCTTGCAGAAGGACAGCAGTTAAAAAATAATGAAACAATTTCATAAGACAAATGAATGTGGTCTGTTTTATTCAAGAATTACCATGAAATGCAGTGACTCGAATCTGCCCTAATGATGTTTAAGTTGCTTCAGTCAAATTTTGTGTTTTTTTTCTTTCTTGTGAAATAACCTTTCGTTGGAGTGAAATAACTGTAGAAAGAGGAACAGTCTGACATTTAAACTGAAGAAATCTTCTGATAGGTCATCATAAGTCACCAGTACATAAAGGTTGTGGTTTAAGGAATCAGCCAGAATATTTCCTTGTTATTATTATAACCTGAGAAATTAGTGTGTCTAGGTTTTTTTTAATGCATCAATTCATTTTTTACAGCTTGCATTTATCACATTAGCCACAACAAGTACCTCACGACAGCTCTTTGTCAGTTTGCACACATCAGTACTTTTATGGTTCTTTCACCATCACAAGATAGAGACAGATCAAAGTCCCAACCTTCCTCGGAGTGAGGTGTACAGAGAAAAAAAGAAGAGTTGCTCTTGAGATTTTTGTTTATGCAAAAACTAGTTTTTTTTTTACCCCCAAGACTGGTGTGTGGGGAAGAAAAACAGGATCCAGCTGCTGCATAAGGTAAGAAGCAGATCTAAATTTAAAGCACTTTCTCTGAACAGATTTTGTTTCTATTATATTTGAGTGCAAAGAAAGGGGGAATCCTTCCACATAATAAAAAAACATGCAAGTATGATTCCCCAAAAAAGCACTTAACTTTGAGAGTATATGTTTGCTTGCAGCGAAACATTTAAACAGTCGGTTAGTCTTTTTCCTGTACATAAACATGTGTGATAAATATACTCTATAGGAAAACTTTTAGTCAATTTTGCCACAGAAGAGTGAAAGTAGGAAGCTGTTAATTGCCAAAAACACATGAGAAAGTGACTCCACGGCTCTGTACACATAAAGGACGCAGATGAAGGTGAGTCGGTGACCATCTGTGGCTGGCGGCTGAAAGCGTCTCTGTTCAGAAGATCAAGCTTCAAAGGCATGAAATTTGTCCACAGTGTCTATTTGAAACCGAATCCAGCCAGGTCGTCTGTTTTTCACTGGAAAATAAGAAGAACTTGCAGCTGCAGGGACTTTTTTTTTTTTTTTACCAGTTACAAACAGCAAAAGCAGATTTTTCAATATTTTTTTGAAATATTTTGTTTATTGTAGAGCTTTTCAGATGTTTTTCTGAGAGGTTTCAAATTTACTTAATATTAAATAGTTCAGTTTTTGCCCTTTGATTTAATTAAAACTACCAGTAATTAGTTAAACAACTATGTTTGTTTTCACAAAGTAAGTCTTTTGGGCTGACATCCTTAACCTGATACAAGTGAGCTGTCAGGCTCGAGCTTTGTGATGACAGTGTTCAAAGCATTCTTTGTTCAGTGACCCCTGTTTTGCTTTTATTTTGGAAGCACATTTGATTTGATGGCTTTCTCCCCCATTGAGAGCAGGTTTTCTCAAAGCTTTCAGAGGGGATGTTTGTTGCTTTTTTAAGTAGTGGGACAGTAATCTTGTCATAATGAGTGTTTGCAGACATGGAGGCGATGGAGCAAAACCAGCTTAGTCTTACTCTGAGCCTGAATATCCACTTGAAATTCTTTCTGCTTTCAGCAGGAAAAGTCAAGACTGACACTGTGGTATTGTCACGATCCTTGACCCTAGTGTGTCTTAGGAGCTCACATGTTTATTAACAATAAGACTTTGTATTGTAAAAGAAATGAGCCGCAAAAAAGTCATGATAAAAAATAAGAAATGCCTGTGTGCTCTTTTGTCAAAAAAGCATTTTTTTCTAAATCATAAAGTTGCATTTCTACAGTGTAGTCTCTCCTAACTGCATTATTTCACAACACATGGACTTACTTCAGAAATGACTTGTTTGTGACTTTTGCAAGTTTCAAAGCAAAGTTTTTGTTTGGGAAAAGAGCTAACATTTTCTGACCTGATATAACTGAAAGGTGAAGAAAGGTTCTTTGCAAAGTCTCTGACTGAGCATTTGATTCTGCCACTCAGAAGATAAAAACCCGCATAAATGAAGAATAAGTTTTATTCACTCTTTCACAACTCAGGTCATTTCAGATCATTTTTTAGAGAAAACATGCAGGTTAAAAAATGTGTTCAATACAATGCAGTTGAATTAAATTCTTTTCTGAATCACAAAAGTCAATTTTGCATTGAAAGTGGAACTTTGCTGCATTAGCTTTTTTCAACTAGTTTTGGTCGAAATGTCAAAAATACCAGTAATCAGTCAATAAAACAGGAGACTGAATGGAAGCAACATTAACTGGGTCCCCTGATCTGGATACAAATATGGAACACATTGTAAATCTTAAAGGACAAACTTTAGAAAAAAAGACAAAGCTTCATCAAAATCATGTTAATTTGCAATCTGAGCTATATAATTAAGAATTTCAAATAAAATGAGGTGTCTGGTAGAACAGAGTATTTTGTTAAAGAAATAAACACTTGCACCTTTCACATCCTGCATTACATTTGTCTTGTTCCAAAGTAAGTTTGTTCGATTTAATAGTTATTCTAATGAAAACCAATAAAAAATTGATAGAGTAAGTTTTTGCATATACTGAATATGAACCATTAATTCTCACAGAATGAAGTGGAGAAAAACCGTAACATAAAACAAAACAGTCATCATGACACAAATAATTCCTTAAAAATTCAACAATGTGATTTCTTGGATTCTTTAGTTATATTCTGACTCTCAGGGAATCAATGACAATCATAGCAGACCTCTCTCCTCTGTTGACAGGGTTGGTGGGTACAGAATTGGTGACTGACAAATACTTTTTCCCCCGCTTTACTTAAATATGCATTGATGTAAACATTTTCTTAATTTCCAAATTCAATTTTTCTGTTGATTTTATGTACTGAAACAAAATAGGAAACAAATGTGTCCAAACCTGCCTGGGCCCATGGATGGCAACAGTTTCCATATAGACTTTGCTGTAACTGGCATTGGGTTTCACCTCACATTGGACAATTTGTAATTGTTCATTCCAACAACTTTTAAATCATTTAAATTAAATGTGGGCATGAAAGGTGTCTTTTAATATGTAGAATACAAAAGCACTGAGGTGAAGGAGTTAATTTTATTCTCACCCACAACTGTCTGTAATCTGCTGATTGGACAGTGGTGCTTTAGCTGAATGATCTAAACAAATATTGATTACATATTAGAATTGTTAAGAAGAAATTGGAATAATCAGTCGTGACATTATTCCAATCTTGATATTGTTTTATTCTTTGTGTAGCAATTTGAGACAATCTTCTCAATAAACAGGAATAAAATGAACTGGATTATAAACTTCCGTGGGAATCCCTGTGGTTCGAGATGTTCCTCCATTCTGATTTATTCGTTTCTATGTTATAGAGATGATTCATTTGGAATAATTGTTTGCAAATTCCCTTGACCTATGACAGGAGGAAAAGATGGGATGATTTCCCTGTTATCAGTCCAAAACTCCCATTCCTCTGATAGATCAGACTGATTACATGCAGCAACCCACACAGCCCTCACAGGAGTTTCATAACTCTGCACACCTGACCCCCTCCCACCACTGGCCACAGGTCTTCAAAAGTAGATGTAATCCCTGTAAGCTGCAGGTGGCCATCCAGATTGGCTCCCCGGAATTCCACGTTTCCCCCTCCTCTCACATGGAGCGCCCCTCTCTCTCTTCCACAGGCTCTTGGTGCGGTGGTTACCCTCAGCTGAAAAAAGGGCCTTTATCAGGGTGGAAGCAGCCAGCAGTGGCCGGGACCTGTCACATTACTCTCAGCACCACAGTGCGACCGGGGCACCTGCATACCGCCTGAGAGGGAAAGCAGCAGAGTGTGAGTGAGAGTAGACCAAACACAAGAAAACAAGGACGCCTCTTCAGGAGCCGAGTCCAACGTGGGACTTGGGAGATACTTTTCCCTTGAGGCAGGGCCATCTCAAATTTGTGCCATCAGAGACTGACGTTTACAGGATTCCAGCTCCATTGGGTGAATATCTGTCTGAAAGTAAAATGGATAAAGATGCTCTGGTGGACTATGAGTATCCAGATCTGGATCCTTTGCCAACTAAAATTCAAAAAGAGTAAGTATTTTCTTTTGATGTGCCAAAGAATTAAGTCTTGACAGTTTTTTTTAATGTTGTTATTAACTGTGATACATTTAAAATCTTTGCTTTTCACTCTAAGATCCAAGTTGCATTATCAATCTCTCCGTTTGTTAGTTCTTCCTAACATTGTGCTTTGACAAGCAATTATCTTGGGCTTATTTGTTGACACTTGACACACTTCTGCAGGGCCGGTGTCACTGCGTGGTCTTGATTCAGTCAAGTTGCTATCATTTTCCAGCTAGTAGGTCACAGGCTGATCTGAAAGCTGATTGGTTTTGGTGGTTGAATGAGTTACTGAACCAACTTTTTAACTTAAAAATGTTGTGATTCTATGCTTAAACCGTGTTTTACTCAACACATTTCCCCAAATGTATCAGAGGCCTGTCATGTATCACAGAAACAATAGAAAATGCTGTTAGGTTTAATTAATAAACCTACATTATGACAGGTTGTGGGAGTTTGTTACTGTGGCAACAATTTGTGGTTCTGTCACCCTTAAATAAGCACTTTGTTGCACGTATTGTACAGCCAATGCATGCATTATAAATTTAAATTGTCATGTTCTCTTGGTTAAAACAAGGTCATATGTTCACAGTCACAAATTCAGATATTTTTAGTCTAATTTAAAGCAAAGTATGCATTAAATTTATCACTGCTGTAAATCATTTTTTCAGGCTGACTTCTGTTCTTTAATTCCACAAAAACAAAGCCACAGGCATTTGTTGTTTTCCCACGTCACACTGATGCCAATCCGTTTAAATTCAAATCTCCTTCAGCCACAGAGTTCAGACCACAAATGGTCCTCCTGACGTTGACATGTGAAAAGTTTGGCGGCGTGTCACATTTTAGGGATCAGACTGCTAGTTTTGCTAACATGTGAATGCTTTGTTTCCCTCTTCAGAACAATCCCACCATGCCACCCCACTGCTGACGACATGCTGTATCACATATGCATCACTGCCATCTCTGTAAGTGCATCTTCAGTGTTCGTGAGCCGACTTTACCACTCACTGCCAGTCGAACTTATCATATCACAGCTTGTTATCTGACCACAAAATGCATTATATATATATACAAATTGGATCATTTTATTTTACCTGAAGAGGTTATGCAAGCTGGGTTTTAAAGACGGTTTTGTTTAATCCCCTTCAATACGCTTGTTACTCCATGTTTTCTCCCTTTTGCATGTCCTTTCATACAAGGAGTCTCTGAAAGGTTTGGACATAAGCCAAAGGAACAAATAATCCTCGTTTGGATTTCAGCCCCAGGAGCAAAGAATTTAGGTTACAAAAAAAGA
This sequence comes from Oryzias latipes, assembly GCF_053564925.1. NCBI lineage: Eukaryota > Metazoa > Chordata > Actinopteri > Beloniformes > Adrianichthyidae > Oryzias > Oryzias latipes. The sequence continues at coordinate 19,758,717 of NC_136242.1, forward strand.
ACACTATTGAATATTTGGGCTTCTCATGAAACACTCACAAACGTGACAAACTTGTATAGACTTTTTCCGCTGATTGAGAACAATGCAGCTGTGTCTTGGTTACCCAACTTTACTCAGAAAGTAAAAGTGAGTCTTCAGCATTTTCTAACATACTTACTTTGTCGTTAGTTTTTCTTCTGTGCTTTGTTTTGAGATGATCCTTGTATTCTAGAATACCTTCAATTAAAGCAAAGCATGGGGTTCCTAAATGTGTTGCAGGTCATGACCGGTCACTAAGGCCACACTGGTCACTGATCCTGACTAATGACAAGTCTTTCACTCCAGACCAGTGGGGAGTTGTAATGAGACTGTGGTTTGGCCTTTCTGACACAGACTATCATCAGTTTTAGTGAATCTAAACGGGTTGTCATGTCTTCCAGCTAGTTGTCATGCTGATCCTTGCTGTGTTAGCCAGGCGCTCGAAGGCAGCAGGCAGACAGAAAGGACTTCCAGGTTTGTTAAGGTAACGCCCTTTCTTTTTTTACTTTAAGCCTGGATTTTTATGTTAAATTAAAATGTATGTTTTTTTACAGCTTTTCCCATTTTTCCAAAACAATGGGCTACTGTTAGGATCATTAACTAAACACAGGTTAAGCCTTTTATCTGGGATTGAAAAGCCATTTGCCATTTGGAGCCATTTGGAGCTGAGGGTGAAAAACTCAGTTTTTCTAAATGACCAAAGCATTAATTTGTTCAGTTGTTAGATCGTAAATCAAACATGCGACATGATGCTAAGATTATTTTAGCTCCAATGTCACTTTTCTACTAAAACTTGAATCTGTAGTATCACTAAGCACAACCAGCAAGAAGTAGAACTACTTTTGAAAACTTAAACATTCGGTTAACGATAATCAGAAAGAATAAAGTCATGTTCATTAGGGACCTTAAACTTATAGTCTCACTTCAATCGTCTTTTCATCTATTTTCGAAGGTTTTCTAGTGGTCTTTTAATTATAATTATGCCGTTTTTAGCCAAAGTCAAAAACCCCAGGTCATGTTCTAGAACATAATTTCTGCAGAGCAGCCTTAAAAAATCACCTCGGAGTTATGGGCAGGACCATTGGTGCAGAGTAAGCCTGCCTCTACTTCCTGACATCCATCTGTTTCAATATTTGAGCTATGCAGCCGTACAGTTTTGAGTCAGATTCCAGCTCGGACGAGGAAAACAAAGAAAGACATTCATGAATCTAATTGCCTGCAAGTGGATGCATCAGAATGGACCGGAGCATGGAGCTTGTGACTTGTTTCTACACTTTTTTCACTTGATTTTTCTTTCAAAAAAATTTATTGTCTGTTTCCTGATGATTTGAATAAAGAAATATTTAGAAATGCGTAATTTTCTTAATATATGTCCTCCACAATGAAAAATAAAACGCCACAAGAACATGTTAAAAACACTAAAAACACAATTTTCCTCAGAGTTGGTCAGAGGAAAAGCATTTATTTTTAATTTAAAATCTGTGAAGCTTGGTGATATTTTCTTCACTATCAGGTTTTCTAATTACAGGAGAGGTGAGAGTGTCAATGTGGATTCCTTATGCTATGTTGACTTTCAATGAGAGCCAAGGGGAGCTAAATCCCTTATTCTAAAGCTACACATTAACCAACACTTCATATTACACTGATTAATGATTTTTTTATTTCATAAGTGAATGTTTTTTTTAGAGTGTGTTTCTGTTTTTTTATGAATAATAAATAATTTCTTCTTTTTTTCCAGTCCTGTCAACTTTTTGGACCACACTCAGCACAAGGGCCTGGCGGTGGCTGTGTTTGGAGTGCTCTTGTGCAAACTGTGGGGCTTGCTCATCTCCCCAGATCCCCTCCCATTTACAAATGGCACAGAGAACAAGCGTAAGCTTATTTTGTAGCACCACTATGCTTCAATGTATTCACCTCAACACTACTTCCAGAGCTATCTTTGTGCACTTTTCAATTTAAGTTTGTTGAAGCGAACATTTGCCTTTTAGAAGCAAACAAAACAAGACTTTACAAAAACGGCTCAAGTGAAGCAGGAAACTCTACACTTTTTGTTCGTATTATTTTCAGCACGTAACTGGATTATAATGTTGTGTGTTTGCTACTTTTGTCTGAGGGATTTAAGACGCTTTGTCTGAAATTGCATAAGAAACAAGTGTAAGAACTCCATCCCCTACTCGTTTGCACAATCCCAAACTAGGGAAGTTAAGCTGGAGCCCAAAACGGCTAAACATTTGATTAATACTAAACAGAAGATGCAGAATTTATAGAACAAAGCCATCCTTAAATAAAAGTTCAATAAAAGTTGTCTCATTTTAATTCTGTCACATATTTATGTTGTGATTACAGAGAACTGGGTGATATTGGGAGTCTTCTACTACCCCGCGCTGTACTACCCTCTCCTGGCATGTGGCACTTTACATAATAAAGTTGGTTATGTGCTTGGAAGCCTCTTGTCATGGACACACTTTGGTATTCTGGTGTGGCAGAAAATTGACTGTCCCATAACACCTTTGGTGAGTAGCAGTACAACTCTTAGAAAAACTCCCATGGATATTTAATGTCAAACAGAAACAAGTGTCAGTCGTTTTATCATTTGGAAGTATTGAGTAATGATGTGACACTTCAATACACTGCCAAAGTGTCAACATAAAGACAAAATCTCCTTTTTTCCAGCTGACCACACAAAAACTTGCTTTGTAGTTCATCCAGAATTCTGGAAAATAAATGTTGAGAGGCTTAAAATATTATGTAATACCAGGTTCTGGTCCAAATTCAGGATAAACATTTAATAGACAACTTTCAAAAGAATTTGTTTTGCTGCCATTTTGGTCTAACCGAGAGACTCTATGGTTGATAATCAGTTTAGTGGTGGTGGGGAACTTAATCACATGGTGACAGTAGAATACATTTGAATAACATTATATTTAGACCCAGTAAAGAGAAAACCCCTACAAGTCTCTTTTGATCAGATTTTGATTTGGTTTGAGATTTAATATTTTATCGTTTGCACCAAAGGAGGAAATGCTCCTTGTAAGTCATTTAAAACCCTCAGAACAAGTTCCTTTCTGACTGAAAGCATGTCTTTTGTTCTTTTTGCAGATACACAAGCACTACTCCCTTTTCTCCAGCCTTCCTCAAATAGCTTGTTTAGCATTCCTAAGTTTCCAGTATCCCCTTCTTCTATTCAAGGGGTTCAAGGGCACTGAAAAGGGTAACGCCACAGAGGTAAGGTTTGTCCTGAGAGCTCTTCCTCTGAGACGCCTACATTAGGCTGATTGTACAGCTCTTAAGAATACTTTCCTTCCTGACAAACTAAAAATAGCAGAGCGTGTTTCTGCTATTGCGAAATCTCACTAAGACTCCGATTTCATCCGAAATTGTGCATGTTAGAAATCCTTTTAAGCTGCCTGCTAATCGAGGAGCTTACCTGGTCCATGGAGTCTGGGCTCACAGAAAATGTGGACCCACACAGTGCACCAGTGGCGTAACCATTTTAAGCAGATTTGACCAAAACTGTGTTTGCGATATGTTCTTGATCAGATTATAGAAAGGTCGCTGTTTTTTCAAGAAGACATACAATGGTCTTTTTTTTTTACTTAATGCTAATCTTGACATGAGGGGTTGACAAAGATTAGTAGGACAATTCCTCCACCAGATCCAACCAGATATCTTGAACTGAAATGAGCTTCATAAACTGAACAATGACAATTTACTTCTTTTTTTTAAAGACAAACTTACACATAAATCTGAATTTTTGAAAGCATGCTTTCACCACCTATTGTCATTTTAGTGGAATTATTTTTACATTAATTCCAATAATTAGTTTTGCTTGAGTACTATTGCTTGAGCTTCACTTTGATTCATATCCATTTCCACTTTAAAGGTGTAAAATAACTTTCAAATTATTAGTTTTTTTTCAATAGCAGAATCCTCACTGATGGACAACAGGCATCCATCGACTTTACCCTTTTCAAGGTCACTGGTTTGCTGGAGCCTGTCCCAGCTACTGCTGGACACACCCTTGACAGGTTCCCAATCTGTTGCAGGGGACACAATCACTCCCACATGCATTCCTAGGAAAATTTTAAGGTAACCAATTAACCTATGAAGCATGATCTTATCTGTAGGGGGAAGCCGGAGTGCCCACACAACATGCAAACTCCACACAGAAAGGTCCCAGCTGGGGAATTCTCACTTTGAGGCAAAAGCACTAACCACTGTGCCACTGTGCAGCCTGCCAAACAGGCAAAAAATCCCAAAAAGAGCCTGACAGTGTTCATCTTTGGACCAAATTCACAGTGAAAATTCCAAATATTTCTTTGTCTTACAGATGTTTGAATATTTGTGGACTTTAGGTTACCCTTTATTTCTTTATCTTACTTAGTTTTCCAGTTTTGCCAAACTCTCTGTCATCAATGTATGTTGCAGTGATGATTTTCCCATGTGTTTTTTAGGATCTCAGCAGCAGCTACTACAGAGATTATGTAAAGAAAATTTTTAATGAGAAGAAATCTAAAAAAAACAGGTAAAAAAACCGTCTGTAGACATTAAATAACCTCAGCTTCACTCTTTCATGGATAAATTGCAATAAAAATGTTCCTCTATTTTATGCTTTTTATGTATGTTGATGAATAATTTTAGATGTTGAACCATGAGGAGTTCAGTTTCACACAAACTCTGCTATCATCACTAGTAAGTGACGTCAGAGGTGTTTCTGATGCCGCTTCTTTAGCTTCTTTATTTACATGCATTTTAATGCAATGCCGCCTCATGAAGCCTCACTTCCCTGTCCTTCCAAAGGATTCGGGGTGCATTCACACCAGCAGTGTTTGATCTGGACCACAGTTTGTCCCCTCCTTTTGCTGGTTTCCTTTAGGCATGTGTGAAAGCTCCTCAGAACTCTGGTGTGGACCAAACTTGGTCAGATGTGAAGATGTGTGAAGGTTCAAACTATATACACTAATAGGGTTTTCCTCTTCCCTGTGCTTTGCTTTACCTGGTCAGTGCTTGTTTTAGGAAATACCGCTCCAAACCAGCAATTTATGTAAAAGTAATACAAGTGTGGCATAAAATCTTTTAGCATTCCTGGGCTAAATGAATCATTTTTTTGCTGGGATACTTGTCTAAATTTGCCTTCAATCTCTTTACCAACTGATCTCAAGTAGTGATCTCATCAAGTCTAAGTTAGATGCTGACTTTAAACTGTGCTGTGTACAGTATGTATTCAAACGAGTCCTGCAAAACATTGAGCAAATTTTAATCTGTTCTTGCAGATTTTTTGGGGAGAATTTCTCAACGCTAAGGAAAAAAGAATTAAGGACGAGTAACACAAAGCTCTAGCCTTTAGTCTTTCAGTTGTTTTCAGTCAAATACTTTACTGTAAAAATTGGATCCAGTCAAATACTGGATCCTGTTGTACCAAAAACAACAATATATAGCCATCAAGTGATGGTTAAGAAAAAGCACTTCCCTTTCCTCTGATTTAGATTTACCAGTTCCTTTTTTTTTTTTTACTTATTCCATAAATACTGAACCACTGTATAAGGAAAATGCAAATTAATAAAAACTTTGATTCAAAGATATGTTGAAGACATCTGATATGGACCAAATGAGGTTGACTATAGATCTTAGTAGCAGATAGTCTCCATTTTTAATTGAAATACTGAAAATTTCAGATTAAAAAATCTACATGAGTAATTTTTGTCCAGCAGAGTCTTTCAAGTGTAATTTGAGGCAATGTAAAGGAGTATATCATTCCTCCATAATTTGTAATAAAATGAAAATGGGACATTCCCATTTTTTATCTGGACTCAGTTTGATTAATTCAATGATGTCAACAGTACAGTGATAAATCAAGGACTAAATTGTTTCCTAGTTTCTTGAATCACCTGTTATTTTGACCAACTCATCATGTTACTCTCTGTCTTTTACCTTTAGCTCATCAAACATAGACAAGCCAAAACTTCCTCAGAGAATAATTGATGCAGTGAAGTCCTACATTTATACTCCACAGGATGGTAACTATTCTCTCTCAGATTCAGATTATGCTTGTTTATACTTTAATTTATCATTTTTAAAACTTGCATGAAAACAGTTTTTTAGCTTCTATCTGGCAGCAGAACAACAGCATTTTACCTTAAATGATTCTTTCACAAAAAGAGAAATGGACAAATGAGAGGAAGGATTTTGAGCAAACAATATTTGAGCTAAAATGGGTCAAAGATTAATTTAGAAAGATAGTTTGTAAAACATATGGTGTTCTTTGTGATTTTTTTTTGTCTCATTTGAAATGTGTTCTGAACAAAATTAAGAAAATATATGGTTATAGAACAAAATGTGAACCATCAGAAATGCGTGAAACTCTTGTAACTGTTTTTTTTTGTGTTTGTTGGAGCAGCTTTCCGTTTTCCACTGAAGTTGGCTATTTCTGGTGTCATATCTTTTATAACCCTCTATCAGGTAAATGCTGTTAACTTCACATCCCTCACATGGATATTGTATCTGGTTTTACATGTAAGGGTAAAGTAAAGACTTAATATTTTGTAACGCAGTAGACAAAGCTGACATGCTTTTAACTTTGTATTTCCTGCTAGTCCCCACACATTATGTAAGATCTTCTTCGGTCTTTAACAGTTACAGCTGAAGCTGAGAATATTTTTGTAGAGCAAACAGGAGAAACATGTCAAACATAAAAAAGCAGTTGTCTAACATTTTTTGATCAGAACCCTTACTTGAAGAATTATAAAACATCAAATGGCTTTAACTTAAATAGAAATATTTATGCCATTGAAGGGATTGTTGGTTAATTGTAGTGTCTTATCAGAGATATAAAAGTCCTGTTTAGCAATTTCAAGTCATGTCTAAAGTCTTTGGCAGTAGCTTCAAGTCAAATTTCAAGTTGTAAAACTTACAATTAAAATCCTATCATCAAACAATTTTTAAACATCTTGCTTGGACATAATAGAAAAAAAATATTTCTGCATTCCTAAATGCTAAAACTGTATAAAGTAAGCTTTTATTTTTAGACCTAACAGCCCTGTTCTACAGTTAATAAAATAAGAAAACAAATGAACGTTGTACTGTACACTAGTCGTCTTCAAGCTCTTGAGGTCAAGTTTCAACTCAGTTCTCTGCAAGAGAGACATAAGTCTGCTTCTTAAGTCCGATGTCTGTGTTTTATTGTCCCACATTGTCGCACAAATTCTAGTTCTGTATTTTTTCTCCTCCAGGTGGGTCTCCTGTTGATTTCGGCTGTAATTCCGACTCTTCAGACCGCCCGCTATGGAGTTGATGAAGACATTGCAAATGTTTTAGCTGGATTTCAAATAGTTTTGTCTCCAGACAGACGTGAAGTAGTCAGAATAGTGGTTTATTACATGTGGTGTGTGGAAGGTGAGTGCAACCAGTCGATACCACTGAAAATGCAGTTCGTGCTCATGATAATGTGTCACTAAAGCTGTGCTAATTCTCTTACAGTATGTTACATCTCAGCCATGACTCTGTCTGTTCTGATAAACCTGGCGATGCTCATGAGGTCTATGGTTCTGCATCGGTATGTCTGACAGTAAAAATTGTCTTTCTCCTAAGTAGTTTCTCCCTTTTTCAGCTGTTCCATTTGTCCTTTTTTATTCTGCTTTCCATCACTTTAATGTCAACATTATATGAACATAAAGAGCGCTAATCATGCAGACTCTGTGTTAACTGTTGGGCTGAGTGAGAATAGCTATTAAGAAGAGAAATGAAATGATTTGTTATTACTTTGAAGGCGACATTGGATTGAAATGATGGGATTTTAAAGCGGAGGAATGAATTGCTTTTCGGTTATTTCTTCTCCCAAATGATCACCTCGGTATACGATGTCATTTGCACATTTAGAGATTGAGCGTTTTGGTGCTGCGTTGTCTTGATTGTGTTTGTCCTCGTCCAGGTCCAACCTGACGTGTCTGTACAGAGGAGACATATTAAATGTGTACAACTGTCAGCGGAGCATCAGAGCATCCAGACCCGCTCTGGTCTGCTGGATGGGCTACAGCAGCTTCACAGCTGCTCACATCTGCATTGGTATCAATAAACACTGAATATTTTACCTGAAAACTGGTTAATTCAAGGAATTATATCACAATTCTGTATGGAGGAAGCAATCTCTTCCTGTCCAGTTATTTGAAGATTTTGCTGAACTTCCTGAATGAGTCAAACTGATTGTGGCGGTGGTGTTATGGTTGGATGTTGGCCTCAGTGAGAGTTGTGAAGCTCTGATCTCCACCCTGCAGGCATGGTGATCCAGACGTTGGTGTTCTTCCTCTGTCTTCTGATCACCGTCTTCCTCATTATCATCCCCATCTTCCACGGACAGAATCTGTTCCTCCTTCAGACCGCATGGAGCATGTGGTGAGTGACTTTTTCAACATCTGTTTTATACCATAGGTTTTGACTACAGCATACCGCTCTACTATGGCATTTATGTCACTTTAATAGAGTTTCAAATGAAATTTTTTACAAAAGCACGAAATGTGACAACATTTATTTTGTCTTAGTTGATGATTTAGTGCAGGTGTCTATAAACTTTAACAGTAAAAGAGGCATTTGACCTAGTTTCTCACAGATTAATAGATTAAACCTTTAACCATCAATCTGCTTAGCTATCTGACGTGTGAATTTTGGAGGAATGGAAAAGCTCTCAATGCCTTTTGATTTAGTGTAATGTCATCAAAGATATAAAAAAACAACCTGTAAGATCACATCAGTTTAAAAATCTAAAAATAAATGACAAAACTTAACCAACAAACCTGTTATTTATTCAAATTGTTAGTGTTTTCCTTCAAAGCCAAAGAGCCACAATGGAGGGATAAACGAGCCACATGGGGCTCTGGAGCTATAGGTTGACCCCTGGTTTAGTTTAACACCTCCAGCAGGCGACAGAAAGCTCCATGTACACTGAAGTGAATCTGGTTCACATCATTTCCTGTTGGCCACAAATTGCTTTTGCATTTTCAGACTTCCATCATAGCAGGAAATGACTTTTTGTTGATCTTTTCCTTTCAGGCCCTTCTGGCTAATGATCCTCCTGTCTGTGTTGATTCAACACATCACTGCCAGGTTTTGTTTTATCAAGAAAACAGCAAGCACGCTGGACTTAGACAACAGGTGATTCACAGAGTTTAACCCAGAACACTTTCTGTGTCTAATTTTTTGATTTCCTGTGCATTTGACACACTCTGATTTGTTTTTCAGGGGTAATCTGTTCCTACTGACATACCTGCTGTTTCCTGTCAATGTTCTGATTGGAGTCCTACTTGCTCTGTGGCGCATGATCATCACAGCCCTGTTCAACATTGTCCACATGGGCCGTACGGATATCAGCCTCCTGAACCGCAACGTGGAAGCATTTGACCCAGGTGAAAGGAGAATTCTGCACCCCGTGGATGGGAAAAAATGTCACAGCAGTCCCTTAAAAATCTCTTATTTGTAAAATTTTAAATCCTAGATAGCTAACTTAAGTCTGACAGCCAGAGCTTCCAAAATATGCTCTGTAATAATATGCAGGTCAGTGCTTCCCTGGATCTCATTGTCTGTTTCTCTCATGTTAACTTCTGCAGACACAGAGAATTTACATATTAATGTGAATTAGCAACCTGCCCTCCAAAGGGGAATGCAAAAGAAAAATGCTGCTGTTGTTCCCACTTAAATTTGCACCATAACCTATTTGCTCTTCTGCCAGCTCACTGCAGCTTGTATGATACATGTCTTCCAACTCTAATTGCTCACCAATTTCTGACATGGCTGCAGTTTTAAGACATCTGATGTCAGAAAAAGCAGGTGGTGCTAAAAAGAAAAAAAGGAGGTGTGATTGCATGTCTATTATGCGTGATTGCCTAAAAGCCAGCGTGGGGTGGAATCCTATGTGTTTATTGCTTTTGCTCTGTCAGAGTAACACCCGCCTCCTCCCTGTGTCTGCCTCCAGCCTACCGCTGCTATGCTCATTATCTGAAGATTGAGGTGAGCCAGTCCCACCCAGTGATGAAGGCCTTCTGCGGGGTGCTTCTTGAGTCTGTGGGCCAGGAGAGCAAAGCTGCGCAGAGACCACGCGATGCTGAAGAGGGTATGTAAATTTAAAAAATTTGTCCACAGCATCGACACCTCCTTCACGATGTATTGTGCAGAAGTTAAAGTCGGAAATTACAACAGATTTGGAGATTTTTGTGCTGAAATTATTCATTTTAGCCGCAGTGCCTGTTTACACTGATAAACTGATGTTTGGAGTAGGACTATTTAGATAAACACTAAACTAATATCTTCCACACATGAGCTCGGGTCTTTGATTGAATTCAGTTGTATGCTGCTACAACATAATCAGATTATAAAACTGTTTACAAGTGCAAAGGCCGTAAGAACTCCACAGTCGTGATTTAATATGCCCACAACAAATTGAATTCCAGTCAGGCTTAATTTACAATTCAGCTGCTGGTTCTGATCAGTCACAGAAAAGTAAAATAAACTAATGACTTTGATGCCCGGAGATCTGCAGCTAAAAAAAACTGCACTAACTGTCAAACGCGATCTCTTATGTGACGTTCACACTGACTTACATTGAAAGTCTATGTAAACGTCTATATATGTGTTTACACGTAGCTATGTACATTTTTAGGACCATTTTTGGACTATACAGCGATTTAACACATGTTGCAAGTTAAACCAGGTCAAACTTTGACCAAACAGGAACTCGGATTCGGTATGGATTTATGAATGGTGTCCTTTTTAATTTACAGAAGTGCCAACCATTTGAAAATTGATCATGGTGGAGAGATTTGAGACTGTAGGTGGCAGACTAGTAACAGAAAAAGAAGAAGCCCCTCCCTGCTTTTCCAGTGTGAACACCAGGGGCTAAATAGCACATTCTTCAACGTGCGTTACATGCCCCACGTGTCCGTAGCTCTAGACTGCATATTTCAGCTGAGCTGCTGCCTTTCAAACACCAGCTTTTGATGAAAATAGGAGCTGAATGATGCTGATGACATGTGAATGATGACATATTGGCAAAAAGCTCCATCTGGACTCATCAATTGCTGTGGAATTTCAATGTAGCTGAGTCTACTTACAACTGTTTTCATCAAGAAAACAATGCTGTATCCAGAGTTAGTTATTGTATTACACAGATTACCTCTCCTGTCGCTGATTACACAGATGAGATACACTAATTGGCTGTTACATATTCATGTGGCCCAAGGGGTTTAGGCTTTTACTGTATTCTTCCTACGTGGTTAAAAAAAGGAAAATATGATTGCTTTCTATAATTACTTTTTCTGCAATATTATTCTGGGTGACCCAGGAAAGCTTGAAATCATAAAGATCTGTTTTTTTAGCTGTTGATTTACTCTTTGTCTGAATGTCCTCAGGGATCCAGCTGGTCCAGCAGGAGAAAAAACAACACAAAATATCGAGTGCCAAAAGAGCCCGCAGGCACTGGCAACTCCTCTACACCCTGGTCAACAACCCCTCCCTGGTAGGCACCAGAAAGCACTTCCAGCGTCAGACTGGGGAGGGCTTCCTGAACGGTAGTCTTAACCGCAGCACCAAGGAGGAGAACAAAAAGGAGGCTGCCGTCGAGGAGACAGAGGCGCCTACTGTTGACAACTGAGCAGGAATCTGTGACCCTGACTGTGCTTAGCCTGCAGAAGCGACCTTCATTTGGCTCAACTAATATTGTTGTACCTTTTTGTGAAGGCCGTTTTCAAAAAGCATTGTAGTTCGGTGCCTCGTGTTGAGAAATTTGCCCAGTCTTACCTATTTATTCAAGTCTTTTCTTTGTTCTCTCCTGTTTGTGTGAAGATGTTAGTCTTTGAGGGCAACGCTTGGTTGACACTGACCTAAATGTATTCATTTAATTTCCACACATATGTGTGCTTATGTTGGGATAAATGACTTTTGCACTGGATTAGGTAGAAAACACTTTCTCCTGCGTTACAGTGCAGGTTTATGTTCAGAGCATTAATACAGAATTCACTTTCAGTGGCCATTGTAAGAGAGGGCTAAAATATAAAGTGACAACTATTTATAAATAAAATACAAAATCAAAATTTTACAAGATTTTTTTTTAAATTAATCTTTACCTTTTATTATGTCTGCCGTAGACATCTGGTGTCAGGAATACTATCAGGAAAATTGCACCTTGTATTCTTGGTTTCAGCAATTTTAAAACCACTAGAAGCTTTTTTGCCACCATCACAAAAAGCTTTTGTGTAAAAATGTGAAAGGAGATTTTTTTTCTTGTCTGTGAAATTAAAAGTAAAACGATTTAATGTGTTTTAGTGTTTTTCATTGATGTTTTTCACCCAAACGAGTTCATGGCATGGAAAACAAAGAAACATCTTAAAATTTACACTAAAATCTGATGGTAATAATAAATAAATAAAAAAAACTCATAAGGCAAACGTGTTTCTTTTTTTCAATTTTGGATCTTCAATTTGTTCTTTTTTTAGTCCCAATGTTGCAAATTCTTGTTTTTAAGTTCCAAAAAACACAACTTTAAATTCAGCCCAAAAAAAATCCAAACAGATTGTTATTAGTATTTATTTATTTATTTATTCCACTTACATAAAAATTATATTAAAAAATCTCAAAAGGTCACGTTTTTTTTGTTCTCTCTGTAACAATGGTTCACAAAAAACTCACTATATGTATCAAATTACAAGACAGCGGAGCGACCAGACGCACTCTGCGCCCCCCCCCCCCCTCTCTGACTCCGCTGAGAGCGCAGGAAGGAGAAAAAGGAAATAATTTCAGTTCACTTGGCTTTACATCACAGGTAGAGTCACGTCTATATCCTACAGACTATAGGAAAATAACACACAAGGAAACACTTACAACATGCCATTGACAAGTTCATTTTACAATGCAAGATTTAGTGAGCACCCGTTGGCTGTTGAGGAGGTTAAAGTCGCACTTTATTAAAGCCTTTTTCGTGACACATGTTTTCGTGAATAACCTGGGTTTTTCATAAAGCACAAAACAGTTTGAAACTCACACGCGGACAGACGCGGTCATGTGCCGCGCGGTGGAAATTCTTTTTTCTATTTTTCTTTCTTAGGAGCGAGACCCTATGGCAGTGTAGTTATATTGCATCCTACAAATATGGCACTTGTCTTATCTGCGTGCATTCTACAGTAAAAAAAAATGAAATTGTTGTCATACATTTTTTTTAGCTTTTTTTCTTTGAACTCCTCGCGCCTTGGCGTTTGCGTAAATTGCGCGCCCGCTCGTGCGTCTGGCTCACTAAGTCTGATCATTGCGCTGTACTCCTGTCGGTTTCGAAGCGTGATAAACAGTAGCTGTAAACTTGTGCTTTAATGGAAAGGCTTTAGGTCTGATCTTAAATCCCGCAGCTGACCACGACTGCAACACAAATTCAGATCGCAGGGACCAAAGACTGGCTCTCTGAGGTAAACAGAAATTAAGATCCACTCCTTTTTTAATATATTTTTTGGATATTTTTAAGTATTAATGCACATAGCTACCTGAATAAAAGAATGTTATTTAGAAGGAAACTATAATACATGAAAGCGGCAGGGATCCGCGGAGCTCAGCGGCCGGACTCCTTGTAGTTGCCGTTGATTTCCTCCGAGATGTTAACAGCCTCCGCGCCGAGCGGTAATCTGTCACTGTACTCTGAGCCCATCTCAAACTCCTCTTGGTTGGTTTTGGATGAGGATCCGGGGATGGACTCGGTCACCACGCTGCCCTCAGCCTCCCCCTCCCCGTCTCCTTCCTCCCCCTCGGCCTCTCCGTCCCCCTCCCCTGCCTCGCTCAGGTCCAGGGTTTTCTCAGACTCCACAAAAGACGCTCTGGGGTCAAAGTCTCTTGTCATCTGTTTCTCAATCTGATCCACATTCTGAGCTTTCATGATGAACTTGTAGGTCTTACCTTGGTACTTGTATAAGAGGTGACAGCAGGTGGCTCCCAGCAAGGGAACAGTGGCCAGACCCAATAGGAAAATACTGACAACAACAATAATAAGGAGGGAGGGGAGTTTTTTCCTGGTTGTGAAGACGACTTGGACTTGGCAGTCCTGCCCCCCATAAGTGAGACAAAGGGTGTAATTGGTACCAGGCTGTAAACCATGAAAGTGGTAGGAATTCACCCCCTCCTCTATTGTGGACCACTGAACAATTGAGTGTCCATTTCCTGTGTTTATGCAGAGATAGAGCATGTCTAGTGTGGCCTTGCTGGAGGAGGACTGTAACAGACCTGCAGGCTCTTTGTTCACCATCCCCTGGTTTTCACTTTGGCTTATGTGGAGGTTTGATTTGCTGCTGGGAAGCTGAAGAGGATTGAGCTGCACTTTGGCCTCTGTCTCCGACACTTCCAGTGCAATAACCCCAAAATCAAAGGTGTACTGCTTCAGGTCTTCCAGAGTCAGGTTGAATGCGTGGTTTGAGATGTATTCGCTGCTCTCCCTGACACCACATTTGCTTGCAAACTTGGGGTCTTTGGAAACTCCTCCAGCCTTCTCCGTGTGTTCAGTTTTACTTGAAACATCTGGAGTCGCTTTTGTTTCTTCATCCTGCGTTTTCCATTTAAGCACATTGTTTTTGGAAATGATGGGGTCTGCAGGCTTTGTGTCTGATGGGCGGATCTTGTCCACTGTGGACTCTGGGATTGATTTACCGCCTTGTTTGTGTGGTGTCACAGCCACTTTAACGCTACTCTCTGCTGTACCCAGCTCATTCACTGCAATGCAGCTGTATTTTCCATCCTCCTTTTTGCTTAGGTGAGGGATGATGAGAGTGCCATTCCTGAATACCAGCATCCTGCTGCTGGTTGTTTTATCATTCACAGGTAAATCGCTCTTTTTTTCCATGGAAGGCAAAGAGAACAAAAGATTTTGATTTCCTGCCGTCACTTCCCAGCTGACCTGCGGGCTGGGGCTCCCTTTTGTCTCACAGTTCAGGATGACAGAGGCTCCTTCATATAGCTGTGTGTTTTCTATGTCTGGTTGGTAGGTTATGGTAAGAGTAGGGGCTTCACATGTGAGCTTAGGGATCTTTGTTACCATCACACCCTTCAGATGCTCTGGGGTCTCACATGAAACCGTGTTCAACTCTGGGACAGAAATTTTGGTCGTTAAGATCCAGTCTCTCAGCCACTCCAAGTTGCAGGAGCAAGTGAACGGGTTGCTATGAATCTGAAGATGGGACATAGAGGACAGTGCATTAAAGGTCCCCTCCACGATGGTGGTAAACTTGTTGTTATTGATGCGAAGCGACCTCAGATCTGTGAGAGTGGAAAAGGCATCCTTTGGAAGGTTCACCATCTCATTGTTGTTCATCTTCAGCAGCTGGAGCGTTGTGAGGTTCTGCAGATCTTGCCACGGAAAATGCACAATCTTATTGTTGCTGATGTCCAGGTTCCGAAGATGTATCAGGGGGGCCAAAGTTCCCATTTCTATGGTAACAATCTCATTGTGGGACAGCCAGACAGAGGTGACCTGAGGGATGTCGACAAAGCTGTTACTTTTCAGCAATTTGATCTGATTGGCTGAAAGGCTCAGTGTGGTAACATTGGAGGGGAGGCCAACAGGTACTTCCTGCAGATTTTTGTAAGCACAGTCTGCAAAATATTGAGAATATTTATCCTGGCAGGTGCAATGCTCTGGACAACACTGCAGTGCGCCCAACACGCAAGTCCACAAGGCAAGGAGCAGCAAGAGTCTGCACGCCATTTCTGCACCTGCAAACACCAAAAGCAGAAGTCAGGAAACAATAACACAGCCTCTCATAAGCATGTGATAGATTTTTGTCATTTAATGTAAAATGCGCACTAAACATGTGGAAATCATTGGAAAAATTATATTTAAAAATACCCTTTTTTAAATTAATTTTTTTATAAAGCAAACAGGTTTCACGGATTTGTTCATAAATGACACAAGAAAAAGACATTTCTGCAGAAAGAAAGGCTGTTGGTCAGGTGGTCTGAGCGCTTTTGGAAAACTGACTCTGTCCATGGTGTTGGAGGGATTAGTGTACCTCACTCTGTCCGTTATTTCACTTTAGTTTGAATTTTCTGCACAAATTCAACTTTTTTTAAACAAACGCCATGTTTTTAAACAAGATTTTTTTTAAAGGTAGATGTGAATACTAATCTTGTCCAGTTGATTTTTCTCCTTTCAGTTAATCCATCATCTTACCTGTCAAATGTAAAGTTTCGTGTTTCCTCTTGCTTCTCGGAGCTTTAATTCCTCCAAAGCAGTTCTGTGCTCAAAAAGACTGGAGTCCTGGGTTCCGTTCACATGGCTTTGGCAGACCCTGACAGTGCGTCGGCATCATTTTTCCCGGTGAGTCGCTGTTCCAGAGCTTCGTCCGCTTTTTCCTCTCCAGCGAGTGTGCGCTCCAATGCGCGCTCCCGTCGCTGCGGAGTGAAAAAAGGGCCACGAGCGCGCAGCCTCTCCCATCTCTCTTCTCACTATTAAAGATACAGAAGCTCCTGCGGTCCTCCTCCCTCAAAGAAAATTCATAATTTAGAATCTGATGTTTCATTTATAACTCCATCCCAAACTTAATCTTTGACCTCATTTGCCCACTGCTGCTGGCTTGCATGGAGATGGGCTTTGTGATCTGATTAGATTAATACATTTGGGCTGTAAACGAGACGATGCCCGCACCAACTACCAATTATGCATCTCTGATACATAATTGGCAAAAATGAATAAAAAAAAGAAAAAATGTGGACTAAACAAAAAAAAACTCAAACTCTTTTGACCTGTTAAATTGTAATAATAGGTCATATTTGTGTGAAGCGCTTCAAAACTTCGAAAGATTTACTTTATAAAAAAAAATAATAAGATATAAGTTCTGCTTTTGTCGATTATAAAAAAAAAACAGTTTTAATGTTTGAAAAAAGGCCAAATTAGCTGGAGGTGAGAGCTTTTCCTGTACAAATACTGCCCCCTTGTGGCTTTAAAACTTTTCTTCAGTCTTCGCGTAGTAAACTAGCAATACATAGTTGTACTAAAAAGACACCGTAAATTTAAGAATAATCCAAATTTAAACACTCTTGTAAAACATTAAGAAAATATGTTTAGTATAATCTGAATATTGCTTTGAATATGCTTAAAAATGTTCGAGTAATTTGTGTAAATGTAAGATTATTTTAGAGCAATGGATTAGAGGGGTAACACTGCCTTCTGCTGTTCACATATCCGAATTACAGTAACTCAATCCGAATAAGCCTGTATTTCACGTACATTTTAAAATAGGGGATCTTTTTGTCTTTCTTTGCATTTTTATAATAAACAGAATCAAATATAAAAATATGTATTTAAGTCTATATAATCAATATGAGGCCCTTCATAGTAAACACTGTGAATTTACATGTGTAGTTTTGGACGCTTTTTTCTAAAGTCTCCTGTTGTCTGGTCTCCTTCCTCTCCAACTCCTTGTCAAGGCAGATAATGGGAAAATGTGGCGATACAGATCTTATATCTGATCACAGCAGGAATGTTTTAAGAACACAATAACTTTTATGTCTCAACATTGTCGACAGTCTGGCACCCTCTCATCTGCTAAAGTTACAAATATGGCAAAAACTAAAGGGTCCTGTTTAGGAAGCCCAAATGGAAATGCTACCAGACGTTTTGCTCTCCAGTAAGAAAATAGTTTTTTAAGGTACGATATGAGCAAAAGGCCTTTTTTTTTATTACAGGGAGTGGTTGAGAAAATAATAGTCCTCCACCCAATGTGACATCAATTTAAGCACATATTAATAAGTATGACAGCTGCAACTGAAGGTTGAAGGCGGGATGTGCCCTGCCTTCAACCTTCAGTAGTTGGGTGGGCTCCAACATCTCTATTGATACGTAGCCACTCCTTTGTTACTTAGGCGATGTGTTTGGGATCATTGTAAAATCCTCATCTTATGCAGCTCTTTGGTCTTGGTGGAGAAATTGTAGTCTGACTTTTAATGGTATAAACCAGGGGTGGGCTAACTATTTGACTCTTAACAGAAGGGCCATACCAGGAGCAATAGTGGGGTGTCCACAGTGGTGGAAACTGGAAAAAAATACTTTTGTTCTCATTTTAGGACCAATTGCACCAGTGGGTTGATGTCCTTCAGAGGAAACGCACATTGGAGAAATGCTGCGTTTATGTGGTGTTTGAATAATCGGACGAATGACTTTCTGACTCAGAAAAACAACAAAGTTTCCATCAACACATGAATGCAAAGTAACTGCACCAAAACAAATGTAAATTTATTTGTAGAGCATCATCTATGGATGGACACCAGAATTACAGAGAAAATAAAACATTCACAAGGATTATCATTATAATTTGGTTTGCCTAGCCCTATTATAAACTGTCTGGTGTGTGCATATAGTTGTGGGCAGGGGTCACCAGAATTAGGTTGACCAAAGTTTGTTATTTGTCGATGAAAGGTTTGAAAAAAAATAAAATACATTTACACAAAATAAGTTTATTCAAATCTGGGAGACTCTTGGAGAAGAATTGCAGATCACTCAGTAACGGCATGTTTATTAGAGCTCTCAAAAAATATACTTGCTTTTTATTCATTGCACATTGACTAAGGGAATATTTTAACATCAAAACATTGTCAGCATGTCATAACTTCTCTGTAAAAAAACAACAAACAATTTATTCAAACAATATCCTTGAAAGTTTGCCCTTAAATCTGGAAAAAAGGTGGACATCATTCATAGCAAATCTGGTTCCATCTTTTACCAGTACAGTAACCAAAAAGAGCTTCACCATGGGTCTTGCTGACAGTTTTCTTGTAGATCTCAGCCGGACTGGGTTTGTGTACTAAAAGAACTGATGAGTTTGTAAGCACTACTCCATGGAATTGTTGAAAATAAAGTCTAAAGCTAACTAGTATCCAGTGCAAGGACTTGGGAGCAGAAGTTCAAAGAAAAAAAAGTTAGTTTTTCCTCAAACATCATTAAAAAGGCACAGCTGATGATTTAGTTTGCAAAAACAATATGTTTATCTCCAGTATGAGTTTGTGCAAAATGCATTTATTTAGAAAAAATATGTTTTTGAACAAAACAGGAAAATTAAAACTGCATCCAATGTTTTCTAAACCTGGCATTGTGTTAGGTTGTGTAGAACAAGTTATGCTGAGCACATTTTGAATGCACCAGCAATGGCTTTCCAACCGGAGCTCTTATTGCAATAAAGCCATTCGCTTCAGTTAAAGATTCAATCGAAGAATTCCAGTTATCTATTTACTATGTCCGCTTTTCCTTCTACCATTAGATGATACCCACTTTTGCTCTCCCTTTATAATAGGTTTGCATTGGACACTGAAATCGTTCATTAGTCATAGGCTCATTTATTCAACCAATAGACTTTAAACCCACCCTGAACTTTTAAATTATTGCATGCTTTTTTGCTGGTCTATTGAGTTGCTTTCTTCCACCAAATGTTAAAGTCTTCCTGTTTTAGCTTCTATTTAAGTACAACCGAGAAGTGTGTGTTCTTGCTGATTAGTCCTCAAAGCACATTCCTGCCGCAGTTGCACAAGCAGCAGACGTGGAAATGCTTTTTATCGTTCAGCAACATATTTTTCTGATGCTGCTTGCTTTCCAGCCTGATGAGTGAGAACAAGGACAGAGAAATAATGATATCTGAAGACGGGCTGCAGCTTTGGCCAACACTCTTTAGATATTTTGCAAATGCTATCAGAAAATGTCCTACAAAGCAGCAATCAACAGAGTGAGCCAGATTACTAGTGGAACCAGACTCGATGCACTGTTCTCAATTTGTGTGCTGCTCGTCTTAGAGTCTTTTCTGGGTTCTGGGTAAATTGTCTCCTTCAGTTCATATGTATTCACAACTTTAGTGTAGTCTTTCTCTGTTGAGACACAGTCGTAGGTGCCATAGTGTTCTTGATTCATGGAGGGGATGAGATGCAGACAGTTAGAGTGCATCTGCAGACAGGGGCTGGTTTTGTCATGATGCTTCCAGTTGTACACAGCGTGGTAAGAGTGAATGGGGCAGGACAGGTAGAATGAGACATTACGGGGGACTGAATGAGTCTGAATCTTACTATTTTCTGATGAACCTGCATCCCGCTTGTGTACCTTATGACTATTTCCTTCAAAAAGAAAAAGAAAACGGGATTTACAGAAATTATTTTGAGTAGAAAACATTGAGAGTCAAACAGTCTTATTATTAGTTACCTTTCGTTGTTGTAGAGCACACACTTATGCTTCCATTCATGATGTTCTGAATGCCCCCACTGTTGATTGAACAAATAAATCTCATATTAATCAAATGATTTTTTACTGTCTTGCTTAAGTCTTAAGAACGCTGTCTCTTACAGGACTGTTGCGGTGCACTTCGTTGTCCAAGAACAGTAGGGGTCTCGCGCCAGGACACACTCCTCACAGGAGTTATACTTCTTGCATGTTTGGAGATCCATGGTGGAGATCTTCTCAGAAAAACCAACCACTAACTTTTTCTGAGGAAATAAAACAAAAGAAATGCTTTCAAAATATACATGGGCAGTAAACTTTACACCGGAAAATTGTTACTGTCTTTAGTTTGTGAAAATGATCTGAAAACAGCTGCCAGGTGCAGCTGAATGAGCCTTGATGATAGCATGAAGTCAAAGCTGAAGATAAGTATGTTACAGTGCAGAGAAAAGACTCACTCACAGTGTGAAAAATAGTTTAGATAGCTGAATGTACAAGACATCACATGTGTTTTGCACAAAAAGAATATGAAATGAGTCATTGAAATGAGAAGGCAAAACATTTTTACATTTTAAATCAATCTTACCTTTTTAGAATCAAGCTTCATTGCTTGAACACTCGAATTGTTGGAAATTTGAGTTTGAGAGATGATGAAAGGCTCAGAACCAGCTTCTAAGACTTTATGGATTAGTCCAGTATCTGTTGGAGGGAGTTGATATCTCATTAGTCTGGCAGTGATTTTTTATTTTAATTCTGTTTACAAAGACTTACCAGTAGCAAGTAGCAGAATATTATATTCACGCTGGTCGGCAGCTTTAACTCTGTCAACGACGATCTTGGTGTAATTGTGACTGCTGATATAGAATGGAGCTGTCTGATGTATGGAATGAACCCAGTCGGTCATTTCTGGATGATCCCTCACAATACTGATGGTTCCCCATGGAAGACTCTTGCTGTCCTTTACACACTGGAAAAAAAACACAAGTGGACAAATTATTTATAAGCCAACTAATAATTAACTGACGTTTGATGGAATCAGTGAGGTTTCCATTTACATTTGCTAAAACTTTATCTACATAGAGTGTTCTGTTAAGAACTTTGAGATCACTCTCCCTGTTAAATCAAATTAGCCATTAAAGACAGGAAATGCCTATTAGAGTATTTCCCAGCATGCATTTAACTGATCTATACCACATTTCTCTATTATTCCACAAGATAACAATTTATCACAATTATTTAAGCTTCAGTTATACATTATGAGGAATTGTTTTTTTTAAATATCTAATGTGTGAACAATTGTATTTTATAACTTTCTCATCAGAAAACTCCTGTTATACCTGCTGATCATCTCCTAAATTGTTGCTGTTCATGTAAAGCAAAATATTAGCCTTACATAGATATTAATAGCGTCACTGTTAATAGGTGCACACCATCTATTTTCCGAACCAGCTTAATTCCTTTCAGCGTCAGGTTAATGGCGCCTATCCCAGCCACTGTTGGGCGCCAGTCTGTCGCAGGGCATAAATGCACACAACTTTGATAAATAGCATTGAAGAACTTCTTAATGTTTAATTTTCCCTTGTTCTGTTTCCCTGAGCCCTGCAAAGAACTGGTGACCTGTCCAGATGTATGCCGTTTGCTCAACAGTAGCTGGGTTAGGCTCCAGCATCTCTGTGATTCCGAGAGGGATTAGGTGTCACGGTTTTAGGTTTTTCTGCTTTTGTGTTCCAGTTGTTTTTTGTTCTGTGATGTTTTGAGTTTAACTTCCTGTTTTATTTTGTAGGGTTTCCTGTTTCGTTGTTGTGCGTTTTACTTTGAGTCCCCATCAGTCCTGAGTGTTTCCACCTGTGTCTTGTTGTCTGCATGTATTTAAGTCTGGTCATTCCCTTCCTCCTGTGCTTGTCCATAGTTTGTAGGTTAATGTTCCCTGTTTCTAGTGTTTCAAGTGTATTTTGAGTTTTGAGTTTTTCTAGGCTGCTCTGCAGTGGTTTTTGGTTTTGTCAGTCTGTTTTACCTTAGCTCCTGTTCCCCTGGAATCTCCTGCCTCCTCATCCTCACTGCGCCTGGGTACTTCCCCTACCATTCCCCGTAACATTAGGCTGGTTTGGAGAATGGATGAATGTTTAATTGAACCAAGCAGCTGCTATCACTGACCGTTTACACTGCATGCCAGAGAAACACTGGGCGTCATGGTGACATAAAACAAGAGTAAACCTTCCCTGCAAGCCAAGTAAATAGTAATCTGGGTGGTTTTCATTACCAGATGTGAAACTGTTTCTATGAGCAAAAACACTCTTTGGTTGGGTCAGCTGTTAAAAACTGTTACCATACATTTCAAAACTGTTTGGATCAAGAATCAAGCTGGAGGGAAAAAGACATGTCCTCAGACACACAATTTCCACCTCCACCCTGTTTTCAAGAACATGTGATAAACAACAGACTGCAAAAAATGTCTAAGCGGAAGGGGAAATACAGCAATAGCACAATTAGATTGTTTTTTTCCTCGCTAGGCAACATTAAAATAAAACTGATTCTCACCGTCCCTGGTCTCGGTCGCGGAATTTCTTGATCATAACCCGTGAAGGAGGAATTCTGAAATACTGTTTCAATCATTTCTATTGAATAGATGCAAACTGCTGTAAAGTTCCTGCAAGAAAAAAGAAAAAAAAAAACATGTTAGGATAAATGTGGGTGTGGTTGCAGTTCTTTTTAAGTGGATTGCCTCATGATTCAGAAGGCATGGTCAGCTCCATCCGACAGAGATCATGATCAATGACAATCTGTTTGTGCCTCTCCTGCTTGTGTGTTGAGGTTGGCCTTCGTGTTGCTTAGTTTTACAAAGAATAACAAAGAGCTCACCAACTGCTCGTGAAGAGAGCATAAACTCTCGTTTGACGCCAGTTCTCCGCATGGACCACATAGATGTCTTGGAGGTGGTTGAAATACAGCGACTCCTCTGGAAAACCGCAGATGAGTCGAGACTTAAGGAAGGATGTCCACTTATTTTGAAAGAATCCTTTTGGTCCACCTTCATCTACCTGCAAAGATGATAACAGATCGAACCATAAGGATGTTTTGTTTTTTTCCTTAAATCCATGAACTAAAGATGATTCGATATCTGTCAAAAACAAAACAAAAACATTGTTGCTGGGACATATTTAAGGAAAATTAGATAGAAGTTTCTGCTTTGGGTTTTGAAATAGCGACTGGATGGCTCAGTTGGCTGCATGCAGGGCTGACACCTGGGAAACCAAGCTTTTTATTTCCCAGGGGGTGCAATAAGCTTATTCCAGTCTGGGTCTCTAGGCATCATCCCTAACACTACTGCCTAATGAAGCCACAAGGGGGCCCAAATCTGGGGCTCCCTGTGCCGGTCCCCATCCTAGATAATCTCCCTTATCTAGCTGATAAATGCAATATTAGAAAGATATTTTTACAAGATCTGTGTATCTCCCCCGATGTGGACAAAAAACATATTAAAGCTGTTCGCCAGTAAAAGGAAAGCAGAGACTGCAAACATATATCTATGTGTTTAAAACTAAAAATAATATTATCTTGTCTTATAGATATTTGATTCCATTTTTTTCTTCACTTAACTAAGAAAATTACTGTAGATTTTCTTCAGTCTGTCGTACCTGTAATATATCTTTTAAAAAATAAAATTAAATGGTTATTTAGTAAATCTGTGGAACACAGCATTTTTGATTTTCAGGTGACAATCTTACTTTGCAGACTCTGGCAACTCTTGAAATCCAGGGATCAGCTTCTGGATTGTGGTAAGAATTCCTTTCACGGAAAAAGAAATAAATTTTCTCATTGTCAGGGTCATCCGCACGCTTTACCAAGGAGGCTGAGATAAACGTTGGCTCTGGAAGAAGAAACAGACACAACACTGTTTCACAAGAGGATATGCAGAACAGAAAAAAACAAGGACACAAAGTTTAGGCTGGTTGACGGTTTGTTAAACAACTAAAGAGAATTTTTTTTAACCTGAATAGATCAAATCAATCTTAAAATTGTTAATTAATGAGTGGAAATGAAGAGAAATGCTTTGCTTTTTAAAAAAAAACTAAATTTGGGATGATTTTATAAAATCCAAGTTCCCCACCTGATACCCAGCTGTCATGCATCCAGACATAATTTCTATTGCCGGCTACTCTTCTAAACTGCAACAAACTTCCATCGACCTCCGAGGGTGCTGCAGCATAAAGATCTCCATCTAAAAAAAATAGGAGGAAAAAAAAGAAATTAATTGGGTTTTCAGTTCACCCAGGCTGTCGCTCTTTTTGATATCGTTTTTTAAACATCTACTTTACAGACCTGCAAAAAGAGACAAGGAGTTTTGACTGTAGCTAAATGGAGAAATGCCTCTCCACTTGTGCTGGATGTTCCCTGAGGGAGACTGTGCACATAGAAGCCAAAAAAAAAAAGCGAACAGAAAGCATAAAAGGCAGCTGTAATGAGCACGTCAACACAACATGATCACACAGTGACACAGACTGCACCTTGAAATTAAAGCCTCTCAATTAAAGTTTAAAGCTCATTATAGGTTTTTTAAAGCCACATGAGCCCCTTTTTTTTACAGCAACATTATCCTGACCCAGCCAGTAAAACTCAGTCTGTCATAGAAATGTCCGACTGTCATCCAGATGTATAAACACCCACCAACTCCCAACACTGTGGTTTAAGTCCGTTCGCCGCACACACAAGCAGCTTGTCCTGTAACTTCTCTATGACAGTGACCACATTTTTGCAGGGTTCCTAATGCACAAAAACAATCAAAAATAAGAACAAATTGAGATATATAAATATATATATATGTAAATCTTTTTTTTTTTTTTAACTAAGGATAACTTCAGAGGAAGTCACTAACCTCAGAGCACTGCTGGTTCTGTCCAGTTACATTAAAATTCTGAGAGGGGGAAAAAATGGGAGAGACAATTATTTATTACTTACATAAAAACAGTGACATTAATAATAAAAAAAAGATTCTAAATTAATTTTACCTCCAGCAGGTTTGTCTAAGGAACAAAGGTCATTTGAACGGTCATTAAAAAATTAAGATGGAGGTCTGGAAAAGGTATCTAATTATAGGTGCTACGTCATAATAATATAGGACAGGACTTGAATAAATAAATAAAAATATAAAACAAAGATACTCACATCTATAAACTGAAGGTGATCCATGTCAAATGTATATACAAAATCAGTTACTCCAACATACAGATCCTCTGAATCTTCGGGTTTGAAAAACACGCTGTGGTTCTGACGGACCCGATAGTACAATCCAGCCATTATTTCTGTGGAAATTCACGTCGCCTTCAGAATTACATGGAAATGTTCACATCGACGCATCATTGGATTAGAACTGCATTCAAACACTTACCTTCCGTTAACAGTCGGGGGATATTTTTAGATCCCAGAATCGGAATTTCTTTCAAATCGGCACTAAATACGAGAGTCAAAGAAAGAAAAAGGTAAAAATTGACCAAAAATCGCGTCATTTTACGCTCCAGGTAAGGAATCGTGTAAATATAACGGGTCGGTCTCATGCGCAGGGTAGAATGACCGCTGTTGTCGGAGTTGTTACACCGACACCTCCCCTCTTGGAAAAGCCTCCCCACAAAAAATAAACAGACAATCTCAATTGACTGTGTCTGGTTAGATATTCCTGAGACTGGGAAGATAAAGAAGCTAGTTTTATTTTTTCCTTATCTTGTTTTGGTATAAATCTTTATTTATGGGGCAATAAGACCCACTCCAATGAAAATTGTATTTTTATTGTTTTTAACATGTTTTTGTGGCATTTTTCTCATGATGAGAAAGAAAATTGGGCTCAAAATAGCATTTTTAAATATTTCTTTATTCAAATTGTGGTGAAGGCGCACACGAAAAACGTGCCAATTGGAAAAAGATTGAAGTAGTTAGTAGAAGCTGTAAATTACAAGCAACAAGCTCCCTGCTCTGCTCCATTCTGATGTATCAACTTGCAGACACATAGATCCATGTATGCCCTCGTTTTTCCCTTTCTGAGCTGCCATCTGGCCGGGTAGTTCCAATATTTTGCTAGCTATTTTTGTTGCACCGGCATAGTTAGGTTGGGGTTGTAAGGGGCTGTAGGCTAGCAGGAGAGCGTGTGAACAAAGGGATGATGGGAAATGAGTGCAGACTTGCTCCCCACCAACAGTCCTGCCCACAACTCAGAGATGAATTTGCAATGAACTACTACCGCTCTGCAGAAACTATATCCAAGAAAAGTCACAGGTTTTCTTTATTTTGGCTAACAGCTGTATCATGATACTTAAAAGACCACTTGGAACGCTTTTAACATAGATCAAAAGCTGATTGGAGTGCAACTTTAAATGTTTTTCTTGTCTGTATAATGCAGACCTAAATGGGCAGACATATCCATCGGCACATTATCGTTTATAACAATCAATGATCAGGCTTTACTTTTATTTATCTGCAGTATCACTGATCTGAAGTCTCAAGAAAGTATCAATGCTCCCTTTATTTTGGGTTTTCACTGCTTGATCTGTGGCCATAACAGTTGGTATGCTATTTATGCATGTCACTGACCCCTGATGGTGCAGATGTGATGTTATTTTTCTAGTGATGACCTCGGTCAAATTCAATTAAAAAGAACAGATTAAAAGTAAACAGTCATCCTCAGAGTTTCAGCCCCCACACACCATCTCTTTCTGTGAGGCTAGTCTCAATTTAGAATGAGTCAGTAAATCCAGGCTGCACCAAGCATAAGCCTCTTAAACGCAGTGCATCTATGGGGTTGAGAACAACCCCAAAATAAGCAATGAGTAATGGATGATGCTGCAGGTCTGTTAAATCTGTTCAAAGGGCTTTCTTTTCTTTTTTTCTCATCAGCAAGTTCTATTTTTGATATAGTTCTGCTACGTTTTTATGTATATATTATTATATATTACGTATATATTGATGTGATAGAATAAGTTTGGAAAGATGGAAAAGATGAAAAAAAACACTGCAGTTTGGTATTAAAGAATGAGAATCTTGTTTACGAATAGTATAAACAAAAATGTACTGTAATGTGTTTTGCAACATTTCTTTTGTAATATCTATGCCCCCTGGCATTACCATTGTAATGACTGGTGTTCTTGTCATTCAGACTTTGTCCTATTTTTTGTTTGAACAATAAAGCATCTATAAAAAATTAAGGGATTTTTCCCAGGAGCATTTTGGCTTATCTCTGTGACATATGGCATTTTCCGGCTCCTTTTATGATTGCTTTAAACAGTGGTGTCCATCTTGATTGTCTCCTAAGAAACCCACTTTGGGTATCAGATACCAACAAGTTCAGCTTCACTGTACTTGTTGGTTGTTCTGGGCTCTTTGGTTACACAGGCCTACAATCTGTTTTTTAATTTGCTTCTTAATGACAAATGAAAGAATCAGATAGTGTGTTTCTTTAATGACAAATTGAAGAAACACATAATCTGCTTCTTAAATTTGTCATTAAGAAGCACATTTTCTTTTTGCAGCTGTGTTCCGGGAGGTTTTTTTTGTTCTTGTGGGATCTTTAACATCTGAATAATATATTTAGTGTCCTACATTTATCTCACCAAACGGTCCACTGACTGCTTTCATCTTTTAATTAGATAGATCAACTGTTGTCAAGTTATTTATTTTTTAACATTTTCAAAGAGTTTTATCCTTTTTTTTGTCCTGCACAATTCAAAAGCTTGAAAAACAATAGAGCGTTTTTACCTCTTTAAAAAACCCACCAAGCAGTGAATCAACGTATATCAAAATGTGCTTTCAAATTGTGTGCTTTGTGTCAGCAGGCAAAAAGTAGTTCATTCATTGTTGTGTTTTACTACTTTAGTCCATTTCACATTATTTTAGCGTTCAAAAATCACTATCTATGCAATATATCTAAAGTTTCTGCTTTTATTTATTTATTTATTTATTTTAATTTTTATCCAAGCCTCCTCTTATTCTACCCTGATGATAATCTTGTTTATACTGTAAGTCTCACCAAACGTTACTGACTAAGTCGTCTACAAAAGATTTTGATTTAATGAGGCATTTCCTTTTCTTGTAGCTAATTTTGGTCCTACCCCTTCCTCCTTTTCATTTTGGTTTTCCAGTAACTGCATAAAGTAGGCCTAAATTGTAAAGGGAAAATACGCCACAGACATAAAAAAAAGCAGGCTAAATAAAAGTAACTTGTTAGAGTCATAGCTGGGTGTAGCTCCTTCTTTGTGAGGCCTTTCAGATATGACATGCAAAGGATTCCAATTGACATTAACCTAAAATATAGAGACACAAAAATCCTTATGGAAGAAAAGAGAAAAAACATTAAAATACATAGTTAAAATTAAGGTTCTTCTTCATTTCATTGCAGAATGAACATAATATATACTTTGTAAATACATGGAAAGTAATGAGTATTAAAATTCTGTTAATTGTATGAAGTATGTTCATACTTCAGAATATACTAATACTTTTGGTTAAATGTATATTTTCTTGAATTAAAAAAGGCAGTTACAGATTTTGTGATGTTGCTTGAAGACGTCACATGATTCAACACGGAAGTCCCGCCTCCTTTTCTTGTCCATCCAATCAGTGAGAAGCTAACAGGCATTCCGTTTTCGTCCTACAGCAGTCATGGTAAACCTTGTCGAATTTATTTTCGTTTTAAAGTCTCAGTTCACTAATATACAGTTGATTTTAGAGTATAGCTTGCATGCATATTGTTCTGGTGTCTTAAAGTAACGCTACTGCAAACAAAGGGGTTATTCACGTGCTATTTCCTCGTAGTTAGCATGCAAAGCTAGTAGCATATGATGCTCAGCTGCTGTCAGAGTTTGTTTACATTAATGGCTGTTCTGTTTCTAAGTTTTTAATGTTTTAATATTTTTCTGTTAAAGAGGTTCCGTTTCTGTGGAGATTTGGACTGCCCCGATTGGGTGCTTGCAGAAATTACAACATTAGCAAAAATGGTATGAACCTGATAGTGACACTTATTTCAACTCAAAGTTTTTTTTTTCTTTCCTTTCCTCTAGCTCCATGTCAATACTTGTTTTTGTTTGTTTGTTTATTTGTCCTTTTTTTCTTAAAAGTCTAGTGTGAAGATGAAACTCCTCTGTGGTCAGGTGCTGAAAGATTTGCTGGGTGAAGGAATTGATGTAAGTCTTTGAATGTTCTATTAATGTTTAAATATTGTTGGGTTACACATCACAAATAAACAATCATCATGTCTTCTCTCAAACCTTTCAGTATGAGAAAATTGTGAAGCTTACTGCAGATGCAAAGTTTGGTATGTATTTTATTATTACTTTTAAAACTCCAATTGGTAAATATTATACTGGACATAATATTAGAAAAATGTTCCCTCAAATTATTAATTTGTGCTCACAAATTAGCATTTTCTCAGCACACACAAACTAATATTTTGCACAACCCTTTAGTATTTTCTTATCAAACAATAGTAATAAGAATTGGAGATACTAAAATAATAATTTGTGCTGTACAAATGCTAATTTGTGTGCCCATAAATTAGTATTCTTATTAATAATTTGAGGGAAGAATATTTTTTTTTTAAATACTGTCATGTGCAGGCCTCCGTTGTTTTATTTTTATTTATTTCTTTGTTTTGTTCCAAGTTACTTCTTCCACAGCTTATGGATCTGAATGTGTATCTGTTTAATGTGGTGCAGATTATGATACACTGTACACAAATATGCATATTCCTATTATAGAAAAGAATAATATAACTTTTTTAAATCTTTGTATTTAATTTTTATAAATACCAATTGTTTATTTCGGCTCCAGACCTTTTTTGCTGAGGAGCACCAGTCTTTATAGCAACCCTCTTTGTTTAGTGTACAAAGGCTTTCTGTCTGTTTTGACATCCAGTGAAAAGTAATGGTTAGTGAAAGTCAAAGCACCCCTGTGCATGTGAGAGACGAAACAATCTTACACAAAGATGTCCTTTGAGATGTAACTCTCTGTTATGTTAGACCAGAAGGAAAAAAAACACGATTAAAGACAAAAGAAAAAAAAGTAAAACAGCTGGTTTGCAATTGTTTCGGTTAAAATTGAAAATGGGGTAGTTACAGATCTTGATTGGATGCCTGATCACAAATGCTACAGACATTTTGTTAGTTATTGGGAGAATTATTCTGAAATGCCAGGTATATTCAGATTATTTTGGGATATGTAGCTTTTAAAACAGACAATGTATGTTTAGGCATGACTTTGTGTAGTTCAACAGTTGAAAACTTCATTTTTAAGATCAAATGTTCCACCAACATGGCTATGAATTTTTTCTTTGGTGTCTGTTTGTAATCCAGACTTGATCTGTGTGATTAAATAAAGAAATAAAAACATATCTCAAAAGGCCTTACTGTCAGGACCGAAACTGTTGGTTTCTTCAGCTTCTACACAATTGCCGGTTTCTTTTCAAAGAAAATAATGTGCCTTGTAGTAGTCTTTTTAAAACGGTTACCTTTTTTTTAACCTTATATTTTATAACAAACCTCTTATTTGGGAAGAGCAGTTAGTAGACATTTTGCTGTCTTTCAGAGAGTGGCGACATCAAAGCAAGTGTGGCTGTGCTCAGCTTTATTTTGTCCAGCGCAGCAAAGCATGATGTTGACAGTGAGTCTTTGTCCAGCGAGCTGCAGCAGCTTGGTCTGCCTAAAGGTTGGTCCTTTGTGTGCAGTATTAATCACTTTCTCTCTGCAGATACCTGAGGATTAATGAAGAAAGATTACATTATAGGGCAAGCCAGGGCTGGCTTTCTTCTATTGCACAATCTATCGACAGAGTTATTCAAATACTTTACAGATAAAAAGATGACATAAAATTAATTAGATAAAGTCATATTAAATACAATAGATATCAAATTTAAAACGTTAGGTAACATTTTATTTAAAACCAAACCAAAGAGA
This sequence comes from Oryzias latipes, assembly GCF_053564925.1. NCBI lineage: Eukaryota > Metazoa > Chordata > Actinopteri > Beloniformes > Adrianichthyidae > Oryzias > Oryzias latipes. The sequence goes on from NC_136242.1 coordinate 19,789,869, forward strand.
TAAAACAATTTTATGTTTGTGCATATCTTTAAATTATTATTAAATTAAAGTGAATTAAGGATGTTTGAACACAATAGTTTGAAGGCAGTACTGATGAAGATCTTTTATGCCTTTACAGTTTTTATGTTATGAAACACATTTTACTTGTTGATTTATGGGCTTAATTTTTATGGATGTTGTGGTTTTTTTGAACCTGTTAAAAATGTTTCTCCACGTACAGTCTCATTCAAATGTTTCCATGTGGTTAGAGCATGCTTCTGGACTGTGCAAATCCTATGAGGACAAGCACTCTGCACTTCAGGACAAGCTCAGAGAGACCAGCCTAAGATGTAAGCATTTGTTTATTTCTATGTTTCTCTAAAGTAAGATGATTCAATTTCAATTCAATTCAATTTTATTGGTATAGCCTGAATTCACAACAACAGTCGTCTCGATGGGCTTCGTATCGGTAATGAGAAAGTAAAACATAAAATCAAAAGGATCATGAATACATAGAATTCAATAGGAAAGTACTAAATTGAACTAACTAAACAGACTAAACTAAACTGGATATCCCTGCCCTTTAACCTTCCTTCGTGGTAAGGAAAAACTCCTTAAAAAAACGGATTCCAGAAAAAACGAAGAAACCTCAGGGATGCCCACATGAAGGAGGGATCCTCCCCCAGGACGGACAGGCGATTTACCAGAACTCATAGAGAATGATTAACTTATCTAACTCTACAACTACATATTTAAAGTCCAGCTGACGAGCTTCATCCAGACGGAGTTGGGGGGACAGCCGGGGGTGCGAGTCGAGCCGGAGACAGGATCCACAGCCAGGTGTAGGAGCAGGAGCAGAGACGAGGTACTCGGTCAGGTACAGAGCAGAGACGAGCCAGAGATGAGCCAGAGGCAGGATCCACAGCCAGGTGTAGGAGCAGGAGCAGAGACGAGGTAGACGGTCAGGATCAGGAGCACGGATGAGCCAACTGGAATCTGGAAGCACTCCCACTCCCCAGGAGGGGAGAGGGAAAGAGGGAATGAATCGCACTGCACCAAACAGATGATTGAGTGTTGTAGTGATGAGCTTGTGCCTATGCAGGTTAGGCAGGCCCGTTCACTGCATGATTTTAAATCCAAGTTAAAAACTCACTTTTTCTCCCTGGCTTTTAACTCAGTGTGAGTTTATGTTTTTATTGGTTCTTATTGATTTTATTCATTTTCATTTAATTTATTGATTTTTTTATTTTATGCTGTTTGTTTTAGTTTTTTGTTTTGTTTTTACCCTGCATTGTTAAGCACTTTGGTCAGCATCTGCTGTTTTAATAGCACTTTATAAATAAAGTTGACTTGACTACCCTGCTCTGACTTTCAGTAGGAAGACTGGACTCGGTTTCTTGGCGTGTCGACTACACCCTGAGCTCCAGTGAATTGAGTGAGGTCAATGAACCTCTTATACATCTGAAACTGCAAAAACAAGGTGCAGAGTCAGGCTGTTCCGAAACTGCTGCTTTCTCTATTTCTGCTGACAAGTTCAGAGTCCTTCTTTCTGGTAAGTTTCCTTAACTCTCAGATGTCTTTAGAACAAACATGATACTTCTGCTTTCTTTTCAAACATTTCATTTTATGAAATATGTGTTTCTGCAGAGCTCAAACAAGCCCAGGCCTTGATGAACACACTACAGTGAAGACTGGAAAACCAATTGGTTGATCGGGAGTTGCCCATTTGTTGTGAAGAACTGCCTAAATGGGATTTATACATTTTGTATTGTATTAAATAATCTTAAATGTTAAATAAAATACTGCTTTAATGTTTGGAGATTCTGTGGTATATTTGTGCAGCGTTGTTGTTCGCATTGTAAATGTTTAAATAAGTAAAAATACTCTAACTTTTATTTTAGTCACGGAGATTTTCAATGATAAACCATCAATTTGATTATGGATAAAATGCAACTTGCACTGTGGCCTACATGTGCCATCATGCATCGGGGTGGAGACGAGTTTCCGGTGTTTTGCTTGTGTTTTCGCAGCTATTCCCGGTATGCATAAACATACTGTAAACAAAAGTTTTTCATAAAAGGGGAAATGGGCACATTCTATTTGTTATTTTTTTTCTTTTCTTTATTTAATTTGGTTTGTAAATACCACTAAATCTTACTAAGCACACAAAAAAAAAAAACTAGCAAGATAAAGCTCGTGAATCTCGCGATATTTTCAGTTTACTTGCAGAACGATGGTTGCACAACTTGTTTGGTAACACAAATGTTGTAAAAGCATTTTTTTGGTGCCGCATGTTCTGCCAAAGAAAGCAGCAAACTTTCATGCAGCTGAAACAGGAGCACTAAAACAAAGCACGTCTTTAAAGGCTGTTTTCGTCGCGTTGGTAAGTTTCTACGTGCCATGATGATACATTTTACAGTCTAAGTTAACAAGTGCCATTGCACACAAATACAGACTTTAGTTTATAGTTGGTGATGGGCTGAATAATTGAGCATTAGTTATGTTTTTCTTGTTTGTTAAATCCTGGTGGAAAACAAATCGATGCCTATGTATGACCAAATGTTTTAAAAAATATATTGTTCTTGCAAAATCAGTGCACTTGTTTGTTAAAAGGGTATTGCACGAGTAGTATTTTGCCATTGAAGATCATTGTTGAGCTTGTTTTGTAGGCCGATTTGAGAGAAAAGTAATTTTCTTTTCATTCATAGTTTTCCAAGATTCTGCTGCCTCTTTTCTACAACATCACATTTTAAAAAGCTTCACTGGCTTCACGATCATTTCAGAATTGAATCCAAAACATTTCTGTCCTTTTTTTGAGGTTCCTCTCCTCCATTCATGATCTTCTTCTGAACCCTCTCTTTTGTCCACCTCCTTCAGCTATCTCAGAACCTCCTCCATCCATCCAACTGCAGCCGTTTCAGCCCCTCTGCCTATTAGCTTTAGATCTCGTTCCCATCTAAACATACCAAAATTCTTCTCCCAAACATTCCATTTAAAACACCCTATTCTCAGAAGTTTCAAACTTTTTCCTTTTTTTTTGTAAAACTCCCATGTTCTTTGTTGTCTTCTGCAATTTTTAATGTTGCTTAATCTCTTCTGCATCCTTGCATGCTGTGAAATACTGTAAAATGTGATGCAAACATGTTCTATCACGAGGGCGTTTTCCTATTTCTGTAGGACGTGGCCACACATGCTGTTTTATTTTTTATTATTTGCATTTGCAGAATAGTTTTCATCCTTTTTCTTGGAAAAAAAAAATGCCTGAGGGACCAGAGTTGCACTTGGCCAGCCTGTATGTGAACAGGATGTGTGATGGAGTGGTATTTGCTGGTGCAGTCAGAAAGTCTGAAGTCAGCAAAAACCCAGAGGTGGCCTTCACCTGCGAGGCCTATCGCATAACAGCCGCTTCAAGGGGAAAGGAAGTGAAGCTAACGCTGACGCCCATCAAGAGTGACGATCCCGATCGTAGGGGAAAAGCAGCTCAGCCCATGGACATAGTCTTTCGCTTCGGAATGTCAGGTTATTTCCGTTTCACGAGCGAGGACGAAGTGCCCAAGCATGCCCACCTGCGGTTTTACACCAAAGAAAAACCCTGCAAAGTGCTTAGCTTTGTGGATGCACGCAGGTTTGGAAGCTGGCAGCCCAATGGGACGTGGCAGCCTGACAGAGGGCCCTGTATCATGTTTGAGTATCAACATTTCAGGTTCGTAAGGCTGAGAGTCTCCTATTTTCACATTCATCATTGAAACGAAAGTCTCACTTCTCATTTGCACAGCCAAAACACGGCTCACTGAAAGTAATAATGTTTCTGTAGGGAGAATGTTTTGTCAAATCTGTCTGATCGGGCTTTTGACCGGCCGATTTGTGAAGTCCTGCTGAATCAAAAGTACTTTAATGGCATCGGAAACTACCTCAGGGCTGAAATCCTTTACAGGTAAGGGTGCAAACTGGACACGATGAGCATCAGTCCACATACTGCTAAAGAAATATTGGTTTAATTGGGAACATGTTAAGCAGTCAGGCTTAGACAGTCATTGGGTTATTGGGCAGAACCCTTAACTCAACATTTCCCTCCCAGCTGTGCCAGTTATCAGTATTTTAGCCGAATCTTTGAATAAAATAATTTTTTAAATGTGTTAATGTATAATCAGAGTCGGTGTGTTGTTTACTATATTACAGTAAATCACTCATGTCAGACAGGTTTGACAGTTGTTTCGCTGTGAAATGAGTTTGCTTACCATGGCCCAGTGGTCCCACATAAACATATGAAGTAGAAGATAAAACAATTAATCTGCAATGAATTCTGTTTTGTTTCATAAAATGACTCATGATTTTTACTTTGATCAGCTTGGGTAGAAGCTGTTACTGCGAGGCACTATTATGCAAAAGCTATTTTTGACCTCCCCCTTTCTTTTTAGGTTAAACATCCCACCCTTCGTGCCGGCCCGGGGAGTACTGGAGAGCCTTGGTGCAGACGATTTGTTTGAGAATAAGAAGCCTTTGAAAGATGTAGCCACAAAGGTGAAACAGCAAAGTTGTGCATTTTTTTTTCAAGCTGAGAAAATACAGTGTCTGTTATTTCAGACAGTATTTTCTTTGTTCCTCCCACATCTCCCCAGAGAGCGAAAAAGAAAGAAGTGAAGCAAGAGGCAGGTGACCTCCTCAGGCTTTGTCACACAGTTCCTTTGGAAGTCATCAGTCTAGGTGAGTCTTTGTGCGTTTAATTTATATATTTGTTGGTTTACTCCAGTCATATAGTTCCACAGAATGCTTTCTAAATATGAAACTTTGGTGTTTTAGGTGGGAAGGGCTATGACCCTGAGAAATCAGACTACTCAGCCTTTCAGGCGTGGCTGCAGTGTTATTACGTTGATGGAATGAAATCTATTCGGGACCACAACGGCAGAACCATGTGGTTTAAAGTGGGTGCAACATTGTAATGAGAGAAATTTGAAAGAATTTGGTTTAATGCTAATGTTTCTCTATTTGTTTCAGGGAGATCCTGGTCCCATGGCACCCAAAAGTAAGCATACACTTTTGTTAAACCCAATAGAATGAAAATTGTGTTTTTAACATGTTATTCTGGTATTTTTCTTATGATGGAGGACATATATAAAGAAAACTAAACTTAAAATTGCATTTCAGAGTATGTCTTTATTCAAATAGTTGTAAATCACCAGCATTTTCTTTGCCACTAAGATGGGTGGGCCACAAGCTCTCTGCTCCACCCTATTCTGATGTATGGTGTGGGACTTTAAAAGAAAAGAAAATAGGACCTAAACTCTAGTTTTATTGATATTTTGTTTCTGTCAAGATTCAAAATCACCAAAGGCTAAAAAGAGAATTAAGAACGAGGACGACCATGATTACACGAACAAGAAAAAGGTAAAAACCATAACTTTCTTGCAGAAATGGCATCTAAAGCTGCGATTCTTAAACGTTTCGGTTTCTTTTAGAAGATCAGAAGTCAGTCTAAAAGTGCAACAAAGAAAAAGGTGGTCAAAGAGGAGGGGGAGACCGAAACATCGAAGGTAAATGAAGCAAAGACAAAGGAAGCTATTGTTGCCAGAGCAAAGACAGGAAAGACCCAGGAAACATCAAAACCACAGATCGGAACAAGATCGAGTGCACGTCAGAGGAAGGCCAACACAACAGAAGGAGCGGGAGGTAACCTTGCTGCTGAATCCAAAATTAACTTCCTGTAGCAGAGAAAAAAATGAGGACTTTTAATGTTTTTTTTTTTCATGTTTTTGTTTCAGACCAAAAGAAACTAAATGGAAAAGGATCAAGGAAGAGCAGAAAACAGGAAAACTAAGGGAGCATTTGATACTTTCAAATATTTTTTTAATAAATCATTTTTTAACAAAAATCTAGTAGAAAGGTGTTGATTGGTTTAAGTATGAAGTGATTAGTTTCATCGTTGTTTCAACCCCTGCTGTGCAGACATGTTGCACCAAATCACAAAACGAGCAGAAGTGTAACAATCTGAAACGGTCTGAAGCTCAGCATTATTCCATCCGATGTGACGTGTGCCGGCCGGGCGGGGTCCCGCCTCTCCAGGAGGTCGCAGCTGAAAGGAAAAAGGTTTTTGTTCTTAGTCAACAACAGAGAAATCCAACAGGAGCAGTCCAAACACTTACTGCCAGGCTTCTTTGACTGGAAGAGTTGTGCACAGAGTTGCAGTCAGGCTGCTCCCGTGTGATTCATAGAGACGCACCACAAGGGTCCCTTTTGCGTCCTCAGCCTGTTAGTGAAGACGCTGGAATCAGTTTCCTTTTATGGAAATCTTCAAAAGGTCAGAATGATACCTGTTTAATGGTTTCAAGTATGACTGGTTTGGTAACGGAGAAGGAGCTCCATGCTTTGGTGTCAGGATGGCACTGCATCCGCCTTAGAGGGAAGTTAAGGTTGTAAGCAGCCTGGATGACCGAGGCGTCCTGAAATGAGCCTATATGGCGAAAACATAGTATCACATGTCAAATGCATCTTGAGTTACACTAATTTGCAGCAAAAAAAAAAAAAAAAAAACGACCTGTGTGTGGCATGATGGCATAAGTGAATTGATGAGCACCCATGTCAGCTGTAGAATCTGGAGCTTTTGGTGCTCTTATCCTGAAAAAGAATCAATTTAGGTCAAAAGCGGGTCACCCGTCAACAGCATTTGATACAGCTGACTTGAGAAGCAAGGGAAACCTCACAAGGACAGAGTCATGGTGTTCTTGTGGATGGAGTAACCGTATTTGCTGTCATTTAAAAGGGAAACTCCAAAGTTGTGCTCAGAGAGGTCAGCCCATTTGTGACCCCAAACCTAGAAAGGAAATAAAAAATGTCAAGTCTTTAAAAACCATTCACATTTCTGGAATGAATTATATATACCTCAAACCTGGCCCAGTCCCAGGAAGTGTTCCAGTGTGTTGGTCTTTGCAGATGCCCAAACTGGATCTCATAGGTAGCATTGGGGCTACGGACTCTAACAGGAAATTCCACCTTAAGAAACTTGTGAGACTCCGCCCATTCCACCTGAAGGGATAAGATGTACTTTTTTTTTACTCAACAAGAAAGTCTACTGTTGAGAGGTTAAAAGAATGATGCATTTACTTTAGTGTTGAACTTGAGATAAGGACTCATGGCATCCATGACAATCTCCTGGACGATTGTGCTTTTGTCACTGATCCTGAGGGTGAAGCTGACGCTGGCCCGAAGACCGCCAGAGGACACCACATGAACCGGCTGTATGACCTCCTCCACCGGCTTCCTGTGGGATCACCATCTCTTATTCTGCGCCACGTGTTTCCTGAATTTTTCATGACACAGGGATGCACTCGACATCTAAAGAACAGTGACTGAAACCTTGTCTGAAGGTGGTAGTCCATTACATCCCAGGCATCCCAGTACAGGGGGACGTCATCAAACACGACAAACTGGTTTCCGCGACAACCATCGGAGAGGGCCTCCCTGAAACAAATGTCGGTTATTGCTTGTGTGGACACATACAAATACAGGTGTCCAGATTTTGGTTTTGGCATTACCGGTTTGCATTGATTAAATGCAGTGAGGCCAAAGTGCCATCTTGATTGATGGCAGTTCTTAAAATTCCATTCTCCATAACCACAGTGCCGTCAGCCTGCAGCGTCAGACAATCCCCGGTTAGACACAGTTGACGACAAATGCAATATTCCTGTGTGCAGTAAATACCTGGCAGGTGACAGAGACTGCCGTCACAGGTTGTATGGCTTTGATAGTTGAAATGCCAATGCTGGGAACTTCCACAAGAACTGACAAGATAGATTTAGGAGCATCAGAACTCTGTCTTCCATATACATGAAAAGTGTTTTATGAATAAAGTTTGATTTGATCAGAAGGTTAGAGAGCAGCAGAGTAACTTTTATTGATATTTTCACACCCAGATCAAGTCCGCCGGGACCATCTTTTATCTCGATTACTTCCTGACGTTCCCATGGAAGGGAGTTGAAGAGCCCAGCAGTGCTGCCCTTTGACCCCAAGGCCTCACACGCTTCATGCAGAAGGATAGAAGCATCAGCTCGGATGTCTAAAATGAAGTGGGAAAAAAAGTGGAGGATTGTAAATACATGTAGCTGACTAAATTTTGAGTAAAAAAAAATAAAAGAAGTCACCTTCATAGTACTTTAAAGCATCCTCCACAACCATGGCTGTGCAGCTGCCGGGAATCACATCATGGAACTGGTTTAGAAGAAGCAACCTGTCAGACAGACAAAAACATTTTTTTTTAAAATCAAATTCTTGAATTATAATCTAAACATGAGCAATTACAGATCTTGTTTGAACCTCCAGAGCCGCTGCAGTTTTTCCTGAGGATATGAAAAGGTTTTGCTTCGGCACAGGGCTAAGCTGGAAGCTATCTCCACATCACGAAGCAGCGCCTCACACTGGCGGTTCTCTCGTTTGATCTGCAAAGGGCACAGCAAACATCAAAAGCTAAATCTCAAATCAACATTTCAGTCCATTTAGATGCAAAGCCAAAAGGGTTTAGATCATTAGTGTCCTTTTGTTTTAGTTTTTTTTACATAAATACTTTAATTATTTTTAGAGATCAGGTTATTTGTGTGCCGTTCTGCAGTGATGCCTCTTTCAAGTCAGTGATCCAATAAAAATGCTCATTCAGTGAGTTTCCTCGGACAAGCGATTTAAAATCAAGCCAGGTTTTTAAAGCTTTGTCATAATTCCTAATATGGTTTGAGCTTTTGAAATATTCATATATGACTTACATGTTTATCTTTAATAACAGTTTATTAAAAACCTTCATTAATAACTTTCAGAAATGTGTTGATGGCAGAGAATTTCTTACAGTTCAACCAGGCCAAAAAGAGGTTTTGTTTTTGATTCTAAAAGACAAGAGAGAGAATATTTCATCAAAACAAATTCTCAATTTTTATAGAAACCTGGGTGTTAGTTTTGACTCAGAGACTATTTTACTCTGCAAATTTAAAATATAGCAAAAACAGGATTTTATTATCTTAAAAACGTTGCTGGAGTCTTTCTATTTCTCTCTCTGGCCAGCACGGAGATGCTAATGCATGCTTTGTTTATAGATTAGTTTACTGTAATGGCCACCTCTCTGTTCTTCCCAGAAGGATATCAAACCTTCAACTATTCCAGAACTCGGCTGCACTTGTACTGACCTGAGGGCGGGAATACGATACACTCATTTTAAAAATCGATGCATTTAGGATTGTTTTATGGTATTGGGGTGTCATATTTCTCTGATATGGCTTTACAGTATGAGCCCTCAGCGACCTTGAGGCCTTCTGGTACAGGCCTGTTTAGTAATTCCTAATATGTTAGAACCAAAACTTACTGCGAGGCTTCTTTCAGTTATTATGGACGTCACCTGTAGAACAGCCACCCAGAGAACCTCGGTGCTAAAGAGACTATACATGTTTTTAAAGGAAGGCTAACAATCTACCTGTTTAATCTGGCTTTTAGCTGAAATTGGGCAAAAAACTTTTTTGATTTTCACTTCATGTAATCAGATTTTCTTTTTAATTATTTGATTTGATCTTTTTTATTCATTTATATTTTTTATTCACTTTTAGGGATTTATACCCATCAATTCAGAATCATTTATTTAGTAATTTCTGTTAATATTTTTATTTATCTTATTCCTGTCACGTTGTGTTTTAACTTCAGCGTTTCCCTCAGTGAATAGAGTCGCTGCAGTGGGATCTCCTGGGTCTCGATCCTTGCTTTGATCGGGGGGCATCTTCTGTCAATATGAGGAGGGGGACGGGTGTGGACGGGCCCCAAACATATCATTTCCCCACCAGTATCAAGCCAGATTTCTACTTTGCATTGTATTTATAAATCATTTTATGCTGCGTTGTGTGCGTGTGTTTTACAATATTTTCTTTATATATGTGAAGGTTTTTTTTTTGGTTTTTACGTTGAAAATGTAAAGCACTTTGTGTTACACGTGTATGAAAAGTGCCTTTGCTAATTTACAAACGACAACAGTTAAAATGGAAAGCACCCTCTGGTTTTACCTGGGCCTGTGTGGTGTAGGTGCCATTGTGCAACTCCAAAAAGAGTTCTCCGGTCCAAGTGCACAGCAGAGAAGAGTCAGCCTGAAGCTGTGAGAAAAGCTGGTCTGGACTAGACATCTGGACCCTGGGGAGCATCAATGTTTGGAAATGAATGTTAGCAATCATAGCTCTCCACCTCAGTTATTCATTGTCCCCAAACATGACTGTAACTCCCAGCACAGTAATGGAATATTGACATAGTCAATATGACGTCAGTAGGCATGTCTCATTTCCCTTAAGGCTGGTGTTTTGAATGATTCTGCTAAATCACCCATTAGAGCAGCCATGACACCAGGAACAGTCAAAACCAATCCTTTGACTCATTTCTGGTGGGAGTGTTTTCTGCGTGGAATGGGGTTGCTGACAGCTGATGAGATAAGGTGAAGGACAGGAACTGACCTTGGAAGCCCGTCCGTATCCTGGACAAGGCGTAGCCTGTCCAACATCAGCTGGTTGGGCCCCCCGCCTCCGTCTCCAAACCCAAACAAAGCTGCGCTGTGATTGGCTCGGCCTTTGTCTTTGTTATTCTTCACAGTTTTTACCAGCTGCGGGCGGACAAAATGTTGACGCCCAGAGAGGGTTTATACGCTTCCACGGAATGTTTTAGCTTCATGTACTACGACATACACTCACATCTTCAATTTTGCCCTTCATTTCATAGGAGTTTCCGGGTGGGAAGTGGGTTAAAACCTGGGATCCATCTAAACCTTCCCAGAAAAACGTGTTGTGCTTTAAGAGACAGAGAATAGAGATGAAGCAGGAAATGTTGGAAAAGTAGTTTTCTAAGCCAGCTTGTTTAGAATACTCACAGGAAAGGTGTTGACCAGATTCCAGCTGAGTTTCTGAGTCAAGAAATTTGGAATGCCACAACCTCGCATAATTTGAGGAAGCTGAGCAGAGTAGCCAAATGTATCTGGAAGCCAGAACTGCAGACCCCAAAGAAAGATATTGTTCGTCTTTATAACATCATAAAACAAAAGGGGATGTAGACACTGTACAAAGGAATCTCTCCTTATTATTTTTGACATTACCTCTTTGCAATAAGTCCCAAACTCTTGGTTAAAGAAGCGCTGGCCCTCCAGGAACTGTCGGATCATTGACTCTCCCGAGGGCAGATTGCCATCCTAAGGGGCAAATATATAGTTACTAAAGAGGAACCAAACAGGACAATGAGCACTTAAAAAAGCCAAAAGAATTTCAGCAGACCCGTTGTTACAGCTTTAAAGACCCACTCTGCTCATCTGTTGATCTTTTGAAAAAGTACTACAAGTGGTCTTTTAATTTGGATTATGCTGTTTTTAGCCAAAATAAAAAAAGAAATCTGTTTCACTTTCTAGGCAGTTTCTTCAGAGCAGCTGTAGGTCAACAGAAGTTCGTCTCTGAGTTGTGGGAGGGACCGTTGGGGCAAAGCAACCCTGCCCCCTTTCTCCACACCCATAACACAGAGCTGCTTACAGGCTCCCAAAAATGGCGAGCAATTTCGGAGCTATCCAGCCGTACAGTTTGGAGTCAGATGTCAGCTCGGACGGGGAAACCAAAGATGTAAATGGATCTAGTCGTGTACAAGTGGATGCATCAGAATGGAGCAGAGCAGGGAGCTTGTGAGCCATCCAGCATATTTTCCATGTCACAGATGATCTTTTGCAAATGGCATTTTTTGTTTGCTCCTAATTAACAATGACTAAGGAAGAAATACTCAGAAATGCAATTTTAAGCTTAATTTTTTAAAAACATTTCTTCCATCAGAAAAATGCAAAACTGCGACGGGCGGGCCAAAGTCTCGCTGCTCCGCTCGATTCCACCTGCAGACAAATACAAGATCTATTAACGTCTTTGTTTTTCTTGTCTGAGCTGGCATCTGGCTCAAAACTTTACGGATGGATATTTGCTCACCATTTTCTTGTTAGCTTGGGGTTTTGAGGGGCTGTAAGCTAGTGGAAGAGAGTCTAAACAAAGGGATCATGGGAAATAAGTGGATCCTTCCTTCCACGCCAACAGTTTTACCCACAACTCAGAGGGGAAATTTTTTTAATTTAGGCTAAAAACGGCATGATCAAAATGAAAAGACCACTGGGAACGATTTTAAAATAGATCAAAAGTGGATTTAAGTTCTAAGATTACCATTTCTACCCATGTTCCTCCAACTGGAATGAACTGGCCTTTCTTCACAAAATACTGAATCCTGGAGAAAAGTCCTGGGTACCAGCTCTTTACCCACTGGAACTGCTGGGCCTTAAGCAACACAAACATCAGAATCAGAATTACTTTATTGATCCCACACGTGTGAAATTTGTTCGTCACCATAGCAACTGACAGCAGAGGGAAAAAAAGACAATATAAAAATAAAAAAAAACAAGAACAAAGAAAATGTAGCATAAATGCAAACAACAAGGTGGTATAATTTAAAAAGCTATTTACAGAACAGTGCAGGGAAAAAGATGTGCAAAAGAAATGTGCAAAAAAGAAACAAAAAATGTGCAAAGGTTATCTGTTGCATTGTGACATGGTCAAGCATGGAATAATGTATCAGATTGGTAGAGATCCCCAAAAAAACAAGTACTGATAAAGTTTACCTGAGAGCAGGTAAAGGTGAACTCTGGGTTCTTTTCCATTAGACTGATCACCGTCACCCAGCTCCGGCCACACTTCCGAATTGTTTCTTCATAGGGCCACAGCCAGGCTGCAAACAGAGAATCTTGTTTAGGCACCACCTACTGCAATAGTTTTGAAGAACTGAAAACAATGGACAGAAAAGAGAAAAGTAAAAAAGAGAGACCAGAGTCTATGTGGCAGTGACCCATTGCGTGGACAGTGTGTTGGCTTTCTCCGTTTCGCTGGTTAAAGAACTTGCAAGCCAGGTTGTGTGCTTCAGAGAAAGAGCTGGGATCTGTGGGGTCACAGCGATTCACCATCTCATTGACTGTGAAAAGAGCCTGGTACCCTCGCTGCTCTCTTTCTCCAAGTTCCTGTTTATCAGGTGCAAAAAAATGATGCCAGTCCAATGCCATGTATCAACATGTTTTCACTCAAATGTGACAGTACCTTAACAATGTCAACAAGCATCTCAAATTCTGTCAACAGCTCCCTGACATCCCTGTTGAAAATCACCAGCTCAGCTTTGTGAATAGAAAATCTCCTGTTTGGGTCTGGAGTTGCAATCATGGATCCCTGTCCAGCTCCAAACAGCCCATTGCAAGCCACCTCCACGTATAAGGTGAAACTGCAGGATCAAGGAAGGAGGAAATTAGCCATTTAGAGAGTCAAAATAATTTTGGATGGGCAACAAAGTCCTATTTTAGTCAGCTGACCTATGAGGGTCTTCACTTTGAAGACAGTCCGATAGGATATAGCTTGTCTTTTCCCCTTCTTTAGTCAAACCCTGAAAGCAAAGACTTTACAGCTGTAGTTATCCACCCAAAAGGCTTCTGTTTAACAAGTCTACGCTTAACCAAAAACTGAAAAGCTTAAGCAACAAGAGATCTTTAGAATTGTATCTCCATAGTAACTATATTACCTGTACTGGATGTCCATCTTTCCAGACCATTCCTTCCCCATCACTTTCCCACAAAAGATGGACCTCTTTGCCCCTCCACGATTCAGGAATTGTCAGTGTCACTTTAAACCAGCAAGTCCACCACCTTCAAGAAGCTTTGGTTAGAGGTTGGACATCCACACACACAAAAAAGAAAAACCTATTTGTACCTAAAAACCTCACTCACGTTGGCCCAAAGGTGTCTCCCACTGTGTACGGTTCAAACTTCTGCGTGGAAGCCTCAGAAAATGGAATTCTCTTGGGGGAGATGAATGAGGCAATGGACTGCAGGGGGCAGGAGTCTCCATAAAGTCTGCAGAAACCAACTCAAAAAATTCAACTCAGATAAGTGGTAGCATGTTCTAATAATGTTCCTTTTGGATTATTTTGATGTGAAAAAACAACAGTGGGCTGAACTTCAGGAAACTAATATCTGAATAGATTTAGCATTAATTTTTGTTTACTTGTTTGTTTGTTTGTACACATTTCATTTACACTTGATTATCTTGCAAGAAATACAAGGACTCTGGAAAACTTCAGCTGCACTGTTCAGTACCCATGAATTTCTCTCTGAGTCACTCTAGTTGAATTTTTTGGCTAAAGATGTCCTGGATTGATTTTAGGTCAGTAAATTGGATCGTTCTAAATTAATCAATATCATATCAACTAGGAATCGGATCAGCAACCTTATGAATTGAAATAAATCGACCCCTGACCCCTAGTTAACATCTTATATTTTTGTTCTCAAAGTTGTTTTTTTGTATTTCGAACAAAATTAGGAATGATATACGTCACAACTGTGTCTTTTTCAACTTTCTATTGAATACAAACACTAAACTCAAACTAAATTATTTATGTAGTATTATTTTATTATAATTTTTGTACATTTTTAACCTTTGATCTATAATTTGACTGTTTGCAATTTATTGTTTTTCGTTGTTGAGCTTATGAATGCTCGTATGCCCTTCACGTCTGTAATCTCACAGGTTGCCAATAAAGTTAAATAAACATCTGAATGTCAAAGCATCACAAAAGCTTTCGTTGCTTCTTTTATTTCATTCACTGAGTCTGTTGTTGGAGCCTTACCGTCCTCTCAGGTTGCAGTCTGTGAAATACACGTCAGAGATAAACTTCTCGGCTCTCTCCAAAAGTGTACGCCTGTTTTTCAACACGGGTTGGCGATACATGCTGAAATAACCACAAAATATCCAGAAATAAGCAGTCTTTTGTGAAGAAATTTAGTTATCCCGGAAGCTGCACTTTTCCGCGACCCGGAAGTGAATGTTGTTTACTCAGGCTATAGTTACAATAATCAACCGCTAGATGGCAGAGCAGCTCAACACCAGCAAAAGGGAAACTGAGCGTGCATATGTGAGAAAGTAGAAGGTGGTGGGGATGTCAAATGTAAAATTCTAAGTATAAAGCAGTTTAAGAAACATACTCTCGAAATAGAATTGCATTTGAAAACATTTTATTGATCACAGTGTTTATTTACAATCACTTAACACAATGATACAGTTGTAGAGAACACAAGTTATTGGCTATAGATAATTCTCTTGGAAACCAGGGAAACAAGAAGCTACACTTAGCAATTCACATGCAAAAACTTTATTGAAAACTTGTAAGTTATGTGTTTTTGTAATTATAAATAACAAACAAAAAAAACTATACCAAAAACTCAAAATTGAACTGAAGGGAAAAGTCATTTTACGATTGTTTAACCAACTAATTTGATCTTTTAAAGTTTATTCCATTCAAACACTAGGCAATAACATTTGAATATACATTTAAAGAAAAAAGGAAACTCAGAACCACAGACAGTGATTCCCAATTTTCTTTTACAGTTTTAACTTTCCAGCGTTCTGACTTGACAAGTGCTTTCCTGAGAGGCTGTTGTGCTGAGAAGTGAGTCTTGTGAACGGACAGAGGTTAGAAGTCAGCCCACTTTCAGCCTGAGAGCACAAAAGCCTTTTTTTGTCGCCCTCAGCATTATCCAAAGGAAAGGCGCTGCATTTGTATGCAGCTCAAAACCCTTTTATTATAAAATCCATCGAGCAAGTCTAACAACAGGGTTAGCGGAAATGTGGTACAGCCCGTGCTTCTCTGGCTTTCCAGTAATGATGCATGTCTCTCTATTGTTTGGAGTGTGGTTGGGCTTTCTACCTTATTAGTGCTCAACTGTGGAATGGGACCCAAGATCGGATTTGACCCAAAATTCAAAGTTCAACTCAAGCTGTGCTCTGCTTACCTGAATACATCCTAATAGATCCGTCCTACAGACCCTCACCACACTGTCAAGACAAACATGTCCTTCCTGGTACAACACAGGCCAAAACAAAAGCCGAACTTAAAGGGAAGAAAACTAATTTTCAAAAACCTAGAGCTGCATGCAAACTCAACTGTTTATGCACGCATGCATAAACGTTCAAAATGAGCCACAGAACAATTTCACCAATACAACAAATGAGAAGTCAATAGTCCTGCAAAGATCCTTTAAAGGGAGAATTATACTCTGGAGCCGTACTCGTCTCGGTCTCCAATAGTGTATCCGACTCTTTTGCTTTCATTATGATCTGCAGCAGATCTGTAAAAATGACAGAAACACATGATACCAAGGAGAAACCTGGAAAAATCTGAAACGTTGTTCCAAAATGTGGGATAATTATCACAATCAGCAAACACCTTACTTCTCAATTTTCTCTGCTTGGTTGTCGTTTTTACTTTGAAATGAGAAATTACCCTAAAGAGATGTTTCATGATCTTTTCCTGTTTTGTCCCTTGTGGGGTCACGGGGCTGCCGGAGCCACTTACGGGGGACAGGGGGGGACACCCTGGACAGGTCGCCGATCTGTCGCAGGGCCACATATCACACACCCATTCATTCTCACACCTATGGACAATTTAGAGTTGCCAACAGACCTATGGAGCATGTTTTTGGACGGTGGGAGGAAGCCAGAGACCCCGGAGAGAACCCACACATGCACGGGGAGACATGCAAACTCCACACAGAAAAGTGTTCTGTTTTCAGGTCCCCCAGCCGGGACTTGAACTGGGGGCCTTCTCGCTGTGAGGCAAGAGCGCTAACCCATGCAGAAACCATGTGTGCCAATAAAAATTATTACAACTTAAGGAGGAAGTTATCAAGACGTTTAGAATTGTTTATTGGTTAAAAGCTTCCTCCTCGTCATTTGGTTCACTTCCACTTGTGATAAACTTTGGATGACATTTATTGTTTGATTAAATGATCATAATGAATAGTTTTAACAATCTCAAATTTTCTTTGGTTGCTTTTTTGATTCAAGTTTGATTCAAGTTTATACATATCCAGATGTGAATGTATAAAAATCAAGTTAGTTCTCATGTTTTTATTCAAGGTCCACAAGGCATCTTTTAAATCACATCCTGTTTTTGTAGGTTATTTTTAAGCCTAGTTTTTTTCTACCTTCCTCTCTTATATTGTGTTCTAGAGCCTGTTGAAATCTATTTTTTTTTTCATTTGGAAAAAAATGCCTAACTTTCCTCATGAATTCAAATCTAATTCCTGGAAATTATTAGTTTGCAGAAACCCCAAAAATGTTTGTGTCAATATGTGAAAAAAGTGAGACACAGGTTCAAATTTAGTGTTTTAAAACTCAACCTAATGGGGGCAGAATTCCTATAAAGTCCCTGACTTGTGGGGCAATTAAGTTTAATTGTTTTCTTGAAATAATGTCTGCAGTTTTCCATTTTGTATCTAAATTATACAGCTCAATCTATAAAAAGAAGAATGGAAAGCTCTGCCTATGCTGGATTCACTGGTTGCAAATTTAGAAAAGCTGTCATCTTGTGTGAAACAAAAGGCTGATTTCAAATTAAAATAAAAGTAAAAAATAAACTTACCTCTTTTGCTTAAATAGGCAGCAAATGAAAGAGACTATGAAAGCAAATCCCAGTGCTGAAATCACCAGAATAGGGGCCAGTAAGCCTGCAGAGCAGAGAGGCTCATAGTTGTTACTCTTTTACTTTGTTTTGTGAAAATTACGGTAGTAATTGGATGTTAATAATACCCTTAGAAAAGCAAAAGTAGACTCTATTATAACTGTTCATGTTGGAGGAGCAACATAATTGTTAGACGATGTGAAGATAGCACAGTAAAAGATGGGAAAAGCCCAAAGACATAAAGGCAACCTACCGGTGTTGATCCAAGAAAGGTCATCTGAGTAGCAAAAGACACAGAAACAGTAGAAAGGAAACTGACATAAATGTACTTTATTAAGCGATACACAAAGTTACCGGATTAAGATGACAAACAAACCTCGCCATGACAGAAGTGCCAGATTTGACTTAAAATAAATATTGTAAAATATAGTTTTTCAGTGACGTTTCAAGGCCAGTCTGTTCTGTACCTCAGAGTTATTTAATATAATTAAACATCAAATTGTTATTCCTCAAATATTGTAAAAAGAATTAAAGAGAAAAGAGAACTTAATCCCCTCACTACAAATTGACAAGAGTATAACATTTAGCTGTTACAACTACCATGACAGATACTGTAGTCTGAAGCAGGATAATTATACTGACAGTTTGATCCATTTTCCCTTTTCACAAAGACAAGTGCAGCTTAAAATACATGACCATTTTGTTTTGAGAAAGTAGTTAGAGTTTATTAAAAAAATGTCTAACTACGTTTCCAGAACCATTTCTGCTTTCCAGTTGCATGCATATCCTGCTGAAAGAAGATCAGGGATTGATGTTTCCACATTTCAAGGTATATAACGGTCTGCAATGATGATTAATGTGTCAAAGTGGCAGATGCAGTTTCGGAGCATAACATTAACCAAAGCATCAATCACACTGTCTTCACCAGGATGCTTTTACACATACACTGCATGGTGTTGTGGGTTTCCCTCCCAGACAGCACATGTACGAGTTACGCAAAGAAAACATGATTCATCAAAAAAGGTTTTGATTTATTTTTAAAGCACACACGTCCATTGTTCGCGTCTTCAGTGATGGACACGGTAGAGCAATACAGCTCCAAAGGTAACAGACTGTGGTTCATTATGTATTCTGACACTTTTCCTTCCAAATCAGCAAAAACCTCTCCAGAAAATTCAGTTACTGCTGGATTGAACCACACAGCCCTGTTTTTCCTACTTATGGGTATCAATGAGCCTTGGCTGCCAAGGTTTTTTCATTATGCTGACCACTGCAGACTAAAAAACTGCACCTTTGGAGATTAACTGAATCAGTAATCCACATGTCAGCGTTTGTCAAATTTCCTAAAATTTGCACAGATTCTCAAGTTTGTACTTCTTAAACTGGTTTCTAACACTTCCGCCAATATGCCCCACTCACTAAATTGCCCCCCATATGAAGATGGAATCTGTTCAGAACCCTTAATTTTTGAGTGGAAAGTCATCTGTCCTTTCAGCAGCTAATAACATCTCTATTCTGTACCCTAAAGTGCAGGGAAATCAGCATTTCAAGAAAACGATGTCTTGAAATGCTGTGTCTTGGAATCATGGTCCATTACAGGACATTACTTTTTGGTTACTTTCTTTGTATCACCTGCAGCAAAAGAACATAACAAGCTAACAGGACAAATGTAAAACAAAGTATTTGACATCTAGATGAGCGGTTATATGGTGTGTGTTAATTTATCTAATTATGAATGAATTCCTCATCAACACTCATTTTGTCCTGAAAAGTGCTGGAGCCTATCCCAGCTACTGTAGGGTGAAAGTTTTCTGAAAAAAATCCACCTAAAAAGCCGTTTTTTATAGCTGCACCTACCCCAAAAAGGGCTAACAACTGTTGGGGAAGAAACTACATCCAGGAGCAGCACAATGTAAGCATATAAATCAGAGAAGATCAAACGATTCAGTCTTCTTCCAGGATTTCAAAATAAATACAATTTTCATTTGTTTTCAACAGTTATTTGTTAAAAAATATTAGTTTATTAAAGCCCACAAGGCTCATTAGTACATTCTAAAGCTCTTACTTTAGTGTTACAATTCTGTTCTTCCACTGTATTCATTTATGCTTTAAATTTAAAATGAATTTTGAGCAACAGATGCATACGTCTTCTTCTGCATGATTGTGGTACCTGGATGTACAAATTTGAAGTATTGTTTATTTTTAATACAAGAAGTCATAAGGTTAGCTTTCTTAGCCTACTCATATTTTTGCAAAAATACCATCAGCTCTGATGGAAAATGTGTGCAAATGCAAATACAGAGAAGGGCAGTCAGTGTTGAGACAGGACTACACGACTCATTGAAAAAGAAAAAAAAAAAAAATATATATATATATATATATATATATATATATATATATATATATATATATATATTAAAGAAATAGATACAGCAAATCACAAATGTTTTATGTGCACATACAGTTAATGAAAAATTACTTGATTTCATTTATTATTGAATAAATGAAGTAAAGATAGATTTAAAAAAATTAAAGTTAAGTTATTCACACGCAGGGGCCCAAAATATTTACAGCAAATATGAACATTGATAGAATTGTAAGAATGTACCTAGTCTTCCCATTCCATTGGCAAAAGCCAAGGATGTGGGTAACCCTGACTGGGAGTTTTCCTGGAAGCAAATGAAATGCTGCTATGCTTTGTTATTTGGCCCCCTTGTTTGATTGCAACAGAAGTTTCCCTCTGATTTATCCATGCTTTTGTCAGAGTGCGTTCCAACTCAAGAGCCTCATCTGTCGGCCGTCCACAAAGAATTTGTCTAACAGTGGGGAGAGCTAAGTGCGACTTGCACTCCAGGTAGCTCTTGAGGTTCAGTTCAGGATAAACTGCGTCTCTGAGAGCCTGAACAAGATGATTCTTCTTGTGAGACTGTTTGAGCTGATGGAAAACTCTCTGCTCCAGTGAGCTATAGTGCAGTGTGTCTCCAGCCAGTCCCAACTTTCCCACAAAGCAGTCGGTCTGGCTCTTCCTCCTGAAAGATGGACTCGTCATTTGTTGCTTTGGTTTGGCCAGACTGTCCCTCTGCCATTTCTTGAGGTCTTTCCTCCTGCCAGCTTGAAGCTTCTGAGAGCCGCTTGGTAGGAGCTTATGTAGCTCTTCATCAGCCAAGTCTGCTAGATCACCAACCAGCAGCTGCTGAATGATTTGCTTCCTGGTGTGTGGGGATGTGACTGTAAGAATACCATGCAGTCCTCTGCCTGCATCAGACACAGAGCCAGTGTGGTTAAACATCCCAGGGTATGGGGCGCTCCTCAAAACGATTTAGGTCTTTAATTCCCACCATGCAGCAGCGTTGCCATAACAATGCACTAAAAGCCAAGCCATAAACTTCTACATTTTTTTTAAGAAAACCAACAGTAAACAATCTATATTACACTTTTAGAATATGTGTCATGAGGAGAGTGTGGTACACATGCATGTTTGGCCCTGGTTCTAAGATTGCTAAGGTTGTCAGTGCTTTTCAGTAGATCAGCAGAATGGTTCATTCTGTATTAAATATCTGACTTTCTAACATAAAACTCATTAAGATCAGTTAGATTCAGCACAAAGCACAGCCACAAGCAGGTGAAAAGCCAAAGCCACACAACACAGCCATACAGACAAAAAGAGATCTCCATCATTCATCCAAACTTGTTAATTTTTAATCATCAATATTGGCATCAACTAATGCCTTAGTCACATGCTTCAGAACTGGAGTTGACCCATACGGACGCTGCGGGTTTTTGACTTGTCCGGGCCCCTGTGCGGCCTCATCTTAAAGGGAACACAGGTGTGTCTTGCAGTTCCCTTGTTTCTTGAGAAGCCACCATAAAGGACGTCTTGGAAATGGAAGGTACCATTGTCGTTTGTGTGTAGTAAGTGTATCGTGAACTAATTGTTGGAATAGTGTCAATTATGACACTTATTACATGTGGCTGACATTGTCGTACAGTGACTTCATGCGCATTCTAGTCATTAGTGTGGTGCGTACTGACTGTATGTGATATGTAAGTGCTTGTAAAATGCCCACATAAACCACACTCTGATTGTCTAACCTACTCATTTCTTAAAGTCAGACTGCAAGCACAGAGTTCGCAAGGAGCGCACATTTATCACTTAAACAGCCCCCCCCCTGTTACACAGTGCACAGGTTTTGAGGGGGTAGAAAAAAATGAAATACCCATATGACATGCCTGCAACTCAGCTACTTCACCCTTACTTTAACCTTATGTGTTGTTTAAGTGTTTGCTACGACCTGTCACTCGCAGCACGTTCATAGAAAAAATTGCGCATGAACATTTTTGCTCACTGGGTTTTCTACAATTGTAAAATTTCCTGCAGGCTGTACAAATTTGCCCATTTTTGCCCGCAGACGCCCGTATCCACCCACTAAGGCTATGCAACTGACATTGCACTCATGCACTAACAACAAAGCAAGCATTTTCGAAAACCTATAGTTACCTTCTTTAAAAGATGCCAGGACAATTCTGCTGTCGACCAGCTGTGGTTTCCTGTAGTTGCTCTGAAGTGGGATTGTGGCTGAATCCTGGGCAGAGGAGGAGTAGAGCGCTGTAGCCAGGGCATTAAACTGGAGACATAAAGAACAGAGTATCAGCACAAAGATTTTCCCATGTGAATAAACTGTTTTTGAATAATATATGCTTAATTGTGTTCTTAATCTGATAAACAGTTATTTAGGAAAAAAACTGTACAAACTGAAGTACCTGTTTTTGAGAAACCGTCATGGTATTTCTGAACACCGTCCACAAAACACTGGGATAGCACGGGGGAGTCGTCAATGAGCCATCATATCGATAATATTCATCCAAACGAGCAGGCAGCAGGGCTCGAATGTTAAAACCAGGCACCTGAACTTTTTGATCTGCCAGTTAAAGTGAGAAAAAGCCCGGTGGCGAACGGTTCAAACTTAAATGTAAAATCCACCGTAGTCCAATAAATGAGCAGCTGACTTACAGATATGAAAACATTAGAAACAATGTTTTGGACAAGAGCTGCTTATTAAACCAAATCATTTTTTTTTTCAAACTTTGTTCATAAACTGCAGAAAATCTCTACAAAAGCATTAAGAGACAAACTCTACAGAGAAAGGCTCCAGTTGGACTTTAAATTACAAACCTTCTTGCTTTTTCTATGTTTTCATGTAGACTATACACAAATTTTAAATGTTTTAAATTAAATATTATCTTGCTATAGACTAAGAGTAAAATTACAGCAGATTCTTTCTACCAACCCTAACCCCCCTCTGAAGTAAACAGGAGTCAGAGAGGTATGTGGGATGCAACAGGGGGGTTGGGAATTGTAAAAAAATTACAAATTTACAAACAAATTTGCAAAAAAAATTACAACAAAGAACCAGAGCTCCATAGATCTACTTTTGTGTTTTCTTTTTTTACTTTTTGTAACGAAGCAAAACTATTGCTACATTTCTGTACACAGAGGCAAGTTAACTTCCCTCCAAAGACATGGCAGGCAACACAGGAGAAGCAAACAAAATGGCTCGCACTATATAAAAGCATTTAAAATTTGGAAATGCATGCCTATGTAAAGGAATGCAAGTTTTGGATTTGATATGCAACATGTTGGAGTTACTTTAACTTTACTTTAACTTTTACTGCAAATTAAAGTTAAAAGCTTTATTCATTAAAAAAAATACCGTGCTTAAGTTAAAAGGAAATGACCAGTGCATTTCATGTCATGGGGGACTGATCGCCCTCTTGACTTACTTCGATATTTGATGCCGTTGATGAACCTTAAAAACTGTTCAAACGTTGGATTAAACTCTCCGACCTGTTTAGAGATCACAGTCAGCTAGTCAGATTTTGCGAGCACAACAAATCTGATCTAATCTCTCAGTTTAACTCACCTCAATGAGGACACCCAGCACGGCCAAGCCATCAGATTTGTCAACAGCATAGGATATATTGGGGTACTTGTCTGAATTGTAGTGTACTACGTGCATCTGTTGAGAAAAAAAATACGGAAATAATGCTACATATTGAATAGTTTATGGAGAAAAGGTGTGTTCTTTTCTGTCTGTTGTCACAAGAGTTCCTGGACTGCTCAATTTATCTTTTTAGTCGAAGTTTACTGAAATTATGTTTCTTTCTGAATTTTATTTTAAACTCAGCTGAACTAGCTTTTTTATTATTAAAAATCTGCCGGTTTAAACAAAATAATGCAAGAAGTTCATGTAGGATTCCTCCAACTGATAGCCGATAAAAGTCTCTTTCATGTTCGCAACACTTTTTACAGCTGACAACTTTATGGTAATTGCTTTATATCAGGCATTTATTATGTAAACTACACTTGTTGACAAGTCAGAAATAGAGGACACACTTTTGGTAGAAGCTGAATGAGAAGCAACCTGTTAGTGATAGGATTTTGACTTGAACACTAATGTGAGTTTGTCATTCTAGCCAAATTTGATTCTTTTGTATATATGGAACATTTGCAGTATTTCTGGGAAATGCCCCATTATTGCTGGTAAAACATGTCATCACACAGTTGCGGTTCTGAAGCCTGGAAAAACTTCAAATGATCTGTGGTCTTGATGTGTCTGCGTAGAATTTATCGTGAAACTCAGGTCAAACCACAACACCTCACATGCGGCTGTGCTTCAGCTGGGTCACGGTAACGTGAAAAGACACACGTTCCAGAATCTACTGACTATAATTAAATTGATGGCACATTTAAATGAACGGGCTCTTTTTTCACCTTGTTTGAAGTTTTACAAAGTATTCTGCTTGAGTAAAACTAAAGTAGATCGTTGTGAGGAAAATGCTTACAGGGCTTGACGTATTAAACCAAACAGACAGACACTTCTTTCAAGAGGTGGATGAAAGCCACAACATATAATTGTCTGGTGCTTTAATCCCTTCAAGCCCTACAGGAGTGAAGCATTGTACTTTATGTCCACATACATAATTAGACTGTTTCATACACTGGCCTCTGTTTTCAGTAAAAGCAGCTTGAAGACAAGATGTCTTATTATCTCTTATTGTAACTGGTGAAAACAACGTTTGAGGGAACAAAAAGAATTTTCCTCTCCAAAAGGTCACTAGTAGTAGTATTTTTAAATGTTTTTTTTTAATCCAAAATAATATTCAGGTTGCCTTAATTACTTTCAAAATGTGGTCCATGAGCTCTTTTATTGGCTTAATTTCTGCCTTAGCATCAAGAACATGTGATTTTCTTGATAGATTCTTCTGCATTATCTGCACTAACTTTGATGTGTGTCAGCTTCAGTGATCTTTCTGCCAGGTGAAAGTTACACGCTCAGGCATGTGTCATGTACCAGAGATCCCAACATCTGAGGTAGCACATAAAAAAAACCTGCATGCTGGACATATTTTCGACTGATTGTTTTTACATCACAAACATTGTTGCATCATGTTGCGTCCTGTTGTCTGTTTTCATGTTAACTTAGCTTCCAAGAAAATCTGAAAAATGAGGACGTAAGAAAATGTAAAGCTGACATAAAATAAGAAGTTTTATTATACTTGCATATCTAAACACAATTACATTTTGGTTCCCAGCAATGTTTGTGCCAGCTGAAAAAAAACAAATACCGGTACATCAAATGTGAAAAGGTTAAATAAATTTCCAATATAAACAGTTTTTTTTTAGGAAATGAAGCTGATTTATTACTTTTTGCTGTGTAAAGGTTCTTATTTTAAAGTACACTCAATATTATGAAGGTGATGCCTGCACCGTTTTCTCAAATCTAACATTCATTTTTGCACTTTGAGGCAATGTATTGATTTTTCAATGTTAGGAATTTTTTTAAGAGTTTAGGAATAATATAAATATTGCAATTTTTCTTTTTAATCTACTTATTTTAAAAGAAGTGAAATAGGGATAGAGAGTGCAAAACATAGTACAAACGGTATAAAATAGGTTTATTTATTTTTAGATTTTAGAAATTTTCTTGAGTTTTAGTTGTTTACATCTTAGCTTCTAATCGAGCATTTACAGTAAACTGATAACCAATGTCCAAGCAAAAATAAGGGTTTAAGTTTTTATGCTTTTAAAAAAAGGTTTCTTTCCTCAAAAATGTACATTTTCACATATTTTTCTAATTATTTTTCTTTAACCCTTCAGGTTGGCTAACTTTTGACCCAATAACATGCAAAAGATGTTTTTTTTAACAATGATTCTTATGAAATAATATAAAAGAAATAGAAATAAAATAATTGTAATTAGGTGTTATGGTGGATCCAACTCCATTACCTCTGCTGCATACTGTTTGCTGTTCACCATGTGTTCAGAACCAGCGATTTGACTGGAGGAGCCCCAGTGGAAATGCAGCTGAGCTGCACTATAACGATGCTGCAAGCTTGAGATGTGCATCTTCGAAGGCAAAGATATTTGCACTGCAGATCAAAGGACAGAAAGTTTCAACACACAAAGCAGAGCAACAACCTCTTCCAACACTCATTAAGCATCAGTTTTACCCTTGACTGAACAGATAAGGTCAGCATGGCCCACTCTGTGAAAGCGGCGTGACTGTATTTAACATGCTTAATGGTGGAGTGATGCTCAGTGTGCTCCACATGTTTGTCATGAAAAGCCTACATCAGCTTCTTTTGTAAACACGTCACAGTGACGATGTCATTCAGTTTGCGGGGTAGCGGCCTGTCAGGTATGCGCACATAAGCATTTGTCTGAGCGTTGGATCATGTCACGGCAGTTTATTTATACAGAGTTCCCTGTGATGAATCATTAACATTTTTGCACACACAGTCTCCCTAAAATTCCTGGTGTATGGCAGCCCACTTGGGCAGCTCTGCAAAAGAATTTTAAATGTAACAACCCTTTAACGTGAAA
This sequence comes from Oryzias latipes, assembly GCF_053564925.1. Taxonomy (NCBI): domain Eukaryota; kingdom Metazoa; phylum Chordata; class Actinopteri; order Beloniformes; family Adrianichthyidae; genus Oryzias; species Oryzias latipes. The sequence goes on from NC_136242.1 coordinate 19,816,243, forward strand.
CACTTTTGTCTGCATTCTATTCTGGCAAGAAGCAGTTATATGCAAGACTGACTCTGGAATTGCACATTAAAATAAATCGAGTTTTCTCAATGCACCAGAGCCCAAGGAATGGACATCAAAAAGCTTTCACCCATATTTTCCAAGAGAAAACTTGGAGGTTTTTCTTAAGCAAAAGGCAGTTAAGATAATGGGAGAGTCATTACAGAAAATTGCTGCAGCAGGAGGATTTTCCTACCATTTTCTTTAAACTGACCTAAGAATGTGGTTTCTATGGACCAACATCTCTGATGAAGACACTCCTGTTTTATATTGGACTTGATCCTAAATGTTTACAGACACCTGTTTTTTCATGATAAATTGAAATTAATATTTTGAAGAGAAAATAATAAACGGAGTAGATCAAATTTTACTTACATGCATGTCCATTGTTACCAAGAGTCAGCTGCTCGTCTGGGGACAGGTTGTAGTTTTGAACCTCAATAGGTCGTAAAGTTGGGTCAAACCTCAACAGCTCTGACTTGATGTCTATTGGAGACTGGAAAGAACCGCCACAATATGGATAGTGTTTGGACCAGTGGTGCTCTCCCTCTGGTCCTGGAACAACACCAAAATATCAGTTTTGTTGCTGCATTTAAGCGCTTTGATCCTGGAATAGGAAGTAACCGCCAACTTCAAAAAATCCTTAAAGAAAAAAGACAAATCTGTTTCTTTTTTAAGGCTGCCTTAGTCTGTAAAGATGTCGTTAAGCGGGTGGTGCGGAATTGTGTGGTGAATTGTATCAACACTGAACCAGAGTAGAGTAGAATAATGCAGTTTCCATTTTTATTTCCACCAAACTTCAAGCCATGGAGAATTTTCTTCCTCTCAAAAGCAGGCAGCATAAGAATACAACACTAAATTGCTCTACATTTTTAAATCAACTGCTTTGAAGACAAGCACAAAAACATTGTTGAAAGGAAGCATCTGTACAGAAAATGAAAAAATAAAAAAAAGCTATTTAAATGGAAATTTGTCAAATATGTAATTTTTTTATGAGCTTTAAGTAAATACAAAAACATTTATTTCTTGAGACAAATTCTTAGACTTCAGAAAAAGATTTATCTCAGGATATGTCCAAATTCCCTCCCTACTTACTACTAAAAAACTCAATTTTGCAGGACTATAGTGCACTGGATTTTAAAAACAATTTGGAAACCATACTCACTACTTTGTTTTGTTTTTTTGTTTTTAAACGGCAAATATGCCATTACAGATTTCCCAAACTAAAGACTTAATAAATATGAACATTTTAAAAAGACTATTTATAAATCCACTGTCTTTTGATGATGAAAATGTGGATGTCTCTTTTAAAAAAATAAATTAATGTTCACTTTATTCATTCAAACGCAACGCATTGCGGTCGGTATTTACCAATCTAGTGAGCATCAATGCACACTGTTATTTTTTGCAAAGACTTCTGGGAAATTTCTAGGGAACTGGATTTTGATATTGTAGATTCATACATCCCAAATAAATGACAAAAGCACTTTATAGTGCACGAAGTAGTGAGTCGTAAAGGGATACGGACACAATTCAATTAAATTCAATTTTATTTATATAGCTCAATAGTACAACAAAAGTCGTCTCAATGGGCTTCATACTGGTAATTGTACAAGAAACATGAAATCATAAAGAACATGAAGTCATACTTTTCAATAGGTAATGGCTAAACTAAACTAAACAGACTAACCTCTTTTTTCTGAAACCTTTTCTGCTATATGACACAGTGTCATATGGATGAATAATACAAATCTAAATGCAAATACCATTCAAATTTGGTGTGGCTAAACATGCCGAGATGTACTTATAATGGCTATAAAACCAGGCATTACACTCAAACGTGATCATTTTGGATAAACCAGTTTAAAACAAACTTTATTCGAAAAAAAAACAACATTTTTAACAATAAAATAGCAGAAGTTTTGCATTTGGAGAACTGATGTTGATTTGACGTCTTTCCAGACTAAAGAAAATAAATCTAACATACCTGCATATTTGTAAGATTTTAAACATGAGTAAGAGTTTAAAGTGGAGTGAATAGAATGAAATAGAGGCAATAAAAAAGCAATTATTCCCCTATTGTCTGCATTCTTGACATTTATTTACAATCAAAAATAAATGTGAAGATTCTTCGTTCATCACGTGAAAGCTGTCCGTGTTTAAATGATGCAGCATGAGGTCTGCCCTCACAATGCCTGTCGGACAAATGTTGATTAATTGCATTAGACATGCCACAGGGCATAACATTGAAGCTGAGAAATCACTGGATACTTGCTTTTATGCAACTTTACCAATCCAAACAACTCGGTTCCAACTTTATAAAAGAATGTATGGTTGTAATTACCCATTGTCTTCTTGATTCTTGCTGTTATTTACAGCTATCCCATGTTAAATCTGTCTGTTTGCCCTCTGCAGGAGGGCGAGGAGCTGAGGTTACAGTAAATTATATGACTCAGCAGTGTTCACGTCAACAGAAAAGTGCTACCAGCCTTACAGACAGCTGATTACTATGACAAAAGCCCCGTCAGGGATCTGAGTCGAGTTGAACTTCACTGTGCTGTTGTGTGACAAGACCGGAGGACTTTTCTACACTTTACCTACTCTTTCTTCAAATCTTTGTTGAATTTTTCATTGTTATTGAAAATCCTGACATTTAAGACTTACATTTTAAAGCTACTTTATTTATAAAGCAGAATCTGTGCAGCCTTTCGAGTAAAAGAAATTAAAACATTCTTAAATGGGCAGAAGTGGCTGAAACAAAGTATGTGAGTTCTTTTCTTATTCTTGCACCAGTGAAAAAATCTTTCCTCATTATCTTATCTTTTGTATTTTATCATTTGCCTACATTTGAGTTCTTGTGCTTCAGTGCTTGAAGGCCAAAGAGTTTTGAAAGACACTGATAGTGATAAGAAGTTGTGCCCTGAGTCCACTTTATGTAAGAGAGGTTGGGGTCAAAAACTCCATAGACCTTTAGGCTCAAGATTTTAAGGGAGGATTCCACTAATGTAAAGTTGTCAATTCAGAGTCTGCAAGTGAAAACTGCACAGAAGCTGTCAGTATCACTTTTTCTGAAAGAAAAACAACTTTATTTACTTTTAACCATCATTTGAGAATTTTGTTTTAAAATTGGGGATGTGACTAAATGGCATAATGCATGATTTGAGTGGAAATATTTTATTTTTTAAAGTTAATATTGCTTAATAGCAATATTTTAAATAATATTTACTAACCTTATTATTTTATTAGCATTTTTTAAATTACTAGTTTTTTTTAACCAAGATTATGCTTATTGGATAAGTTACATTCTAAAGTCCAAATATACAATAAAAACTCAATAGTTAAAAATAGCTCAAGTTGCTTTGCTTTTAAACCAACTCTGAATGTCAAAAGGGACTAACTTTTTTTTCTGGGTTATTTTAACATGAATTGGAATAAAATGAGACCAATGTAACCCCCCCAAAAATACTTTAAAAAAGTAAATAAAAACAATGTCCCAAAATGAATAACCCAAGGATTGGGTTTAAAAACAAACAAGTGTTTTAAGAGTGTCACTTACCACTGTACGTCCATTTGTAACCTGAAACACACAAAAACACCAAAAACCTTATCATACTTTACAGTTATTATCTTTTCTCAGCATAAAAAGTTCTGTGACCAAATCAAAACTTGAAAACTTTATTCATCATCTGCCTTGTCACATGCTTTCTGATCAAATTCAGTCCCCCATGTTAACTCTGCAAACATCCTACCTTGTAGTGCACCAATCAAAGAGAGGTGCAGAGCAGCGACTGGGATGAAGCTCGGAGAGCGCATCTTGATTTCTGAGCAGGAGCGCCCCTCTTCAAACAGCCTTTTATACCATCTTGCCAGCTTCTTTGCAGCTCGCGCTGACGTCACGGCAACAACAAAAGCAGCTATCAGTGTCATCTGGTCACCGGAGGGTGACAGCACCGCAGCCGTGGCTGAGCCCGAGCAAAGCCCCGCCATTAAGTTCACGCATCACTTTCGGGGGAGTTCGTTGGAACGGACGTAGGAGCGTAGCAGAAAGGTGGCGCGCGCCAACTGTCAGGTGACGCGCAAACTGCGCGCATTACTGTTATTCGGAAAATTATAAAGCTGGCAACTTCCAAATAAATTAAGGGTCTAAATCAAAGGCGAAGTGTCGTGTAATTTTCTCAACTTGATTGTGAAATGGATTGTGCTGTTAGTGCAACAGCAGGAGGGCTGTCTCCATCCTTCTGGCCACTTGACTCTGAGAGAAGAGGATTTGATCCCAGCTGACACCCATGCTGTTCAAGCTATGTAACTCAACAGTATGATATCCAAACTAGTTATGATTTATATCTTAAGGCTGTTACATTCTAAATGGGGTAATTTTATGAGATTTGACAACTAGTCTGTGAGACGATACCAATTGTGTTTCTCATTTTCTGCTCTTTGTTTATGTTATTTTATTTCATAATTTTATTTCTAATAAAGTATAAAAAGATCAAAACAAAGAAAATGAAAAATCCTGTTAATAATAATCACAACACATTCATTTTTAAATTAATCTACTTAATTAAATTGAATTTTTTTTATATTCTAAGTATTTGAAAAGAACATGAATCGTTTACCTATTGTTATACTTTTTGATTTTTGTTTAAATGCAAACCATTTTTTAAAAAGATCATCAGGACTTAGTTGAACATGTTTTGCATGAGAGACAAAATGTGTTCAAATGATCTTTTTTGAAGCTTTTTTCTGTTTTTCTGCTATATGGAACAATCCTGGATGAATTAGAATCTTCACAAATCTATTTTTTTAAGCCACTTGTGTTTCATTTTTGCACATTGTACAAGGCATTTATAGCCTTTTTTATGACAGATTAGTTCTGATTAAAGAAATAAACTGGATGGGGTCTCTTTTCTACTCACCAAAGATGGTTTAGACATAAAGAAGCTGCACTCTGTTGCCATATAACAAAAGTACTTCCACATCATCCGAGATTAGCTGAGGTTCCTCACCTTGTTTGAAACTTTGTTAAAACTCCACAAGCAAAACTATTTAAGAACCAGTATGCTGCACGTAATTCAATCATTTGTTTCTTTCTCTTAGATAAAGCACAGCACTCTTAGGCACTATTATGATCTAGAACATCAAAATTTTAGAAAAACTGATTGTCTAATACTAATTTTTTAACCACGTGTTCAGATGAAGGATGAGCTATGATTGAAAATTGTGCACAGAAAAACCTGAGGTTGCTGCTAAACTAAATCTAATTTAGTTTAGGTCCAAATCCACAATGCTGCTAAACTAAACCTAATTTAGTTTAGGTCCAAATCCACAATGCTGCTAAACTAAACCTAATTTAGTTTAGGTCCAAATCCACAATGCTGCTAAACTAAACCTAATTTAGTTTAGGTCCAAATACACAATCTTTAATACACATTTTTTTTTCGTTCAGAAAGTTGTTTCCTGAAAAACTGAGTTTTGGGGGCTGGAATATGGTGTAACCAGTTAAGGGAACTAAAAAAATGTAAATGAGTGAAAGAAAACTATTTTTTATCTAAGTAATTTAGCATTAATTATACAACCAAATAACTCAACTGATACTGTTTATTCTAATTCTGTTCTTCAGTCAAAAACTGTAATCTCCTGACAAATATGAAAACAAAGAAGATGTTTAAAAGTCAGCATAAATTCATTAATCTAACTTAAGAATTTAAGTTAGATTAAATTCATTAAGCTCGAGCAATACTAATTGATGCATCAGTGGCACCAAAATGGGTCATGGCTAAATTACCTGATTGGGGCCCATGTTTGCCCTATTTCATTCATTTTTCCAGCTCACATAGGAAGAACTATGAGCCCTATGTCGGTTCTAATGTTACTTACCCAATTGAAGCCTACAGGAAACCCACTCAGCACGCACTTCGAGCCTATGAGGGAATACACAGACCACCACGGGAACTGCGGACAAGCCCACCTATAGCCCACATTATAGCCCATTTAGGTCCCACATAAAACCCATATGCAATACTGATACATGTTAGTGGGGCCAAAATGGGTCTTGGGTACTTTTCCCAGTTGGGACCCTGTTTCAAACCCACTTCCAGCCCACATGGGCAAAAATATGGGCCCTACATGGGTTCAAATATTATTTACCAACTTGGGACCTACCTGAAACCCATTCAGCCACCACTAAAGCCAATGTGGGCAACACAGTTGGCCACGGAAACTACGGATAAATCCATTCAGGGCCCAAATTTTCTGCCCATTTTTAAACCATATGGGGCCCACTTGGCCTTGCTGGCTGGGTCAACATGCAATGTTGATTAAGTCTCACATATGTATCATTTATTAACTCCTACTCGTGCCACACAGATGGGACAACGACCTCTTCCTTAATACTACACTCCTAAAGACCAAAGTTTCCATCTGAGGCTCACTATCAGGAACCAAGACAAACCCCCTACTTTGTTTAATCTCACTACAAAATACAGTGGAGCAAAAAAAATTGTCAGTCACTGATTCTGTAAGTTGTCACACCTAAAAGGATAGCAGTAAAGCAGTATTTTGATCCATTCACACATTTCTGTGTATTCCTCTAAAAACCTGCTGAGCACCAATCCCTCCCAACCCACGAAAAACAAGCAGGTCTCACATTGAAGAGTAAATAAGAGAGGAACTGACCCTTCCAGCAAAAGTCTGTGCTGCACACCCACTTTCCCAGTAGAGCTAGTGGTGTTCTGCAAAAATACTGTCCTTTTATATGCACAACATGCATATCCATTTTTGTAAACTTTTGGATGTTGTTTGTTTTCACGGGCGAAACGCCGCCTCATGGCGAAACGCCTCATCATGAAATGAGCGGCACCCACACGGAGCCAAAGCCAGTGCCTCAGAGATCGAGTCGTCTTACTTCCGGTTTGGAAAATGAGCTGCAAATTTGACTCATATTTCATTTTTAAAAATGTTTTTTTACTGTACCAAAGGTAAGATATTATCATAAATATGGATACAGTTTTCTCTGACAGGTTTATGAAAAGCTCTTCCATCCTCCACTCGTTACCTTAACGTCACCTGTTTGTAGTGGTTATCTACATAAAAGGCACCTTTCCACACCTTTAAACTGTCACACAGAAACTTCTCTATCATGGCCAAAAAGGAGTTGGGGAACACTGTTCTGCATGCTTTCCATGTTGCTCTGCTTGAGCACACCTGATTCAGCTCATCATCAAGTTCTGCAGGTGCCTGATAATGGCAGTCATCAAAAGCAGGTGTGTTTAAGCAAGGAGACTGACAAAAAATGGAGGGCAGTGTTTCTACAGGACCGGGGTTGGGAAATAATGGTCTACAGACAACAGGGATAAAACAGTCCACCTAATTTTAGTAGGACGAATTGCAGAATCGGTGCCTGCAAAACACTTTTTTGCTCCACTGAAACTGGGAAGGGCAAGATTATTAGTGCAATAACCGTGGGATGAGGCAGTCCTGTTGGAAGCTGCAGGTAACTCACAAAACACTATTTCATTTCTGTTTATGAAAGGTCGAAGGGCTGCTCTGACAAATGACTCTTTATATTGCCTTCATAAAAAAGGGAGTAGGTCTCTGGTGTTGGTGTTAGCTAATCATTACTCATCTATATGTGCAGATGGTTTCAGGTTTAAAAAGCAACTCACAAAGCAACTTGTAATTAGCCACATTTGGATCTGAAAGAATGATACAGCAAGCATTTTTTTCCTGTTTTTTAATAAGAATAATTTTGAGAAAGTGTTCTATCACTGTAGGACGAGTCTACCCCATGGATGTTACTTAATGACAAATAATAAGCTGAAGATGGAAGATGAAATAAGCTGAAGATGTTAGTCAAAATTCCCTTTAAAGACTTTCTAAAACAGAGTATTTATCCATCCATCCATCCATCCATCCATCTATTGGGATCACGGTTACCGTAGCCTAACCCGGCTACTGTTCGGCAAAGGCAGGACACACCCTGTACAGGCTACTAACCTGTCGCAGGGCACAAATTACTAAAAAAAAATAAAGATCCTTTATACTGTTAGAGGACTTGGAACACCAATTGGTTATTGTTTATGGCTGATGACACCATGAAAAGACTACATGACCATGAAGCTCTTTTGAGTGAAACTGCATCAGAAGCTCTAGAAATTAAACAGATTTCCCAATATACCTAATAATTTGTATATGTTCTAAATGAGGAAATGTTTTAAGCCATTTTTGTATATTTTCTACCTTTTGTTATTCATATATTGCAACTTTTCTTATTAGTATTTGATCATATCAATGCATCACAAAGTGGTCAAACATTACAACTGTTTATGCCATTCAAAACAAACATCTTGTTGGCTGTTTAAAAAAAAGAACTCATCACTCTTATAAAATAAAATCAGAAGTAAAAACAGTTTTTCCTTTTAATGAATCATGGTTGTGTTGCTGGTGTTATTTTTTTGTAGAAAGCAATGTTCATCTTTTTAAAGAGTGCATTGTTGAATATAACGTTGGCATTGAGAAATACTTCATATGCATGACATGCGAAAAATGAACCTTTTTTTTGTTTTTGTTTACTAACACACACAAAAAGAAACTTGGAAAAAGTAACATGACAAATGCAATGCAACCTGTTTAGAGATTCACGTAAAAACAGTGATTTTTATATATCCTGTGCCACCAATTCTGTTTTGTTTAAAAAAAATTTGAGTTTAAAGTGTTGTTTTTTTATCACCGTTTTAAAGACTTTAAAATGGAATGTTTAGGGGGAAAAAAATCCTCATAAATTGTCATTCCTGAACAAACAAAATTTGTGGAACAATGCTGCTACAAACAAGATCGAAGTGTATAAAGACCTTTGTTTTAATACACAATGGCACACTTGTAATACTGTAATTGACAGTGTTAGCAAAAACTGCTCAAACTACTCAGAACAGTACTAAAAACTACTGTAGCAGGTGGAGGAGGTTTTGGACTTGCTGTGCAGCTATACTGGACGACGACAAACCTCACTGTAGCTGAGACCCTGAATGCACAAAACACACCCAAACAATAGGATAATACACTTCCAAAAATGTAACAAACCTGGATGCCTGAAAAAAGATGTGAACAATAAAAGTATACATTTCCTTTAAAGAAAATGTGTTTTTTTTTTTTAAATTAAGTGTTAAAGGAGCGTCAGTCCAAAGATCACCAGGAAGTACCCACTCCCGTTAAAGATAACGGCCCTCATTCACTCTGGGATGTGAAGCCAGATGACAAGCAGCAAGATGAAGAACCTTCTGCTTTTAGGAATTTTTTTGTCAATATTTCAACTCAGCCTCTCTGACATTCCAGGTATGCATAAAACTGTTGTTTCATTTTCTTGGTGATAAATCAAATTCTACAATCAAAACTCAGTTTAAATTGTGGAAGTTTATTTCTCAAAAGAGAACGCAAACTCTCAAACAAACTTCTTCAAAGCGTTCAAAGTGTTTGTATGATGTTCATTTATTATTATCAAATAATTGTGAAAGCTGGGATGTGTAAGATAAAATGTGCGAGTCTTTTACTGCGAATTTGTGTGATGTCCAGTGTCAGAATCCAGAACTGATGCCACATTTCTCGAATAATTTCTTTTTTTTAATCTAAAAAGGATTTGACTATCATATTCTGATCTGCTGCTGAAATTGTAGTGTTTTCCTTTTGCATTGTCTTTGAAACATCACGTTTTTAATTCAAAACTATTAAAAATATTCTGTTGGAAACTTATCGTTTATAAAAAAGCTACTCTTCCTCTAAATTTGTATTTATATCAGGCTGTAATGTATAATTGCGGGAAGAGTCAGAGTGTGAGAAGTTCAGCGAAAAGTGTTTCACTTCTGTAAATCTATCAAGGTCTAACAACCGAATACTACGTGGTACTTTTATTGCAGTCATTAAAAAAGGGTGGTGCTTTGTCAATCATTAGTCATAGAACATATCATGTTTGTTTTAAGATATTCTGTATTTTTAACTGTTCTAATTATCTCAACATTTGCAGCCATTTTTTCTAAACTTGAAATTTTCCAATTTTAAAATATAACTGACCTTTTTTCTTTTTCATTTGTCCTTAGAATTCTGTAAAGAACCCAATGATCCGGGACATGGCACTATTTTCGCCTTTTCTATGTATTATGATCCCAAAAGCGACCAGTGCAACCCTTTCTTTTACCAAGGCGAAGGAGGAAATGCCAACCGCTTTACAAGTGAAAGACACTGCATGAGCAACTGTTCACCCAATGCAGAAAGTGTCTACCCCAGGGTTGGTAAGTATTACACATGTTTTGAATAAAAATGTGCATTTGAAGTGGAGTAACTTCAGGAACTGTCCATACCAGGTTAGGCAAGACTAAATACAAAGCCTTCTTTCAGTCTGTTGGTGGACTCTGGAGCCTAAGTGTGCTGATAAGATTTATGGTCTGTAAAACCATAAGAATAGGCCTACTGCATAGATAAAGTCCTTCTTGAAATGGTTTACTGCAATAACCAAACACGTGATTTTTTAAATAAGTATATACTATTGTAAGTCATGTTTAATTTTTGGTGTAAAACCTAAATTAATGTGTACTTTTCTTTAATTTTTACGGTGCAACTTTTTTCCCTTTCAAAAGCCACTTGCTGGTATTAGCTGAGAACAAGTGTGCCACCCAGTGGTCAAATAGTAGAACTGTTAAGAATGTACAAAAGTGAATCATATTAGCAAAAATCACAGTCTCTCCAGTGCAGCAGCTTAAGTACCATCAACACAGTTATGGCTATGAGATCATGCTAATGAATGTGAATACTCTTTCATTTGACAGCAACTAAAGCCTGCCATTTAAAAAAGGAAAATGGGGGATGCACCGGCACTTTTCTGAGATACTACTATGACTCAGTCCATGACAAGTGTAAAAAATTCATTTGGACCGGATGTCGCGGAAACGGGAACAGATTTTTTGACTACAACAGCTGCAATGCCACCTGTGCTGGCGTCCATGGTGAGTTCACATTTCTGATGTTTCATAAGGTACTTTGATATCCCAAAGTCAGGTTGATTTCTTGTACCACGACAGAGAGGAAATTGAAAGGATGCACACTGAAAGAATCTTTATGATTTTCATTCACAGTTGATGGGGAGGAAATGGAGGAAGATGAGCCAGATACCCCTATTGGTAAGTGAGAGATTATTGATAATTTGATTCCTACTTTAGAACATTTTTGCATTAAAAGAATATTCCTTCCCATTGCATCTTTCATTTTTGCTTTTACACGACTTGTTGTCCCTGCTTTAACATTTTACACTCACTAGGTTCCAACCACATGAACGTTTTCTTAAGAAGTTTGTCACACTGAGCAATTAGTCACATGGTATTTGCATTTCCTTTCAACAGCAATCATCTGTGGAGTCCTCCTCGCTCTAGTTGTCGTTGCTGTTATTGGAACAGTGACTTTCCTGGTAGTTAAATCAAAGTAAGGTCATTTTCTTCTGTCTTTTTGCAACTAAAATGCAAGCTTTGCTTTTAATAAGGTTCGTCTTTTACTAACCTTGTATTTCTCTAGGAAAAAGAAGGGGAAAAAGAAGGACAAAGTGAAAAGTGATGCTCCCCAGGCTGAAGCACCTCTTCAGGAGGGAGGAATCGAAATGACATAAATATGTTTCTAGAGTTTTTACCAGCTAGTGTTTAGGAACTAGTTTTGTTTGTCTTGACTGAGAAAAGACTGACAAAGAATAGGATTTTTTTTTAACTGATGTTTTTTGCATTTTCTTCCATTACATTCTTACGATGTGCAAAGAAATGTTTGACTTTCTTCTGATTTAATTTCCCCTCTAAATCCAATAGTTCTCCTTAACATAAGCTTTTTGAATCAAATGATCTTTCAGAGCTGCAACAAATGTTAATCCATTAGTCACTGTTGAGTTTTTGTTTTTTTAACAATTGCTGTCTTGCTTTTAGTTGTCAAAAGTACACTGAGTAAAATGGCTTCATGCTGACACAAAAAAAAAGAAGAAAAAGAAGAAAATTGTCGGTTATGGATTTACTTAAAATTAAAAACATTTACAATTTAAAAGAATTATTTGATTGTTATTAGTATTTTTAAGAAGAAAAAACAAGAAAAAAATGTTCAAAAAGGACTGGTTTGGAACTCTCTGTTTTTATGTTATGATGAACTGAAGGTGAGCATTTCTGTCATTTATTCAATACATTCATTTAACCTTCTGTTTTTTAAAAGATGATTAATTTCTGAGTAACTCCTGGCATCAAAGCCAGTGAAATCTAAATATTCTGAAATAACTCTTTCACTTTTTTTGTTCTTTTTTTCCCCACTTATGTTGAAGAGTAAATTTTTTAATGTCTTTTGTGTTGCATATTTCTGCACACAGTTGTTTTACTTCACCTAAAGTTGGCATTAGGTTATTTTCGTGTGACCTTTTTGTTCTAAAATGTCCTCAGTATTGGTAAAGAAGTTTCTTTGATACCTTGTAAAAGGTGCTATTATTTCCTTTTATTGCTGCGAGAAGAAAAATGCAACATACATTTTTTCTCAAAGTTTGTTTGATTACTTCATTAAAGAATGTGTGCTTTGTTCTTTCTTTGTCTTAGTGTTGGCAGCACAAACAGGAATATTGACAAAATGCCAAAGTTTTCTAATAATTTATGAGTTCTTCATTATATTAAATTAAAAAAAAACAGTCTAATGTTGACAAAACATTACCCACACAATCTGCTTTCAGCATCCCAATTTTTGTTCCAAACATGTTTTCTTCCTTGTAGATCATAATGTGAGATTTTCACAGGAAGAGACAAAGACCATTCAAAGCACAGATGGACAGAAAAAGAGTGAAAAGAGACTTAGACTTTTTTTCCCGTTGCCCATTGTAATTAGGCTTTGCATTGCATTTTTGTGTAGCTTTGGAAGATTTATTGAATGCGTTTTCTGTCAAATCAAATGATAGTGATAAAATTATAACGATAAATTAAATAATAATAGAAAATTTCTCTTTCCCAAAATAAAAGGAAATGAAAAAAAAAAAACTCAAGTTAATTTAAAGTCCTCCTATGACAATTTCAGAAAAATAAAAACTTTTAAAGTGGTGTATAAATTATGATTATGACATTTTTAACCAAAATCCCACAACCTAAATTTCTTAAAAAGCCATAATCTCCTCTACATGGGCGTGGCCATTGGTGCTGAGCTGAGTAGCTTTGCCCTCGATCCCCACTTTCTGCAAGATGCGTCTTGCATAGATGAAAAGTTTGACACAAGGGAGGGCCAAACGACACCGACTGACAGTCTCAGAAACAGTGAAAATTGTTTAAATAACTTGCGCAGCATATAAAAAGAATTGCCAGAAAGAAAGCTACTGTATTATTCACACCTAGTTTTCCAAATATGTGCAGCCAGCGCTGAACGACCCAGAGGAAGTGTTAAGTTTAGGATTACTGGTCACAATTAAGCTGTGTTCACACCGAACGTGATTCGGACAGTAGAGGCGGCCAGTTTCAACGTTAAGTCAATACTACAGATCATTGTGGAGTGTTTTGTGTTTGTGTATGTCTTCTGTGAATTTTCAATTTCCTGTATACTTTCTTTGGCATTCGGCGCAAACAGTAAAGTAAGAATTTCATTGTGCAGGGAAACCCGTTTCTTACTGTGCATATGACTATAAACCCTTTGAATCTTGACTGCAAAAACAGTGGACAGCTCAACCCACTGTTTCTCGCACTCCCAAATAGGAAGTACCATTGATTCCTGATACAGGCGCCGCCATGTTGAAACCACTCAACAATGATTGGCCCAGGTCGCTCTGAGTCATCTTATCTATGGCAACTACTGTCGCCATTGCCATACATACGATGACTCAGAGTGACTGGGACCAAAGTGCTTTCAACATGGCGGCGCCTGTATCAGGAAGCAATGGTGAGGGATTTTGCCTCATTTTGTGAGACCCAGAGGTAAGGAATTTTCAATGGGTGGGATCATACCTCGATTTGTCTATTGTTTTCACAGTCTATGGTCCAGGCCCGATCTGACGTCCAGCTGCACGATTTGCTGGACAGGTGCTGAGCAAAGGTCTGGCAGCAGCCCGATTTCAGCAGTGCGGCGTGATTTGGTACCCATCTGAACCCAGTTGGGTGAAGGCATGTACACCCTGGACAGTCTGTTGCAGGGCCCATGTAGCTGGAGCGATCGCGATCACTATGCCGGCTCCTGGGAGGCAAGCTGGCGTCCAGACAGACCTGCTGCAGGATGGGGAGCCAGCCTGCTCAGGCCTCCTCAACTTCATGTTATTTTTCTTATTTTCATCAAGGCAATAATAAAAAAAGGTCCCCTGATTTTATTCTTGTTTTAATTTTTACCCTTTCTGGTTAATGTGTAACAGAAAAGGCAAGAGGGAAACTGAAAGGACAGATTGTGTATTCTTTTTATTTATTTATTTATTTATTTATTTATTTATTTATTTATTTATTTATTTATTTATTTATTTATTTATTTATTTATTTATTTATATATATATATATATATATATATATATATATATATATATATATATATATATATATATATATATATATATATATATATATATATATATATATATATATATAATTGGTTACACGTTTTGTTTCATTGTGTCAAAAAATAGTGTTTACTCCAGCGTGGACAACAAAAGGCTATATTCATTGACCTTTTTTTAATAACAAAAATATTTCCCTGTACTGTGATACGAACAGAATAAATTGTTAATACAATAATCAGTAGGCGTCATGAAGGTATTTTAGGTTTTGTGTGAACTATATTTATCACGGTTAGAACAAAAATACATAATTTTCTACCCAACTTTGAAATGTCAAATGAACTCGGTGCCGATAAAACAAATAAACTTGCTGTTTACGCATTTGGTTATTTATTTTTTAATTAAGCGCTTCCAAAATATAGAAAGTCAAATTCTGACATATTTGTTAGATTGTTGCCCCAAAGCCACGGAAACAAACGATCACGGAAGTAGCAAACCAATTTCCTCTGGCGTTTTGTGGCAGCAAACGGGCGAGCCGATTGGCATTACGTCACTTCCTGAAGTTATTTCCATTTGTTTGTTGTTTCGAGAGCAAGCAGTAACCTGCTTCGTTACTTACCACAATATCCTCAGTTTTATCTCAATGTGATTTAAAGTGTGTTTTTTTCCCACTAGTAAAAAAAAAAAATTGAAGAAATTGCCTACTCTTAAACGTATGTTTTGTGGAGCGCTTACCAAACGTGTTGGCGTAAGCAAAGACAGGAAAACGTGCTCCTTGCGGTCAGAAGTAGTTGGCCGGCTAACGAAAGCTAGCTAGTTTTTACTTAATTGGCTAACTATTGTTAGCTACCTGGGTCCTGGTAGCATTAGTGTTGGTTTGTTGGGAGAATCTCTCGAATGCAAAAATAATGGAGTGCTCTCACCTAAGCCTGAATATAAGCTGTACCACTGATTCACCCAGATTCCCCAATGGCACACCGTCGTCCTGGTGTTGCAATGGTAAGAAAGAATGTTGCTCTTCCTTCACGTTACGAACACGAACCAGAGTGTAAACAGAGCTCGCGGCGTGATCACGATAGCATTAGTGTTAATCTTAAACATGCTGTGCTGAAGTCGACAACCGGAACCACAGGGGCAAATCAACATAATTATATTATCTCAACGCTGAACAAAAACACACTATTTAGTTAGTTTTCTTTTCAACCTGTAAACAGCAAAGTAGCGAAAGTAAACGTGATGTTTGTGCCCAGTGTGCAGGTCTAATAAGAGTCCTTGGATCTGCCTTACCTGTTTGATGGTGCATTGTGGGCGGTAAGTTGATTTCTTTGCTTTTCCCCGTCCTTCCTCCTCATCTTTGTCAGAATAGCCAAACTTGAGCAGTGTTTTATACTTGATGGTGTTGGTTTAGAGGAGTGATTCAGTGATGGTTAAGATCCATTTTTAAAAAAAAAGAAGAAGCAGTTATTCTGTCAGGTGTTGGGCTTAACTGTTGCAAGTCTCAGCTGGTTTAAAGTGAATGTCATTTTTATTAAAACACTTATAAACAACCTCAAATCTTTATGTGTGAAGTTACTAATTTATAGAGGCCTTAGAGTTGTTGGTTTTTTTTATATGTATATAAAATGTGTCCTACTTTTAAATTTTAATGGGAATCTTTAAAATAAATTACAGTGAAAATGTTATTCTGATCAAATAATATACTTGAGAATACATGTCTTTTTTTCTTTTATGTATGATTTGTTTCATTTTTTTTAAATATAGATATGTGAATGGACACGCGAAGAAACATTTTGAGGACAACCAAGGTCCTGGCTTTTGTCAAAGGAAGGGTGACAGGCAGGAGAAGGAGAAAACCCAGCATTCTCTGTGCATGGACTGTAGCAGCTTCAGTGTATTTTGGTAGGTTTTTGACATTTTTGTTTCATGCATTGGTGTCTGACAATGAGTTATATCGCCAGAGGAGACACGCCCGCTTGGGAAACCTTGCACACGGTGGTGGAGCGCGACACCATCTTGGTGAGGTCGACGGTGCCCACATGGCAATGATTTCTACAGCCTTTGTGGCACCTAACTAGTTTTTATATAATTTATATATATTTATGTTTATATATATTTATACATACATATATATAAATATATCATATATATGTATATCATTTATGTATATATATATATATATATCTCATTTGTTGTTGTTAATAAGGAGAAACAGGCAGCCTTAAAAGGTCAAACTTTAATGAAAAATGCATAGTTGCAGGACTTCTAACAAAAAACTATTATTACAAAAAAAATGTAAAAAAAATTTTTAGCATTTAGAGGTTTTAGACCTCTTTGACATGTAATTTTAATTATTTAGAAAAGCCCAACAATAAGTCAAAAGGAAGTCAATAATGATAATAAATAATAACAAAATATACATAAGTCAATAATTCTAATGATAATAATAAATCAATAATAAACACTACTAATAATAAATCAATAGTAATTCAATAATAATAATAAATGATAGGAATAAATCAATAATAAGTCAACAATAAGTCCAAAAGTTAATAACAGATTTACACTTTAAAAAAAAAAAGAAGAAAAAAAAGAAAGAAAAACAATAGATTGACTAATTCATGTGAGTGATCAATTTGGTGTTACACAGATGGTATGGTGTTGGGTTTCAAGCGAACAGTCTGGCCAGTCTTATCAAAATCTGTTTCCACAAAATGTTTTGAGCATAGCCAGACTGTATTACTAGTTGGTACCACAGTGATCCATCTGGGTTAGCTCTTTTGATAGCTAAGGCCCACATTTTCCTTAAGTCTGAATCCATTGGAAACCTGCAAGAAAAGTTCAGTCACTGAGTCAGAAATGTATAAATCTATATCGCTATAATAGCTTGGCCCTAGTATCCTGTATACTATAATATGTACATTTATGTCGACAGCAAATTATACGTACATTATCCCTACATGTTGATAATAGCCCTGCAGCATCATGCATGTCAATGTGTACTATTAATGATGCCCCTGCAGCATTAAAAGAAAAAAAATTATAATACTTACCTGTGAAATGTTATGCATTCCTACTACGTGGACTAATTTCTTCGATATTGGCAGTTGGAACCCCCACAATGAAGTGGCATTTTGCAAAAAATGTGTTCACGTGCATGTACTGCAGCAGCAAGGTTATTATAGTTAACGAAAACGAACGAAAAAACTAAAACTAGAACTGAAAAAACATTTTCGTTAACTAAAATAAAAATAAAAAGGAGAGTTTTAAAAAAAACGAAAACTAACTAAAACTGTTTGTTGTGTGTATAAAACGAACTGAAACTAAATAATATCAACCCCAAAAAATACTTCGTTTTTGTCTTTGTTAATACATAAGTCTTTTGGGTTGAAATAAAATCTATTTACTTCACGCTGCTAGTTTTACTGTGTATTTGACCCCTACGGCATCACGTTGTCTGTGACGTCACATGATGTCTGTCAGACACTGCCGGCTAGCGTGGTCATAGACATTTACATGAGCGTGATGGCTGCATTAAAAGTTGGGAGAAAGCGGGAGAGTCCTATTTGGGACTTTTTTGACTATAACAGCGTCGAAAACTAAAGTAAGTGCCTTGTAGTCGAAGCAGGAGACAAAATTTGTGGAACGCTCCTCAAAGGGAAAAACCCTACGAATCTAAAAGTACATTTAAAAAGCGCACACAAAAACGCAAATCAACAGTACCTAGACAAGCTAGCCTGTCGCCCGCCCTCCCCCGAAAAAGAAGCGAGAGCAGATAACGTAATGCTGTTATCGGCTGTTATATTTTAATTTAAGGATGGTTGTCCTTGTGTCCTCTGAATAATAAGTGTTTCAAAATGTATCTTTGGTTGAGTTTTTATTATACAATACTTATTCCGGTGATTTTGAATCATGCACCTGACAAATATCCTAATTTACAAAAAAAAAAAAAAGAAGAAACTAAAACTAATAAAAACTAAACTAAAACGAAGCAATTTCAAAAAATAAAAACTAATAAAAACTAGTAAAGCTGCCTCTAAAAACTAATTAAAACTAAATAAATTTAAAAACAAAAATTCAAAACGAAATAAAAACTAAAACTAATAAAAAATCCGAAACTATTATAACCTTGTGCAGCAGTGAAATTACCTCACCAAGATGGCGGTGCTCTCCTCCCATGAGGAACCATGTGATTTCTCCTCTAGCGATATAACTCATTGGTGTCTGATCTCAAGAGACATTTCAAAGCTTTATGTATTTAAAGGACGAATTTAAGCATTTTCAAATATTTGTTTAGTTTTTTGTTCATACTACGGTAAAACATGGCAAAATATATCATATATGTTTCCCACAAAGGTTTCAGGTGTGTAAATAGAGCATTATTGTTTTTATAATAATGCTCTGTATCAGTGATTGTTTTTTCTAGTTACAGATGTGATGACTTTGTTGTCAACGACACGAAGCTTGGACAGGTTCAGAAGCTGAGGGAGCAGCTACAGAGTTTAGAAAAGTAGCAACACATTTCCAAAATAAATAATTGTATTTTTAATTTTTTTATCATTATTATTCTGTATTTACCGTTTTGATGTTTGGTGTTGTTGCAGTTCTTTACTTATGGGAGACCGACAGAGGAAAAGGAAGTTTCAGGAAAACTCGGCTTCAGATGGAAAGCTATTAAAAGACGGTGTAAGTTCTGCTTGAATGCTGTTTGATTTCCTAAATATACACAATTCTTCCTTTGTTCTTCTTCTCCCACAAATGTTGATTGGAAAATATTCATCTGCTTCTCAATCATTTTTCTTGCAGGAAAATGTGGCTCTAGGTGCAACAGGTCTGCGGAATTTGGGCAACACGTGCTTCATGAATGCCATTCTGCAGTCTCTCAGGTAAACTCCAAACTGAGGCCAAGTATGTGGGTGGTAGACTGGGATTGCAGCCGGAATCAGTAGCTCATCCCCTGTGGATTCAGGGCCCCGCGACCAGTCATCCTTTATTAATACAGTATGGGGCACACAGGGGGATTATAGAGACTGCTTGAAACAAGACCAGTTTTGTCAGCGAATGCATTTACTCCGTTGTATTTTCTTTTTTTTGTGTGTTTAGTTCAATCCAAGTAAATGTTGCTTAACACAAGCATTGATCTCATTCTTAATTTATTTTCTTGTCAAATTAACTCATGTATTTTAAAATCATCAAGAGATTTATTTCAATAATCCAAATGCAATGTATTTGGATTATATTGGAAGAAGTCAGAAATTAAAAATGATTCATTCAAAGCAGAAAAATGCTGCAAACTGGATGCTTTTGTTTTGAAAATATACAGCTGCCTGACAAGTCATCTGTTTACATATCAACTCAGTAAAGCCACATCTTTATTATGGTAAATGTTTTAAAGGTTAAAATCCACATGTGTTTAAATGTTCTTTGTGTTTTGCAAAATATAATCAAGGTGTTGGATGTCAAATTGGTGACTTCTTAATGTGTTTGCTTGACAGTAACATCGAGCAGTTCAGCTGTTACTTTAAAGAGTTGCCTGCAGTTGCTCTGCGCAGTGGTAAGACTGCAGGAAGAAGGATGTACCACACCCGCAGCCAAGGGGACAACAGTGTGTAAGGTCCTCTTCTGACGGAGGGAGAATTTATGGGCATTAGTCTGGCATTGAACTCTGCTATTGTATAATTTACAAGTCAGTTTTTTCTTGGTGTGTCCTACTTTTTGTCTGTAATACACCATAGTCTTACTTTGATCACTAAGGGTCTTGATCTGTTAAGATAGGGGGGTAAAGTATTATTGTTTGAAAGAAGGCTGCCTTTTCTGGTCTTACTTTCCGTCAAACAGGTCTTTGGTGGAGGAGTTCAGGAAAACTCTCTGTTCTTTGTGGCAAGGAAACCAGACTGCCTTCAGTCCAGATTCCTTGTTCTATGCCATTTGGAAAATCATGCCAAGTTTCAGGTACAAGTGCGCCGTTTCCTCCCAACTTAACCATGAATGTACTGTAGGTGCCACGTACCCCAGACCGATGTCTTTACACATGTGTAATTCAGAGCTGCTTTGTTTGACAGAGGCTACCAACAGCAGGATGCCCATGAGTTCATGCGCTACTTGCTGGATCATCTCCACAGGGAGCTTCAGTACAGCCGCAACGGGGCGTCGCACCCAGTCTCTCCTCAGGATGGAGTCAGACTCTCATCTGCTGAGGGAAAATGTTGCACGTGAGCCAATCTAACCTCAAAGCAACTTATCTGTTTGCCTGTTTTTGTAGCTCTGTTTCATGCCACTGTGCACAAGTTGATTTTGTGTTTCATGACTGCTTATTTCTCATATATAATATAATAAAATATAATATAATAAAACTGTTTTGTGCCCTTTGGTCTTTACAGAAACGGGGCTCCCAGTGTCGTCACATCTATTTTTGGTGGTTTACTTCAAAATGAAGTGAACTGCTTGATTTGTGGAACAGAATCCCGGAAGTTTGATCCATTTCTTGGTAAGACATCTAAAGTTTAGAAATAGAATAGAATGGCTTTGTTGTCACTATAAACATGTACAATTCGCATCACACGCGCATACAGTGAAATGAGAGCCGCTCACTGTTCAGTGCAAACATGCATGAGAAAAATAATTTCACAAAATAAAATAATTTCCCAAAAAAGAAAAGTACAATTTATAAAAATGTACAATAATTATTTTTTTTGCCGAGGAGGTTTTACTTTCAGCCAAGAGGTAGGTAAAGATAAAAACTGCTATGCCCATGATAGCAGAGATATATTAAACTGAAGTACAGAGTAAGTACAAATAACAAAATAAGTACAAAGAACAAAAAAAAGCTCATTTCCTTTTTTGAGCATGGTGTAAGCTCTGTTTCTGCCATTATTTTTCCAGATTCTGAGGGCATGCAAGTGTCATGTATATTCACATGAAGAATGTTTTTTCTTTTTTCTGTTTTGGACTCAGATCTGTCCTTGGACATTCCCAGTCAGTTCAGACAAAAGAGAAGCAAAGACCAGGAGCCAAGCCCAACATGCACCCTGCGTGGTAGTTTTTCTAACTTTTTTTCTTATTTTTGTTGCTCTGTTCTTTTGATATTTTAAAGCAAAATTCATGAATATATTTGGTAAATGTTGTTTTTAGACTGCCTATACAGCTTCACTGATCTGGAAGAACTTGATGAGACAGAGCTGTATTATTGCCATAAGTGTAAAAAACGGCAGAAATCGACAAAGAAATTTTGGATCCACAACCTACCTAAGGTAAAAGAAAACCAGCCTTGTTTTATTTGAGTACGAGCAGCTGTGTATTCAAAATATTGTTTTCATTTGTAGGTTTTATGTCTGCACCTAAAGCGATTCCACTGGACGGCCTTTTTGAGAAACAAGATTGACACTTATGTGGAGTTCCCACTGAAAGGCCTGGACATGAGGGGCTACTTACTCGAGGTGGGCTTGGACGAGAACAGAAGTTGATCAGAACCTTTCACTGTTCTGTTATTCATCCTTTTGCTAAAAGATAGTTTACTTGGCGGCTGACCAGCACAACCACTAAAACTGGTCTGATGTCAACAACAACTGACTCTAGGCGTAAAAGTGCAACTATTGTAGTTTACAGAGGTCGTAACAACAGAAAAAGGGGGATTGGTACAAAACAAGATGTGATTTATTGACATATACGTATATATTTTTCAGAAACACCAGCTTTAACTATAGGTATGTTTACACATTTTTACACAGATAAACCTGCAGAAAACTTGAACTCCTCATACTTAATGTGGGCTAAAGATTGTATGAAGACTGAAACATTTTCCAAATCCTTGGTGGAATATTTTTTTTTGCCTCTGCTCATTACAACCCAGTCTTTTTTTTCCAGCTTCATGCCTTTTGAAGTAAAGTTTTTGTTTGAGAACTTAAAACAGAAGAAAAGAACCAGGAAGCAAAATATGAGGAACATCCTGGAGTGTCCTTATATGTAAACCCTGAGAGACGACTAAAATATATGCATTTAAATTTACACACTTCAATTTCATATATCTCTACATTTAATCAAAAAAATATTTGATAATTGAAAGTTAATTATGAATCCGCATTTGTGAATAATAAAAAGGAAATCTTAAAAGCTAAAATTCTTGGCGTGTCCATTTGAAGATGATTTAGTGGATGAAGAAGCTCAGATAATACTTTTTTCACCATGAGAGGGTGATAAGACCACATATGGATGTTGGAAAGATACATTTTATAAGTTGTATATATATGTATATATACACACACACACACACTTACATCACAATATAATTGGAAGTTAGATCAGAAATTCGTGCGTTTGTTCTGTCCGTTCTTTTTCTCCAAGCAGAAACACTTTTTTTTTTTTTTTGCTGATGCAGCCGTAAGACTTTTTTGATGGACGTATAATCTTCATATGCTGTCATTAAAATCTCCGACTCCGTCTCGCTAAAGTGTAGCGCTCTTTTTTTTTCTCCACGCGTTTCCATGGTGACTCCGGAAATCGGCTATCTATTGAGGATGTCTTTATGTACTTGCTGTGCACGCGCATTAACCCAGGGTTACCAAGTTGAGCGTAATTACGCTAACTCATATCCAGTCTTTTGGAACCAACATACCCAGAGTAAGCAAGTTCAGGCGGATTTCAGCCAGAGTTCAGGGTTAAAGTCAGGGTAGTTTAAACATGCTTTCTGGAATACCCTCCAGGGCAGTGATTGCAAGCTCAAAGTTAGTTAAATTGAATGACCTTTACTGCAGTTACAATAAAACATCCACAAAAATGTATACTATTAAGTTGTTTTAGATGGGTTTAGTGGTTACAGCCTAACTCCAGGTTTAAACTTCTGATTTTCAGTTCTAACAAGGACTACATGACATATTTTTTGAATATCCTAATAAATTTGACTTATTGTAACTTTTGGAAAAAAAAATTCTCTGATGCATACATTTTTAAAAGGCCATATTTGAAACTAATGTGTTTGAAGAAAGCTGTTTCTACAAATTCACTATTTTGTGTTTCTTTTTTATGCCGTTAGCCAGAGAATTCCTTACCAGGGAGTTGCCTGTATGACCTTGTGGCTGTTGTGGTCCATCATGGATCCGGGTGAGAAGATACATTTGCTGCTGTTTGGCTTTAAATTTTAAGCTGTATTATGTACGTTTTTTATGTGCTTTTTTTCCCATATCTTACTGGTAAAGGAATTACTTGGATGAACTTTATTATGCTGTTGGTTGAAATGTGGAAGCTTTTTTTTTTTTTTTTGATGAACTCAGTCCCTTTACAAAACCAGAAGAGCATAATTTAATCCAAATTGACCAGTCTGTGAGCTGTGTTCATTCAGAAAATCATTGTTAAAACATTTCAGACCCAATTTAGTCAAAAGGTTTTGGGAACAGCTGCAGTTTAACATTTCATGCAGACAGTGAATGCTGATTGGCCTCAGACTTGAGTCCTTGATAATTGAGTTAAGTTTAAGATGTTGCTGTTTTAGCTTTGGCCTCTGAGTGGCAGTGTTGTGCTGCTGCTTGGTGGTCAAACGACATTAGAAGTCCTGTTAGCACAGGAGTAAGAAACCTTGACGTGATGCGTGTGTTCACAGGGTTGGATCGGGGCATTATACAGCATATGGCAGCCACGAGGCCTGCTGGTATCACTTCAATGACAGCACAGTGACTCTGACCAATGAGGACACGGTGAGGAAGGCCAAGGCCTACATACTCTTCTATGTGGAGAGGACTGCTGAAGTTCCCTCAGACAAGGTTGCCGCAGACGGGGCGGCGACGGGCGATCCTGACGTGGACGAGGCACCGACACACAGTGTTTCATTTGAAATGAACCCTCAGGCCAACAGTGCAGCAGATTCGGCACAGACAGACATGGCTTTAACGGACGCAACTGCTGCACACATTGATACTTTGGAGGAGGAATGTGCCAAGCCATGGCAGGTTTAAAGGAGGCTCCAACAGAAGAGCCGAGCTTAGATCAGACTGGAACAGAGGAGACCCTCCAAGTTCTAAAGACGGTTGCACCATGATTCTGTCAGACTTCACTGAATTATGTCACTTTGGTTTTTCCTAAACCACATTTTAAGGTTTTTTACAGTATTTTATCATTGTCATAGTTAATCTTCCAGTTTAATGTACTGCATCTCTTGTGTTTATTGCTTAAAAAAGAAAAACATGTTTAACTTGCTGCTTCTAATTGTTGTTTCTGTTTAGTTTGTCTTTAGATTTTTTTCTCAAAGACTTCCTCTGCTGAGGTAGATGTTTGTGTATTGGATTTCAAAGGTGATTGTTAAAGGTAATTATGTCGAGACTTAGTTTTGTTAAATCTCTGTCTGTCCAATGTGTAGAGGACGGAGTCGTTGTGTCAAAGAGGGTGTTTTTGTAACAGTTCTTTGCCTTCGTGTCCTTTTTTCTTTCAGTTTTCTTCTAAATCTGTATATTCCACAGTAGAAACCGTGGTTTTGTTTTCCAGTTACTTGAGGACTCGTAGTGTTGAGCTGTTATAGCAGGGGATCATGAACCATGAAAAAACTTTCCAACATTGTTTGTTCGGTTTCACACAAGCGAAATATCATTTTATCATCTAAAATGGGCATTCAGAGCATATAATAAAAATAAGCAGGTGTTAACATGACAAAATTAAGAGGAATATTCAGTTTTTAATTTTGAAGGCATCTTTCTATGAAGCTCAAGGTTAAATAAGCCAAAATGATTTATAGTAGGTGCCAGATCACATGGAAGAAACAAATGTGTTTTAGTTGCTGAAAGGAACAAAAATCCTTTTAACCACCAGGTGCTAACATGATTTTTTTTGTCATTTAATGTGAGCAGGCTTGTTACTGGATTGTAAGGAAAATGGCACAAATTGTGCAGCCATAGAGCCTCATAAGGAGCACTTGTGCAAAATCTTTTCAGGCCCTGAATTATTTTTTTCTCAGTCATGCAGGAATAGGGGATTGCCACAATAACCCTCCACAGATTCAAGATGTTCTGTACAAATTGCAAAACATTCAGATGTGAATGAAAAACACTCCTCGATACACCGAAGCCCAACTTAAGAGAGCAGAGCATATTTTCTTCTGAGCCTTATGTGGTGTTTTTCATCTCCCTCTTCATGAAGATCCAGACGCACGCACGTATAGTGCCCCTTGAGACACGACCCAACCAGAAAGCTCCTCACCCTCCCCTGCAAGAACAGGCACTCCTGTATGCAGAGGAACAGCTGCTGTTCATTGTCCCCTCACAGGTGCCTGTTAGCTCACTACTCTGTCCCCATTAATGGCACAAGTAGCCCTTTTTTCCCACCTCCCCTGCAGAATGAATCCGTAGTAAATGATGCGCTCGCATTGCCTTCTGTGTAGCAGCAGAGGCTGGTTTTGAGGGTACGATGACATGGCGAGAGCCACAGAACAGGACGTTATCCTTGAAACTGGCATTCCCTTTCCACCCTGCTGCTGCTGCTTCTCACTGAGATTGCTGCTGAGCAGAACGGGACATTCTCTCAAAGGAATGCATACGACAGTATTTTGCTTTTACTCGTCAGTATTTCCTCCCTGCAGTGGAGGAGAAAACTGTGCTGTGTTGACAGAGACAAATGCTGACTTTCAGTATTCTATTTTTTGCTGTACTTAGGTCTTAGACACCAACTTTTTATGAGCATGCTCCTCTTGAATCATAAACTTTTGAGACCCATTGTAATTAGGGGTGTGACGACTAATCCACTAAATCGATGAATCAGTTTATATTCCTACAATCCAACCTGATCAATCTATTTGAGGCAAATTTTAACATTATTAAACCATTTCAAATTGGAATAAATTTATTATATCGATATTGGAAAATACTATTTGCATTGAGGCACAGTAGGTTTATTTTGCTATAACGTAAAAACCATCAAGTGCATCACAGCGGACAAACAACGGACGTATGATCAGTCCATGTGACGTGTGACCAAACAGTTTGGTAGAATATTCTAATAATGTTCTGTTTGTATTAGAAATACCAGGAATCTGGAAAACTTCACCTGCACTCTTCAGTTCCCAAGTGTTTATGTCTGAGTCACACTGTTTGAACTTTTAAAGATGTCCTGGATCGGTTGGACAGGATGAGCGGTTGGGTGCAGTGGTTAGTGCTCTTGCCTCACAGCAAGAAGGCCCTGATTCAACTCCCACCTGAAACAGAATCACAAATGGGGGACCTTTCTGTGTGGAGTTTGCATGTTCTCCCCATGCACGCCTGGGTTTTCTCCAGGTACTCTGGCTTCCTCCCACCGTCCAAAAACATGCTTCATATGTTAATTGGTTACTCTAAATTGGTGTATGTTGTTGTGGCCCTGTGACAGACTGCCGACCTGTCCAGGGTGTACCCTGCCTTCACCCACGAGTGGTTCCAGCAGCCCCATGACCCCGAAAGGGACAAAAACAAGTTAAGAAGATGAATGAATGAGTAGATTGTAGGTCAGTGAATCAGATTGTTCCAAATGAACCAATATCAACTGTGAATCGTATCAGCAACCACTAATTATGATGTGAATTGAATCGTTAAAATGTATTGTTACTCCCATTATTGTAAATATTTTTCATAGAAATCAACACCACTTTCATGTGTTTTTTTAGGTTAAAATCAAGTCCAATAAATAAAGAACGGCAACCTTTTTTTCAAGAAATGTGCATCTTTTGTGCCTTGTATAATGCTTGCAAAAGTCTCATGTAATCCAGTTTTTGAAAAATATACTTTTTTCAGCACTAAGTGTTTCCATTTGGTTCTGAAATGATGAAAAACATCCTCTTTTTTACAGCAAACAGCTGGTTCTGCCAAAGCACATGCACACAAAAGAAAGAAAATCTGACTTACAGCTGTACCTTCAGATATGTTCTCCCTTCATTGAAAAGTAAGGTGATAATTGCAGTTTGAAGTGGATTTTTGCACAATTTGTGAGAAAAATAAAGCCAAATAGCAACACAATTTTGATAGGGTAGTGGTTTTGACCAAGTCCCATCACGGCACAATGAACTGAGAATATGAAAGGTTTCTATTACACTGGATGCTGGAGGTGTTTCTCCTTCTGTGTCTTGTTTCTGCAAAGTAGGCCAGGAAAGTGTAAACATCTGGTTCTGTCCAGTGCTTGCTGCCTGTTGAGAGCCATGACAGATGGCAGGGGAGTGTATGCCACAAACGCTTCCATCGCTAACCGTACGACAGTTGTCCTCCCAAAATAGCTTTCACTCCGCGACCTTATATGTACAGGCCTTCGGCGTGTGCCTGAGGGGGGCATCATGTATCTAGGCCACACAATACAGGCTCTTGGCTCATTGTTGGCGTCCTCCACAAGGCCTGTGGACTGCCCTGGGGACGAGGCCTCTCAGTGCTCCTCTGGATTACTCACCATGCATCTCACAGAGCTCAACCGCGAATGTCTCCTCCACCTTTTCTCCTTCCTGGACAAGGACAGCCGCATGACTCTGTCCTTCACCTGTCGTCAACTGAGAGAAGTCTTCCTGGACCCCTGCCTGTGGAATCTGCTCCACTTCAGCTCTCCCTGTCAGCTCCGAAAGGACAACTTTGTGCTGGGACCCTCGCTGCGTTGCTTGAGTATATGCTGGTACTCCAGCAGGGTCCTGCAGGTTTGTAACATTGAGGACTGGTTGAAGAGCTCCTTTCAGAAGGACATCTGCAGCAAACATGAGAAACTGGTCAGCACTTTCCTGTCCCAGGTCTGCTATATGTGAGTGTCTGTGTGAGATTATCTTGCGGTAGGAAAACTGACAAAACATATTTTTTATATATCGAAAGTGATCTGACAAGATAACAGAGCATTTCATGCTAAATATGCCATGATCTTACCATTAAAGCGATCCCCTGTGGATGTGTGATGTAAACACAGATGAAGTGTAGAGTTACTCTACAGTCTGCCGCTTGTGTTCTGTTCCAACATTCAACAGGAAGTTTTAAATGCCGCTTTATAGTTGGATTCAACACCAGTTTTGTCTCTTCACTTTAACCTGGAACACTGGAAAAAGAAAATGGTTTTCACCTCCCTGTTTACTCCAACTGCCATGTTCAGCTGAAGGCAGCGTGCACGGAACCAAATCATTGGAAACAGATGGTGAAACTTGCAACTGGCTTTTGAGACTGAAAAATTGCACATCTGTAGGACATGAGACTAATTCTATTAGCTAACACAACTGTGGGCACAAATTATATTTACCGAGGTACGTGACATTTGGGTTTGATAGGCCATTGAAACCTCGCTGTTATGGCTCTGGGCCCTGTGTGCTGCCGACATGCAAGGAATCAGTTTGGAGAGGCGTTATGAGGTCTCTGGATAATTTCTTTGGGGGCAGGCAGTAATAACTGCTGATGTGAGGGACCCAGCCCCACCGCAGCTGGCCAGCAGACGAGGAGGGGATTTAGGGTTGGCTCTGAGGCTCAGTGTACGACCCGGTGCGCATTTACTGAATTTTTGAAACTTGAGCTGTGAGACACGGGAGCCGGGAGATGAGTCAGAACCAGCACCTCCTACTTTTCCAAGGGCTTGTGTTTCAGCGTCTTTTTAGACACAAGCATTGCATACTGATAAAGAGGGAGGGAAGCAGCCGCACGTGACGGAGTGGGAGGCGACATAGAGAAGCTGTGGGGGTGATAAAGAGTCATTTGGCCACAGACGCTCCCACTCAGCTGCAGAGTGGAGATTTATGCAGGCAGGTGGAGCCTACAATTGGCTCTTTGTTGCTGTTGGAGGAATGAACATGTGCTTGTGTCTCTGCCTGCCTCTTTAACTCTGACGCCAAGCTCACGTTTATCTTTATCGTCATGGAAAAAAAAAAAACATACCATGTATGTGTGTGTTGTTTGAAATGCTCTACCCATTCAAAGAATGACTTGTAAATACAGAATCATAAGGACACGTGACACACAACAGGTACTGGGAGACATTTAGATTTGATAGTTTAAGTGCATTTATTCCACACTTTTATGAGGAAATGTATGCGTGAAGCATAAAAAACAACCCCTTTGTTCATTGTATATTTCCCCTTCATCTAGAAAGTGAATTCTTGCTGAAAAATCTCTTTAAAACATCTCATCAGTGCAGTTGCACCGTTCATCTCATTTCAGGGTTCACTGAACTATTTGACCAGACAAAATACATGTTGTGAGGACCAACGGGTGATTAGAGACATGATTATAGGTTGGTGTTATGGTCGTTTTGTGGCATCCACCGGAGAGCAGACTGCCCTCTCAGCTGTTTAGTTCAGATGTGAACTAAGTCATGTCTCAAATACAAATGTTGCCAGAAAACAATGGATTTTCTCTAACCCCTGTGCAGAAAATGATGGGGGGAAAAAAATTTACTTTGAAGGAACATGAACACCATTTTAATGATAAAACTTACAATCTAGTCAAACTTAGGTGTAAAAAAAATTAGAATTGACATTGTGAGCAAAGGTGAAAAGTAATCATATTTATTAATTATTATTCATGATCTCCATTCAAACTATACAACCATTACACTACTGTTACTGTATATACAGTCAGTAATACAATGCTAGAACGCAAATGAGCCATTTTTTATTCATCTCCCTTCTTCTCATATTGCTAATGTTAATTCTCCCATAAGTGATTGAGTTCATGCAGCCGAGCAGCTGCGCACATGGATTCACTGTGCTGCTGCTGCCTGTTCACGGGTTACTGGGGTACAACCCTTGCAACACTGGAATAGATTTGGCTCACATGTGGCGAAGTGGAAAGATTATGTAAGTCTTTATGTAATCTGCATCAGCCAACATGAATGAAATCACCTATGGGTTTTCATCTAAGTGTCTGCCTCCTCAGCAGTGCTGGCCTGCCAATACGCTGCAGTCTACTCTTGGTGCATTCCATAAAATAAAATAGCATCTTACTGCTCTTCTTTCCTATAACATCTGAGGAGAGCTTTGCCCTGTCATGCTGCAAGTTATTCGGCATCGTCAAAGATAATTGATCTGAACAACAGCACTTAAACCGCCTAATCTTGGTAGACTTTCAGATCGGGGAAAGAAAGGATGACTCGGGCCTCCCTGCTGTTAACTGGATCAAGTTGCTGTGTCATGTTCCAGCCTTTCAATGGTTTTTGTTTCATGCAAGGCTTTGATCAGGCCCAAATGACTCCTCTTTTATTTTGTTCAGTTAAAACGTTTAGATGAATCACCTGCACACTCCAAAAAGCATTGTTTACTTAGGATTTTACAGGCTAATCCCTTCTGCACTGCAAAGTCTGGTGACTAGTAACATCTCTTGCCTTCAGTATTAAACCTGCTTTGTTTGAATTGGCTATTGATTGCTTTCTGTGCTCCAGGTGCCCCAATCTGCACTCACTGACGCTGTCCGGCTGTGCGCACATCACCGACCAGGATGTGATCTCTGTGCTGCAGTGCTGCAAGAGACTGCGCAGACTCCACCTGGAGAACTGCGTCCGCATCACCGACTGCTGCCTGCAGGGTGTGGAAGCACACGGCGACAGCCTGGAGGAGGTGAAGGTGGACTTCTGTAGGAACATCACACAGGCAGGGCTGCAGAGCTGTAAGCTGATGAGGCCGGCCATCCGGCTGAGTGCAGAAAGGAGTGCTGATATGATTCCTGACAGCGAACCTGAGGAGAAGGCACCCCTCAGGAAGTCACTGCAGAAATTTCTGCATTTTTCCTGAGAGGAAACTGCACAAACCAGGACCACAAGAACAACAACATTCTAGGAATTGAATGCATATTTTTTGGGTCATATTTATTTGTTTTTTTATACTTAAAAGTGTACTTTTACTGCTGTTTCACAGACTTTCTATTATTATACAAAAGGTATGAGTCTTATCAAATCTGTTCTTATCTTTGCATTTTAAGTAACTTTCAAAAGGAATTCTGTAATTTGCTTTATATTTTTCAAGAAAAATATGAAATATATTTTTATTATTTAACTCACTTTTAAATACTAATTGTTTTGACAAACTACAGTTTTCTTATTTTTGTGGTGTTATGCATCAGACCAGTTGTTGGCAAAAGAAGTCAGATAACCTGTTAACACAAAAAATGAATTAAGTAATACCGAAATAAAAGAAAATTTAAAGTAAATTTCTACATGAATATTTTTAATAAGCAGTATAGAATTAAAGCATAAAACAACAAAGTGTAATGTCATGTTTTATGGTTTAGGCCATGTGACACTTAATCCAAATTAAATATATTTTTTCTGTTGTTGATTTTTCTGTAAAATTCACATTACATAACAAGAATCAGGAGGAAGCAGCTTGTTACAACAATTTGAGGTAGAGGTACTGCCACTAATAATGATGAAAATACTGATGCTGATAAGGTTTAATAATTTTTTCCTAGTAATTTTAGCAGAAAATTTCAAATTAACACTGCATAAATAATCTTGTAAACAGTGAAATTCCAGTATATGTCCAGTGTTCTTCAAGTCGTTTTGGTTATTTGTTTTTTATTTAGTTTATTATGACGTGATTTACATTACATAAACCCTCACAATTTTTGCTTTGCTTTTACTGTGAAATGCACAGAGCTCTCATGCAGTAAGTAGAGCATAAACTACATCAGGCTGTATGAACTGAATGTTAATCAGTGTTTATGACTTCAGTTGCGACTTTTCTGTTATTGTGACCAAACAGGTTAATTTTGGTTTCATTACAAAACAAGAGTTTTGTTGAACTTCTGTGGTATTTTGTATCCTTGTGGAAATTAAAAGGGCTTTCTTCTGGTGGTGCTATCGTTGTGGCTTTCTGTTCGCTGCGTGACCTGTCAGAACATGTCAGCACTAAAGTTAACTGTAAACTGTTATTTGCTTCAATGGGGAAATTTTTAAGGTTTTTCCTGCTGGCAATTGTGAACATTTAGGGTCCAAACCATCAATCTAGGAGGGAAAAAAAGTCTTGTCTAAATTATGGCATCTATAATTTTGATCTAGGGATGAGACATGTGACAGTCACCTTTTTCTTATTTCTGATGTTCACATCAGAAAAACATTTTTTTTCATTCAGTGATGTCAGTAAGCCTATCAAACACTTCTAATGCTAAAACATCAGATTCCATATGCAGACAACACTTTGCTTCAATTAAATTTCTGAATTTGAAAAAAAAGCAACAACTCTAAAACACGCTAACAGGAAAAGTTCCTGCAGCTTTCTTGCTTTACTCTTGACTGCTCATCACTGATTACATTTAGTGATCTTATGCTTCAAAACAGAGACCCTAAACAATAAAATTCATACAATTTGTGTTAACAGAGAGGCTCCAACTTAGCAGAGGTTTAAAGCTAAGTTTGCTAAACTACTTGCCTATTGTTTGCCACAACTAACAATAGAAATCCATTAAAAAACATCCATAAGAGGATGTGAGACATCTTACCACGTGTGAAGTCTTGTGTGATTCATAATTTTCTCAACTATTAATTATGAAAAGTTTTAAATCCTTGTTTTTAATCCCTCTTAAAAAAAAACACTTCAACAATTGACTTTGTTTTAATAGAACAGACACAGCCCCTGGTATTAATCTGTTGTAATCTAATCCAGTCCCCTGAGTAATTTTCCTTCACTTGTGAAAATGCAAAAAATATCTGTAGTATCCTCTGGAAAGATGTTTATATCAGTTGATCAATACATCCTTACATGTGTGACTTCATCTGTGCCTTTCCAGCTGATCTCCACACCAATCATTAAAATGTCCCCTGTTAACGTGGAACCATGTTTTTGATGTATTAGTTTCTTTTCACTGACTGCTACGTTAACACAGACACTTTTCAAATTTCATTTGGCACTCATTCACCTCTCGCTGACTGCAACTCTCCATTCTTGCTTTATTTATCAGACACTGAGTGTTCTAGCCTAGAACTGGTGGCAGGATGTTCAGCTTTCAGGGGTGTCCCCTTTAGAGCCAATTGTCTGTCTGGGTGTGAAATGTCAATTCTCTTCTATGCTTTTAAAAATATATGTTGGTGCAAATATTTTTGGAAAACATATATTTGTATGAATCCATTTTTTAAACTCATTTAAGCTCTTTTACAATATAAAATGCTCTGAATTGTTTTCCTTTTATTCAACACAAATGTGTGGTATTCTTTCATTGAAAAGTTCTGAACAGAAGCAAAGCCCTTCCAGCTCAACAGAACTGAGAGATTGAGTTGTAAAAACACAACCATATCAGTTGTCAAGCAAAAATCTAGATGTCTCACGAAGGTCAACCGCTATTTATAGCTGGAAAATGCAGCCGTCGGTCTAGCAGGCAGAAATCTCAGAAGATGCTGCTATTTACCCTGAAGCCTTTGCTACGTGGCTGTAACATCAAAGTTCAACTGGACCGTCACCAGAAAAAGATATTCTTAAGGATAAAGATGTCCACAGCTTTTTTGAACATTATTTTCTTAATTCTGCTTCAATTTTGTATTCCATTTTGGGGAAGAAAAAAAAAATAATATATATATATATATATATATATATATATAAAGTGTAATTTTAGACAATTTGACCTGATTCTGTGTTCCATTTGCACTCATTGATTTCTGTGAGTTTTATTAAGCTTATAAAAAACAAGTATTACATAACTGCTATTTCTGTCTATAAAAAACAGTCAGACAAATCCTCTTCAGCTATTTATCACTGAGTTCTTTTTTAAAATGTTGACAAGGACACTTGTGTGTGTGTGTGGAGGGGGGGGGGTGTAATTGCAAGTGTGTGTGTGTGGCCATGCATGTCCTGTCATGCACATGTTTAGCAATGTGCTTTGTGTGTGCCTTATATAAGCTCTGCATTCGTGGCACACAAGGGTTGTTTTGACATCTCTTGGTGCACACATTTTATACCTCTTCCTTCCATTTCTTCCTTTTTGAGTAGCTGTGAGTTCTGCTCCTGCATCATCTCTAGCCTTTGCATCAAAGGGCGGCGTTTGGGGACGGCGTTGGTGCATTTGAACAACTCCCTTTTTTTCCTGTCACTCACTAAATTTTGTCTGAGATTCAATCAGTCTTGATTAAAAACAATGCTTACAAAGGGGTGGCAGGGTTTAACATGATAAAAAAAGCAGCGAGACATCAACATTTATGATTTATTACATCCTAAAAAAATCTGTCCATCGAAGTAATAAAAATTTCTGAGTGGCATTCAGTACAATAGCATCATACAACACATTGTTATTTTCCTCAGGCTGCGGCCACAAAAAAGTGAGCAAAATTGGAAGCAAATCGATCCCTATTTTGACATGTGAATGAGGCAGAAGCCAGATCAGACTGGTTTCTTTCCTGTCTTTAGTAGATTGTGGTCAACAGCATCAAGCTGAAGAATAAAATATGATACATGTTGTGTCCATGGAAACCTTCAGAGCCAAATGCTTCCATGTTTTTTCTTTTTTGGGACAGACCACAAACAGCTTTTCTATCTTTCAACTGCATGTTTTAAGCATAAGTTGTCCTTGCAACATATGCCAACTTTGTGTGGTACATTTACATGTCAGAACTTCATGACTGCTGCCAGCCTCTGTCTTTGAAGATAGCGTGGTCTTGTGTTTCTGTAGACAAAGCAGACCAGCAGAGACAAAACATGTCTGAAGTGACTTTATGGCAGGAAAAATCTTGGCTAGTGGCTGAATCCCATGATCTGGTGGCATAAATCCCTTCTGCTTCTGTACATCCCACAAAGACTCACAACATATACGTACGCCTTAGTGGGTCTCAGTGACGTGCGGTGGGATTAACGGCTGGTGAGGCACTGACGTCATCAGTCAGATTTACAAACATATGAACCATACTGAGAAACTTCCCTGAATCAGTTCTTCATCTTTTATACTTTTGTAAATTTTCCCGTGAATTTTGGAACCAATTAGAATGCTTTGTAAACAGCAAATTAAACTGTAACATTGTTTTAAATTTGAAACAAATAGTCGCATATTTTAATTCGGATGTTAAAAAAGTAGAAAAAAGTATTAATTTGTTACTTCTCGATTCCAAATTTTACATTCATAAGTGCAGAATAAAAATAAAAATAAATAAATAAAATAAAAAAAAACAACTCCCAATTTCACCATATTTAAGATCGAGTTGCTCCAGTTTTACGACTATATTAAAAAAAATTAACACACCCAAAACAAGTAAGACTGAAACAATTTGTGCTTTTTTGTTTGATAAGTAATCCCCTCTAAGAAAACTTTGTATTGTAAATATTATTATTATCTTGTAATCCCCTTTTATATATTTTAAGATACTTTATTTGTCTATCAGCAAATTCTATTTTGGATATATTTCTGATAATTTTATTTTATATTTTTTACTTGAGATGATTCAATAAGTTTGGATTGATGACATTGACTACCACTGCTGATGCTATCTGATTCATTCATTGATGCTGGATTTTGTATGTTAATACTTTGTTCAATAAAGTTGGAAAAAAAACATACTGAGTAACTTATTCACCATTTGATTGACAACAGTTAACGTGTTTTGTTTAAAATATCATTTCAACATGTTTTTTTTTCATATACAAACTGCAGCATAGAAAAAGCACAAACCTTATTATCATCTTACCTTTACTTGTAAGTAAAGTCCATACGCTGCTCCTTCTGAAGAAAATGACTTGCCGCTTGCTATCACTTCTTCTAGTATTTTTTAGCGTCATAATCTCAGGGCTCACCGGCGCCCCCTATCATGAGGCACGAGAATGTCTGGCCTCACCCAGCGGCTTTTTTGCCGGCGTTTAGCGCTCAGCACAAGAAACACGTCCCTCACATACAGTTATTTATAAAAACAAACACTGTACATCATATACATCTGCTAAATTATGTAAACTCAGCTCATATAGTACAAGTGACTGAACCGACACACAGAGAGACAGCAGTACCGTCTGACTGCATAGGTATTGCGCAATCCAAGGTGAGGCTCAGCGGGCTGGTGCCTCATCGCACGTCACTTAGTATCTGAACGGCAAATGCGGATATTCAGCGATTTTCAAAAGAAAAAACACCCAAAAATGTTACATTTAAATGCAAAATGACTGCAAAGCACAAATTACTGATTAAATATAATAATTTAATTTATTTTTTCTCTTTTCTTCCCATAATGACAGGTGAGGCACAGCCTCACCTGCCTCTCCTGACTGCACGTCACTGGTGGGTCTCCTTTCTATTGAGCTGGCAGCTAAAGTTATATTTTTGGAACTGGGGACCAAAATGTCTGGCAAAGGTAAACCTGGCATTTAACATATAGAGGATAAACCCATAAACATCTAATGAACCTACAGGGTTTTCAGCTTTAATTGGATCTTAAAGTGAATTTAGCCACTACAGTATATGAATGTAGTCAACATTAGAAAGTAATTTCAATAGGAAACTGCAGCGTCAGAGTTGTGAAAATGTACCTGGTGTGAAATCTAAATATAATGAATAATTGCAGTCATTTTTTAGGTTGAAGTGGCTAATTGTGCTGACCAGATCAGCTGTTGGCTTGGTTAGAAATGTGACTTCCTACTTTATGTAAACTTACTGCTCAATGGTCCTGAATTAGTCCTTTTATCGAGCCATGGAGATAAAGACCAAAACCAAGATGTAAAAAAAAAAAAAGTAAAAGCAACAGCCAAGGAGGGCCATCTTCATCATCATTATTGGATTACTCATTAAATTGGTTCTGTTATTTTTTTACTTTTCATTCTTAAACTTCAACATTTCTTTTCATTGAATTCTTCTGCGCTTGAATTTTCATTAAATTAAAGCTAAGGAAGGAATTCACACTTGTCATATTGTGTTGGGCTTTCTCTCCTCCCAGGTGAATCCGACTTCCAGAGTTAATGAACTCTGGCGTGGATCAAACAGACCAGTGTAAATGTTGTCCAAAGATTCTGCAAGTTTACTCAGGGGCAGAGCTGGAACATATTATATGGTGCAGTGGGAGGGGGGGGGCAGAAGATTTGGGAATGGGGGCAAATGAGAACAGCTGATTGGAAGACCATTTCAAATGTAAACAGCAAGTACTTTAGCTGCTGTTTCCCATGCTTAAAGAAAATTGTATAGATGATTTCTTAATCTTTGCCAATAAATCTTTGACTGTAAAAATGAGAAAATATGCCATGGGGGCCAAAGTTCTCAAAAATCTGGGCTCCAAACAAAAAATGGTATAAATGTCAAATTGCAAGAGACCAATTCCATTTGCTGCCCTCTTTTCATTAGAATAACAAATTTCATTAGCACTTTTCTACCAAGACAAACAGCACACTGATCATTTTAATTAGCCCAGCAGCTTCTCACATAGAGCTGAGAATAAGCAAGCCTGTTGTGTTTGGATGCAAATGAAAGTAAATGTTCATGTTTTGGCACCTGATTTGGTTTTGTTATCCTGGTTTTTTAAAAGCTCTGAAGAAGCACATAAAGGAGTCAGAGGGAGCAGACTTGTGCAGAACTCTTGATGCTTCCGTGGGGTTACAGTGTTTTCTGGTGTGCTCTGCGGAGGGTTGCCTCTTTGAACCCCATCGCCACATAATGAAACTGTTTAGCCAAGGGCTTTAGCTTTCACCGACTGCTATTGTTGGGACTAGAGTGGAATGTTAAACTGGAGAGCAAAAAATGCTGTCCAGTGATTTTAGTTTCACACAAAAAACTGATTCAGTAGTGATGCATCCTACTGCCAGAGTCACAAAGAATGATACTGTGGATCAGCAATGCAGCTCATCTAGAAGTAGAAGATGCTGTCAAACTCATTTCTTGTTAAGACACAATTCTTGTTTGTTTCCACCTGACACTTTTATACTCACTTTTTTAGTTCAGTTTTTTGACAACACTTTTAACAATACCTATTTTCAATAGGTCAACTTTCTTTTTTTGTGATAGTCTACTTAATGTTAGTAGAACCTTGTTGATTGTTGGTTACAACCTTCAAACTTTTAAAACAGGAAATACCCCTTTTCCTGTCATCAAGGAGCGAAGTTGGTATAATTCTTACTCTGCATAGATAACAAAACAGCAGCCTTGCACTCTTTTCTAAAGACTTTTGTCTAATGCTTCTAAAAGACTTCATGAAAACTATGTAAAAAAGCAAGCACTATAATACAAAAGACTGTTCTTTTGCTGACAAAAATTATAGCAAAAAAATCGCACCACACTGTATACTGTTAGCAAGTCAGACTCAGCATTAATGAATGCTGTTAATGACAACATGGAAATGAATCAATTAACAAAGAAATGATCCAGCAAAAAGCAAATTACAGCGAAGTACTGCTCAAAATGAAGCCGCTTTTTCTACATAAATTAATATAATAAATTATTATTGTAATTAATATGGCATAAAACTGTGCAATGTTTACAAAATGAACACAATTAAACACACACTTGGAACAAATATATAACAATATTATTTGAATAAGAATCAGCCAAAAGCTTAAAATCAATGGTGCCAATGAACAAAACCCAGCCTCAGTGCCTCAGAGCTGGATAAGTATTCATGTCCTTTCATGATCCATTCAACGTCTACTTTAGTGAGCAATGATTTTCAAGCAGATCTTGATTTTCACATCTCTGCTAATCCTCTGTTTAATCTGAGAGGGATCTCAGAAGGATACCTGACATTATCTCTCTGTTGAGCACTTGGTGCCACATTTTGGAAAATAAATGTTCCTTACATTTAGTTTGTATGTAGGGATACAATGAGACAGAGAAAATTAAAAGAATAAAAACAGTGGCACTGCTGTGTGCAGAAACAAACTGGTCCAACATTATTATGATGTTGCTTGTACATCTTCACAGTTCTAATAAATCTAACTACCTGCTTTAACACTGACCATCAGTTGACTGAAAACTTAGATGTTTTGACCAACATGTGAGTTGCTGTGCTGCTCAACCTCCTCCTTAACAAGACACGAGTAGATAAAGACAGGATGCTGGCTGTGGCAACGGGGGAGGGGGGGGGGGGGGCACTGAAGGTAAAACAGAGAAGTCAACTGAAATCTGAAATCAGCAACTTCCTGACAGACAAGTGTACATTCAGTCCTGGGAAGCAGGACCTTCATTCCCTAATTACTACGTCACTGAAGAGCTGGAAGGACAAGGAAGGACGTGCACAAAAAAGGAGATCATTGTTTTCTATTTTATTTTATTTTTTAAATATGATCATAAAGACTTGCAAGATACCCCTCATCCGATAATGTAGGATTTCCTTTTATGACCACTAGAAATGGCCTCTAAGCCTCAAAGCACATGCAAAGTCATTGATGTGCATCTTTGGTAGATTTAACCAGTGTAATGGCTGTAACCTGACACTCCTCAGATTGCCCACTTTGTGCACTTAACTCTAAAATGACTGAAGCAGTGTAGACAGTTTAAGTTTTACGCTTAGATCTCTGACGCTGGAGAACACGCTGTTTTAAATTTTATTGTTATGTGCAGATGCTGTGGTCACTGCTGATTTTAGGTTTTATAAGAAAAGTTAAATTTTGGACAAAAACCAAACCAAACACCCCTCTAACTAAACTTTTCTCTTAAATAAAAGGATTTAGTAAAAGCAGCAATCAATGACACTGACTAGTCTTTCCTCTCATTCTTTACTTTGAGTGATACCTTCAGTGAGCTTGTGTTTCTTGACATTTGCTGACTCCATTTCTTTACTGCTAGCAGGTATTTATCTGATTGCAGGAAAACAACTTATTAAAAAGACTGTTCTTTTTCATAATTTTTAAGTGTTTTAAATTAAATTATAAGAGTAAATTTGTTATGTTGTTTTGGGCTGAAACTGTTTACTTATTAGAGCTTAGATGCCATTTTTGTTTAAACGTTGGATAAAATTACTTATTGCTTTCAAATCGAAAGTGCATGTAAGACTGTAGGAATAATATGATTATGTTTATGCATTAAAAAATGTTAATAAAAGTTTGCTTTTATTATTGGTACTCTTTCCACTAGGTAGAGCGAAAATCCAGAAATGTAATAATCCTTAATTAATAAAGTAAAATGACGGATACGGACATGCAGATGAATTTGTATGTTGTTTATAATTTGGAACATATGCACACATATATGTATAAATATCTACCATAATAAAAGATGCGAAAATACTTCATTCTGGTAGATATAGCCAGCCTGACAGACTACCTTTAAAACCTGTAAACTTCTGCAGATGATTATTTTGGTTTCAAAAGATTCCAGCCTCGTGTGTTGGTGCACGTGTGGACGTCAGTCCATGTTTGTGCCATGTTGCACCTCCTCGAGCAGGTGTGAGTCTGTCCTCAGGTCGCAGTCTGTTGCAGATGGAGAAAGCAGTTTAATAATGTAGCAGTGCTTTGAAGCCCCTCTGCAGTCCCGGGATATTTTACTCTCCCCATTCCCTGCAGGAGAAACTCAAAAGCTTCATGCCTTTGGGTCTTAATCCTTAAGCAGCTCTCTGGAGCATATCTTGTAGCCCAGGCCACGGTACTGAATTATTTAGGTAGTTATAGTCATATTTATTCCATAGATGTTTCTCTGCTTCTAGGGGATGAATAGATGCTTTTGCTTTTCATGCCAACTAATTTTCATGCGAAGGGTGTAAACAATTCAGTCAGCTTGCAGAATAAAATAAGAAGAATAAAAGAATAAAAAGAGCCGTCTTTTAAACAGACAAGGTGTTGAGAAAATGATGTGGGTCACACAGCAGTGAGGGGCACAGAGAGATTTACACAGAGGGGCGAGAAAAACTGGCTCAAGGACACATGAAGTCTGGGGAAGCAACAGTCTGTCAAAACAGAAAAAGAAAAAAGAAGCAACTGGGGAGGTGAAGCACAGATGGAAGCATGACTCAGTCATTGACAGTCTCTCACCTCCCACTTTCAGACTACATGAAACCCTCATCAAGACCCTCTCCTGGAACTTGAGCCTGTCTCTCTTTGAAATCTACTCAACCCATCGACCTCTATTTAGTTGGAATCGAACAGTTCTGCCATTTCTTTGCCAAATGGAGCATCTTTTTGAGTAATTTCCACATATTCTTTTGTGCGAGTGCGGTTTCTTTCTTCTCATCAAGGCATCAAGTAACATGTCTCGCTAAAAAGAGAAGTCTCGGGTAATCCAATCGCCTCACTAATGGCCTCCGAGAGATGAATGTAATCACATTCTAATTGTCTATATTAAAAGCTTGTCTTTTCATTTCTAAAAATCCACATTTAAAGAGACCTACAGGTTATGAAACCTTTGCTCCACCGGCTGATGTAAGGTATGCCCTGCTGCATTGCAGATAAAGTTGATCTAAATTTCCCAAACCTTTTTGCAGCAAAAAATCAACCTATTTTTCATAACAATATGTATTTATGCACACATTTCTCTTCATCTGCTGATATTTTTGGTATGGTCTTGAATTTCCAAATTTGATTTCCCAGTGGTTCCCTGCTAACTTGTTTTGGCCTGAGGCACACATGAAAATAGGAGGCAAGAGCACACAGAAGTGGGGCTAGTGTTCCCTTGTGAGCCGAAGGATGGGTCTATTTGTGGAGCTATTTCTGTTTCCGTCTGTCAGAGCATCTACAAAGGCTGTGGTGCTCCGGCCACAGAGCATGTGAGGGAGGAAGTGGAGCACTGGAAGGTAAATCAGGTGAAATTGATAGAGAGTCTTGACTGGGACACATGCAAAGAAGCGGAAAATGAAGGAGCACTGTTTTGATATCATGTACTGCGTATTGATCTATTGTTTCCCATATGGATTGATAATTGGAAAGGCTGTTTGAGAGCTCTCTGTCAATCACATAGCTGAAAAAGAGGCTTCCTTATCAGCCCAGACTGCCAGTCCAACTGGTCACACTTTTCAGTTCATGTAGGAGGAACTCTAGTCTTATCTGACATCAGTACGAAGGGAGGACAAGCACCACAGATGACGTGCAAATAGGAGTGGGAGGCTGTATGAAGCACTCTCGTGAGTCAGGGCATGGACACATGCAGGAGCTTCTTATAATGATAGGCTTTCATCTTGAGTTGGTAATGAATTCATTCTTTTGTTGTCAGTGCTGTAATTGCAAGGGGAACTTGGGAAGAGCTCTTAAACCGTTGTGAACTGAAGAAAGGAATAAAAAATGCTGCATTCTTAAAGAAAACCTTGGAATTAATCCTACAGAGGGAGCTTTATTTTTCCTATTAGAAGAACACATCACCCTGGCAATATATATATATATGTAAAAGACATAAAACTTTAAAATTACCCAGTTGCCCTATGAGTGGTTTGATCCCTTTGCTCAGTTCCTCTTGACTGAGCCTGAGGGTCCTGTGCAGAATCTTATCCCTTAGTCAATAACTGCCCATCCAGGTGGATATAGGCTGTTTGCGGGTGAAAATTGGGCAATCCTGCGTGGCCCGCACAACAACTTTAAGATTGTAGACCACTCGGTGAGCCCATAGAGAGAGAACGTTCATGCACATTTCTTTCTACTGGCATGCTGCAGGCGACAGGTTGTAGTGAACACTTATGCAATGCTGCATGCACACCCTGTACTTACATTATCCTTACAAACACTTCATGAGACATATACCACATGCACAACAATGATGCATTCCAATTTTATGATGTCCGTTGAGGTGGCCACACCAGCCTCAAGGGAACTCCAAGACCATCATACGAGTCAACCCCTCTGTGGGTGCATGTGACTCAGCTTTAGCTGTTCCTTGGATGGAGCTCTTGAGGATAAAGTACTTGGATTTTTGTGTGTGCAATCTTCTAGTTTGGGGGTCACAGCCTTGAATGTTTCTATTACTTCTGTAATCTTAACTTTTCACATTTTTTCACACTGGTATCTTTTGATCCTCATAGGCTCCTTCTCCCTGGTGTTGCTATATTTGGGTTTCTATATTTACGGCTTTCTTCTTTTTTCTTGTCCAGCACTACTGTGTTTGGTCAGCCATATTAGCTTGATCATTCTCAACTACCCTCTGAGGTGTTACCATCTTGACCTTGGGACTTCCAGCCTATACTCTGCATAAATGTTTCAATAAATGATGCCATCCACTTGGTTGTGGTGTTACACAAATGCCTGCCTGCTAGCATCTAACACCCAGCTGCTGTGTGTTGGATTGTCTCAGGAATGGCTTTGCAGAGCCTGCACCCAGAGTTCTGCCAGTTATGGTAGATCCTGTGGTCCATTGATTGCTCTTGTGCCACTATGATTTGTGCTTCTATGTTGTCTTTCAGTCCATTTTTGTCCTTTCACAGGTAGGATTTTCCAGTAACATCTAATGCTTCTATTTGCGGGAGGTAGATACTGTGCAGAGGGTTGTCCTTCCATGATGGTTTCTGCTCTTCTCTCCACTCTTTTTCAGGTTTCTTCACTAGACTTGTTTTCTTTTGGAGCCATCTTACTGGTGGATCCCTAAATCTTCGTTGCTTCATCGTGGATATTAGCTCTGTTGCTTAAAAGTTCTCAACCTCCCTGTTTCCACTCAGGAGTATTGTGTCATGGTGTTGAATTTTGGGTGAAATGCATCAGGAAGGTTCTCTGTCATGGTGTCAGTGGC
Organism: Oryzias latipes; assembly: GCF_053564925.1. Lineage (NCBI taxonomy): Eukaryota > Metazoa > Chordata > Actinopteri > Beloniformes > Adrianichthyidae > Oryzias > Oryzias latipes. The sequence goes on from NC_136242.1 coordinate 19,860,262, forward strand.
TTCTATTTTCTCTTATTGTACCAGCAGAGTATCTGATGACCGGCAAGGTCTAGATGTTAGGCGGTACATTGTTCTAGTCATTCATCTAACTACTCAGGACCTACTCTGAAGGCATGTTGCAGCTGCTGCTTTGGTTTTACAGCTCTTAATGGCAGTAGAATACTGAAGTGTGTGAGTGTATGTGTGGGTAAATAACAATATGCAATTTAAGATCCCCTTTTATTTCAAAACGAAATTTTGGGATTTTAAATGAATAAATGTTTGGACATAATATCCTTAAATTAACAGTTAGGTTAACTGGTTTGTTCAGGTTTAGAGCATAAAATAAAGGTTATCATATAACATAATATGGACGAGAGAATGGAAAACATCAAATTATTATTATTGTTTGAACCCTCCAACTAGGCAATTTATCACTTTTTTGCAGTAAAACAAATCATTTACTCAAAACTCTTGTCTTCCTTTTCATGGTACCACATCACAAGATGAATTCTCCACTGTGAAACCTGAAACCTTTGACCCTGTTTGTCTGATTTTCCCAGTGATATATGCCTCAGCTGTGACATTTTACTCTCTCTCAGTTGAATGTCTTACAAAATTAATTCTGCAGCATGTTAGGGTAGACAGCCTATTTCACAACGTGTCTCGTCACATTCTTCTCAAAATCTGATGACAAAGGTCATGTCACATTCTGAAGGAACCGCTGTGAAGTCTTCCAAGACAGTAACTTCCTCCAGAAGTTCAGTGGAATGCACGGTGGGAAAAAAAATTGTAATTGGTCCAAAGATGGGTCCTTGTTCAGTTTTCAGCATATCCCTTCAGGGGTAGCCACAGCGAATCAGCTTTCATTGATTCGCACAGGTAAGATGGTCTTGATGACTGTAAGTGATTTATTTCACCTTTATTTTCACCTTCATCAATCTAACATGTAAGAGGTGGGAAAAAATGAATTGTTGGCATTAAAACAGTAAAACAGAAAAAAACTCTGTCAAATAAGTTTGCTATGGTAAACAGTAGATGGATCCGACTGCTGCCCCAGAACACATTAAATGTCACAGAAATATGATAATCAAACATTTCAGGTTAGAAAAGACACAAATGTATTCCATAGTTGAGTACATTTGGTCCTGAGGAATGTGCTGACTTTGCCAAAATTCTTGAGATTGAAAACATGAGTAATCCCCTCCCGAAATGTCTTTATAGTTTTCACTAAAAGCAATGTTTACCCTGTTTATCACCCACACATATTTAAACCACAGTATTTTAAAGTAGCTCAGGTATGTGCTTTTATCTAGAGATACAAGTTTTATTGTTGTAAAACATCAAATTTTGGGTTAAAATTACAAGTTTTATTTTTGTTCGGTCATCCATTTGGAAACTGTAGCAATAGTTTTGAACCCCCGAAGTTTACTCATCAATTCAGAAACATGGATTTAGCCCCCACATTACAAATTACATAAGAAATGAATTGTTGCCAAAGAAAAATGGTTATTGGTTAATGGTCAACTTTTGTAAGAATTCTAAGATCAAAACAAGATGTTCAAAACATCAGAAAGAATTTCTTATTTTTCCTGGAGTTCAACATTGAACAGAAATTGCAAAATTAAACTAAAACTGTAGAAATTTAACTAAACTTGAATGTTTATTAATATTGTCACTTGTGACATTTAAGGATGCAAAGTGATTCTTTATTCAAAACAGAGGAAAAATGTCAAATGTCACCCACATAGTGATCAATGTTTGCTTCACCCACAAAATTACATCACATACATCAACATTCTTTGCATTGCCTAAGCATTAAAGTGGAAATTTGAATCATAATATCCGTAAACACACATGCATGAGCAAGCATTCTGCGCACACACAAACCTCTGCCTGCAGGCTAATTTAAGCTCCTAATAGAAACAAACGTGTGGATACAAACGTAATCGCTCATGACTTCCATACATTCAAGAGCACTAACACACAAACCCACTGATCTGCTGAAGCCCACCACCTCCATGTTTTTTGCTCAGGAAGACCAGTCTCGCACCTCCTGGGCTCAGCCATCTGTGACAGTCTGAATCACCTGACTTCTCCCTCGTGTAAATTAGACAGTAAAATTTCTGTTAGAGGCTTGAAGAATCACTTCTCCATTGCATGGTTGGGAAAAACACTATGTGACACTTTAATAGTACTTTCCCACAACTGGCAATCACACAGCTTCCTCTACCGACTGTCGTCATGGACAAGAATTATTTAAAAAAAACAACTTTTGAGCCTTTTTCTCTTTAAAGTTGTTTCTCAGTTTCCTCATTTTAACATTACCTGTTTAGCTTCCTCATGTTTTTATATTGACGGAGTGAACAAACAAAAACTGTTATGTTGTAGAGGAAGTGAAGGTGTAGAGCCCACACACTCCCTGCACAGTCACATTTTATTGACTGAATTTAAATATCACAGAGAGGATGGGCTTAACTCAGGCCAGCAGGAACTGTATGAAACCGTAAGTGGAAGCACATTCATTCATGCTTATAGGAGGAATGTTTGTGCTCATGGGGAATTAAAAGAGCATCATTCAAAAGAAGATTTATCGTGGGGATGAAGCGCTGCAATAGGTCTGGTTTCGGATGTGGCTCAAGCCTATACATAATTAGACATGAAGCCATTAAACTGTTGAACCAATCGCCTTCAATCTTGTTCCAAACAATGCTGGATAATTTGAGAGCTGGTTTGAGAGTTGGTGGGTTGTGTAGGAGGCTGGGGCTAAAATTACATGACAGCATTTCATCCTGATGATGAGATTTGTGCTTGTAGTCCACAGCTTCCACCACTTCTCTCCACCCTGTCACCACCACTCTTTAGGCTGTTGGCAGATTCATTTGTGCTTGACCTAGTTAATGTCCCTGGGGAGATGGAGGGGTAAACACACACACAGGCACTGCTCCTCACAAGAAAACCTGGAATTTTCCATAACGTATCCACCTATCACACACTGTGAGGAACATTTTAGACATGCGTGTGAAAAATCCAGAGATTTTACAGCATCAAAATCCACTAAAATATCTTTTTGAAAGGGTTGCATTGTTAAAAATGAATAATGGCTGTTTGTCCTCATTAAACTGTGTAAATAAAATTATTTACTTTGTCAGTCCTAGTGTTTAACGAGAAGATTGAGTTAAATTGCGTTTCAGGCCAGTAAAAGAGTTTGAATTACCAAAAAAAAGTGTTGTAATGATCACTAAAAAGACTTGTCAGAGCTCATTCATATTAAAAGTCTTAAAAACAGACTTTTTAAAATATATTTTTACTTTTTCTAAAATGTGCACATTTGATACTCATGGAATGGAATAATTATTGTTTTTGCAAATATTCTAATTTCACAACTTTATATAGTTTTTCGTTTTCAGAACAATTCATTTAGATAATTTCATCAACTTTTTAAAAACATTTTTATCTTTGCAGCATTTATTAAAGTAAACATTACATGCACATAGCGTTGTTTGCTGTGCACACATGTTTTTAAGGGGAAATATTGCTTCACATTCAGAACAAACTATAATCTGACAAATCATCCACCCTTTTTGGCACAGTCCATTACTGGCAGACATGGCAGAAAATGAACTTTGACCGATAAAACAACCTTTCTTGTTGCCAGCAGCAAAAAAAATATTTCTGTTTTTGCATTTGGGGGACAGAGCAGTTAGATATACGCACATTCACAAATTTACTTCCACTATCCATTGTATCCTAACAAGATACAGGCTTTGAAAAAAAAACTCATGTGAGGAGGAAACACAGAACCCATTTTGTTGTGGAGCACTCTTTTCTTTTCTGCTTTTCATTAGTTTTCTGTAATAGAAATAGTCAAATTTGGCAAATTAGAGACCAATTAAAGATGGCTTAAGAGAGAAGAAAATTGATGTTTCCAGAACAAAATGAATCAAATTGCCAAGAGACTGCAGGAACAAAACAGATTCCCATGCTTGACTGGCTTTCTGACCCTTATGCTGCGCCTCAGCTCAGATTCCTGCTACAAACTGCATTGGTCTGCACTGTGTGAATTTACTTGGTAAGGCAGTTTTTGGCTGAAACATGATGCTCTGCCCCCCCCCCCCCCCCCCCCCTCCCAAAAAAAAAAAAAAAAAAGTTTGTCTTCTCTTGCATAAAATAAACCTGCAGGACTTCACATACTAAGAATGCTTGATCATTTTGTAAATTTTAAGTGAATTGATAAAGTATATATACTTTCTGTTAACAAAACCACAAATATTCAATTTTATATAAAGTGTTTTTTAAGTGAAGTGATTTTTTTTAAAACGTGATAATTTGGATTTCTGCAGTAGAATATTGTCTGAGTTTTGATTAAATTCACAAATAAAAAAAATCTGTAAAAACTATCAATTATGGATTTCCTTTTAGATTTGCACATAGCTTCATTACAGAACTTGTGCAGCTGAAGGATTAAGGCAGTAAAAAAATGTTCAGTTCTTGTTTCCGTGGAGCTGAATCCATGATAGAAGAAGGGATTTATCCACACAGAAGAAAGGAAATCCCAATAAATACAGGTGTGTTCAGCTTAAGCCACAACAGCAATTGATCTCACAACCAAACTCTGACTTACTATCAAGAACTTTATGTTTTCTCAGAAAACTGTGATCATTTTCAATAAGTGAAAGAAATGAAGTCTGGTTTAGATCCTGTTGGACAAAGAGAGAATGGGAGATACTGTTAGACTCCAGTTTGTACCAAACAATAATCTAACACTGCAAATTTAACAAAATACAAAAAAACACTGTGATCACAAACAGATAAGACTTTGTTTTACTTTATTAAAGTCTAAAAACCAATTTATCTTTGAGAGCTTTCCCATGATTACATTTTTCTCTTTGTATCTATGCCATATACTGTTGGACCCAAGTCAACCACTAATATTATGAGAGATATTAGGAATGCAAGTGAAGATCTGTTTATGTTACAGAAAAATGTGCATGGAACAAGTCCATAATTTTTGATGGTAAGGCTCTGAGCCGATGACGTCTTGTTTGCTTGGGATGTACTATACCATAGATACTGTCAATCCCAGACCCTAGATGCTGACGGTAGTTAGAAGTCAGACCATTACAAAGCATCACTCAAGGTGGAGAACAGGTTGGAGGAGGGCCTGCGAACCGCCTAGAATGCAGAGAGAGACAGCCATTGAATTTAAAGGCAAAGATATTATTGTGATTGGCTGAAAAGAAATTTAGCCATTGGTTTAAAGTGAAGACCTAATTGATAAATGTTTGTAGCGTGACGAAACAACCCAGCATACCCGTGAGTCAGTCAGATCTTCCATATTAAAATTGTGCCAAAGCTTCACTTAACAGGTGGTTCCTTTTTCCTTCTTTGACAACTAAACAATATTTTGTGTGCCTTATTTTGCGTTACCATTCGATCGATGCAGCAAATGAAATTTATTCCCCAACTTTTTCTTTTGTCTACTGCAAGCATAGTAAAAAACACTTTTTCGATTTTTATACCTAAAAGCAGTGTTCACATTTCATTTAAATGAGTGATTAGTGCCATTGTTTTTTAAAAGGATAATTGGAATTGGTTTATTTTAAACAACGAAAACAACATAATGAATCAAGACAACTACAAAACCTAAACAAACACAAAGAAATATATATATAGGCATAGATAGATCAAACCTAGTTAGAATGTTTAGTCATGAACTGATTGGACAGTTAAAAAAATAAGTAAAAGAAGATCAAGAAATGCACATATATATAAATATATGAACACATACATGTGCATTAATCCACATTCACATTGAAATGAGGCCATTATAATTACTCATAATCATAAGAAAATTGCACTTATACATACAGTACATGACACACTGAATCCATTATATATTAAGTCTATCAAATGGAGTTTGAATAGAATAACTTCTTCTCTAGAAGGAAGTCCTCACAGCAAAGTTCATGTGGGAGAAGAATGCTGCCGTAAAGGTGGTTTATGACAGGAAAAAAATGAAGAACAACCTAAACGGATTAGTGTCAAATCACAGAGGGAATTAGGAAAGAGGATGTAAAAACTGGAGGAAGGATTGTGAGGGGGGAAGGGACAAGATTAGTGAACTGTATAGAGTGAGGGTTGGTATGTGTGAGTGAAGCGTAGTGCTGGGTGTCGTAGGTAAACCTTAATGGGCCAATATGGGCAGAGATTCAGCAGCAAAGCTACAGCTACAGTCAGTAAGGTTGCTCCTACATGATGATTTTTCTGCAGCAACCAGCCTTTGACACCTGTCCTCCTCTTCTCCGCCTCTTCTTTTTTCTGCCTTTCTCTGTATTCCCACTTACAATCTGTCTCTGACTGCTATTCCCGTGTAACCTCCAAAAATAATAATGCATGTCAGACGTTTCCACATAAAGATGGATTATTTTCAGCTATTTTATCTCAGCATACGTGTCATTATTGCTCCAAGAGGAGAAAGCCTTCACTGTTCACTGCAAACACCTCATGGTCAGACTAATCACTGCCCAAGGATTATAGTCAGTCTAGATTAATGCCCAAAAGGAGAATACATAGCAAAGTCATCATTAATTGTTTTTATCTGAGTCACATTGAGAGTGCAGAAAAAAGCTAACTCCTCTCCTTGGCCCTCTGACTCCCAATGCTACTCCCCTCGGAGGAAAAAAGCTGAAAAGATGCCAGGTACTTTTTCACTTTAAAGGCTGGGATGACATCCAAACAAAAGATCTGTAGTCCTAACGTGGGCCTCACAATATTGTGCAAGTGTGTGACTGTAACAACAAGAAGTTTCTTTCTCTATTGGAGCAAAATAAAAAAATAAAAAAGAAACAAGAAACCTCTCACCTGAGGCAGGGCCAAAGACACGTGTAAGCCACAATCACTCTGACTGTGTACTTTTATTCTTCTTTTATGGCCATTGGTTTATTTACTTACCGAAGGGGGTTAAAGGGGGTTTGAAGGTTAGACAATTGCATACCAGACCTTCTCAAACCAAAGGTTAATTTGACCCTAAAAGCCACATTTCTGTACTGGTCACTTAGAGTTGTAGTGGTTCAAAACGATTTTGATTGCCTTTAGTTCAGCTGTGTATGCTTGATTTTACTAGCTTTGTAACCCACATCATTGTCACATGACAACATCACATGACTGACTTGGATAGTAGTGACTCATCCAATGACCCGAAATCGCATGAGTAAAAAAAACCATCTGGTGTTCAAAAACATCTGAATTTGTTAATCGTTTCTTGTAAGAACATAAAAACATTAATTATAACTCACATTAATTTGAAAACTATCAAGAAGATTTTTATATACATTTTTTAAATAATTATTTTATGTTATTTTGCACAGAGGTTTGTCTCTAATGATTCAAAACTCCTTTTCCACCAAACCTATGACCAAAAATAGACTTCACAGAATGCTACCAGTACGTGTGACGTCCCTACACAATACTGACGTAACCGATGCAGTGAGCCGTCACTAACTGACACCTATTATGTGATGAGATAAGGAACATAGAACTTTGTAGGTGTTTGTGTTTCACCCGAGACACCAAGTTCTTTTTCCTGGAAAAACAGTAAGATCAAGTTATCCTGTGGTTTCCAGGCAAATAGACAACAAGAAGTTACTTTGACAGATTTGTAAAACCAGGAAAACAGCTTGTCCACCAAAGGATCTCTAATTTCAGAATTTGAGATGTCCATGTGGACAGCCAGTTTGTATAAAAGCTTTCTAGAAAGGATTACGTTAAATGGTTTTCCAAATAAGACAAGAATATGTTTGGTAATGTACACTTTAAGTTAGCCATATATGACGGGATTTATCAATCAAAAGTCTTGTTATATCTCTATACTGACCATCAACATGTTGAAAGAACCTGTAAAGACGTTTCAGGTTGAATCTCTGCACAACGTGAAAGTTATAACCATCAGCTCTTCTCAAAGTGAGGTTGGATGGTTGCCTGTGAAGAAATTATCGCCCCAAATTACGTCACTTCTTGATAGGATCTCACACTAAACCGCCCACACAGTGATCCCACTGAAGTGGTAGCAGAGGGAGCGTGGGCAGCTCAACATCGGACATAAATTTGGCTTCTAGTTCGTTGACAGTCACCTCATCAGATTTCCACAGGAATATACCGAGGACATGGTCAGCCTGTCAAGATGTAATGACTGCTCAATAATCCCTTGTTTAATGTCACATGATGGTGACAGATGAACCTCTGCTTAACAGCTAAAGACAAACATGATTGTGGGGGAGGTTCCACCTCTAATGAATCCCCTTATGTAATCCGACCCTTAAAATTCGGTTTTATTGCTGCTACTAACTCAAAACATTACCTCATCTGGATTCAACATGAACAGATTTGCTGATGTTAAAGAAAAGCTGCAATAAGTTTGAATCACAAGAGACTCTCTCTAAGGTCTTTTTGAAGTGGAAAGCAACCCTGAGACGCCTCTTTCTGTGAAGCTGGTTTTAGACTCAAGTTCCAGCCAAGTGCAGGAATTATTCAATGTGCTGTGAAGGCAGTGCTTGCGGTGAGCTTACAGTCCTCTGCATCATGTGTAACCCTCCTCATCTGTGCATAGAGAGTGCAGGCTGGAGCACTTACATAACCTAGTTAAAATATACCCCGGTCACATGTAGCAAGCAGGCCTGCACATAGATATCCCACTGTCGCTCTGGCTGCTGTCCTGGCATTAGCGAGGGAGCATAGACACATGCACACACACACAACCAGAAGAGATTTTTTTTTTTTTTACAACAACTGCTTCAGACATTCTATAAACGTTTCCATGTGAACTGTCTATCTGGAAAATTGTGAGGGAGCTTTCTCTGGATGGAGCACATGTGACTGAGTGAAGCTGGACCAGGACGAGCTTTCAGAAGAGAGGGGAGGGTTCTTGATGAGGTTTCCGGAAGTCTTAGCCTTTACAGACTCTGAAAAAAAGCACCCAGTATCGCTTCTCGTTTGACTGCATAACCTCGAGCATCAACTCCAAGCACGATTGGCTGCACACACAACTACCCCCCCACCCCCCACCCTACATACACACATACTGCAGCAGCAGGGTGCCCACATGCAGTCACATTTTTGATGTGTGGGTGGAAAACTTGTGGAACTAGCATCTACTTTCACACAATGCCATTTCTGGGGGAGGGAGTCAGTGAAACAATATATGTGCATAGATTTAAGGAGTGAGACAAATGGTTCACACTTATGTAAGGCTTTTTCACCTACTGCTACTCATGCAAATTTTACACACCTTTCCATGTCACACATTCATATTAAGAACGTAGTTTTGTGCCCAAGGACAATTTGGGCACAAATCAAGAGGTAGTGTGGTATGGAGACAACTGTGCTACTTTCTTATTCCCAGACTCTTGATGTCTGCTGAAAACTAGGAAGCAAAGGAGTATTAGGAGGCTTGGAGATTATGAGTTAGACCTCACTATTTTCTATAAATGTGTGGTTACAAAAAGTGATTTTGTGCTGTACCCAGTCAGTTATTGCTTTTGATGTCGCTGCCACAGCTCACATGCTTGTTTTTACATTGTGTTCACTACGGTGGCTTTTGTTGTCAGTTACAAAGTTCTGAACATTCTGATCCAACCCTGCCTGCCTATGAGCCATACTCATGCCGGGGCAGCATTCCTGCTATTAATGGTGAGCAATCATGGTGTGAATCAAATGTGTGTCCCAATTTGATGATACACACACAAATTTGTGCAGCTTTTCATATTGGGACAATTCGTTGACTCCTATCCATTTGTACAGATATAAATTAACCATAATTTTTGTTTCTCTTCATTAAGCCTGCTTTTTGGTCACCTTAAGTACATCTTGTCCACACCAGGTTGGAAATTATTCTAGTAATAGAAACAAAAGGTAACAAGTACAAACAATCACATGCATAAATGCGTCAGCAAAGGTTCAAATGAGGGAGGAGCGTGGAATATGGCCCTAAGCCAAAGTAAACTGAGCTGAGTAATATGCAGAACTCGTTGCAAGGGACAGCTGTTGGTAAGATAAGACACACAAACATGCTCCTCTTCCAGTTGCACCCAAACACTCTCACATGTACGCCCACATAAGCTTGAGTTACACTGGCTGGTAAGTACACTCTCACCTCAGGTGAGTCAACAAACAACATTGCATTAGACCCATCATGCAGACACTGAATAAAAACAAAATTTTGCAATGTTCTAATAAGCAGCACCTATATGTGTTTTACGGTGAAAAAACAGACAAACTCATGCTTCCCAAATCTAATTTAGTCCACGGGGTGAGGTGTGGCTCGGAAGTTCCCCCACATGCTCCATTTAAAAAAGTAGGGTTAGACAAGGACATGTGCTCAAAGTGTACCCTATAATAAAACTACTGTTAGACTCTGATTGTTTTTTTTTTTTTTTATGAATGAGAGTTGGAGACATCTTGTCCCTGTGGGATACAGACCAAGGCTGCCTCATGACAAATTGAAAATCCCAGTGCCAGCTTGTGTTGAGTGACTCATCTAAGATCCTGACAGGAGAATGCACAGACAAAAGTGCTTCCTTTGAGAAGAGACGGCAAAGTGATGCTCTTGTTCTTTATGCAAAGGACAAATCACTGTAAAGCTGAATGAAGTGGGATTGTTGTTACTACTTAAATACTTAAAGATTGCTGGAAATCACACAGATTTACCAAAGCGTGTGTCTTTATACGCAGTTAATGCAGAGTAACACGTTCTGCAAAAGAAGACTGAGCTGAATTTACTTGTAGGAACTACATACTCTGATTCCGACACATTAAATGCTTCGTGCACGTTGGTTTAGAAATACCTCTTTGATCCTAAACAAATGGAGATTCCTATTTGCTGTGCTTTGATCTTGATGTATTCCCCACCGAATGGATGGCTTTAAGACAACAAAGGAAAATGAGAGTTTGAAGGAAAGCTGGAGGAAACTCTTTGCCGTCACAAAGTCTGGGATCAACCCTGGATATAAGACTTTGGAGAAGAACAACAGGAGACTGTTAATGTGGTGTTTAAAAAACTGCTGCGACTCACACGATGACTGTAATTCAACATGAATGACCAGCCTCAGGGCCCTCCTGAAGACATTTGGCAGATTGCAGTCATATTTTGGTAAGATTGTGCCAATCCGAAACAATGTTGCCTTGGGATTTCAGTGGTATTTTAGGGAGTAAATTCATTTGCCTTTGTTTCCCATCAATCATAATATAAAGACTTACAGAAAATAAACTTTCAAGAATGTCTGCAGGTTTAAAATTGTTACGTTTAGTTTTTATTTTAGTTATTGTTAAACCATTTGACAATTCTCGTGCAGGACATGAGGGCTGTTTAGGGACTTGTGTAATTTCGGTTATGCACAAGCATGCACAAAACTACTATTAATTCTCTGTTAGTGAGTGAAAACCCACAAAGGTTACTACAAAAACTTGAAGTGAACAAATGTTAAAAAAACCTGAGAAATTACTGAATATCAATACAAATTAGACAATACTTTTGAAATGTTGTTCAGCAAAATAATTTTGTAAAAGTAAATAAAAATGCTGCTGCATTTTTTGCTTAGGTGCTTAGAAACCAAATACATGTTAAACTAGAGCTGATGATCTAATTAGGTCCCTTTGAACCTGTAATCAGTCAGACTGTATGTTTGAAAGGTGACAAGTCACCATACTGCTTGGCGGTAGGAACTACATTGAACATAGACAACAGAAAGAGGAGAGAGTTGTCCCAGGAGACCAGAAAGAAAATTATAGACACACATGTTAGAGGTAAAGACTGTAGGACAATCTCCAAGCAGCCTGCTCCATGTGGCCACAGCTGCACATGTTATCCCCAACCTCTCCAGATCTGGTTGCAAGAGGCAAAGTAACAATTTCAAGAACTCAGAACAACCAACAGAGAGTTTAAATGTGAACACTTAGATCAAAGTGTATCAGTGTCAGATCATATCACCAGAAGATTCTGTGGACTTTCTGGGAAACGACCCAGGAAGACACCTCTGTTGAAAGCAAATCATCACAAAGCAAGACTGGAGTTTTCCTCAATACTTTAAAACGAGCCACAACGCATCATGATAATGTCCTTCGGACACATGAGACAAACCAGGTGGTGAAACAAAACAAAAAAATCCTAACCCTACTGTGAAACATTGAGGAGGGTCAAATGTGGTCTGGGCTGCCTTGCTGCATCTGGAACATGATGTGAATCTTAGCTAAATAAAATCTGAAGACCATTAAGGCATTCTTAGGTAAAATGTTCTGCCTAGCATCAGAAAGCGTTGTGTCTGTCGCTAGTCACAAGTCTTACAACAGGATAATGATCCAAGCAGCTGAAAACACCCAAGAAAAGCTCAAAGCAAAACACTGGACCACTCTGAAATGACATTTGAACCCTGAGCTAACTGAACATCTGTAGGAGCTGAAGCATGCTGTCAAATAAATAACGATGGAGTGGTCTGCTGAAGAGGAGTGGGTCAGAACACCTGTTGACTGATGCAGAAGCGTAATTGGTTGTAGCGGTTCCAGTCATTGTCCATAAAGGTCATAAGACCAAATCTTAAGGTAATATTGTCATATTTTTTATTGATTTATTATTTTATCCGCATCTGTTTTGATTGCTTTTCTTTTATTACAGAGGAGAACCAACAACTTAGTCCACATGTCCTTTGGTGAAGATATTCAGCTTGACAATGTGTCTTTAGACCCTTATTCAGATCATATCCAGCTGCTTTGTTAAAGAACTTTCTTTAATGAAGAGCTTGCTTGCCATCAAAAAGTGGTAAGTACAGATTCCCTAAACTGAGACTCAGACAGGAGGCAAACACTCATCCTTGCTACACTCAGCCTTAACCCTGATATAAAAGTTTCTTAGCATCTTTGGTTCTACTGAGCGCTCCTCACAAATGCAGGGGTTGTGTTTTTTTGATCCAGAATTGCCCTAAAGCACCACCACTAACAATCATTAAAAGTGCCCCCCCCCACACACACTTTAGGAGTATGTCAAAGCTTCATCTTGTTACGTGTTCCAATAGAAAAGTCTTTGCTTGCCTTCAGATGTCCAGAACTGCTGCAGGGCATCTATAGCATCCATGTGAGAACTTGTTACTGACTTGTTTTAGATTTTCAACACCAATTAATTTTAGAATAGGTTTTGAAACTCTCCCTTTTAGAGCTTTGCACGCTCCTTCCATTTCTGGTTGGGTTCAGTTTCGTGCTCCCACTTGTAATTTGAGGTGCTCAAGCTGGAGGTTGCTGGTGATGCCCTGCATCCACTTTAAGACACGGGCTATTCCATTGAATCAGCAGCATCTAAATCTTAAAATCAACTGGTTCTATTTCTGTGATGATACCTTTAGATATCAACCAAAATTCCAAAGTAACTCTGATGTTAAGACGTTAGTCTGACTTTCTCCTAAACATAGTACTTTTTTCATCTTTACTTTTTCTGTTTTACACTTTTTATGCTTAATTTGTTTACTTTTTTTTAAAATTCTGTTTAAGATTATTTCAGTGTACGCAGAATGCTGAGATTTGTATCTGGTAAATGGGCTATATCAATAAACTTTGCTTGCTTTACTGGGATGTGTTTGGACTACATCCTCAACAGCAGAATGTCGTAAAAGCCACGTAAATTTCGTAAAAGCCTAAAAAAGGAATGTCGTAAAAGCCTAAACCCTCTAAATCTACAAGTGCTGATGCTCTAGTCTAATTCAAAATCAGCAGTATTTAGGATAAAAAAATAACAAAATTGAGATTTAACAGATTTTACAGCTGTAGTTAGAGACGCTGCATTGTGCTTTCTAATTACATTATTGGGCTTTTTCAAAAACATCTGACAGGTTTTAGCTGACGGGTTTAAGCTGAAGGCATCCAAAATGTTTTCAAAGTATGTCCTGTTCGTCCTCATTGTTGCATGACTGAAATGAGAAGAGGAGGCTGGTTGTGCTTTTGGAGTGGGTCTCTCCCGGGTGCACGTGATTCCGTTTGCGGTGGTGACTCATTGGCTCCAGCTCAAGACTCTCGTCTGGCCTCCGACAGAGTACTCCAACTAATCCCACCTCCTCAGGCAAACCGGCTTCCTCTGAGTCATGAATACCAGCACTATGTCCACAAATAAAAAAATAAGAGAAATCAGTGACAGAACATTTTAATTAAGGCTTGGGTTAACAAAAAACTGCTATTTAAAAAAAAATCTTTAGCCCTCCCCCTCTTCAGTCACACATACTTTTCATTACATAACAGTCTAAGAAAATTCAAGCTTTGCATCATGAATTGTCATTTGAATACCATTCCAAATAATACTGTCTTTTTGCAAATCCTTTCGCATATATTAATACATTTATCATTCGCAACAAAGAGCCAAATTAGACACTAATAACACAATATAATTAATCCTGTAGTAGAAATCATACAAAAATGTATCCTTAAAAACATATATAATATATAGATACAAGGTAACTTTTTTAGTAAACCCTTCACGCACATTTTAACACTAAGAGTGCTTTTCATGTCAGCCAACATTCATTAGTAAATCAGGATAGAAGTAAGCTTGTTTACAAATGATGACATGTTCATCAGCACCAGTACCCTAGTAAACTAATCTGGGTTTGATACTGTATATAACTTTGTTTATTCATTCAAAAAGTAAAATCTGTTCCTTCGGGGCTATTCGTGAAGTGAGGGTGTGAACTATTTAAGAGTGATTAGCTAAATTAGGGAAGAACTAGGTTGTTTTTTTGTTTGTTTTATTATGGTTGCTTAGCCTAAATGACAATCAAGAGCCTTTAGCCTGATGAAATGTTTTGGTGATCCTTAGCAAAAAGTAGTATACTTGAAGTTTATTTTATTAACTATATTACTAAAGCAAGTGTGTTATGTGTAGAATACTAACTGAATACTTCTTTAGATTAATCAGGAACATTTTAGATTAACAACATATATTTACAAGTAAAATTCAAGTATAATGCCTCTTTTTTGTTTTGCATAAACTTGTAGTACACTAAACAATTTTTGCTAAGAGGAACCATCAAAGATCATGTACCTAAACCTGCTGGCTAGAGAGGCTTTCAATGCAAAATTACTGACTCAATTAGTTCTCTTGGATTTGACTGATTATCAATTTATTATATCCAAGAGAACTGATTGGATTTGGTTAAATATCAATTAATATGCATAACAAGCAATACGTCAATTTGACAAATCGTTATTGTAAGAAGAAAAGATGGATTTGATAGATGGGTTTTCAAAGAGCCAGCCCTGTGGACTCGGTGACTTTCCCGACATGTCTCGAGTCAAACATGGCCGTCGTCTTCATCCAGATGATAATGATGAAGAATTCCTGTGAAGTGACCAGGCCAGCTCTGGCCTGACTTACCGCCCAGCTGCCGAAATGAAACGGATCCTCGTGTCCACGTGTTTCTTGTCATTTCCATCTCCTTTGAATATGTAAACCCGTCTCGCCTATCTCTCCGCGGCTACCAGGAGCGTAAAAGACGATTGGTTTGTCTTCCGTTTTCATGCAGCCAATAGGAGAGCCGCTCCGTAGTGGCCCCGCCCCCTCAGACACGTTTCCTTGGGAGAAGCAACACGGGCGGATGACTGGCCGTGGCTGCTGCCTGCCCGCTCACACGCCGCACGTCCCGCACATCAGCTGCGCCCTGCCCCACCGTCCGGTCGGACTTACCATCGAACAATAGGAGGAGCCGGACAAGCCGCCGCATCCCGGGAAGGTAGGCACCGTCCTTCCGCTCCGATGAACACCGACGGTTTTTTGCTACCGGAGGAATTTGACTCTAACCCTAACCCTACCTGATAAGAACGGCTCGCAAACTGGATTTTTATAAGCTTTTCTCTGCATTTATCATATCAGATAACTAGACGTGGAAGTTTCGGTCCTCACTATGATAATTACGGATGATTTCACTGTTAACGTTGTTCACAATGCTCTAAATATGTCCAGCTTCTGCTCGATAAAGTCACGGTGTCGCACCCACACAATGAATCATGGGAGATTTCTGATTTGTATGTTTAGAAAACGACATTGAATGGGAATTCCAATAGATTTGGTTATAATTAAAGTGGCATGGGTTGAGGTGCATCTAAGAGATGTTCAAGTTCCACTTGTAACCTCTACGGAACAAGCCTTTCAAAAAAAGATAAGTGTAAATTGGCTGTAAAATGGACGGAGGATTCTGAGGATCTCTCTTCGTAGAACACACATTATAAAAGTTCATCATGACAGGGAAGGACTTGCATTCTGTAGGGAAGTTATATAACAGGAAACTTTTACTCCACATGATCTAAAATGAGATAAGAGGCTCTCTCTGACTTGATGCTGCCTCAGTGAACTATAAATGTGTGGAACATCTCTTTATTTTGGAATAAAAATGAGTGTACTTTTGCTCCACCCCTCTTTTTGAACCTATAGGATCAGAAACCCTTTTCAAATCTAACAGGAAATGTGTTGCAGCTCCTTACAAACCTTTATTTTTTGGTATTCTTTAAATGAGTCTGAAATAAGCAAATGTTGTTTATTTGATCATCTGGGAGGTCTACAGTCCTCTGACTCTGGCTGTCATGGCGACAGACCCCTGCTCCCTTTGGATAAACAAGCTAACAATGTTTATGAATGAATGTGGTGGCAGCAGCTGGGAGGTCAGCTGATAGAGCCCGGGTGTGGAAAAACACACAAACTAGCGTCTGAAGAAAAAAACAACATAAGAACGTGTTTGGATGGTTACGCTGACAAGAGTCTGGACACGCTTGAGGCCTGGCATGATCGCTGTTTGCTTCTTCTTTTTTTGACGGCGGTTAGCCTCTGCTTACTGGCTCAGGTGTTGCTTCTACCAAACAAACAGGTCTTTGTGGTTGTAACATCTGCGGTCGTGCTGCCACCATCTGCTCTGGTGTCCCTCTTCTGCTTGTCTCTGGGAAGGGCTTTTTTTTTAAATTAATTTTTTTAGTTGCTTCTCGCTCAAGGTTGGCGGTTATTTTGTCTCCACTTGTCCTGGTTGCTGTGGCGCTCCGTTCGTCCTTTCGAGCTAACCTGGCTTTCTACCCATCAGGTCAGTGATGGTCAGAGCGAGTTAGAGGCTGCAGCTGAGGATGTCTGCCACGGATTCGGACAACTCCATCGACTGGCTGGCGAGCGACAATGAGGAGAGCGACAGCGGAGTGACGGAAAAGAGGGACTTGGGCCCGCCTGACAGCAGCTGCAGTAGCAGCATGCTGAGGGAGGGGGACAGGATGAGGAAGGAGGTCAGGGAGGTCTCCAGCTGGGGATCTCCCAGCTGCACTGAGAGACGGGACCGAGCCTCCGCCACTGGACTGTGTAGAAAGCAGCAAGGAGGCAAAGCGGAAGCTGAGAAGGCGCTGAAGAGACCCCACAGCTCGTCGGAGGAGCAGCGCAGAGAGCAGCAGCTCTTCTGCTCAGAGAAAGACAGAATCTTCAGCGAGAAGGTGAGCAACCCCATGACTCATATCTGCTACACCGCAGCGCTGCTTACAAAGTCAGCAAAACTAGGAAATGCCCTATCACCCAGATTGGCTCCCCAGCTGCGTTTAAAGGCATTTCCAGTAAAGACGACCCTCCCTCATCACTGCAGGAGGAGGAGGATTTTTTTTTCTCTTTAAAGGAAAAAGTCAGAAGTAAAACACGGGCATCCACGGTCAAATATGCTCCAATAAAGGTCTGAGTTCAAATCCCTGTTTTGTTTGCAGTGCATGGAGCTGCAGTGCTACATTCATCCGCTGTCATTGATCTTGAACGGCCTCCGTTCAGGCAGATACAAAGAAAGTAAGTCGATATCTTCGTGTTTCTTTACTGTTCTTTTCTTCTTTTTTTCTGGCTTGAGTGTTTTTTCAAAATAAAAGACTTTTAGATGAGTCATTGTTTCTCAGAGAAGAACCAGGAGGAGATCACCCTTTGCAGAGTATCTGTCCCAGAGATTGTGTCACAGGACCCCCCCCCCCCCTCCTCCTCTCCCGTGTGTAAGCATGTGTGGCTTTTGTAACACAGCTCATCCTGGCTTAGTGTTCATTTAGCAACAGCTGTACTTCAAGAGATAAAAAAAAGAAGCAATCACAAATGTGTTTAATGTGCTCTAAGCGAGAAATTTCACAATTCCGCCTTCCTTGTGTAATTGGCGGTGGGTTATGGAAACAAAATGTTCCCTTCCTGGCAGAGCAGCTTCTGTGTGTGTGCAGTTTGATCTTTTTTTGTTTGCTTTTTGTAATAAAACAAAAAGTCCAGACAAGCTTCTCTGGGGTTTCGGTAAAACCCCCCAGCCTTAAATGAACCCGCCACTTCCCGGGCCACAGGGGCAGGGGGTCTGTTCCTCCTCTCAGACCCAAACTCCATCTGCTGCACAGACTCAGTCCTGCTGTCGACACAGTTCACCAGACTCAAGCTGCGGCTCTCCTCTTTTTCCAGGACTCAGCAGTTTCCAGGAGAGCGTGGCCATGGACAGGATTCAGAGGATCATGGGTGTCCTGCAGAACCCTTTTATGGGGTAAGTGTCAACATTTTGCAGTATTAGTTTAATTTATTTTTCATCCAACCATTTATACTTGGATTATTTAAATTGATTCTTGATTTTTTTTTTTTTTATCTGGATCATAATCTGAGTGGGTATCAGCCGCCAATGTGAAAAACTGTGATTTACTGCCGTGTTAAGTGGGGGTCCATCCTGTCTGGGACACAGCGGGTTGCCGCCACACAGCAGGTTTACTGCAGAGGTGGCTGGGTCGCATTTTAGCCAGGCATCTTGTTAAAAATGCATCAGGCTCCATGGTGGGAGCAGCACACTTGTGTCTGCTTGATTAGCTCTTCACCGGCTGGGAAATGCTGAGAGTGTAACGCCAACCTTTTTCTTTTTTTTTTTTAAAGAGAACGGGTGATATCCTAAAAAAAAAAAATTTTTTTTTTTGTCATTATATGAGATCTAATGCAGAGAAATGGTATAAAAAAATAAAACGCAATTAAATCAATAAAAACAGATTTCTATTGACCATTTTTACATTAATCGATTTTTTTAAATCAAACAAAAGCAGGAAGATCTGAGAAGAAAGAAAAACGTTGTGCAGATCAAAGCTGCATTTCCGATATGTATGTTAAGTGTTGCATGAAGGTAAACAGCTGAGTCTGACGCAGACTAAATGGTGCCGTCTTCCACCAGCTGCTTCCTTCATATGGGAGACAAAGGGAGGGTGTGGCCGCCTCCTGCAGACAGCCCGGTCGAAGGCTGGAAGGTGGAGCAGGCCCTCCCTGTCATTCCCTGTGTCTGCTTCGTGCTGCCAGCTGGCAAACACCCCCCACCCCGCCCTTAGGCGACCCAATGGGAATATGGAATCAAAGTGACTTTGGATAATCTTTCACATAAATTTTGCACAAATAGAATATAGCAAGAAGTCCTCCTGATCACATGACACCAGCTAATCCCTGGACGCCATCTGGTTTTTGTTGCCTCAGTGAGGCAGGCTCTGACCGAGCCGTCCCCCCCCCCCACACACACACACACACACGCGGCTGCGTCATCTATTTAATATCCACGCCGACGGCCGCACTTTATGCTTGGGTTTATATTTAGACGCTGTTATGGAGCCGTTGTAGCCTGAGCCACGTGTAAGCTCAAAACGTGAGAAAGGTACTCCGGATAATTCTCTCCCCTCCTCACACACAACGGAGCGCAGGCTGTGCTCCTCTGCCCTCTGAACATTTCCTGCTTGATGGAGAGATCACATGTCTAGTAGACGGGGAAAGCTCAGAGCTGCCTAAAACGCCACCATTTCTCACTCTTTTTGTTTTGCTTCTCCTTTTTTTCAGAGAGAAATACGTTGATATCATCCTCAAAATGGAGGAAATGCTGAAGAGCTGGTTCCCCAACGTCAAACTCCAGGAGCAGGTCACCGTCACCCCGACAGAGGAAGCCGTTCTCAGCAAGAGGCTTAAGGTAAAGTTGTAAGACGGAGGCGGCGGCGTTGTGTAACCCCCCCCCCCAGATCCGCCCTAGCTACAGCCGTGCAGCAATGACGCGGTCAAAGAGCGACAAAAATACACTTTATCATCAAATCACAGGGCTGTGGAGAGGGAAAGGAGGGGATTAAAGGTTATTTTTACTGCGGGCTCAGGTTCTCTGGGAACAATGTGAGAGTAGAAAAGGTAAGTTTGGAGGAGGAGCATGGAAACAGGGAGGTCAGGAAATGTTCCAGAGCATTCCTTTGTGTCTTATCAGCAGGGATTTAAATCGGAGGCTAATCCCTACTTGCACAGAAAAACATGTCAGTATTTAAATACTTTAGATTATATCTACATGTTTACAAAAAGTAGCTATAACACAAAAAGATGAAAACTTGACTTTTAATGATGCTTCTTTGTGTTGTTTCCCATGAATCGTCTTTTTTTTCTGGGTTGGAATCTAAAAAATACTCTTAATAATAAATGACACAAGCATTTTAAAATTACAAATTTTGTGGGAGGCGTTTACTGGCAACAATTTCACACATTTTATTAAAGAAAACTGATTTGTTTGTTTTTGTTTCGACTCATCTTTCAGTGCTTCTGTATGTAAGGAAAGTGTGTACTTGGATTTCTCCCTTCAGAAAATTTCTATAGGTTATTAGAAGAATATACATTTTCTGAGTAGACGGTTTCTGATTGATGGATTTCCAAACAGCTGACATTGAGTGTGGTTTCTGTCTTTTCCACCAGCTTTCTCCAATGACCTGCACAGCAGCCATAAGCCCCGCCTCTGCCGGTGATTCTGCAGCCAACGCCAAACTCCTGAGCGTCACGGACCTGACTCCACCTGAGGCCTACTCCGCCAACAACCTGAAATGGCTTCACACATCACCCATCTGCTCCCCCGTGGCAGAGCAGGCCCAGGCTGGTCCCAGGCAGCTGCCGCCGCTCAGAGACAGAGACCTAACGCAGGACAGCGCCGTGTCCTCAAGCACGGACGGCCTCACAAAGACAGAAGCTGTGCCCCGAGGCCCTCTGCCAGGCAAAATCAACGCACCCTGCCTGGAGAGGCTCCTCAAATCCACGGACAGCATCATCACACGCAGGGGCAGGAGCGACCTCAGTTGGTCTTAGTCCACGAGGAGGGCCGGGCGTCCAGACTCGGCCCCGTCTTCACCGCGCCCAGGTTCTCATTCCAGCCGTCGGGACAGACGGGAGCCTTTAAAAGGGAGAACACAGATTTCTCTTCAGCGTGGAACAAACAAAAACGCAGCAGCACGCCCTTTCCCGACGTGACAGCGCACCCTCCTTTTCCGTTTGCACTCTTGAGGTGGACACGCCAGATCGGGGAAGGAGAAATTCTACCCGTCAACCGGATTAAGTATTGACACAAGCAAATCGTCCCCTGCAGCTTTTCAGTATCCGTGACCCCAACCTGCAGAGGGGGTTCCAGCTAGAAGGAAGGATTTCCAGTCCCCCCCCCCCCCCCCCCCCCCCCCCCATCACTTCCCTGCTTTCTTCGCAACTCCATTTCTTAAGTTTATGATGTGACTGTTACCCATTTCTATCCTTTTATTGATGCGTCTTTTTGGTACAACTGTTCTACCTCAGCGAGCACCACGTCATGGGTAGTGTGTAGGAATGTGAAACGCTAAACTCTTCAAATCTGGACCCCCCCTCACCAGATCCAGCCAAACGGCCTCCAACCGCAGGGCGCACTGTACAAACAAGGAGGATGCTCTCTCCATGGGGACGCTCTCACGGCCTGACTGGTGCCATTGTAAAGAATGTCAACTGCATATTTGTTTCGAAGTCTCCCAGCGGAAGGCAAACCGTGCCTGTAACGTCAAGCTGTGCCTGTAAGCCGGTTCAATAAAAAAGAAACAGAAAGAGAAGCATTTCAGAGTACCTGCTCCTCGGTGGGATGTACAAATCAGGAATTTTCACTCTCCTGCCACTTTCCTGTGTCAATTAAATTATTTCGATTTGCCAACTACTTTCTGTGGTGGAGTAGAACAAGTACTATTACTTTCTGTTTTTGCCACAGAGCCGGACAGTGTGTTCGAGCGACAGACTGAGGTGTTTCTATGTGTAAATCTTAACGAAAACGTTGTCAGTTTACCCTGAAAAGTGGCCTTTATCGTGTGAAATTTTATACTTTCGAAATAAATGTGGTTATATTTGTTTGATGCAAACCTGCTCAATTATTATTATTTTGCTGTACATTTTGCAATTTGTGTTTATTTTAATGAAAAAAAAGTGACACAGGGTGTGAAGATTCCTTTATTTTTTTGACTAAAAGCAGTTTCTCCAAACCATTTTTGTTGAGTATCGCAGTATTTTTTTGGAAAGTTCTGTGGGATTACTTTCACACTTGGAGTAATTATCTGGTGGGCTGACAGGGTTCACTTGGAGAGAACTTACTTCCTGAAGGACAATACGATATATCGATTCTGAGGCAGGGTGTCATTTCCAGGAGCTCAGCTCTGCTGTGCAAAGTAAAAAAAAAAAAAAAAAGCTTTTAAAAGGAAAAATCAAATGTACCAGATCAGTATCACTTCACATTTCTCAGAAACAAAGTTGTCACGTTGCGCGTTTGCAGACAAACGTCTCTTTTAAGTTTGAGAGTGAAAGGCATGCTTTTGTTTTGAAGGATCATTCCAGAATAATGCATTTATGATTGCATTTTTTTTCTACACAGCAACAGCCTATAACTCAATTAATGAATACTGGGCTTTGAAGGCAATAAATCAGAAATAGATAACAGAGTAAGTTATTGCCCAAGGTTGAATACCGCCACCTGTTGGCGAAAATGCGCATTGCAGTCATGTAGTTTTGCGGGACTACTGTTAGGCACATGTTATAAAATGTGTTTAACCCTTGTGCTATCCTAGGCACTTTAACATTGGGAGTTGGGTCATCTAGACCCACTAGACAGTGCGCTGAACTTTTTTCTTCAATGATTTGTGATCTTCACTGGTGTCCATGGATTACATGAAATCCTCTTCACCTTTATCCACCTTTGTCATGGTAGGGAGAACACGTCAATGTAAGGATGGGGTGATAGGATAGTACAAGGGTTAAATGGGTTAACTTTAGAATGGCTTTAAAGTCTCCTTTTTTAGATCAGTTTATTTCAGACTCAGTTTTTTTGCTCCGGTGCAGCAGCTGTGACCTCTTTCTGGTACCTTCCATGTCAGACATTGATGGATTCAGCTTTGTAGCTCTTAAAAAGATTAAACTGTGTTTCATTATTGGTAAATGTTAATGGTTTCTGAACATTGGTTAATGTTCAGAAAGATTAAAACGGATGTTTCTGTGAGTTTAAAAGTAAATAGCCTTCCTTATTTTTTTGTTTTCTGGTTTCTCTGAATTACATAATGCAGTCACGTGTGCCATTCCCAGATTAAAAGAGCAGGGGTCAGTTCCCTGCATCGCATTGTATTGCTGTCCCAGATTGGTGAATGTCCCGTGCTCACGCGTACAGATGAGGTGACAGTATCTCTGACCAGTGACAGCTGCTACACGCTACTTTGGCTAAATGAAGCTGTAACGGTGAGGAAGAGCTGCAGAAGCATGCAGTCAGCCTTTTGTAAGAGTTCAATAAAAAAAAAAACATGCCATTGCAGAGCACTCTACTGCAGAAAAAAATAAATAAAAAGGGATACTGTCAAGGCAGAATCATGCACAGATCACAAACATTTTAAAGAAAAAAAATCCTAACACATGAATTAACACCAGCCTTAAATTTTTTTAAATAAATTCTGAGACAAAAAAAAAACAAATTGGTGGCATCAGGCCTGAACACGTAGCATTGCAAACGTGACAGAGAATTGCATTTTAAAGGTGTCTAAAGGGTCGTGCTTCAGAAAATTAATTGATGTCGCCTTTCCTTTTGCTTCCAGTGACAAAGACGTGGGCAAATCTACAAAGACTAATAAATACCAGAAACCTGCAGATGAGGAGCTTTTGTTAAAAGCATTTAAAGGCAAGCAGGAGCTGAAAAAAATGGAAGAACAGGTCCAAATTTTCAGGTAAAAAGGGAAGGATAAAAGGCCTTTTTTGTCTCCTTAACCTTTCTCTCAGCGGTAATTGGCCTTCTTTTATGTGTAAAAATGACAAGGGCCTAAATTGCAACTATGGCAGTCTTCACTCTCCAGCAGCTATTTATGTACTGTACTGTCTGGAAAAAGCTAACATTAGCTAACACCCATTTTAATACCTGGGTTGGATTGTGCACTTTGCAGAGCGACACCTAATTGGTACCTATGGGGCATAAAGGGAAAATAATTGCTGCATTTTCTTTAAAAGTCTTTACTCTGCTGTGAAGTTTCAGTCCAACTTTAAAATTATCTACATTCTGTTGAAGGTTTTCACTTTTAAAGTATTTTTTTTCTTAATTTGCCACATGTCATATTTGATTTACCTTTCAAAAATAGAGGAAAAGAGTTTGTCCTGCAATAAAATAAATCAAAATATTATGAATAACCTTTAAATCCTGCAAAAGCCAGAAACTGCCTGATTTTCACGCGATGGGCTACAAGTGACACATTCACCCTGCAGAGATAACAGTCCCATCTGTCAGGGAGCTGAGTACCTTTAATTAAGAGACTAGTGAACTGAAAAAATGCCCCACTCAATTATTAGTGGAGTGGGTTACGCAAATGATGAAGCAGCCGTTTCCACCCGCAGCTGATTCTCCCTGGGAGTAAAGGAGACGGAGAGGAAATGTGCAGGTCAACCTGGCCTGATGACCTTCTAGAACATCCGTATCGATGACTGACTGTCTGTCTGTCTCGTCGGTTCAGTACAGAAGAATTGATTTTGCCGTTTCCGATAGGTTATTTGTAGCGCTTTCAAGGGGGAGGAACGTCATTCAACCAGCAAAAGGAAGACTTCACTGTTGCTTTGGCCAAACATACATTAAAAGAATCTTTAGAATTTGGGGGGTTTATTTTATTTAAACTCAAACATTTATTAGAATGGAATGAGAAGAATGATTATGATGTAAAAATCTAGATCCCACTCAGATGACAATTGCTGATAAACATTCAACACATTATTTCACTTTGTAGGAACTGGGTCATAAAATAATTAAACAAAAAATGAGGAAATGGATGCATGAGTCATGGCGCTTCAGCAGCATGTTGGCAGTCTGTTTACACTCATCAAAAGGAATTATTGTTACATTCTTTCTCCTTTTCACTGCAAAGTCTCCTTGATCCAAGTTTAGCCCACAGTGCAAACTACAGCTCGTAGATTTATTTGTCTGCACTTTTTCAGGATTCAGGATATCAAAGACTCAGGTGCAGTTTCTGGAAAAAGGCCATCATTAATCCAGGTAATGTAGTGTTAAAGGAGCAGAAAAGGTCATTATGGGATTTGAAGCATTCCATCAATGGCAAACTAACTCAAAAAGGAAACTATCCATAAACTATATGTATGGAAACTAACCGGAAGGATTTTGTAATGTGTGAAAACATTTTTTGACCAAATTTTTGTGATGTCTGCTACATTTCTCTAAAATACTGTCTAATATTATTCATAAACTGAAATATCATGAGACTGTAACTCATGAAGAGGATAATGGATATTTTTCTGATGAGAAACACTGAATAGTTCACTGTTAAACTTGCAATTCATCAAACCCCATTCAACACTTTTTCATTTAACATTGACAAAAGTTATGCAATAAAAACCGCCAAAGCCTTCAACTAATGACAAACCATAACCACAGTTTTTGAGCAAAGGGGGCTGAGACAAAACTTCTTCTCAAGAAAGAGTTGCAAAAATTTAAAGTGAAATTACTCTGGTAGAAAACTAGGAATCTAATTAGTTACTGGAGGAAAAGAAAAAAAAACATTCTGTTAACAGTACAGAGTTAGTTTTGTGTAACAATTGAATCTATTTTTATTATAGTTTGACTTAAGTAAGTAAATGTAAGTTGTTACTACCCATCTCCTTCTGTACTTGATGATTTAAAGCAGTACTTCTCAATTATTTTTTGCAGGGTCCTTCCTGGGAAAAAGAAATTGCCCCCCCCCCCCCCCCCCCCCCACACACACACACAAACAAACACACAACACAAACTGGTCGCGGTGACCATAAATAAGATCAGTATCTATAAAAATTGTGTAAATATACCTACAATTTTATCTTTTAACATTAACAAAAGAAAAAAGCTAAATAAATCGACTTTCAACAAATATTACCTTTATTTTGCCACACAGAAACCCTGTTATAGTCTAAAAGTGCTTAAAGTGCCTGAAATGAACAAATCTGTCAGTCCTTATTTAAACTAGAAACATTTTGACCAACTGAACCATTTGATGCTGAGAAAATTAAATCAATAAATAATATTAAATGTAAATTGATCTGAAACATCAGCAGCAGCACCAATATATTTAACGTTTTATAACTGAAGAAATAGGTAATAAACATCGTGCTGATTTTTTTCCTAAGTGATCGAACGATTGTTTATTTATGATCTTAAACAGCTGATTTCAAAAAGTGCAGCAGTTTTTACTGCATTACCTGCTGTCTTTATGCCAAATACTGAAACAAACTAAACGACAGGCACACGCAAAGAATACATTTATATGGAAAATAAAGACACGTCATAAAAATGTCTACAACAGTTCATAAAGAATGACATTATTAGAATGAGCTGAGTAATCTAAAGGCACGTCATGATCCTGGTTTTGCGCAACAGAGGCTGCGCTCCGTGCACCGTTCCACCTGGCAGCCTGAGCCCACTACCCCTCCCCTTTTTATTCCCACAGACAGGAGCAGCTGCAGGGACGCATATTCAGGTTTCAGGCTGTTTCAAACTCTGAAATAACAGATAATGGTACACCAATAGTGGCGCAGATTTTTTTTCCAAGCACTGAGCTGCTGCCGGTGTTGGTACCAAAACCATTCGGCCTGCAACAACTGTTCGGGGTCCTTCAGGGTCCTGGGACTACTGCTGACGTCACATTATGTGATTGTCTGTCCGTTGATCCAATGACATATCAGATGGTGATAGGTTTGGACAAATTACTATACTACCATAGAAGAAGATATTGTGCTGTCCGTTGTAAACATACAACGAAACAGTCGAGAATATCTTCTAAACATGCTTTTATTATTGTGATTATTATTAAGTGCAATGCAACCAAATAGACTGCCGTCCGAATCCTTCTCCGGACCGCACACCGTAACAAAGCACCTTCCCTGCCTGCAAACACGAAGCTACGAGACTCCAGTTGCTCTGCTCAGACATGTTAGCTTGTGTGGAGCAGAAGGTTCATTCTAACAGCCACAGATCTACCGGTATTTACAAAGTGGGTTGTGGCAAAGTCTCTACATAAACACTATAAAGAATAATGTCAGAAACAACTAATGAGGGAAAAGAACTTTAGGTTACAAAAGGAAACGTGAAATTGCAAGCAGATCTTGACACTACTCAGTTTGTCCAAATGGGGTTACCGTAGTGTGACGTTATCTTCAGTCAAAAGGACCCCGAACGGTTATTGCAGGCCGAATGGTAATGGTACCTATATCACCACCGCCCCCGTCAAATTTGCGCCCTGGGAAATTGCCTGTATTGCCTATGCCTAAAACCGCCACTAGTCTGCGCCCCCCTGGCATCGCATCATTTGAGAAGCACTGATTTACAGAAAACAGTTGGCTCTCTATTTTTTTTTTTTTTTTTGAAAAGTCCAGTAAACAAGAAAAAAGCTAAACCAGATTAAAGGCAGAACAAAATTAAAAACAACAGTAAAAGGTTTTAAAGTTGTATAAGGCCAAACATGAGGTGAAGGTCAGAAATGCAATGATCCAAACATTAATCCCAATTGTGGATGAAGAAGTATACGTTTGCCAAATAGTGCCAAATTTTTCAGCTTAAATCCCAATTGAAATGAAAGGTTTGTTTATTCACCTGACCTGCTTTGCATAAAAAAGAGGACCTTTTTACTCCCCATATTGTGATGATGAACACCTGTAACCTTTCTGTGTCTTATTGTGCAGATCCAGCAATGCATGTTTCAGGGAATAAAGCACAGGCGTGAATGAGATCACTGGCAGAAACACGACTCGACATATCAAGAGCACAGGGCACCACCCCTCCTTCATTCTGCCTGCCCCATTAAGTATTATTTCCAAGAATAGGGGGCAGAGTGTGCTCCTGTATCCATGAATAATAAAAGCAGCCTCCAGAAGCTCATTTCCAAAGAGTGATCTTCAAACTGAAGTAAGGCCTAATGATCACACAGATAAAGTGGGAGGCTGACGTGCATGATTAATGTCTCAAGGTCTGTTTCTCCAGATGCAGCTACAGCTCTGACTGCATCGGGGGCAATTTCAGGAAAATCTTGGAGCTGTTTGAGTCTCTAGAGCCCCAAGTGAATACATATTTTGAACATCAGAGACTATAAAGCGCAATCTCTATGAACATGTTTTATTTTTTAATAGGATTGATTAATTTGAAACTAACTGTTGCATTTAAGACTGCTTTAATGTGGCAAATCTTTATAGAGTTTCAGTAATATTTATATCAGAACTTCTTTTACAGTCATTTATTTATATGTTTTAATCTTCTCAAAAATGTTATGCCCTTTTTTCTGTCACCACTAGGTGGCAATGTTGTTAAAGTAGTCACCTGTTGCCGCCAACAAAGCAATGATGTGTGCAGCGCTGTGTTTTTATTGATCCGTTTTAAGAGTAACTTTCAGATCAAAATTAATGAATTAAATGCCACTTTTGAAGTAGAAACAGGAAAGATCTGCCGTATATCAACATGCAGCCACAATAAACAGAGGTCATTTACAGTTATGCCCCTGCACTGAGCATTTTACGCGTGACTTGTGTCCACTGTTACACAGTACAGTTTGGGGTCCTGACACATAACTGAGTCAGACGTTGCTCCAAAGACATTTGAAGGATGTGCCTTGAGGTTTCTGAAAGCAGGCCGTATTTGTATATTGGACTGGATCAAGTGTCCAATCATCCTTCCTGACATAGACCTGCTGGAATCCAGAAATCCCTCAGAACTGATCCAATAATGCCAGCTGGGAATCAAGTTACACGAGACGCTTCGGAGTGAACTGTAACAGATAACTGGAAGGCCCGGTGTCTCACTCTGCCTCTGATAAAGCTACAAAGCACTCAGCTCTTATATCCCTGACAAATGACTGAAATATTTACATCCACCAGTTGCGTCCAACAGGCTGAGGACAGACAGTGACCCAAGTGTGCTCCTAATGTTCTGCCTTATCTCATCTGATGCCAGGAACTCACAGGCATTTGTCATTACAAAGTATTGTGTGTGCTGATGCACAAAGACTTCATGCCTATATTGTGCTGTCATCAACAAAAAAGTATCACAAGATTTTTATATTAGGTTAGAAAATTGCACCCTGGACAATATTTTCACATGAAAAGTCCTCCATTATGAGAAAAATGCCTTAAGAACTTGTTAAAAACACCGTTTTCTTTAGAGTGGGTCTGTTCAGCACCATTAACTACCATCTTGAAAATGTGAAAAATTTACATCTGACTTGTATAATACTATACACTGTATATGAGCTGTGAACTGATGACATCCTTCACTTAAAAAGTTTATTTTTCTTTTGTGGTGCGTTCTGCGGTCAGTCTGCAGCAAAATCGCTGTAATGAGGCTTTACTGAAGCAAAAACAAGCAAAGGATTTCTCACTGATCCTCTCAGTAATTATGACTTTTTTTTTCACCATTCGTGTATTCTGACCTACATCACGCAAGTACCAACACACTTGTTTCAGGCTAAGTCATGTTTGCAATCTGCAGTACAGAAAAGCACAAAAAGCACAAGTTATTACAGGAATTATTCCATTTATTCATTTACTGAAATAACTTTAAATAAAGATGCACATGGTTGACCAAATATAACTTAAACACATAACTTGTTTAAAAAGCTTTATTATTCAATTTTTATTTCTAAAAATAAACAGAGAGTAACAATGGGTATTAATTTACTAAACAATTTTCAGTTTACTGTTCTTACAAGTATACATATTTCATAATAGAAAATGCTCACGCTTTCAGCTGTGATGAAAGTAGAATTGAAATTAAGATATCTGACCTATATTCAGGTTATTTACACCATAAATACCTCAATGACAGTAGAAGCTACCATCTTAAAACATAACCTCCAAAAAACAAATTCACATATAAAAAGGCTTACCGCTATGTGCGGTCTGTACAAAAAGGTTTTGGTTACTAAAAGGCATCTACATGCATTAAAAAAAGAAAAGAAAAACCTGCATCACATTTTGTAAACAGATATCTGCATATCAGCTTTAGCTAATGATTGTAGAGGCAGCTGAAGAAAGCAAGAAGAGTAAACGGCGTTTGCGCAGACGTTGCTCTGTGTTGAGCAGAAATACTTGTAAACATTTGGTTACAAAGATGACCACTATTTCGCCTTCCTGCTATTTCGCCTTCCTGCTGAATGACTGGGTTTAGCAGGAATGCTTTGGAAGGCAGCATCCCTGCATGCAGCCAGCTTAAAAAAACGGAGTCTGACTCCCGAGGACGTTTTATGTCTGCGGTGAGGAGAGGAAGCTGTTGCCACAGTTGTGCATGTGTGTGAACACACAGTGAGTTCCTGTCAGCAACAACGTGTTACTTCTTAAGCGAAGAAAAAAAAAAAAAAGTCAGATTGAGAATGCTGCCTTACAGAGATTTTTGAGTGAAGACAAAGCAAAGGCCAGACCTAAAGTTCTGCCTTTGCTTGCTGTCACTTGAGCACATAAACAGGGATTGATTATGGAGGTGCAGGGGTGCAGTCCCCCTCTCTACACCCCTCACAGTTGGCCCGCACGGTCTCAAAGTTCTTAGGAAGTGCTGCTTCTCTTTCTGGTTCTTGGCCTCCTCTTCAGAATTTCCTCCTCTTGGTCACTTTCACAATCTCTCTAAAAACAAATATGCAATGAGGAACAGCTGTTAACAGGTTTTACTAGCATAGAACTCCATTAAAACAGTTTTAACAAACCATCAGCACACACCTCTTCACATCGTTCATCTTTGTTTGAATAGAAAGCTGCATATTTGTAATTAAACTGATGCCTGTTGTTTTGGGATCAGTTAGTAAGTATTATAGGATGTAGACAGATTAGCTCACTTTTTAGGCAAAGCAAGTTATTCAACCCTGTATGCAGTATTTACTTAGAGTTGTGTGTATTACTACATGTTTGTTGTATAATTACAGCACCGACAGGAGTGTTGTGTGAGGTGCAAATAGAAATGTTCAAGCTAAACCGCTGCTATTTCAAAATAAAGTCTGTTCTTACCCCACCGTGCTCAGATTTGTTCTGGCCCTTCTTCATGATCCGCGTTAAGTGGTTACATAGAGCCACAATTCGGAACGACAACTGCAGAAGCCACAAAACAAACATGACATTGTCAATTAAATTCTAAGTTTTTTTAAACTTTCATCAAAATTTGATTTGAACGTTACCTTCCATCGACGTCTGGCATACTGCCTCTTAAAGTTCTCTAAGTTGACCACTGACAGCCGCTTCACCATGGCCTGTCTGGAGTTCAAAGGCTGCAAATGCAAAAAAAAAAAAAAAAGACACAACAGAGGAAACACCTCCAATGTCAATCAAAAAGGATAAAATGCATTAAAAATTAATTCAAATCTGACAATATTTCAGAAACGTCAAAAAAGCAAATTTAAAAGGAATGTAAAACACGAGACAGAATTTTGACAGGATTTCTTTCAGGACAAAAGTTGTGATACTAGAAGGAAAAACATGTGAGGCATTTTTCTGTGCAAAAGATAGCCGATGGTTTTCCTGTTTACAAAGAGGGCATATCAGAAAAATAAACAAAACTGTTTTCTTTTTCTCTTTATTTATCTTTGAGGAGAAATAAATTTGGCCTGAACAATAGAAACCCAGAAAAGGAGTTTAGTGAGGGGAAAAAAATTAACCATGAGCTCACAAAAAATAAATTAATTAATAAAAAGAATAAAAAAACACTTTGTGTTAAAATAAATACAAAAAACACTAAATTTTTAAAATAAAGTAAAAGATTCTAAAATAAAATACCAAAGAAAAGTTGTGTTTCTTCTCTTTTCTACATTTTTACAAACATTTTTTATCTTAAATCTCCAAACAATCCAACAAAACTAAATAAGAACATTGTTAATGGGAAAAAGTTTTGATTTACCATTGACATTTTCATCCAGTGTAATAAAAGTCAGACAAAGAGAAATATTTTATCCAAAAAAAAGAAAGGTGAAAGAAATGAATGAACAAACATTGATTTTTCCACTAACCCGTTTCCAGGCTTTGTCTACCGCTACATTAAGTGCATCTATTCCATTATCAAATACTGTACCAATGGAAAAGTTTAATTAACTCTCTTTCCCTCAAAAAGGCTAGTTAATAGTATTTTATTGGTGGTTTTCCTAAAAACTCATGCCAGAAAAAATACAATTTTGGTTGTTTTTTTCCCCCCACAAATTTGACCTTTATCAAAAGACAAAACTGTTACAAAAAAGAAGGAATTTTTTAATAGAAAGTGAGCAAATGTGGGTTTTTAAAACCAAGTTCAATAGGTCTATATAGCAATCCCTTTTTGATGTGCTTTCACTAAACCAGAAGATGCTAATCCTGAGAGAATTGTTCTGCTCCGCAGAAGCATCTCCTTCAAAAGCTGCTTCTGGCTCCTGCAGGATTCAGAAAGAGCTGCTCAGACTTCAGCTTCTGCTGCAAAGCCTCCAGCTGCTCCAGCCTATGGCTGTAATCGCTCCTAACACTCCCCAAACTTTTGTCTATGTTCTTGACGTCCTCCAGCAGCAGCAGCCGTGTTGCCTTCATCGTCTGAAAGTCACAGCAGGTCTGAGAGAGCAGCTTCCGCACAGACTCACTCGTCTCCTTGCACCAGGCCTCTTTCTCATCGCAGGTAGAAAGCAGGGCTTCTATGTCACGTTGCAGGAAGCTGCTCGTGTCTGCTGAGACTGAAAGTCCGGTCTGTATCAAGCTGATGTCCTCCCACAGTAGAGGGAAGCGCTCAAAGAGCGTTTTGTTTTGGGTTGTGCTCAGGAGGGACAGAACGCCGTGCTCATTCAGACTTGTCCTCTTCAGTTTCTCCCCATTCTTCTGGGTCACACATTGAGAGGACTCCTCCTCCATGTGGCCAGAGGACTTCAGACAGAAGAGCGGAGGGGGACATTGAGTGAGAGGCTGCCTCATTGGGGCATCTTGTAAACACATATAGCTATCAAAAATCCCAGCGGAAGAGCCACTGCAGGGATTAGTGCGTGACCTCACGGGGGGTTGAGGGCAGCCGAAACATTCTCCATGAGTGTGTAATGCTTCCTGGCTTCATGCTTCTAGCCAAACAGGATGGGGGGGGGGTCGGCAGAACATCTTTCACGTTCACTTCAGCAGCAGGCGTGACTGCGACTCCCTCACATCACACAGTGTACCATGCCATTAAAAACACCATTAGTGAGACGTTTTTTCAGCTTAAATCATTTTAGAAAAATAGACTTTTTTTTCCCCAAGCCCAGCTGTAGCTGGAGGGGGTCAAAGCAGACATCCCCAGTGGAGTCATTGAATAGAAACATACAGTTAGTGGGTGTGAACTCTGGGATTCTGGGACTTGGAGTTAAATTTCAATTCAAAGGTGGATTTGCTTCCCAGACGAAAAACGACACGGTTGCTCGAATGAGAGCATCGACCTGGACACGAAGGGCATTCTGAAAACCATGCAGCACGACAGCACCGATGGAGAGCATACCTTAATCCACGGGTGATTCAAGGCGTCTTCGATGGCCATCCGTTTCCTAAAGCAACATGAGAAAGCAGCTGAGAAAATACGGCCTAACAGACACAAAGCATGATGGTCTGTCACGCATTAGTAAGTGAACCTCTAAGGACTTTAGCTCACAGAAGTATGACATTTCCAGGAGATTTAAAAAGAAACACATGTTTGAGGTCAAAAGGTGCCAACAAGGAATCAAAATGTTGTCCAAAAAAAAGAAGATTGTACACTATAAAAGGTGCTTAAGGTTATTTTTTTCTGCATTTGACTGGATTCATGTCAACAAATCTTGTTTCCATTAGCTTGACCTGACCTTGATCCCTCAGCTGCTTTTCACTGGTTTACCTTGTGTCCTTTTCCAGGAGCTGCCTGATGAAGCTCTTCGCCAGCTCGCTCGTGTTGCCGAAAAAGTCTTCATCAAACTCATAGTTCACAGCAGAGATGTTTCCCAGTGTTTCCTGCTTTGTGTCACCGAGGAAAGGAGATGCGCCGCTCAAACTGAAACAGTAGAACGAACAGTTACACACCGCCCAGAAAGCCTCTTTTAGCAATTTATAGTAGAAAAAAAGAAAAGGTTTGGGAATGGTGCCACCTTACAGAATGTATGTGATGACGCCGATGCTCCTGTGAAAAACAACACAAGGTTAGTCCAAAGTTATGACCTGTGGTCGGTCGGGGTGCAATTCAGCAGAGTCTGGGGTAATTACAGGCTCTTACCACATGTCTGCTTCCAATCCTAGCTGTTCGTAGTTGACTATCTCTGGAGCTGAAAATAGACAGTGCACACTCAACCTCACAAACGGCCACACAATGAGACCTCAGTGTGTGAGAATGTTGTGCGTGAAGAAAAAGAAACTTACCAACAAATTCAGGCGTGCCAAAAATGTTTTTGAAATCTGCTCCTGCTTCAATTTGATGAGCCAGACCAAAGTCTATGAGTTTAATGCGGGGTAGAGATGCGTTCCTGTCCAGCAGCATTATATTTTCGGGCTACAGTGCAAGAGGAACAAGACAAGAAGTGTTGCATGTTTGTCAGAGCATTTCTGCAGGGTCCAAATCTGTATGTCACATAAACACAACCAGATTAATCGAGTTACCTGGACATGGCAGCCTTTTTTGTGTGTGCATTGAAAAGAAACAGTTATCCTTGTTAGGTTTTGTTGTGTGAAAAATGCTTTTTTTTTTTCTTACTTTTTCCATCCAGACTTTAATGCACAGTAAGTTCCTCTGACGGCTTATCATGCAGGGTAAAAACAGTAGGAAAACACCATCTATAACTCTATTTGCTGATTAAGAGGAAGAATGTAACTCACATCCTCATTTTGAAACTCTTCTGTGTTTGATGCTCAAGTGAAAAAAGGACCACAGTGTGCATGGTTGCTGCATTTCCATAACAGTTCAAAAAAATATGTTCAGATTAAAGTAAAATGAACAAAATGAAAACCATTATTTTTTCTTTAAATCCCAAGTTGACCGAAACTGAAGTTGAAATCCAATGTGGTTGTGACCCGAATGAATTTTGGAATTCCAGAATCTTCAAAGATTTCATCATAACCTTCCAATCATCCATGTAGCCTACTGAACTTTCCCGAGGGACAGAGGTTTCTTTGACTTTCATGCCTCAGGAGCAACGAGGGGTTAAACCCGGCACACAGCAGACCTGTCACCTGGGTCCTGGGAACAGGCCCTCTTTCATACATGTGCAGGACCTCGTTTGTGATATGAGGACACCGCAAGGTTTTTCAGGAGACGAAAATAAAACTTCAAACACTGTGTTCACTCAAAACAAGAGCAACCCAGGAAACGAAAGATGATCTTATAGAACCACAGGGAGCTTTGTAAAGTTCTCATAGCTGCAGCTCAGATAATTATGACTTCCCCTGAAATATGGTTGATAACACAGATTTGTCATGATCACTTGGATCAAAAGTTGAACTTAAAAAAAAAAAGTAGTGTTCTAGCATAACATTATTTTATCTGAAAAGTGAAGCAGAAGTTTATTAAAAAGGTTTATCTTTTTCATTATATCACAGTAAAACTGGCAACTGGTCAAGATGGAGAATTAAATCAGAGACTGATTTGACTGCTGGATTTTTTTTCTTAATGGAATAAATTTGTTTTTCAGTTTTTCTCAGGGGCACAGGAAGTGGCTAAAGGTGTTATCAAAGACAAAGTATGAAAACGTTGACATTTCTTAAAACTGAGAATTTGGGTTCTTTTTGTCAAACAGAATATTATTGTGTGTTTGATTGTGTGTGGCAAGTTATTGTAATCAGGTAGAACCAAATGTTCTGTCTCATATCTTAAGAAACCACGAGATTGAAGTCAGCGGCTTTGCTTTAAGTTTACACGTTGATGCTATCTGATTTCTGTATTTGCAGGAAATCAATAAAAAAATCTTTCTTTTTAAGATATTGTTGATAATGTTTTTTCCCCCCAGATTCAGTCTTAAGTGCACTGGTTCTAACATTCTGAGAAAAATAGCTGCAACCATCACATGCTTCATAGCATTCACTGGAGAGACAGTTGATACATTTAGTTTTCAGATCAAATTTCACAGGAAATTATCACTCCTTAGTGCACAGATATGCTCTTGTGCAGTGAAGGTCACTGCCTCCAGCTGGCACTTGAATTTCAAAATAAAAGCCAAAAAGGAGCAAAGACGAGTGACAAAAAAACAGGTCTGCCACTTTTAGCGAGCTGCGTGGGCGACACTGAGGGGAGTGAGTGATAACCTTATGGTGTCATTTCTGAGGGGCCCACATGTTTGTTTAGCAAAGCACAACAGCCAGACTCTGCCCTCAAAGCTCTATAAACATTTCACCAAAACCACTTTTCGGATCCCCCTTTCCAAATGACCTTAAAGAGTTCCATCTAAAGTGTAAGATGATTCAGCGTGCATCTATGAAGCAGTACGTACCTTTAAATCAAAATGTGCAATCCTCTTGGAGTGGAGGTACTGGACCCCATCTAGAATCTGCTTGATAAACTGAGTGGCCTCCTCTTCACTGAGAGACTCTTTCTGAGCCAAGAAGTCAAACAATTCTCCTCCAGAGACCCTGCAAACACATAGAAGCACAGTCAAAGTGAGCTCAGATACACCTTTATCTCAAGTGTGTATTCAGGAGGTGGATGCTTAAGTACCGGATTCCTTAGATATGTTTGTTTGTGGCAACTCTATTCTGAGAGTCACTATGATTGTTTTAAATGATTTTCAGCTGCGTGGGCACAAAGTTCTTAGAGATAAGCTAAAATATCAACAGAAAAAGAGAAGACAACAGTTCAGTTAATTTAACCGGACAGTTTTCGTTTGCTTTAATTAGGCCTTCCACTTTCCCAGGCCCTCACTGCACCCGATCGGGGGCCCTGTGAGGCACAAAGCAGTGAAGCATTTGCTTCTGTTGGACAAGCAGCACTTCCCATGAAGCAGCTTCAGTAAGAAGTTCGTATGAGCTGACGGGGATGTGAACGCCAGCATTCTGGGTCAGTGGGTTTTGTTGTTTCCTAAGCACTGATTTGTGTTTGCCAGGAGTCTGCACTGACCTTTTTACTCCACAATTGTAAAGCACCCTCAGAGGCTTTCTGATCGTTTTGGGTCATATAAAAGGGTTTTTCTGGATGTTTTCATAAGTGACCTTTGCCAACTGGAGTTGACCCTTTCGCAGCACTGAGCACTTACAGTTCCATGATTAGCACCACATCCGTGCGGTTCTCGTACACGTCATGCAGAGCAACAATGTTGGGGTGCTGGAGCTGCTGCAGGATTCCCACTTCCCTCTCGATCTCCTCTCTTTTCACTCCCCGTCTGCTGGCCCGACTGATGCGCTTCTTGATGAACTTTGCTGCAAACTCAGTGCCTGAGCTCTTCTCTTTGCACCGCTTGACAACCGCAAACTGTCCACTGCAGACACAAAAGGAGTACACGTCCTCAATATTTGGGACAGATCTCTCATATTTCATCATACATGTCTTGTGAGGTATTACACGCTTGATTTTATAACACTTTCACACTTAGAAACAGGATCTGATCAGACAAAGAGACATCAGGGAGGAAGCCGCATGTCCAAAAGGGTTGAAATATTGTGGTATTCACTTCCCGTTTCCTGACGAGACAGAGAACAATTAGAAAAGGCCGTGAGTGAGGACAGAACCTCTGTCCTCCCACTCCATCTCGCTTCCTGCCAAGCTTCCAGCCATCCTCCTCTGTTTAGTCAACAGCAAGAATTCCCAAAACTCAGAACATTACAGGACTGTGCGTTTCTTTAGCTGAAAGGATCAAGTTGATGACGCTTGGTCACTCAGCTGAGGATCTGCCTTTGTTTTCATTCTCCTCCAACACAACGTAACCAACTTAAGACCTAATTGTCACCTGATGGAGTGATTCCAAAAGCTTTATTCCACCGTTGACAATATATCGGAAGTCCCTATTTACAGGTTGATTTAAGGTTTTACAAAGCCTTCTGCCACTCCTGCTGTTCACTTACTTCCTGCTGGTAACGGCTGACCTGCCCAATCTACACACTCAGACTGGGAAAACAAGCTTTTCGGCCTTTCAGTCTCCACTGTCACTGAGACATCTGAGAGGACAGAGCACAATACGGTTTCCACTGTTGGCAAAACGTACTCTTTTCGGAAATGTTATAGTAGGCGTGACTATAACATTTACGAACAATCAATTCTGTTCATTTTACCACAAATTCCGTACAACAACAGATTTCATTCATTTCCCAAAGTCAAATGTGGTTTAACTGAGCCCTTTAAATTATCATCTTGTCATTTCACATGGTCAAAAGTTGAAAATGTTGTGATTGAAACTTGCATTCTCCAAGACTTGCAAGAGGCAAGTTTAGGTACTTTGAACAAAACGACCTTGAAGTTGGGACGAATTAAATCAACTTTGGTGTCTTTGTTGTTCTAAACGCAAATTTGGAAAGTTGTAACTTGATGCAAATTGCCATTTTGATGAAAATGTTTATATTTAGGATTTTTCTCCACAAATTGTTCTTCAAGTAGTTGGCTTTCAATCTGACAAAAAGCTGTGGGTCCTCAGCTGACTCTGAACAGGTGGGCACTCCATAGATATGCAGCACGTTTGGCTGAGAAATATCAACAATAACTGATTCACACTTCCATTCATATAGATTTTTCTAAGGAAAAAAATGTATTGTGAAAGAGCTCATGAGGGGAGAACCAGGCAATCCCAGGGAGGGATGTCATCTTTTTTGGACATAATGTCTGCACAGACAGCAGGCTGAGGATGAAAAGCTGTCCTGCCCGCGTCCTGGAGGCCAGGAATAGACCCTCTAGCTGACTCACTCTTCACATGCCAGCTTCACAAGGGCTTCTTGAGCCGACACGAGACCCACACGTGCAAACTGGAGAAGTGCCCACACAGATATGTGCACCAGTGCATCGCAAAACACACAAATACACACGACTTTAGCGGTTTTAAACAACTGCAGCCTCTTTGTGCCGCACTAAATTGTGGTGGCATGGAGTTTGCTTTTGAAAGACACACTCCACCCTCTTCTTGATCAGCTCCACAATGGAAGAAAACCTCAGATACTTTGCTGAAGGAGGGAAGCGAAACTGCAAAACAAAAACCTCAGAATATCTCATTTAATCCAAGTGGAATGTTTTCCACTGCCTCAGGTGTTTGCACTTGTTCTGAAAACAAGAAGAGTGCCTCAAAACTGTAAATTCTTGCCACAGTTCAGGTCCAGATCTGCTTGAGCCTAAAGAGTGACAAGGATGATTTAGTCGGGACACAAACATGCTCCAGCAGACTGGAGAAAAAGCACTGAGTTACACAAAACTGCAGAGCTGATAAGCAATTAAAGGTTCTCCTTGCATGTGATTTATTCGTGGGGTTTCCCCCCACTAGTCCTTCCTTAAGGACTGACCCTGTTACAGATGAGGACTATGAAAATGAAGGAACCCAATACGAGCCTCTGTCCTTATTGAATTTGCAAAAACAGGCATTTTTCACCCAGAGGGGAAGACCTGTCACGTGAAAGGAGCAACAATTTTCAGAAACATCAGGATGACAGCTCAGAAAAAAAAACAAAAAACAATCTTCTAAGGTTTAGTTTAGCTCCATAATGAAGTGTAGAGTTGCAGCAGTGAGGTCAGTCATCTCAGTTCATAAGCCAACAACTGGGCCTTATGAACTGAGCTTCCACGTCCAACAGCTGAGGGTTATTAACCACAGCGAAGGCTGGAGGAATGCTCCACCGAGTGGCGCCGACCCACTCTCCAAACACATCTCTCCACTCTGGAGGAGCATGACACAGACAGCCAGAACCTGAACCTCTTCATAATCTGAACATCAGTTATGAAAGTGTGGCAGCAGAGGCAGCTCATACTGTCAAACAAATGACTTTGTTGTTGCTCACAAAGTAGAAACATATTGGTTCAACGCTTCCGAGGAGAAGCAGCACAGTGTACTAACAATACAAAAGTTAATTTCTGGAAATACAAAAAAAAATAAATAAAAAATTCTCCCTTTTTAGAGACAGAAATTACTTATCCCAGAGATGGGGGCAATATTCTTGTCATATATACTCCCTTAATTTATTTCTGTAAACAGTTTGCTTATAGACAGTCACTTCTTTTCACTTTTGCATGAAGAAGCTTCGTGCCACAACACGCAATGTGCGGCACTGAACTTCTGCAAACTATTTTTTTTTCTTCCGCATGACTTTATCTCAATATTTGAGAAATGAATGACTCGCTGAGCTCATTTGCACCAATCAGAGAAAAACTTTGCATCTCAGCGTTGGTAGAACTCCATTAGTGCTGTGAAATGGCTTGAGCGGGCTCCTGCAGTTTGAGGACAAAACATTAGCAAGTTCACACAGGCTCAGATAACTCAGATGCTGCTCAGCAGGCTTTTATTTGTTTTTTTGTCATACCAAATCAATCTGTCATGTCATACTTTAACAAGGTTTAGTCATTACTGTCACAAAAGAAATACTAAATAAACAAAATGTCAAACCAAATGATAGTGTTCAAACAGGTAGATTTGAAAATCTGCACAGGATTTGAACAACAAAAAAAGGTCAATTGTACAGTTTGAACCCCTACAGAAGGTGTTACAAAAGTGTTTTCTTTTCCCCTTTCCCCCATCACAGAAACCTTTCCTCCAATTTGTGGTAGCTTGTAGAGTTGCTTGTGGCCTCACTCAGAAACTTCACAGAACTTCAGGGTTCCGGAGCTTCAAAGGAAGCCACTCCACGCGCACACAACGTGAAACCCGTCAACAGTCGTCATGGTGAAACCGTCCCATCAGTGACGTCGGCTCAGAAGTCAAACTAAAGGGGAAGTTTGATTGTTTTTCCAGGCAAGTGAAGCTCCCTCCCGAGTTACGAGGGCTCAACTAAGTCAACACTCAGATGTCTCGCTGTTTGCTGAGCTTCTGAAGGCGCACTTCAGCAGTGTTGTGACCAAAGAAGGCCTTTTAAAACCCACAGGGGTCCTGTTCCTCTTTGTTGGCATGCAACAGCACATGCACTCTGGCTAATCTGGTGGGAGGCTCACACTGAGACACTTCCTACTGTTTGTCAACACGTGTGTTATGACTCAAGCATGAGTGGCAGATAGGAGTACGACCAACCATGTATCAGTAATGGGGAACAAACCACCAATGTAGGTGTGACATTAAAACCTGTCGATTCTGGGACTTATTTACATCCTTTTCAGAAAAAACTCAACAGTTCCACTAAATAAATGATTGATCTCCCCCCAGCCCACTGACAGAACAGCTGAGTAATATTTCAAGAGTTAAAGGGCTTTTACCTGAAGCTGAACCATGAGATCAACAGCTGCAGAATAGAAAAGGGGGCTAGACGTTTTATTCCTGAGAAGGTTTATAGTGTTTGTTTTTTTCACTGCGAGAGACTTTACAAAGCACAACTAGTTTGATAATACATATGTTATTTCAGTTCTTAAACCCCCCCAAAAAAGCCCTGATATTATCTGTCAAAGCCATTATAAGAAATGGCTTTGACGTGTCAGAAAAACGTTTTTGAAGACGAAAAAACATTTTTCATACACTTAAAGTCCCATTCAGATCATCTTTTGATCTATTTTAAAGCGTTTCCAGAGGTCTTTCACTTAATATTTTGCTGTTTTTAGGCAAAATCAAAAAAATTGTTGGCACCAAGTAAGCCCACCCGCAACTTCCCATCATACATCTGTTTATACACCATCCTGCTAGCTCCTCACAACCAGAACCTAACATTAGCGGAGCAACAAAACTGGCGAGCACTATTAGAGCTATCTAGCTTTACAGTTTTAAACCAGATGCCAGCTGAGACGAGGAAAATGAAGACGTATATGAATCTATTTGTCTGCAAGTGGATGCATCAGAATGGAGCAGAGCAGAGAGCTTGTGGCCTGTTGTAGCAGCATCTACATCAAACCAATAAGCTTTTTCAAACTGCATTTTTGCATCTGCTCCTGACTGAGAAGGATTTGAATAAAGAAAAATTCAGAAATGCAATTTTAACCTTCATATTTTTTCTACATGTCCTCCATCATGACAAAAAATGTTAAAAACACCAAAAAATGAATCATTTAAGCATTTTGTTTGTTTATTTTGCTATTAAATGATTTTCAAATGCATCACTTTCATAGTGGCGTTGAGATGATTGTGATAGTTGAGGGAGTTCAAGTATCACCCCTATCATTAACTCTGAAACGCTGAACGTCCCTGGTTTTGCTTGTAACTCCTCCCCTAAAAATTAAATGCAACTTGAGAAGCAAAGTCTATCAAATTCCAACCCTAAAGGGCAAAAAACCCATTGAAGGAACAAACTGTACAGGCGCCGTAGAACAGTTCAGCGGCCAGGCGGCTTCTCTAGCATCTTCTGTCCCTGTTTATGCTCCGGGTAAAATCCAGTCAAATGTGAAGCTTCCTCAGTCTATATTGTTCTGGGGGAAAAACTAAACTTCCTTAAATGCATTTCCCCGGGTGGCAGTTTCCTTCATTTCCGCTCCCCAATGGCTTAATCTAAGAAAAAAAACACTCCAACCTGCACTCAGAGATCAAGTTCACATGTGGACTGTCAAAACATAGCCAAAAAGTCTATTTACTATTGAAATGTTATCTCTTGCAGTAAACTTCAACCCACTTTGACACAGCAGCACCCCCCAGTTTAAGCTTCAACAAGCCTGCTGCTTGCATACTTTCACACATCAAGGACCACTGCATCAAGCAGAGAAACCCACACAGTCCTCACCTTCCAAGCTGTTCTCCCATTTCATAGAAATCCTCC
This sequence comes from Oryzias latipes, assembly GCF_053564925.1. Lineage (NCBI taxonomy): Eukaryota > Metazoa > Chordata > Actinopteri > Beloniformes > Adrianichthyidae > Oryzias > Oryzias latipes. Next base: position 19,903,304 of record NC_136242.1, read on the forward strand.
ACGTTCTGTTGCTTGAACACTGCCATTCCTGGTGTCCTCATTGATGTTTTGGTCTCCTTGACACGCGCTCCTGAAGCTGCAGATCCGTTTCTCCAGGAATCTGCTTCCTTCTCTTCCCAAAAAAGTCCAACCCTGCTGAAACGTAGGGATGTTCCTGTTGGGTTCTGACTAAGCTATGAACATTTTTTTAACGCGTGTTCCAACTTGCAGTACATCACTGAAGAATCACTAGTTACACCTCACTGTTGGGGAAAGCTGTATTTCATCACAGTGAGGATGACAGTTATTTAAAAAAAAAAAGAAGATTGGATGTATAGAGCAGGAATTAGGAAAATCTCTCTTTTGTCAGCTACACAATCAGGTCATGTAAGTGTGCCACACTGCGCAGCCGAACATTGTTTGGTTCCTGCGATTATGGCAGGATTACAGATAAAAAGAAAAGAGCATTTCTGGGTAACTGGGGCAGGGCCTCAGTTGTGAAATGTGAAAGATTAACAAAAAGAAAAAAAGCTGGAAGCAAAAGAAGCTTCGGAAATAACAAAAAACTAAACGTTTATCTTCTAAAATAAAAAGAAAGACTAAAGATAGGGAAATAAGTGCAAGTGTGAGCACCAGTGCATACAAAAAACCTAAATGACCACAAACTTCCTTTCACACAGGAGGATCTACGAAAATGACAGCTGTCACATTTAGAGATCAGGTCCTACCGTGTCAGCCCCCTGCTCTTCTCATCGCTTCGCCAGTGGAGACAGAGAACTTCTCCTTTTGAATGTCTGCTGCAATCTGTCACCAACCCTGTGAACCATCAGCCTTTTGTGCCGGCACAAGTCCCTCCCCCCCCTCGGCGGCTTTAGTATGAAAGTGGCTTTGAGACACAACATCAGCAAGTCCTGGAGCTGTTTCTGATCAAGTTTTGAAGGCTAATTCTCTCCGTTTCACCCAAACGAGGGACAGCGTGTGCAGCCAGGCAGATTTTATTGAGTTTGACCTGCTATTGCATAAACAGAGTATACTTCTTCTTCCACTTTCGGCTTCTCCCATCAGGGGTCGCCACAGCAAACAAGTCGCATGGTAAATTTGGCAATGTTTTACGCCGGATGCCCTTCCTGACGCAACCTTCTCTAACCGGGCTTGGAACCGGCAGAGGTAGAGAAGGGAACAGGGAGCAGCCTGGAGTCGAACCCGGGTTTCACGGACGGAAGGCGCCGCAAACCAGCACGAGCTAAACTGGCTAGCTTCTGCATAAACAGAGTATACTATTCTTAATAAATGAAATGAATAATGAAAAAAGTAAAAATAAAATACATGCAAAAGTGATCTGAATTGGAATTGTGCAATACACAGCAGAAAGAAAGACACAAAAGAAATGAGCTGTTTAAATGTAGCTTATTTCTTTCTTCTTTTTTTTTTTTAAGACAAAAAAATGGGAACTAAATGAAAAACTTCTCAGCATAGATGAACGCCTTGTATCCAAAACAATTCTATTGGCAGGTTTTGGTAAAACAGAGAGACCTGCCCTCACAAACATAAATGACATTCTCGTCCGTAACATAAACAGGAAACGTATGAAATCAGAGAAAAAGCAGCAGCAGAGAGGAGAGTGGCAGCTCTGTGTAAACATTTCAGCTCAAAGGGGAAACCTCAATTGGCAACATACAAGAGGGGTCATTTAAAAATAAACATTTCTCAACCTAAAACCTTTCACACTTTAGTCAGTCAGGAGGCATAAACAGGATTATTCCTGCTCCATTTAGGAAGAGATCAGGTTGCAAGTGCTAATTAATTACAAAACATGGCGGAGGAATGCGGAGTACCTGAACGAGAAGCTAAGTGATTTTTTTCAGATCACCAGCCTGTTGCCTGACAGACCTGAAACAGGGCTGTCAAACTCTACATATGTAAACAAATGTTGTACCGCCACACTGAGGACAAAAGGTGTTACTACACCCGTATTTTCATTTTTGAGCTCAGAAAACTTTTTTCATCCCACAATGGGGAAGTTATATTTCTCAGCATTTGGCACTTTTTTCTGCATGTAAACAAAAGGTGTATTAAATTTAAAGAATCTACAGGTTTGGCCTTAAAGTCTTAAGAAAATTCTATTTGAATAACCCTTGGAATATTTAAGCAAACTGTCCCCATGCAAATGTAGACACCGAGTGGTTTTGATCCCTTCAGATGCTTTTATCAGCACCAGTCAAACTGGATGCTGTGATGAGAAAATACTGGCCAAATTGTGACTTCTTTCCTTGTGAAATTTGAACACTTAGTTCAAATCAACAATACAAATTCCACTTTGTGATCTTTTGGCAACTTAACAATGATTTTGATTCACAATTTGTTGTTTTAAGTCATTTGTAATGTTTCAGCAGAGTTTTGACATCAGGATGACCTGTGAAAAAGATCGTTTCTTTTTTTTGTGCAAGAAAATTAAAGACTTAAAAAAATAGAGATTTAAGAAAAAACAGAATGAAAGTTATCCTTATAAAAATAAGAAAACTTTTAACAAGACTAAAAATAAAATCACAGCCATGATTTTAGAAATACTGATTCAGGTTTTTTTTTTAAGTACATTGAAGGTGGAAACATGAACAGACTCGTGCAGCAGAGAAACATAAAAAAAAAGGCAGGAATACTGATGTGATGTTACAGGGTTCTTTTTTCCAGCTCTGATGCAGAGACCAACTCCAGCAGCTTCCTGATGCAGGGCATCACCCGAATGTGGAAATGCTCTCTTTGTCTTCAATGTTAAGAAATGTAAAAATGAGTCAAATCCAAAACGACCAGAGTTCAGCTCTCCTCCTCGTCATCGCTGACGAAGCTCCGTCTGTCCTGGCTGGTCTCCCTCTCCTTGAGGAAGGTCTGCCGGATGGCTTCCAGCTCTGTCAACTCCAGACGGACCTTTTCCAAGTGAAAGGCGCGGCGGTTGTGGATCTGTTTCATTGGAAATGGGTTCATGCCCGCAAATGCAATGTTCATCAGCTTTCTGCAAACAGAAGCACAGGTTGTGGATATTTAATATTGGATTTATTCGCCTTTTAAAGACAACAGTCTTAAAACCACATGTTTATTATTGTAGTTTGCATTTATTTCTTCCCCTCCACATGTATCAACCCTGCATATTTTATTGAAAATGTCAACAAAATACCTCAGGACCCTAATGGTAAACAAAATACATCTGCAGACGTTTCCACAGTTTTTTTATACTTCCTCTTTTCATTTAAAAAAATATTTAGACATACACAAAAACATTTAGAAAACCTGCTGCCCAGATCTTGTTGTGAAACTACTGCCTTGCAGTAAATTCCCTGATTTATTGTGAAATTTCTAAACTTCCTCTGCCATGGCGTTCTTTGTATGGTTTAATCTGCTTTCTCATGATTGTCATCTTGCTGAGGATACGCCATACTAGGAAAACACAGTCATTGCTAAATGCTGTAATGGCGATGTAAATAGGATGTAAACAAACTCTTCTGGGTTTGAGGTTTTTGTCCAGCTGTCAGTTATGCACAGGGCTGCAAAAAGTCACGCAAACATTCATTGATGTGAAATAGTCATCCTTGTTTCTCCCTTCTTTGCATGCAAACAACTAAGGCCTGTTCTTGGGGGTTTATGACTTGCTTGGAAAGTCTTTATATTTTGATTCAGAAGATTTTTGGGGAAATTTCTCTGAGGTTAAACCAGAAGCAATATATCAACATCATTGCAGCAGTCAAATGTGGTGGTGGTGTTATAATGGTCTGGGTCTGTTTTGCTGCGTTGGGACTAATAAACAGAAAAACCCCGGCAGAGATAGGCTTCCATCGGTTCTTGACCAGCAAGTCCACCCCTTTAGAAGAACTGTGAGCTCAAAGTCTTGACACGAGTCGGATTAAGATGCTGTGACCTTAAAGTGGCGGTTTTTGCTCTGAAACCATTGAATGTGGCTGAAATAAATGGAGCAAAGTTTCTTTATCATTCCCGGTTATCTAAAAACCCTGGTATGCTATTTAGCACAAACCACGTATGTCAAAATATTTCGAACACATCGAAAAATCCTTATGTTTTTAGCCTGTTATGTGTGTGACAGGAAACGCCCATTTTAGATTAGCTGCAAAAACCAGCAAAAAAACAACAACAAACTGCTGCTTCTTTACCTTGAGTCCAGGATTGTGCGCGTGAAGTATCTAAGGTATTTGAAGGTGGCAGTGGAGTCGTGCAGCTTCAAAAACTCTTCCTCTTTGTACTTAAAGAGCGCCAGAGCAAATCGAAATATGATCTATGGACAAACAGAGGAGCAAATACCATGTTTAGACAAGAACCCAAATATCTGGAGTGAAGAGCAACATTTCTCTGATTATGATTCATACTTTTAGGTCAAAAGTCCAAACTTTGACCTTAAGGGTGAGACTTTGTTTTTTTTGTAATCCTTATTCATTAAAAGTGCTGAATAACCAAACTTAGTGACAAAAACATTAAAGCAAATTAATAAAAATGGTATGTGGCTCAACAGTGCAGTGATAAAAGTCAGGCAAGGAAAAAAATCCCTGAACTTTTCTTTGAGCGATATGGCGGGCGCGGAGCGAAATATTTTGAAAAATACATGGTCTTAGATAAAATTCTGGTACATTCTGGCAGCTAGTTATTCACTTCTTAATAAAGAAACTAAGACGAATTGGAGCCTCATGATTTGTCATTCAAACCCCTAGTTTGACTTGCCATTAAGGACTTGCTGGACCTAAAACCGAATTTGGAAAATTGCTAAAAGTAACACAATCCTACAATCTAAGATTTTCCTAAAAGCTGCAAAACATACAATTGCTAAAATATAGTAACATCAAAGCCCCAAATGGCAAAAAGAACACCTGTAACTATGATATTCCATGAAAGTACCTCATTTATTTGAACGACTTCTGCTTTAGAAATACTGTTTTCTCAAACTATAATTACATCAAAATATGGGATTTCCTTTAAACTATCTTTCTATAACATAATACATTATTCTTTAACACCAATATTTAGTAATCTGGGAAATATCAAAACAAACATACAAACAAAATTAAACATGGTAAACATTCTTTTTTAAGGGAGTGTGGATCCAAACCACCAAATACTTATAATTAATGTCAATAATGTTTTTGAGCAAAACTGAACTAAATCATGGTAATTAGGAAAGACAAATAAACTAGAGAAATGTATTCAAATGTTTCAGTTTTGATCAATGTCGTTGGTTATTCTGCAGTCAGATCAAGAAAAACTCACAAAAAGCGGACTGTATGTTACGCGCCGCATCACGCTGCATACAGTCCGTGTCGCGCAGCACCACCGCTGCAGTCAAGATTCGGCGATATATATATGCTGATCGTCCCGATGGGTTGAATAAAACATCAGTTCAGAGAAAAGTTCATTTCTCATCCGAAAGCAACTAAAACGTCCCGTCATTGGTCAATTAGGCCTGGAAGACGAAGACAAGATAGCCACGCCCATAGAGAAAGCGATTCCACGGAGAAATATAGCAAATAAAGTGAAAATTCGCCGATTTCAGATATTTTTTTCATTCGGAAAGCGATTTGTCCGTAAAGATCAGGGGCCTCATTTATAAACGTTGCGTACGCACAAAAGATGGCGCACGCCACTCTCTACGCAATAGTTGAGATTTATAAAAAGCAAACTTGACGGGAAAATGTGCGGTCCTCCACGCAAGCTCTGACCCAGGCGTACGCACAAAAACGGGTGAAATGAGAAACGGCGACGCCGTCGGCAGATGGAAGAAACATGTGAAAGTGAAAATGACAATACTGCCTCTCATAAACAACATGAAGACTTCACAAAGCAAGTCTTACAATTAACAGCCTACACGAACACCCGTTTGATCGATCAGCAGTGAAACAAACAAAAAAATCAAACGAAAATTACAACAGAAATTCAAATGAACACATATTTGCAAAAAGAAAAGTGAAATATGTTCTGCAATATTGGCATGTTGTGCAATTCATCCTCATAAATAATATAGTTAACAGAACGAAATAATGTACAAACTGATATTCCCGTCAATGTGTCCGTCTGGCGGAGCAGATATAGGTGCAGACAGACAGATGGATAGATAGAGATGCATTAATTGTCCACTAGGGAAAGTTGTTTTCATAGTAAAACATTTCTTCATAAGCTACAGAATTATGGTATTCATGCATATGCCTTTAGTTTGTTTTATTTTTGATAAAACAATGTATGGCGTATGTCTCGACCATTCAGAAAGTTACAAGAAATTACATTTGCGCTGATCAATTTCCCATTTCCACGTCGATTATTACCGACATCTGTAGCTTGTCAGATGCAATTAAATGTAGGGAAATAAAATGCCCCATCACAATGCGTAATGACGCACAATGGCTGATCTTGCGCTATTAGAAGATGTGGCAAATGGAAGAATTCGGAGTGAACGCATCTTTAGACAGCAAGGAGACTTGTTGGCAAACGAGGACGAGTGGCTTATGAGCCGGTTCCGACTTCCTCTGCGGGCTTTTGGGGGTGTGTCACCCGGTTCATCTGGCGCATCGGTGTCCCCCTGCGCCTCAGTCACCATTCCACTTAAAAGGGATTCCCCAATTATTGCCGCCAGTCTCTCATCAGGAGGGGTCAGCTCCGGTGTCTCCCCCCCCCCACACCCGTGGCAGACACGGGTGTGGGTGTGTGTGGGGTGGGGGGGGGGGGGGGGTCAGCGCTAGACGTTTTTTTGCCTTGACTTTGATGTCCGACCTTTTCTTTTTTATTTCGGCCACGGTCCGAGGTTTTGAGGCTGCAGCATTTACAGCATCTGCCGCCGTTTGCCGCTCACGTGCCTTTTTGGCATGAGTAATGCCCACACTGTGCCCTCCAAACAACATTATTCTCCTCTTTTCCACCTCGCCAACGATAACTTCTACTTCACATTGAGTGAAGTTACGTTTTTTTGATTTTCTCTCCGTGTTTGGCAAGGTTTCGCAATCAATGAATATTCATTTGTGGGCGTTTCACGGACTATTTATGGGCAACTATAGGCGTGTCATGAGGCCGCAAAAGCTGCGCAGCATTTAGAATTGGTTGTGATTTATTAAGGGAAAGATGCGTAGGATGTGCGTGCGCACGGTTTTATAACTCCGAATATTTCTGTGCGTACGCACGTCCTATGTTTCATCCGTACGCCACTTCTGACGCAAATCCTACGCAAAGTTTTATAAATGAGGCCCCAGGTCTTTATTTCACGGAAGATACGATTGGTTTGCTCAAAAACCCGGATTTCCGGGAATTCCCGAAATACTTTCATCACTGACAGTAGCACAAAAAAGACAAATTTTCTTTAATATATACCACTAGAAAAAAGCAGAAGTCAGTTCAGTGACTTAAATGAAAACTTCAACTTCTTGAGTTTTATGATTTTCCATAATAGATTTGAAATATGTTTTCTTAAAACCAACAATACCAGTTAAACAAAAATGCTTTAATAAAAAGGTAACAAGTCAGTCATTTCCACTGTCTTGACTGCAGCTCAACTAAAAAAGATGAAAGATCATTCCTTCATAATCTCACAAAAATATTTATAACCATTTTAGCAGCTGTTTTTAGCAAAAGGGGAATTTATTTTATTTGTTTAGATTTTGTTTGTTTTTGACCTGTGAAATAGAGAAAAACCAAAAACAACATAATTTGAAATTTCCTAATATTTGAAACAAATCTATTCAAAATGTAAAAGCAAAGTGTCTGCTTGGCTGGGGCCGAAAGGGGAACAACAAAGTGCCATTATCCCACTTTTCCCCCTGATTTTTACCTTTGGTCCTTCAAACAAAAAGGCATCCCAGATCTTGAAGAGGATGTCGCTCACCACACTGTCCACAAACACCACCAGAAACCAGTTAAAGGTGATGAGGGAGAAATCCACCATTTGCTGCTCAAAGTGGGCGTGGAGACGTGGCAGCTTCTCGCTCATCAGGTCTTTAAACACTCGCTGGTCCACCTGTACAGACAGACCACAATGACTTTAGATCTTAGTGGTCCTTGATGGGATCCTCAGTCTGGCATCTGTTACTGACCTGGGAGCCCAACAGGGTCTTGGTGTAATAGTCTCTTGGCATAAAAACTTCCACGATGGCCACCAGGGCCCAGAAAGCATCCTCTTGATCTAAGTAGAGCAAAGTAATGGCTGCTAGCCTGAAAAAATAATGAAGTATGATAAAAAGTGAGGATTTATAAGCACAAAAAATAGAATAAGTGAACTTTAGAACTATTTGAGTACCTGTTCAGGCCCTGACAGTAACCAATGTCTGGATTCCTCCAGGAGAAAGCCACCAGAACATTCCTGAGCTTCTGGATACCGGCCGCACTCGGTGAGGCGTAGTGCTTGTTGTTGGGCAGAGTACGCAGCAAGTCCAGCTCAATCTGCTTGGAGGCCGGGTTGGGCTTTTCTCGTGCCACATTCAGCAAAGTCTCATAATAGTCTGGAGCCAAGTGGTCCCGAAACTTCTTGACATGGAAGGAGACGCACCAGCGCCACACTTTGGAGCGGTGCTCGTGGGGCACGCCGCAGCGGATCAGGCTCTTTAACTCAGGGGAACGCACCAGGTCTCGGTTCATCGTGCTGGCCAAGAAGTTCTCCCACTTGACCCCGACAGACACCTCCTGATCCGTCATGGACAGTGACTTCAGCTCCAAGGCTCTCACCTTTGCAACAAGCCTCTCCTCCTCTTCCTCCTCCTCAGGGACCGTCTTGAAGCCATAAATATCATATTCACTGCAAAAATGTAAAGCAAGATGAAGACCTTTCAAGTGTCTGAAGCTCATTTATTTTTCATTTTGATTTGAAATGGTTTATTTCAAGCAATCAAATAAGAATAATACACAAAAACAATACAATCATCAGTTATTCATTCATACAAAGACGTATCAAACTTAGGATAATTAGACATATTAATAAATATTGCTTGAAAGGGAGTGGAAGGAAGCGAACTTATATAATCCCACCCCAAGTTATTACATGACTTATTATCCGACAGGATAATAACAGACAGGATTAAGAATCCTGAAGTATCAATAAAGAACATGACAAAAATGAATTCCTTAAAATAATGTATAAAAAATATCTATTTTAGAAATCAACATTGCAAATGCAAATCAGTTATCAAAAATATATGCAGATTATGTTAATTATAAAAATCATATATATGATTAAAATAAATAATACTATATCAGTAAAATAAACATAACACTGATTCAAAAATCTTTATAGCAAAAATTGATCAAGTATCAAAAGTTAAAATATGTGCAAAACTTTGTTTCATTAGGAAAAATCATGAATCAATTTTTTTTTTGAGCAAGTTAAGTAATATCAATATTTAGAACGTGTCAACAAAACCAGCCAATTCTTTGAATTCTTTCTATTTAGGATTGCTTTTTTTAATTTTAGAAAACATATTCAAGCCACAAAATATGAGCCTGAACTTGCTCAAGGTGGTAAATAGAGACATCAAGCCCTGGAGCAAGATTTTCCAGTTAAATATAACAGACGGTTGCTGTTTATTAAGGAAAACAGGTCTTGTGACTTCAGTGTTTTTGGATCTGATGTTGTTTAGGTTTCAAATGACCTGAAATCTCCTTCACAGCTATCTGGTGGAGTTTGTTACCTGACAGTGTTTGGCTTGAAGATGGGATGATCCTGCTGGTCTGGGCTCTCCACCTGCAGTGCGTCCTCCAACAGCCTGGAGATGACCTCGCTGGCGGGGTTCTGCTCTTGTGTCGAACACACTGGGTTCTTCACCTCTTGAAGCAAAACCAAATATTTACTCTCCACCTGACACAGCCTGGCCTCCAGAGCCGTGCACTGCAGCAAAGAAGAAAAAGAACAGTTCTTAGGTTTGTGGAGCCTCAGAATAGTTCAACAATGGACTTCCCCTTATGCCAGTCAAACTTCCTGCTTCTTTTACCACAATGGCAAAGCACCATTAGAAAGCACAAACAAGACAGCACCTTTGCTTCGAAAGCTTTCTCTCGGCTCTCTGCGTTTCTGCGTAACACCGTCAGCTCCAGGATCTCTTTGTTCAGAAACTTGTTCTGGGATTTGTAACCTTGAAGACTGTCCTGTAAATGAAGAAACAGAAAGTGTGAAAACTGATTTTATTAGAGGTCGGAGCAGCTTCATAAAGGCGCACCTTGAGGACACCCAGCTCCTGCTGGTCTTTGTGAGGCTGTGGTGAACCGGATCCGTTTGTGTTTCCGGTCGGCGTTGAGCTTTCTTGCGACAGCTTCATGATCATCTCATCTTTAGCCTGGATGGTCTCCATGAGCATCCCCAGCTGGTCGTTCATCTCGCCCACCTTGATTTTCAGGGCCTTCAGCTCTTGCTGCAGGCTCTCCTTCTCCAGGGAGAGACGCTCCATGTGGCCGCACAGGGCTGGAATCTGTTCATCTCGTTCCTGAAGCCGGGCCTCCAGCTGAGCAGCTTCCTCCTGTGTCAGAGCCGATGGCTGGCTTTGCTCAGTGGCTGCGTTTGGGTCTGGGGCCCGGGAGCAAACTGGAAGTCTCTCACACTGCGATGTTCTCAAAGTCTGTTGGAGAAGCCTGACCATCTCCTGAAAAAAAGAGATTCAAAGTAATACAGTTAGACAGTCAGTTAACATGTTTTCTATGTCCCAGCTGGACTTTATAAAACTCTGCTTGTGCTTGGAACTGAACGCTTGAACATTTGCATCAATGGGCACTGGGTTTACTCCTCTCAGAACCAAATCTTTGTCATGGGGAAGTATTTGGGTCACTGTTTTTTATATTATACATTATTGTGTGCATTATAGTTCTGTCAGTCCCACTCTGATCATCTTTTGGTCTATTGTAAAAGTGTTCCCAGTGCTCTTTTAATTATGATTATATCATTTCTAGGACTTAGTTTTTTTGGTGGGACGCCAAACCTATCTTCTATGTCACAAATACGCTCTTTTTTCCGATGGCCGTCTGCTCTGGAATCACAGCAATTTGAATGAAGAAATACAGAAATGTGCAGTTGTAAGCCTAATTTTAATTCTATATGTAGACAGTCTTAAGAAAAAGGCCACAAGAGCATACTAAAAACAACAAAACACAACTTTTAGGTACTGCCCTTCCTCTCAGTCGATCCCTAAATTCTGCTCCACACTTACAGTGTCTTGGTTTTAAACCCAGGGTTTCCAATACAAACACTTGCTAAGTCCACTAAATTAGTGAAATATCTGATTTACTATTACTACCATTGCAGAGTTCTGATCATTTTATCTTTTCAGTAACAGAATTTAGAGAAAAAACTTCACCTTCTGTGCGACCAGCTCCTCTTGGAGTCTCAGCTGTTCCTGCTGCATCTGGTTTAGTTCCACCTGCAGGTTCTGGAGGCAGAGCTGCAAATCCAAAGGTTTGCTGCCGTTGCATTCCACTGGCGAGTGGTCGGGGCTACGCGCCTCGTTGCGACCAAACCTCCCAGGAGCCATTAGGTCTCGAAGCAGAGGCCTCTTAGACCGCGTGGAGCTGCGTCCAAAGTCAAAAGTGAAACCTGATCCAAAAGAATTAGAGAGGAGAAAAAGCGTGTCTGAGGAATGCAAGCGGTGAACTCTGGCCAGAGGGAAAGCAGCACTTACGCCTGTGTGTATCTGGCTGATGTTTATGCTCAGAGAAGTCCTTGGGTGGAGCGTCCAACATCTCCCAGTCCTCCGTGGCGTTGCTGTTGCCGGTGTAAAACACGCTGCGTCTGTGATCGGCGAGTCTGCCGGGTCGCAGGTAAGACATGGAGTTCCTGAAACAGAAGCAAGTTAAATTCACATAGAGCAACCTGATGCGCCATACCTTCTTGGAACCAAAACACTGCATCACTCGCCAAGAAAGCCCAACAACGCCTGTACTTCCTCCGCAAACTGAAGAGGGCCAGAGCTCCTCCCCCCATCATGCAGACCTTCTACAGGGGGGCCATCGAGAGCATCCTGACCAGCTGCATCACCGTGTGGTACGGAGCCTGCAACGCGTCCTGCCGGAAGACTCTGCAGCACATTGTGAGAACAGCTGAGAAGATCGTTGGTGTCCCTCTTACTGGCCTCTCGGACATTTACCGCTTCCGCCTCACCCGCAAAGCCATCAGGATTGCAGGGGACCCCTCACACCCATCCCAGAGACACTTCAACCTGCTGCCATCAGGGAGGAGGCTGCAAAGTCTGCAGGCCAGAACCAGCAGACTAAAAGACAGTTTCCTCCATCAGGCGATAAGGACACTCAACTCCCTCCCTGCCCTCCCCCCTCTGGCCCCTCCACTCCGTCCTACAAGCTTATTATTGCTGTCTTTTTATCTATTTTTTAAGTCGTTTATTTATTGATTTTTTATATGCTGCTTGCACTGTGGGGTGAGAGGAAAGCAATTTCATCTGTGCTGTACGTCTTTATGGATGCAGTACATTTGACAATAAAGCCGACTTTGACTTGACTTTGACCTTTTTTAAATAGGCCGGGCGACGAACAACTGTTGTGGACTCCTCCTTTTTACTACATCTTTATAAAATACTAAGCTCTCAATGGAGAACATAAAAAAAAACATTTTTAATCTACTTTGAGTTTAAAATCAATTAGACCGCCTACTGTGTTAGCTTAGTTTTAGAATCATTTGTTTTTTTGTGCTTAATATTGTGGAAAATGATGTTTCAAAAACAGTACCAAAAAGCTTTCTAGCCCCAGGACTAACTTGGGAGACATGGAAAAGTTTCATTTGTCATCCAGTATTGAATGTGGCGACACTTCCACTTTTCCAAGTTTCTGATGAAAACAAGCAACAACAACCGTCAGAACACTGAAAAAAAGCACAAAACCCCCAAAAAATTCAACCAAATTTGTAAGCAAATTCGACAACAGTTGCAACTTACAACTTCAACAAAGGGAGCAAAATTTAAAATGAATGCATTTGTGAAAATTACAGGTTTCTTAAATAGAGTGTTGCCTAATTTATTGCAGTAGTATTCTAAAAATAACTTGCAATTGGTGAAAGCCACAAAGTAGTCGTCTTTATCTTTTACAATTAATATAGATGTTTTAATTGTTGTAATTTTTTAGGTTTATTTTTAGTTTTACCTACCAACTGATGTTTTTAAAATAGCTATAGTAACAAATTATTTTCCCCTTTATGGGATCGATCAATAAAGTTTTTTTCTATTCCAGGATGTAAAATCACTGGCTATATACTTTCTACACTTTTCTCAGACAAACATGAACATTTTCACAATATCCTCTCTCATTTAAGTTCTCAGAATTCAAACCTTTGCAGAAAAATAAATCCAGTTTTATAGAATGAAAAAGATCTGATCGCGATCAAAGATTTATTTAAAATGAATGCATTTGTGCAGTAGACATGGCAAGGAGGAGATTACTCTGTGGACTCTGTAGGTGAGAGGAGGATGCTGACCAAGCTATCCAGCATCCGAAACAACCCCTCCCATCATCTGTGTGTGACGGTTAGGACCATGAGTAGCTCATTCAGCTGAAGACTGCTGCACCCCCCGTGCAAAGAGGAACGGTACCAGAGGTCCTTCGTCCCAACAGCAGTCAGGCTACACAACAACACGGTCTAAGACTGCTGAAACCGCTGCTGCTATTTTTACCACTTTACACCCCCCCAAAATCAGCTAAACAGCGTGACGGGAAAAGGTGAAATGCAATATAGCGAGGAGCACTGTATATATTTAACCCTTGTGTGGTGTTCATATTGTTGTTACTCAGCCAGTGTTCGTGGGTCTGGTGGACCCGTTGCACGTTGTGGTTTTTAATGCCTCACAATCAAACACTTTGATGTTAAAATACTCGACAGATGTTTACCTCATCCAATTACAATCAGTATATTTGGTTAATATTTGCCCTTTACCTTTGTTAGATCACATTCATAACTCATTATCTAAAACGTGATAAAGAAAATCAATTAAAATCAAGATATGAGTGGAAACAAATTTTCAAGTGAAGCAAGGGTTTTTCAAAACTACTGACTTTTATTTATTTGAACACAGAAACTGAACCCATTCAGGTGCACAACACAAGCTGAACACAGAGTAAACCTATTAGTCAAGACAACACATCAGCCCCATTGAACACATGGCCTTTTAGCCACTAGCCTGTACAACACATGGTCCTGGCTGCTGACGGCCTGGTCCTGTGGCTGGGTGCTGATGGCTTCGTTTTGGAACTGGCTGATGCTCAATCAAATGGTAAATGGTAAATTGCGTATATTTATATAGCGCCTTTCTTCCTACAAGGACAAAACCCTTTACAGTCACAGACCCATTCACCCAGTCACACACACATTCACTCACACATTCAGACACTGGTGGCGGCTCCACTGCCAAACACAGGCGCCCGCCTACCACCAGAGGCAAGGTGGGGTTCAGAGTCTTGCCCAAGGACACTTCGACTCATGGGTGTGCAAGGCGGGAATCGAACCTGCAATATTACGATCATGGGTCGACCGCCCTACCGCTGCACCACGGCCGCCCCAATCTAATCATCTTCTTCAGAGTCAATGTCAAGACTCTGAATTTTCAGAAATGTGATCCTCTAATTCTGAAATCTCCTCTTCTGAATCGTCTCCCTCTTCATCATCCTCAAAAAGTCTCTCTCTTCTAAAATCAATTCCAGGGCCCTCTGCGCAGAAAGTCTTTTGGCCATTTTGATCAGTTGTGATAAGAAACCACACTGGCAAAGCTATATTTATAGTGTCCCGCCTCCAATTTGTAGCCGATAAAGATTGAGATATTAAAGATTCCCGCAAGAAAGTCAAATGGTCAAATGTGTGGGAGAAAGAGAGCAGACAGAGTTGATGCTTGAATTATTCTAACAATGTTGCAACCTTGTGCGGGAACCGCAGGTGCAGAAACAGAACTCACATTTACAGTGAATCTTTCTCTCTCTGCCACTCTCTCTCTCTCTTTCTCACTGGTCACACACACACACACCCACACACACACAGCAGGCCCAGACAGGTGGAGGACAGAGTGTAGGTACATAAAACATCAATTTCCACCCTTCTATTAGCCCCGGGTCCAGTGGACCCGAACATCTTATATGTAATAGAAATGTGTTGGGGGGGTATACGGTGTGTGGTCATTAAAAATGTGTTCTGATATATGTTCTTCACAGAAAATGAGCCAAGGCCAGTGAGTCTGAGTTTGAAAAATTAATTAATTGTATCATTTTTCTTTTGATAAAAAATGAAAACGGGTCCCACAGACCCGAACACCACATAAGGGTTAAAGTTTCATTTTATTTCAAAAGAAAAGAAACTTGGATGGATGATTACATTATGAGCTTGCACATTAATGCTACATTTCTAAGACCGTAAGGTGCAATATCAATGAACAAAACACAGCGCAGATTATAAAGGGCATTCAGCAATCCAAATAGATATGACTACAATGCCCATAATACATAGGGGCCAAAAGAAAGGTGGTTGATCAGATAAAAGTTCTGTGTTTTCCAAGAAGCTGCTGTTATATATGTGCTTCTCTTATCTGCAATAATCCGTCTTTGCAGACTAGTGAGCAACACAACAGATAAGTCAAATTCTATTCATAACAACTCTCACATTGTTTTCAGTTGTAACACAAAATGCAGAACCATACTCTCACTTTTTCACTTCATTTTGTTAAAGCACAGTACGTATCACTCTGCCTTTACCTGAGTTCTGTCCCCAGGTTTTTCAGGGAGAAGTTGAGGTTGCTGTTGCCCGCAGCAGACGGCCCTCTGGCCAAGTGGAGCCCGACAAGATCTTCCACACCGATCTCCGTTTCCATGGCGAAGTCACTGCGGACTTTTTCCATGCCCTCACCGAGATGCTCAAAGACCGGCGCGTCTACAACACAGCAACGAGTTTGTTAGGAAATTATGTCAAAATACCACAGGAGCTTGACTTAAGGGAAATGGTGTGAGCCTAAATGACTTCAAAAATGGCAGGAAGTAACCTTTGGGTTAAAAAAAAAACATTTACAAGAAGGAGAATCCCCTCATTGCAAAAGATCAAGCTTTTGTAAGTCAGAGAGAACACAAAGAATGTCAAAAAAAAAATGTTAAAGGTACACACTGCAAACGTAGCAACTCAGCGTACAACAATAGACACATTTAATGACCAAAAGTCAAAAGATGAAACATATGCAGCTCTTTATTTTAATCAGAAAATTTAAAAATTACATTCTTTTGTACAGCTGGATGAAAAAACTTTAAGTTCTTTCTTTTCATGTGTCAATACAAACAAATGTGCGTGTTCAAAAACACAAATACTTGTGTTATCACTGCTCATCACTGCCACTATACGGGTATTTAGTCTAAATTTCTGACCTCCCTTTTGATAAGCCTTCAGAAACATCTCTGGACCGTGGAAGAGCGGCAATTCCATCTAGGAATTTTCCCAACCAGATGTTTCTGGATAATTTTATTCTTTCAAAACATCTGTCTAAGAAAACATAAAAAAGGTTTCCTTATGCAGAAAACCCACAGAGAGTGAAAAGATGCCTTTCAGTTCATATAGACAGGTCCAACTAAAGTAAGACATGGTTGATTTCTTTTTGAAAATATGTTTTGATCAAGAAATGAGTCAGACATTAAGAATGGAAAAAAAAAACACTGTTAGGATTGGAGCCAACCAGCACTGACTGCACTTCTGACTGCACTTACAACAGCAGAGCCTTCAGACCAAACAACCTCTATCTGTTTGCGATTACACGTCAGTTTGCTTGCACAGTGAATACGAGATGTCGGGTCAAATGTACAGCTCAATGAAAAAAGAAGAGAGAAAAAAGTCAGAGGGCAAAAGTCCCTGTTTGTGACCCTTTGGCTGATCGTTGTGAAAAATGTAGCCACTATCAGCTTTTAAAAAAGTAGTCAGTGACGAAGTAGCGTCACAGGTTGCAGGACAGAGCCTGAACACCAGCCTCCATTGTTTGTTAGTCTCTTTTCTCCCAGCCCAGCAGCAGTTTATGGTTTTCACAGAACACACCCAGGCAAACAAATCATTCACATTTACCACAACTTAATATCCAAATTTTGTGTACTTCTAAGGGTGCACACTTAGTTTTAAATAGAATCTTACTCACATCTAAGTTACCTCCACAAACATCCAAACCAGAGCATTGTACACATCAGCATACACATTCACAGGAAACAGGAAGTGACTTTATGTCAGAATTTTTTTTTTGTTGCTTTGTTTCCCTCTGTCCGATTGATTTTGTTTCAAACCTATTTCTGTATTTCATTTGTTACTATATTTTTTAGTTAAATATCTGTAATTTTGGAGTTATGTTTAAGAATCCTCCTGGTTGCAAAGCAGGAATGTCTTTTAAAGAAGTGTGTGGTTAATTGGCCTGTGGGTGGGGCTAAACCTTTGTAACGAGTGAACTTTTCCCAGTTGAGAGAAAGCAGTCTTGGTGTCAGTGGTGCCAACAGGCTCACTCAGAATCAGCTGTATTCTTTCTTTGATTTTTTTTGGGGGGGAACAATAGAATCCAATTGTTTGATCTTTGGAGTCTGCTGGCTCAGTCATCTTATTTCCAAGTGTTTTATTTCTTCACTGCTAAGAAGAATCCCTTCACATGTGGCGTCAGAAGTGGGATTAGATGGCCAGTCGTGGAGGTAAACACTCTGCAATGTGGAGGAGTGAACTTTGTACCCAGGAGAAACTGCTGGAAGGAGATCTACAAGCCACTCCACACCAGGGTGAGACCTCCGAATGTGTGCTGCCCAATTCATCTACTTCATCGTCGGAGGGAGAGGGGCGCCCAAAGCCCAAATCTGTCTCATCAGGTGCTGCAGGTGGGGAGCTGATTAACCTGGTTAATGACTTTCTGGAAGCACAGCAGCACAGAGAGGAGGGGGTTCTGGAGGAACGGTGACACCTGATGATATCCCTTCAGCCCCAACCAGATGCACCATTAACATCACAACAAGCGGGGGGTGTCAGTCCAAGACCAGTGAGTGCCAGCAGTGTGAGAGGATTTACCTACCCCAGCCACACAGCAGTCCCAGAGGTCAGTTGAGGCCTCACCTCAGTATTCAGACAATGAAAACAGGGGATCAGACAGACGATTTAACACTGAGGCCAAAATACGTCCTTTTCAATCAGGTGAAAACATTCAGAACTATTTACTGCGTTTTAGGCGCATTGCAAAAACTTGGAGGTTGATAGAGGTTGAGTGGGCCTGCAGATTCATCCCACTACTGCCAGGAAAGGCATTGGAGGCCTACACAGCTATGGATGAGGAAAAAGCAGACTCGTATACCGACCTTAAAGCTGCTTTGTTGGAAAAAAAACTTAATAGCCAGCACTGAGCATCTTAAATACACTTTTACAATAGTGTTCATACTGGACTGTCGCTACTTGATACTAGCACATGTACCTACAGCGGAGGAGGATCGGTGTGAAATGTCAAAGCCGCACAAATATTGCGAATCCTGTTTCTTTCACAGCTCGATTTTAATATTTGAAAGACTTGGTGTCATAAAATTCCGCCCTGGGACAAACCACAATTATTCATTTCTCCTCCATGATCGATTTTAGAACAAGTGGAGCTTCTGTGTATTAAGGATTACCCAAACGCCACTATCAAATCAGAGTCCCAGGTTGGTCCAAGTTCGACGTGCATAGTGACGCGCGATTGCGAAACTTTTAGACATGTAAGCCTGACCCGCATATTTTGGCGTGTTTCCATAGAGTTTTGGAAGTGGTTGCCTGAACAGACGTTGCTGAGGGCGGTGTGACTGTAGCTTAAGCTTTACAAGAAAGATAGAGACTTAAATCTAGTTTCAAACAATTTTTCGCCCTACCATCATTATGGGGGTGTGAAATGGGGCAGAATTACTATAAACCCCAGACTATTATTTAATCTGTGGCATTGAAATTGTGTACAATTAATGTTTAAAGGGAATCTTTTTACTGAACAGTGATGGACACCCCACACAGGCATTTGGGTGGGGTTAGATGAGACTTCTCACCAAATGCTTATAATAGTGATCTTTAAAAGAGTGCTTTTTATATTTTCACAAGCTATGGAATAAAGAGTTCCTCCATAGGAAATAATGTGTTTTGGTGCATCTGATGTTTTGACGTCCTTTTCCTGCAGCATCTTTAAGTTTTTCTAAGCAAACAGTTAATGTGAAACACATTTGGAACCAAATGTTATTTTCTAAAATCGGGAGTTGCTGTCTCAAACCTATTTTCTTTCCTTCACCCAAGTCACCCTGCATACCTGAGGCTATCTTCTTTTATTGCTTAGATGAGTTTTTGCAAGATAAGCTGTTTTTTGTGCGTCTATCTTGGCTTCCTTGGTTGGAGGAGACAGGCTTTGTGTTGTGTCCCGCTCAGGCCTTAAGGAATGCTCACACGCACCAACTTTAAGAGGGATTGTTTGGTTTGTTTTGGTCCTGTTTCACAGACTCATTTTTGGTAAATACTTACCTTAATCTGTGGAGTTCAACTCTAGGACTCAAAAAAGCCTTAAAGACCCTTTCTGATAAAAAATAAATAAATGTTTTTGCTGTTTTTAACATTATCTTGTGACATTGTTTTGATGATGGAGGACATATATAAAGAAAATTAAGCTTAAAACTGAATTTGTGACTATTTCGTGATTCAAATTGTAAATCAGGAGCAGAAATCACTGCTGGCTGGGCGGGACACAAGCTTCTTGCTCCGCTCCAAATAGATCCGTGTATTTTAAGGTTTTCCTCGTCTGAGCTGGTATCTGGGCCAAAACTGTACGGCTGGATAGCTCCAATATTGCTTGTTGTTGTTGCACCGGTAATGTTAGTTTGGGGGGGTGTGAACTAGCAGGAAAATATGTAAACAAAGCAATGTAGAGAGGAAGGGGAGCGGGGTCGCAGTGCACCAACGGTCCTGCCCACAACTCAGGTGAATTTCTGATGAACTACTGCAGGAACTATGTCCTAGAAAATGACAGGTTTTAAGTATTGGGCTAAAAAACAAAAAAAACTATTGTTGCACCGGTAATGTTAGTTTGGGGGGGTGTAAGCTAGCAGGAAAGCATGTAAACAGAGAGCTCTCAGCAATGTGGAGGTTTTAAGTATTGGGCTAAAAACTGCACCATCATAATTAAAAGACCACTGTAAATGCTTTTGAAATGGACCAATAGCCGCGGTTACATGGGCAGAATATCTTGATCGGATCAATGGTCGGGTTAAAATTCACCCGTGCACATGGGCACAGAAAACCTTTTTCCGATTAGAACAAACGTTCCCATGGCTCACGCTTTCGTTCGGAATGAATAATCTGGGCATGCGCACTGTGCAGTAGTGTAAAATCACCCGGATGCGGAACTAGATCCCGTTGTAAACAAACCGCTGCCACAGAGAGACAGCATGTGCTGCAGCTCCGTAATACGAGACGACCTTTCAAACGTGCTTTTATTAATGTCATGAATATTATGAAGCGCCTGTTCGCTCATCGTTATATTTAATCTGTGTGGTCAGTGCTGTTTTGTGAATGAAACAGCTGGAAGAAGGCTGAGGACAGGCTAACACGGGCTAACAACGTTAGCCTTGATGGACACGAGAATCCAGGACCGTGCGACAAACGCAGCAATCTGCATATTAGCGCACATAAATGTCTGGAAATAACAGCAGCCTTTATTTTGTCGGGACACAACTGGAAACACAAATCCACGTGAAACCCCGCGACATTTATTTCTGCTCTGATTTCTGCTCTGAAAAGTTCACACAGACCGCCCCAACCAAAGCCACTCTGAGCTAGCGGCCGGAGCTCAGTCTGTTCGAACACCGTTCCTCCTGAGTCCTGCAGCCGCTAACCCAGAGCGGCGGCGCGGCTCGCAGTCTGGATTCTCCCACACATAAAAAAACGCACACGTAACAAAGCATCCTCCCCCCTCGGACACAAAATTATTAATCCAGCTCCTCTGTTCACTCGGGTGCCAGTGGACCGAGTGAGCGTCGGGGGGTACGAAGCGCCCCTTCCCCGCATTCCCTTCGTAAGGGGTGTAAGAGAGGGGAGAGCCAGCGGGGCGAGAGCGGAGCGGCGCTTTTCACGGGGCGTCCGCAGAGCTGGACGGTCCTGTATGAGCTTTCTCACAGCCAAACACCGTCTATGCGTGACGTAAACCAGAGCAGTAGTGACACACGATCGGAATGACCGTTTACATGCTCCACGATCGGATAAACGATCGGTATAACCCACCTATCTCAATCGGAAAGAAATTCTGATCCGAATGAGTCTGACCGGGGCAGAGTATTCCGAACGGCGCGTTTACATGACGCATTTTCTTTCCGATCAGGCGTTCATTCCGATTACTTTTGCCCATGTAAACGCGGCTAATGATGATCCAAGTAGGTTTTTAAACAGGAATTAGGTGTGAAGTTTTCCCTTAACCCTAATTTTTTAAGCTTGAAAACCTCCAAAATATATACATATAAAATGAACTACACCATATAATGTATGTTGATATTAACTGAATATTACAAAAACTTGTCCCTTAATGTGTTTAACATAAGCTCTTCATTTTAAGCCTTCATCTGAAAAACTCTTCCTCATGCTCTTTGTAGTGTCAACTGAGCCTTTCTGAATTAACATTTATTTGGTGTCAACTAGAGATGCCACAATTCTGAACCGAAACCAACCAGTTTGTTGCATCATTGAACCAAGTCGTGAGAAAAATAAACTGTTGCATCCCTACTGCATGCTAGTGTGTTTACTATGAAAGTGTCAAACAGGTTTTGTTCTGAATTTAAGAACGTATTACTTAATGTTTTATTACATTACACCAGGCTTAAGGCTTTTGTCCCTCATTTGCGTACTGGCTGATTTAAAAATTTTGGGGGTTTGTTATGGTTTTGTAAAAAAACACAACAAAAAAAACCTATATCAAACCGAAACAAAACTGTGACCCAAAAGGCGGCGTTTGTACCAAATCATTAAAAAAAAAAAACTATTGAAAGGAGTGTAATGATTCATTTTACCAAAGACTCAATTCACATCATAATTTGTGGTTGCTGATCCGATTCATAGTCAATATTAATTAATCTGATTCGATCCAATTCACTGACCTAAAATTGATCCAATCAAGCCAAAAATGTAACTAGTGTAACTTAATTTAGAGTTTTTCCACACATTCGACTGGAATGATGGCTTGATGCTTTTTTACTACACGCATGCTCGTTTTTACGTTATAGTAAAATAAACCTACCGTGTCTCAATCCAAAGGGTATTTTCCAATATTAACAATCGATTTATTTCATTTTGAAACAATGTTATAATATTATAGGTTGATTTTAACCCGGACAGATTGATTTGGTTGGATCGTAGTAATATAAACCAATGAAGTCAATTCATCGTTGCACACTTATGTATGGTTGCATCCCTAGTGTCAACAGAAGTTTACTTCCATATGGAACAGGGAATGAGATGGAGCAGTGTGTCACAAATGTACAATTCTTGGGTCCCTACCGTTATCTTTGCCTACAAGGCCGGTGAGGGGAAATGCCGTAGTCGGGGAGCTCCAACTGTCTCTATGGCCGCTGCCTCGAGCATTGCTGAACTCCCAGCGTTTCTGCTGCAGCTGCTGGAGCCAGTAGTTCATCAATTGTCGGCTAGGGGCCTAAAAAAAAGTGCACCAAAAAATAACTTAAGGTCATTCACCTACAGACAGAACGTCACCTTTTCAGAGTTTCAGTTCAATTGTTTTTTTTCTCCACTGAATTTCTACGGAGGCGAGTCACAGCAGTGAGCACAGATTTCAGTTGCAGCCTTGGGCTGGACAAGCCGTTGGGGCATTGCCCAGTGACACCATCTGCTGAGGAGTGGGGCCACCACCTGGGGATGTCACATGACTTCAGCAGCGTCACGTGAGCGCCTGTGACTGTCTACACCTACACCTCACCCCAGCCTAAACACAAACAGCGCGTGCACAGTAACCTGCTAACTAAACCCCTCGAGGTCAAAACTGATGTTAGCTTTACAGTTTAGTGCAAAGAAAAACAGAAGTGCTCCAAAGGGCGTGCCTGCTGCCCTGCTACTAGTGTTACAAACACAGGGACTGAGGGAGGAAGCAAACTGATGACAGAAAGCTGAAAAGTTTTTTTTCTTCTTCGTTTACCTTCAAGAGGAACTCTTTCTCGGCGGTGCAGACCGAAAACTGACCCTCCTCTCCCTCCACGTTGTAGCTGAAGTACGCATCGCCTATTTCGATGTGTCCAAGCGGCAATGCATCCTGGGGAGTTTTGAAGTAATACAAGTAACATTTTCTCGGGTCGTACACGAACCACCGCGGCTTGAAACCCCTCAGGGGTCCCTTGCCGGACAGTTTGCTCAAGTATCCGCAGAGTCTGGAGGCCTGCTCCTGCTTCCCGCCTTCTTCTATGATCTCGGCCTCATCTAGAGACTTGAAGGGAACGAGCCGGGGGTCCGAGCAGACGTTTGCCTCGCCGCCATCCTCCACTTCGTGCATCTTTCCTCGAAGTTGCGTTGTGCAGCGCGGCGGATGCCCACTCCTGTTTTCGTCCACATGACCGCCTTCCTTCTGACTCGAGGGCTGATGGGAAATTGAGTCAAATTGGAGGTGAGTGTTACGAAAGAGAGCCGCTAGGTGGCAGTGTTTTACACGATGAAATCAACTACAGGACAAAGAAATAAAATTTTAAAAAGGTAAATGGAAACTAGATTATTTAAGTTTTATTCTTGCTTTATTCTTGACAATCTTATTTTATTCAAAACTTATTGCACACTTACTGCACACCTTTGCACACCTTTGTATATTGCCTATAGGTAACCTGTAGCTTCCTCATGCTAGATGTTCTATAATGGTTCATAATATCATTATAATAATGATGCCCTAAGGATTTATATTAAAACAGCCTCGGTGGTGCAGCGCAAGCAGATTGTGCGTTGGTGCAAGAGTTAATACTCTCCAAGCTTTATTTTATCTATGGCTTTATTTATCATCTTAATGCTTCAAATAATAAAATCATTTTAAGTCTCACCAATGTAAAGTAGTTGCAGGTTGTTGTTTTTTTTACTTTTAATTTTTTTTTTTTTAGTCAGAAGTTTTAGTCTTTTTATTAAGTTTATGTCATTGTTTTTAAACTTCCATGGCATTGCTTTTTATACTTTTATGACATTGTTTTTTTTTTACTTGAGTGTTTTATTTTTATCCTTAAATCTTTTATATGTTTTGTGTATATTGTGGCAAATGGACCTTGAGTCTGTAATAAAGCTTCTTGGAAACTTGCACGTGTTTACTGTACGTATATATTTGCATACATTTGTTTGCATTTTAGCTTAGTAAAGCCAGATAAGGAAGTAATAAGCAGGTTGGCGAAAAAAGGAACAGAATTGCAGTCACGACTTTGGGTTAACCCTTAGTAGTCTGAAACCTTTTCGAGCTTTTTTTTTTATCTGTGTTACAATGTGCTTTATTACCGGTAATTTATCTTTAAAACAATTATTCTTTTAATCCTTGGCATCCATCTTTGAAGTACAGCCCCAGTTTCCTATTTTTAGCAACATATTTTTGATTACATGACACAATAATTCTACAATGAACCTGAAACTGTCCAAAAAGCTGAATTCTGAGTGGTAAATCTAGTCTTATTTATTTATTTTTAGGTCCAACCATTTTAATGTGTCATAACAAAACAAAACAAAATCAAATATGTAGAGACAAAATAAAAATGTATAAATTTACAAGCAAAGCAAAGACTAGGTCTAAACCATGAAAAATGTCTAAAAGAAACCAGCTCCAGTCAGTTATATAAAAAGCTACATGAATTTATTCCAAGGGTATCACATTTATGTGTTAGAACTCTTGTTATGTTTGTTTTAATCCAAACATTTCACAGCTAAAAACGTTTAAAAAACCTTTAACGTTAAATTTTGAGTGCGGAGTCGGTTTTATTTCTGTGTGATTGTAAACAGCCAATGTGATTGCCATGCTCAACAGTAACGTCAGGGACTACTGAGGGTTAAGTAAAGCGTTAAGTTTGAAATGATCTTAACTTTGTGTTTGTGGTGGATTTTAATGAGTGTGGAAACGTCACATGTTTCCTCCAGTATGAAAAAACACAACACAGAAATGATTTGCATATTTGATCAAAACTGATATTTATCATTGTTTTGATTAATAGTTTTATTATGATTTAATATACAGCCAATCAAAATAAATCAAAGTCTGATTTTCTTTTCTTTCAAATCTCCCTTCAGTGAAGGTAACTGCTTGGCCTCTCTGACATTTATGGTGGGTTTCTGCCTCTGCGTTACACTTTTGCAGACGTCTGTTTATGTGGTTTGACTGCTGTGGACACTTCAGCCTACAATGGAACATTGTTACAAATGTGCAGCGCTTCTTGACCTTATCATAGCTTGTTTTTGCATGAGTTTGATGACCTCAGCTGTTTTGAAATCAGACATGTTTCTAATATGGACCGGAGTTACAAAAGTGGTGATAAAAGCATGTAAAGGAGGTTTGGTGACTCTGGAAATGTTCCCGCTTGAACAAAGAAACATCAGCTACGGGTAAATTCAATATAAATCCTGTTTAGTTTTGATTTGTTTCAGCAGCTTCGACACAAATCCATCGGAGTATAGATAAGCCGTAAACATTGTCAAGATGAGTCGACTTGGGTAAAGGTCAGGGTGCATCAGTTAACTTTAGCACGCAACATTTCTACGTTGACCTCAGCTGCTGCAAATGCTGCATGTTTGTTTAATATTACAGATCAAAACTATGCTTCAGTGGGATGACATAATGGATAGTCGGTTGTCCTTTCCCACCTGTTTACTCCCACTTTGCAGGTTCCATCCTTCATGAAAAGTATTAGTCCACCACGCCTCTTTCATGTCAACTGAAACTGTTAAAACCACCAGAACCTTCTCGTGATAAAACCAAAAACATGGCCGGTTTTTTTATTTTCATATCTGTCTGCATTTGGATTTGTTGAATCATGGCACTATAATTTAAGTGCATGTATTTTTGGTACTATTTACATGAGTTAAATATAGCACTGTTATTGCAATACTTACTAAAGGCCCTTTATGCTTGCCGTAAGTGTCAAACATTGAATTCTTAAATTTGATCAAGCTTTTCTTGGTTTGCAACCATACTAGACTTTTCCTTTTTATAAAATAATATCTTCTTTCAGTTTTCTTTTTAGAAATGCAATGCCTGTATTTAGATAAGAAAGAGTAATCTGCCAAAGAAACTAACCTAGTTTTATTTTTATTTTTAAACAGTAAGGCAAACACGTCTGATTATACATAATACCATTGGCCTTTTTACTTGCCCTTGTTGGCCTGTAATTACTGCATTGATCAATATTTTGAGATTATTTCAATTCTCAAAACTTTGCATAAAAATTACCTTATGTTTTTTAGCATTTTCCAAACACAAGTGTGGTCTCAAGCAGTTTATAAGATAAAACACAACTTAATTTACATGTTATTCAAACCAAAGACAAATGGCAACAAAATGGTTTTCAATAAAATTATACAAAATGTACTCTTTTTTTAAATTGTGTTGGTTGTTTTTGTTGAGTCTGATTGGCTGACGTCACGCATAGACGTGTTCATCTGTGGAATATTACAGAGCAGACTGTATCTGGATGATTCATCGCTTTACACCAATAATATTTCAAAGATTAGCAGCAGAATCAAATTTCAATCAATCTGACCAACAGTTCCCTCACTGAGGAATCGGGTTGTGGGTCGGAGAGCAAGGGTGGAGGAACTTCAGCATAAGTTTGGGGTGAAATGTATCTCTGTTCCTCCTCAGTGTGACACAGACTTTTCCTGGTGTTGACTCTCCCACACGGGGACGTTCTCCTGTTCCCCACGAAACTACAGCTAACTGAGATGATTCATGACAGCAGCATGGGAGGATGACTTAGACCTTTTGTGAGAAAACCTTCAAATCACCTTGGGAAATAAGTTCAATGAAATTCTTCTTTGTGCCCCACCGAAAGAGAATATTCTGAAATATTTTCCATCTTCCACTCTGGTGTTGCGCCACCAATTCCAAACTTAACATAAACAAGGTTAGTAAACATACAAGACCTACAATTGACGTAATTGCTTTCTCCATCTCTGAGGAAATCACATGCTGTGGGTGCAGCATCTCGTCTTCTGCAGACGTACAGTGGTTGATGTGCACACGTGCACACCAACCACTGTTCCTGTACAGCATGCTTTCCGTTTCTCTTCAGGAAGCTTTACTTTCTTCGCCCCTTCATCTGCCTTCTTTATGCAAATGAGCTGCATCAAGTGTCTGCTTTCCAACCCGATGGAAAAACACGTTTTACTGTAAATGTCATCTGTATAACTGTGGGGTTCAGTCTTTCTTAAAACACTTTCAGTCGGAGATTAGACAGAGTTCAAAAACTACCAGGAGTATTTGAATCTAGGTTGAAATGACACTAGGACCAAACCACACTCTGGGCTTTTCAAGGACAGGTATGTACTCTCCTTTTTTAGCATTTTACAGAAATAATTTCAAATAAAATATTATTTTTTCTTTTTCTTTTAGGGTTTAAAAGGAACTGCTGCATGTATAGACGGGAGAAAGCCAGGACTGGCAATTTCTGCTACCCTATACAGCCAACCCCCAAAAATCTGAAGTATACAAACTCCCCATGCTTAAGGAATAATCTCAAGTTTTGTTCCAAGGTAAAAACATATTTCTGTTTTTGGATTTCAAAAGAACCTTTACATGGTTAACCTATTAACCAACTCCATGCAAATTTCTTTTTTTTTTACAACGCCCTGACACAACAGCAGCAGGAATAATATAAAAAAAAAACAGCTTTTAAAAAGCTTTTCTTTTTTTTTTTTTTTTTATAGCTCAGAGATTATGAAAATAAACATTACTAAGCAATAATCTATCTTTAGCTGGAAACACAGAACGCATTGAAAGACAGTTTTCCCTAATGCTTCAATGGGAAGTCACAGGGCCTTCTAGGTACACGTTGACACCTCCTGGAAAATAAGCAAATTAGTCTGTTAAGTACGTTGCTGACTCCCTGCATGCACTTACTTGCCATGCTAACTGGGTGCCGTGTTACTTTTGCCAGGATCAACCTAAAATGGAGCAAAGGGAGCCAGCGGGGGATCATTTCGCTGAAGGCGCCGAGGGGAGTCTCAAACAGTTGGCATCAAAGTGGTTCATCGAGACCCAAGTGCCGCTTATTGTCAATAATGGCCTTTTCCCATCTTGGTTCCTGGGCTTCATTTCCAGACAGTGAGTTTTTTTATCCTTATGTTAATATATTTATTTAAATAAAAAGGTCTCTAAATTTATGGAATTGGAGTGTTATAGGTTTGTAAATGTTGTCTTTTATGTCCAAAAACTGTTTATTAGAGAATATGTCAGAAGGTAAAGGTTCAGAATGGGTTTTTCCTTGGGCTTAAATTCAAAAATGTATATGGTATAAGGTATATGTTTTCCTTTCATGAGAAAGACATGAGACGTGAACAGAAGCTTGTATTATAAAGTTGGCTTTTGTGTCTTTACAGAGAATCCGAGGAAATTCTCAGAGAAAAAGAGCTGGGATCTTTCTTGATACGTCTCAGTGATAAAACTATTGGATACATACTGTCATATAAGTAAGTAATGGCTCATTCATTTCAACATTCTAATGCATACGAGTCTTCAGACTGTGCACCAAAGTAAATACTGAAAAATAAATTATTTAAAAAGTGTAGAAAAGTAATGACGTATATATTTTTTTGCTACAGAGGTCAAGATCGATGTCGGCACTTTGTGATCAGCCAAAGGGAGACTGGACATTTTGCAGTGTGTGGAGACACGGAGGAACATTACAGCATACCTGAACTACTTGAATACTATAAAACGAGCCCCATTGAGCCTTTTGGCGAATATCTGACTTCCTCGTGCTTTGAGGTGGGATTGGAAGCTTTTGTTTGTTTCCTTATGTTTAAATCATAAGGGAGAAGTGGCTGACCTGCCTTTCTAATCTTTCAGGTCCTCAATGAGGAGTTGTATGATATCATTCAGGTCAGTCCAAAGCAAAACAGAATTTTCGCTGTAAAGGTGAAGAAGGCACAACGTGACTTGGCTGCAGAGACTCAACCAACCCGTCCACCAAAGAGCAACAGAACTCAAGAGGTTAGTTCACTTCATTAGTGTTTACATTTGCAGCAGCTTCATCTCCCGGCTGTCTTTAAGACACTGGCTTGTTTTGTCAAACAGGAAGTGCCACCTTTGCCGCTGAGGACCAGGCATGTCGACAGCAGTACCACCAGCGACCATAACGGGATTCTTTATGCTCAGCTCAGGAAGCAAACCCCCAGAGATGCAAACGGATCCCAACAACTTTCTCTGAACATTTTACCTCATGCCAACTCCAGAAAATCTGGGAGTGCTACTTCTGTGGAACAGAGCAGTTCTTCTTTGAACCCAGGATCGCTTTACTCCGAGCTCAGTCTGCTGGATACCAAGAGCAAGTCTCTGCCTCAGCTGGTGAGCAGCTCTGATAGGGAGCAGTCACACAGACTGACTGCCCCTCCTCAAACCCCTCCAAGACTTTCTCCCAAACTAATCAGGCAGGCTGGCAGTTGCTCCCCGCAGCCCAGCAGGACAGAAGACGGACCAAAAAACAGTAGCAGCAACCCGGACTGCACAAGTGACACGGTCATTTATCACCTGGTCGGTAGACCCGAAAACCGAAGTCCAACAACGTCTCACTACAGAACTACAACACCAGAGCTGGACGATAAAAATGTGTACGCGGAGGTGACCAGTGAAGTTCCCGACAACACCTATGAGTCTCTTCCAGGCCACACAGAGCCAGTTAAACCTGAGCACAACACCTATGTGCCTGTGGAGGACAAAAGACGCAAACAAAACTACAATTCCTGGGGAACAAAGGTTTGAAAGACAACCAACTAATATATTTTACTATGTCCACAAGAATTTGCTAATGACAGACGATTTTTCTTCCACAGAATGACAAATGGAAATGGTTCTTCACAGACGGAAAAAAGAAACATTGAAGACATCCCCTTGCAGGCTAACATGGAAAATGTTTACTCACTCGACACTACCGTAGAAATCACTAATTTACAGCTTCATTTTCAGTCTCACAGAAGAATCTCTGCAATTTTGCTTGAAATGTATGTATTTAAAATTAAGGAAACCACTGATTGAATCCATGAAAAACAGTCATATTTAATAAACTCTTTACTTGTTAAAAATGGTTATGTTAATGCCTGCAAGAAGATTTGTGTCAACCATCTAAACAAGGGTTATATCTTAAGACCACAAGATTTAAACATTGCTATTGATGTTTACAGCATGTGGTTGCCATGTAACCTTTTTTAGATCTGTTTTTTCCACATAGAACATGAAGCTACGCTGCCACATGGAGCGAAAATTAAGAAGAAAAGCTCTGCTCTACCTTCATCCATGCATCTGTTAGAGGAGCATTTCACACACAGGAAGTTTGATTTGCATACAGACGTTGCCATGTCTGCATTTGGCAGAGATGGGGGAATTTGTCAAAGGTGCTAAAATGTCATGCTCTGCGCTGGTACTTTATAGTTTTAGTGGTTTCCAGGTAACTGGAAAAAAAAAGACGCTTTTACTTGAACCTGAAAGGAGCTACATGGAAATACAAACTTCAGATGGTTACGCATCATGCAAAGAGAGGAGCAGGAAGTAAAAGGATTCCCACTGGTATTTCATGTAAAGACAGACTCTTGATAATACACCCATAAAACAATCCAGTCCATGAAGCTCAACAATGACATTTACAACAACTGCTCTTCAAAAAATGTTACTTAAAGGCAGACGAGTAAATTCCAAACTATTAAATGCAACACCAAACAGTTTGACAAGAATTAAAAAAACGAACACAGAAGTCTTATTACATCATTAAAAATACACTGAAAATCACACACAACCAACATTTTTTTAAGTGTTGTTTAATCATTATTCTTTAAAATGTGTTTTGTTCACTAAGATGTTAGCTTTAAAGATCAAGAAATATTGATAAAGAAAGAAAAAGAAATATTTGAATGTTTGAAGGACATGCTGAGACCAAAAAGGTTTTTTTAATCAAGTGAATTCGATGAAGGTAAAATATGTTATGTAAAAAAAGAGGCAAAAAACAAACTAAACACAAAATTCAACACATTACACAAGCCCTTGTCCTTTATAGAAACTGCATTAAGCTAAACTGAATAAAAATGAGGTATATTGTTGCTTATAAATATTTAATAGACAGTGTTAAAGTAATGTTACAGCTTTTTTTGTAAAAAAAAAAAAAATAGAGGACATTGAAAGTAAATATATGCAGTAAACTAGTTGTATTTATTGTCAAATAAAATGTATGACAGTGTTATTGTGCCTAAAAGAACGTCTAGATCCAAATTTCCATTTTACCTGAACATAGTCCATTATCCAATATTTACATGACATGACAAACTCGCATAACACGACAATCCATCAGCTTCTCTATCTTTATCTCTACTCAGATTTACATGATACTAAATGTGCAGAGTGTACTTTAAAGCTTATTTTTCCAAAACAAATAAGTGACAGAAAAGAGAAACTTAGATGTAATTTGGTATTTAAAGAAATGCTGCTAGTTCTAAATCAAAGTGGGTTTTTTTTCCCTTTCTTTTGTCTAAATTTCATCACGGAGAGGAATGAAAACCAATGGAAAACCTCCACTGTTGTTAAAATGTTGAAGTCAGAAGAGCCATTGTCAGTCTGATCACAGAATCTAAAAACATACAGAAAGTTTCATTGTTAGACCTAAACATCACACACAGTTACTGGCAGCATTTCATTCTATAAGCATCTTTTTTCTAAAGTCCCAATTAAAGGAATGGCTGCCACACAATCGGAAGTTTATTAGCCACAATAATAAGAGACTGTGTCCTCTTCCAGAAATACTCCTTGCTTTCAAAACAAGAGACACGTCTTTCCATTTTAAATTAAGTTTGAGGAAAAATTCATCATATAACTTACTTATACAAGAGGAGTACCTGTTTCAGAAAAACACAAGATAAACGTGAATTTTTTTGTGCATATCAATGCATTTGGCAGACATTTTTTATTCTCGCAAGGTAAAAGAAATGAACATGCACTGCAAATTAGTCGGTAATCACAGATTTACAGGTTAATTAACTAGATACAGAGAGTTTCTTAATGGAATGAACTTTTAATTTTTATCTGCTTTTATAGATGTTCTTTTTAAAATAAAATTTAAAAAAAACAGCAAACGTTTTTGGATCACTGTCAAGGGGATTGCCACCTGACTTATTTCCTCTTTAAAATAAAATCAATTACTGAGAAAATTTAAATCTGAACATAGGAACATAGAAAAAAGATTATTATAGAGAGAAACATACAATGGAGGACTTGACATGTAATATAAAAATGTGATCCAAAAAATGTCTTTTATTAAAACATCTCATATTATTTATTGGCTATAGATGAAAGCAACCAGTTAGCAGTAAGGTTTTGTTGTCATCATATTGGAGTCTCACAAACACAATAATTCGCTCAAACCCATACAGAGATATCACAGAGATGATTGCTGTCAGTGCTGTTCCAACTTAAGCTTCAAGCTCTATCCATGGTCTTAAAATACTAAATATCAAGTTTTAATTGCAGGAAGACTTACTGGAAGACAAAAAAATACTACATAAGCAAGCACATGGTCATTTGCTTTCACGAAGAACCAACTTCAAAATGAAGACGTTTATCCAGTGCATTCTGCTTGATTGTAGCAGTGGGTTGGAGTGAGAGGCACCCCGGGCAGAAGCTGCAGGGGTTTATGTGATGCTGCGGTTGAAGCGTCGACTGCCACCTCTCAGATACGAATATGGAAAGTACTGCGACAGCAAAGGAGGCAACATCAGAGGTCACTAGTGTCGCAGTGGTCGCTGTCCTAAACCACAAGTGAACGTGCACACGCGGCGTCACTGCACGGGCACATTGTTAGATTCAAACGTTGCCAAATGTCAAAGTGTATTTAGGATGTGGTAACATTTCACTGCTCTTGCTTATCTGTAGGATGACACCCACAGCTGTGGACAGAAACATGCAATTTATAAAGGTCACAAAGTGCTTTCACACCCACTTCTTTATGCCCCTTTCGCAATCTTAAAATACTTCAGTCAAATACATTTTTGTTTCTTCTTTGGAATTGCCACCAAAAACGTATCCAGTCAAATGAATCTAGAATCTGACAGCATATCACTAGAGAAATAAACCTGAAGGTGACCCCAATGCATTATCTATGCAGTTACTGGATAGATGGAAATGTGCAGAGAACGGTTCTGATCTTCTGTGATACCTGCCTGCTTAATGTTGTTAGTGGCATTTGGTAACAAATCTTCACAAATAATGAATATAACATTTAACAGGATGCAATTGTCAGTGATTGTTGTGACTTTTAGGTCGAGTCCTGTTCACAGGGATCAAATTGATCACAAATCTGAACACATATCACATTAAAATGTGTCCCTTGTTAAAAAATATTTCTGCAATTCAGTTAAGTCAGAAGCGCATACTAACTTTCCCTATGCGCAAATAATAACTGTCAAACTAAAATTTGAATTTTAAAAAAACTTGCATATTAAAAAAGCATTTGAAAGCAGAAGTGTGGAACAAATAATCTTGTTTTTTGTGCAGAGTAATGTAAAATACTGTAATATGGATAAATATGGATGAATGCATTCACAAACAGGGTTTTGAGGCATCAGTTTCTACAAAGACTAAATACCTTAGAAAGTCTGGAGCCCTAGTTATCATATTTTCAAAGTCAGCATAGGAGAGTTTGCTGTCTCCGTCCAGATCGGCCTCCACAATGGTTTTCTCACACACCAGCTCCACCTCCTCAGGAGTCAGCTCCTCCTTTGTCAGCTTATTGAGAGTCTTCTCGAGGTCCTCTTTGCACAGGTAATTATCAACATTAAAGTCTGAAACAAACAGGAGTCATGAAAGTAATGAGTGCAATTTTAATTGTGGTTCAGAAGAAACAAACATATAGAACTTTTTTTTTAATACCATATATTTTAAAGGCATATATGGCTTTGAGTTCTCGTGGCGCCATCTCACTGAGCACTGAGAACATGTCCACAAACTCATTGAAGCTGAGGTTACCCATCCCATCCTCGGAAAATGACTCCACAATTCTGTCACGGAATGGATTTTCCTGTAGACAAAGTAGGATGTTTGTATAGGTAAAAAAAAAATTGTATATCCAATTGAAGGTGTAATAACTTTTCAGGAGTGAGAATAACTGAATATGTTAGACTGAAATGTGGATGCACGCTGTGCAGCAGTGTTATTCTTAGAAGCACAAATTATGTGGGAGGAGCCAAGAGAGCAGCTCATATTGATGTCAATCAAAGCAGAGCTTTCAAAGCTTTTATTTACATTTCCTTTTTCTTATCATATCTCACAAATGAAACAAATACTTCAACCACCAGTGTTTGCTAATAGTCCTACAGTCAATGGTTAAAAATAAAGATGTAATTGACCTTGAGGGCTTTTTATGATTTAGCTGTGAATTTCTAAGGCACCTCACTTGCTTATTTTATCATTTCGTGAAATTTATATTTGAGTTTTTTTGTTAGTGGTCGGTGGTTTTAAATGTTTGCGTTTTTTGCCTTGTAACGTTGGGATCATGTTTGAGCCAATGACGCACAAAACAACCCTACTTTTTAAACTTTTGAGTTAACGATTATAAGATGTTCACATTTTTTAAAGGGAAAACTATAAAAAGCTTCAGTATTTTACGTTTTCTCAAACTGAATATGTTTTAAAGTGGTAGGGGACTGGGAAAAGCATTTTAACATCAGAACAAAGTAATAAATTCTTATCATAAATGAAAAAACATGACATTTTTAATTAAAATATATTGCACAACTGCAAAAATTTACGGAAGCACAGTAAAAAAAAAACAAATAAATAAAAGGAGTTCATTTTTACCTTTAATTCAGGCATGTTGACTATTAACGCTAAGGGTATCTTACAGTCCGGTTCATTTGTGTAATCCATAGGAACCAGATGAGGAGCCAACTCGTGGTATCTGCCATGCAACCTACAAAACGAGTCTTAATTGTCATATATGTCTGTGAAGAACAAATGTGAACTGAATGTTTTCATATTTTGAAAACTAACTCAATTTTAGGGTCAATTTTAGATTGACTCTTTAACCGTCATTAACACTATAAAAATGCTACAGAAGTCAGTTAGCTGAAGATGATTCTTGTGTCTTTGTGGTAGTTGATGACACCCACAGCTGTAGTGGTTTGTGGGGAAAGGTTGCACTCTGTTTTTTAGATGTCCCTGTATTGCACAACTTCTAAAAGAAAACCTAAAACTGGTCTTAAAACTCAAAATCACTTGTCTGTCCACATCAGAAGGAAGGTGAGAAAGTCACAAAGTGGATAAGTGACATGAAGGATGGAGTGATATCACCCATGAGTCGGTATAAAGAGCTCCAGTCACTGGATGGATTCAAATTGGTTTATTAAAGTATGATGAAAGAGGTGGAAATGTTACACCTCAGTGGAAGGTCAGCATGGGTGTACGTAATGGACTGAGGTGACGCTGGAAACTAGAACCTTCTAAATCTTCACTTAAAAACTGTATTATCCTAACGCTAAGCAAGATTTTAGGATAATTTGTTATGTAAGTTTGGTTTCACCTTAAACAATAAGCTGAAAATATGTAAATCAATAATCAAAACAATTAAAAGATATCAGTTTTTGTTAGGAAGAGGTTGAAACCAAGCTAAAATTCCATTCCCAAATTTGAAGCCAATGTAAAACTACCAGATGGTTTAATTCCTTAAATAACCAGTGATTTCAATATGAAACAATTACCCACTCAACTACCTCGTTAAAAAGTTCCATTTAACTTGAAACATGACAAAAACTTTTTAATGTTCAGTGAAATTGCTCTATTTTTACTCATGATAACTGCGGTGGGCTGCATGTTAGCGCTCTCGACTCATAAAAGATTTTTGTTTTGCTCCACTTGCAAACCACTTCAACGCCTCACACAGATCTTGCTTCCTGTTTAATAGGATTCTGGTTCTTTTTGCGGGGCTTTATGACATTTGTGGTGTATTCGCTTGTCTGTGTTTTTATATTCATGCAACCTGGCATTGAAAATCTTGGAAATCAATAAATTAGTTTTTGTAGGGGTTTTCCCAAAAGGCTGTTTGTGAAACACAGATAATTCATGCTCTAAACAGCTTGTGAAAATTCTCCTTTACATTGTTGACGAATCCTAACCAAAAGCTCTTACCGAAGAATTTCTTTGCGAGTGAAAAACGTACAGTCCTGCAATGAGAGAAATCAGCACATGTGTTGTAAACACCAGTGAAACAAAGATCATTAGTGGGACTTTTTGACAACTATATTTTAGAAATAGTGATACTTTTGCTTCCATGAATAACAAGAAAACGCAGATAAAGGTGTTGTGTTTCCCTGAAACGACAATCTATGTGAGTACATGGAGCAACATGATCTGCTGTTGTCTGACATGCCTGTGATGGCAGAGATACCATCAAACAGACGTGCAGGAGGCACGCCAGCTTACATTTGGCCTTTGTTTTCAGCTGTCTGAGCTGCACTCCTGGGTGTAAAAAGCAGAGTGCAGTCAGCTGTTGGACTACAAGTGTGAAATCAAACTAGGACAGCCTTCCTGAAGTTTTTGCAACAAGTTTCCTTCACAGAACAATAGTGAAACAAGTTGCTGAGGAAAAGGTTGTGCAGAAATAAAGCATACAAATAATGCTTCCATTGCAATGTCAGATCATTCTTAAGCTATGAATAAGAAAAATGTCTTCTTTAAAAAGAAAAAAAACTTTTTAAGTACCTTCTCAGTAACAAGAGAGGCTCTTGAGAACCAAACGTGAGAGTAGAGTGTCACAGCATATCACTGACTTGGCATCAATAATTGAGCCTACACCTGATCACATGATGAACCTGTTCGCTTGAAGATATGCATACTAATGAAACCAAAACGAAAGATATTGTCAATCCTTCCTTTTGTTTTAAAGAGCTAAAAGCTACCAATTAAATTTTTCCTTTTTTGTTTTTATTACACAATTCTTTTTTTTAAAAGCCTTTTTGGATTGCCATACCAATAGCAAAATAATCACTGAACACACCTCCGATGGGTACGAATAAAAAAGGGAGTAAATCGTATCATTTAAGATTATTTTCTCACTGAGTTGATCAAATTGAATCTTACCTTCATCCAGATCATGAGGGGAAAGAAACCAGCTTACCTGATAAGCATCGAGCTGCTCGTCTGTAAAGATTGTTTGCTTATTACCCATGTTTTTGTCAAGTTACTTGTTGCTTGTATTCATTCACAGCAATGAATGTCCTTTGAAGCCTTTTCTCACTGAAAGGCATTTATAGGGTCTACAAAGCCAAGTCTGAAAGGGTTCAAATCACCCAAAAACACCTAAAAAGCTGGATTAGGGTGCCTGCTGGTGCCACTCCTGGAAATGAGTTCCATGTGTGCAAAAACAAAAAGTTGATTAAAAAAGAAGATAAGAAAAAGGTACCAAAATTATCCAAACCAGGAATTTGGATGTTTTCTGTGAAGAGAAAAGGACCTGCAGCTCCTTAAGAAGTCAGCTAGATGACCAGTTGAATCCACACCAGCCAATGACATATCAGAGAAATAAATAAAGAAATAGGATCTGAACTCTTCTGGAATGACAGTGACATAACTACACAGAAACCTTTAATTCAACTACACCGTTATATGATGATAGGACTGTAAACTGTCTCTTGTTAAACAGCTTTTTGTTAAAGAAATGTTTTAATCTGATGTAGCCTTTTTATTCTTTGGATACTTTGAGATTATGTAGAAACTCCTAAATTTGCCAAATACTCTTGATAATTATCGATAACATTTAATGTAAAAGAAATTTTAAAACAGAATACTACCCTATTTGTATTCCCAAATAAAGTACTGATTCTTACTTTAAAAATGCTTTATTATTTTAAAACATTATCGAATTTTGAATTAAAGTCTTTAATTGTGTTTTCTTAAAGAATATAAAGCAATTTAGGTAGTTGATTAAAACTCTTTTTGAGTACGTGGCTAAATCAAATTTAGTTAAAGGTAAAATGTGCTGTTTTAAAGCTTTTGGCCTATACAAAAAATGGATGACTAAACTGAATTATCCACCTAAGAAATATGATCAGTTCCTTATTGATTACATTTAATCATACATTAATTTAATATAATCATAAGGGCTTTAAAAGAAAGTGGTGGTGGTGATACTAAAACATATTTTATTTTGCATATTTTTTTATATTTTGTTGTTCTTTACTTTTGTTTTTTATAAAGCAATGTTTAAAGTAAGAGCAATTTCTCCGCATGTGATCTGGAAAAGTCTACACAGACATCCTTTCTCTTTCGGCTTTTCCCATCAGGGGTCGCCACAGCGAATCATCCTTTTCCACCTCACTCTATCATGGACATCTTCTACCCTAACATTAGCCAACTTCATGTCCTCTGTTAAGACATCCATGTATCTCCTCTTTGGCCGTCCTCTTGCCCTCCTGCCAGGCAGCTCCATCTCCAACATCCTTCTACCAATATATCCACTATCCCTCCTCTGAACATGTCCAAACCATCTCAGTCTGGCTTCTCTGACTTTGTCGCTAACACAGGCAACATGAGCCGTCCCTCTGATGTACTCGTTCCTTATCCTGTCTAACCTGGTCACTCCTAAGGAGAACCTCAACATCTTCATCTCCGCTACCTCCATCTCAGCCTCTTGTCTCTGTCTCACTGCTACCGTCTCTAACCCATAGAGCAGAGCTGGTCTCACCACTGTCTTGTACACCTTTCCTTTGAGTCTTGCTGGCACTCTTCTGTCACACAACACTCCTGACACTTTCCTCCAACCGCTCCAACCTGCCTGCACTCGCCTCTTCACCTCTTTTCCACACTCCCCATCACACTGAACTGTTGACCCCAAGTACTTAAACTCCTGCACCTTCTTCACCTCAGCCCCCTGTAACCTAACGCTTCTACCTTGATCCCTCTCGTTCAGACACATGTATTCTGTCTTACTACGACTGACCTTCATGCCTCTTCTTTCCAGAGCAAACCTCCACCTCTCTAGCTGTTCCTCCACCTGCTCTCTACTCTCACTGCAAATTACAATGTCATCCGCAAACATCATTGTCCAGGGAGATTCCTGTCTTACCTCATCTGTCAGCCTGTCCATCAGCATAGCAAACAAAAAAGGACTCAAAGCTGATCCTTGGTGTAGTCCCACCTCCACCTTGAACTCCTCTGTCTGACCTACAGCACATCTCACCACCGTCATACTTCTCTCATACATGTCCTGAACTACTCTGACATACTTCTCTGCCACTCCAGACGACCTCATACAGTACCACAGCTCCTCCCTCGGCACCCTGTCATACGCCTTCTCTAAATCTACGAACACACAATGCAGCTCCTTCTGACCTTCTCTGTACTTTTCCATCAACATTCTCAAAGCAAAAATGGCATCAGTGGTGCTCTTACGGGGCATGAAACCATACTGCTGCTCACAGATCTCCACCTTCTTCCTAAGCCTGGCTTCCACTACTCTTTCCCACAGCTTCATTGTGTGGCTCATCAACTTTATTCCTCTATAGTTGCTGCAGTTCTGCGTGTCACCCTTGTTCTTAAAGATCGGAACCAGAACGCTTCTCCTCCATTCCTCAGGCATCTTCTCACTCTCTAAAATCCTATTGAACAACCTTGTTAGAAATTCCACTGCTGCCTCTCCTAAGCACTTCCATACCTCCACAGGAACGTCATCAGGACCAACGGCCTTTCCGCTCTTCATCCTTTTCAGAGCCTTCCTAACCTCATCCTTTCCAATCTCTGCTACTTCCTGCTCCACAACAACCACATCTTCCTCCCTTCTTTCCCTGTCATTTTCCACATTCATCAGCTCCTCAAAATACTCCTTCCATCTTTTCTGTACACTCTCCTGAGTTGTTAGCACCTTTCCATCTCTGTCCTTAATCACCCTTATCTGTTGCACGTCCTTCCCATCTCTGTCTCTCTGTCTGGCTAGTCTGTACAAGTCCTTCTCTCCTTCCTTTGTGTCTAACCTGTCATATAGTTCATCGTAAGCCTTCTGTTTGGCCTTTGCCACCTCTCTCTTCACTCTACGCTGCGCTTCCTTGTACTCCTGTCTACCTTCCTCAGTCCTTTCTAC
This sequence comes from Oryzias latipes, assembly GCF_053564925.1. Classification (NCBI taxonomy): domain Eukaryota; kingdom Metazoa; phylum Chordata; class Actinopteri; order Beloniformes; family Adrianichthyidae; genus Oryzias; species Oryzias latipes. The sequence continues at coordinate 19,943,537 of NC_136242.1, forward strand.
ATCCCACTTCTTTTTAGCTACATGTCATGTAGCTAAAGTTATGTCTACACAGACATAACTTTAGATTACTTTTTATTTAATGAATAACCTGTTGCATCTTAAAGCAATATCTAACAACGGGGGAAAACAGTTTTCCCGTGAACATTTATCCTCTTTCGAAATTTGGCCAGTGTTTGTTTGCTTGGCTCCCCGCCGGACTGCACACAGACTGATGTCCGTCCGTCCGTGTTTCCCACCTGCACAGCAGCAGGGAGCGCGTGTCCGCCCTAAAATAGATTACAATTTCACGCTTCATGGACGCAGACCTGTCCCACTTTGCGCTGCTTAAGTTGTCGCCTGCAGTTGCATTTGGTCGCTTTGCAATTAGCAAAGCTGACGAAGATGGACTCAAAGCGAGAAAAAGACCAACAAGGTATGTTGTGATGGTGGAGAGCTTGTTGCTATGCTAGCAAAGCGGCTAATGCTACTGTAGCCGGCTGTGTTCAACGATTAAGCTGACTGCCAAGTCTTTGTTACACAACGTTTTATTTGGGTCATCTCAGAGGGGAAAAATGCACGCATTTAATAAAAAGAAACACACAGTTTTATCCAGCTGAACCCCACAGCTGCTCCATAGAAGCACTTGCTACAAAACAGTTAACTTCATCACAGCTAACAAACAACAGTGCTAGCTTACTGTAAAGCTCATCGTGTGCTCGTCATTTGTTATTTCTACAAGTTCACTGGGTTTCTCATAATTACACATTAAAAAAACATGTAAAAATGTATCTTGTTTAGCATAAACTAATGTGATCACTTAATGCTTGACTGGCCATTTGTAATATTAAACAATACACTGTTGCTGCCCTATTATTGTAATTTGATTTTACTGCATTTAAGAAAAAAGACCTTCATTGGTTTGTTGAACGCATACATAAATGAATATGTATGTATGTATGTATGTATGTATGTATGTATGTATGTATGTATGTATGTATGTATGTATGTATGTATGTATTCTGTGTGTGTGTGGGTGGGTGGGTGGGTGGGTGGGTGGGTGGGTGGGTGGGTGTGTGTGTGTATATATATATACATATATATGTGTGTGTGTGTGTGTGTGTATATATACATATATATATGTGTGTGTGTGTGTGTGTGTGTGTGTATGTATATAAATGTATATGTGTGTATATATATGTATATGTGTATATATATTCTCACTTAAAGAACAGCAGTATACATCCATCTTCATGTTCTGGGTCCTTGGAGAGTGCTCGCCTTGTGAAATTCATTAGTAATGCTTGGATTGCCTTAAGATGACAAAAGTAGATTGCAACTCCCTCAGCTCTCATCCATGCATGCTGTTAGGAATAAAGCAGTTCACAGCAGTGAGCACGTTGCCAGATCTGCTTGCCTGTTCATCTTTCTCTTTTCAGTACACAGCACAAATGTTCACTGTGCTGTCAGATCAGGAAATCATAAACAGCTTGAATTTGTATTTTTTTTCTCCCTTTAAAGAAACCCTAATTTGTTTGCTTTTTTATCTGTTAACGGAACAAACAATGCTTTGGGCATTTTTTCGTTTCTTTTTTTTTTTTTTTTTACATGGCTGCTCATAATTTAGCCGCCTGTGGCTGTTTTACCAAAATAGATATAAACACGCTTTTCTAAATGCAGACTTGGCACCCTGATATTTTTCAGATGCAGACTGTGAGAAGATAACTGCAGTGCTGCTGAAGTCGCGCACTGGGGAATTTGATCTGCAGTCCATCCTGTTCCTCAAGCTGAGGGGTCTTGGTAAGATCAAATGAATGTGTCATGGATTGTTGTGTTTACTCCCGACAAGTTAGATCATTAATACGATTTTTTTTCTGTCTTTGTAACTTTGGAAATCTTTAGGTATTTGTGATCTTGGATGCATTGGAGAATGTGTTAATTTGGAGAGATTAGACCTATCTGGAAATAATATCACAAATTTAGCTTCTCTGGCATCTTTACGGCTTCTCTCTGTCCTCAATATTTCTGCAAACAGGATTACTAATTTAGGTAAGTTTTTAGGGGAAAGCTGTTTTTTAAAAAATAAATACAATTATACATTTTATTTAAATACTTTTTTATTTCCAGAACCTTTACACAATTGTGAAAATTTACAAAACTTAAACGTTGCTGGCAACTATATATCCAGGTAATGATTTACTAAATACTTTTGTTATATTCTGAGAATTTTTTGTCTGTTTTGTAATTAATGTTTAACCACATTCTCTCCTTCTTTTCCCTCAACAGTGTCGAGAACTTGCACTGCCTTGTGTCTTTGAGAAAGCTGGAAAGCTTTCGTCTTAAAGACAACACGTACAATTACACAAACCCAGGTACTGGTTTTTGTGACATTATTTGACATTCTAATAGATGGGTCAAATGAATTATCGATCTAAACATCGAGTGTCTGATGTCAGTCTGCAGAAACTCCTCATATAGAACTGTTGTGCTCGAGATGTTCCCCAACATCAAAGTGTTAGATGGTAAGACTTCGATTTCTTATATTTTTATTTTATATAACTAAAAATCTAATTTTTACTTAAAGTCTGTGTTCAATATGAAATTGAATGCAGATGTACTGAACCATCTAAGTGGATGTATACCTATCACCAAAAGAAATTAAATCTCCTTTAGGGTAAACTCTTCATTTTTTCTCTACCAAATATTGTACCAGACATGCTTTTATCCTTACATTCAAATAGATATTGTTTAAACAAGCCCAAGAAGAAGGAAGAAGGGGTCTAAGGGCAGGGAAGCCCAGTTTAGCTTAAAGGCCTGTTCACACCGGGACGAATTTCGCCGGCGATTTTCGCCGACGTTTAACGCCTCGTGACTAAACAAAGGGCACCAATGAGAGTGTGCACACCGACGCGAAAAAACGCCACGCGCCAAAGCGTCAAAAAAAGAAAATGCCTCGGGTTCGTTTTTTTTGAAAAGGGAATGAAATTGCATGTTCGCTCGGCTCATCGTCCGCCAGCGTTTTTCGCCACGTCTTTTGTGTTCACACCCAGGCGATTTTCGCTGACGATGAGCCGAGCGAACATGCAATTTCCTTCCCTGACATTAGATGGCTCTTAATGTAAACAGAAATACTCCTGTACACAAGGCGGCGCTGCGCAACTTTACGATTCTTAAAGTCGCTTTTCACTCAGAAGAAGAGAGCAAGTATTTACGCGCTTGTCAGAATCATACAAAGAAAACATGAATATTTCAAGCATCAGTAGCTCCAACTGGTACCGTAATTTCCGGACTACAAGCCGCTACTTTTTTCCTGCGCTTACAGCCCTGCGGCTTATTCAGTGACGCGGCTAATTATTGGATTTTATTGGCGGCCGCCGTGTACGTATTTTTGGACACAGTGAACGGTTTGAATTCTCTAACATCAAACACAAGTCATTTATTTTTCAACACACCTCTAAGCAGCCAAACAGCATGGACCTCACTTCAGGTCTTAGGCTACGTTCACACTGCAGGGCTTAATGCTCAATTCGGATTTTTTGAAAAAATCCGAATTGTTTGCTAGACCGTTCACATTTCCAAGTAAATCCGAACTTTTGTGATCTCCAGTGTGACCGTGACACGACCCAAACGAGACCCGCATGCGCAGAAGCCAGAAGAATACTCAACGGTGAACGACGTCACTTGTTTGCGGAGCAGATGTCAACAACAGTGTTGTCAAAAGCGGAGCTCTTTTTGTAATATTAAATTTATTTTCACGAAGGAGCAGCACAATTACAATCTTCTCATTTTAAGAAGGCAATGGAGTCGGGATCGTCTGTACCCACTGTTGTGGAATGGAAATGTGTATGTGTTGGGCCCGCGCGCCCGCGTGTGTGCAAGCGCGTGCCGCGATAGAGAATAGGGGGGGGCAGTGTGGGCGCGCATTCATGTTGTGTGTTACGGAGGACGGTAATAAAAGAAGGTTTACCCCAAAATAAATGCTATGGACTCTTTATCAACCCGTTCTGGAGAATCTAAGGATCAGAACAGGGAGGAGGAGGGGGATCGCCTGGGTCCCCTGCGCTTCTGAGCACGGTGACGGTCGGAAGGAGAGAAAGAAAAAAAAGTTATAGCTGTAAAGGTTCAACACCACGCTCTGCCATTTAGCTGGAAAATTTTTCAAAAACCGCCCAGTTGCAATAAGAGCCCTGGAGTTTGGCCTGAAAAGAGCGATCAGCCCAAATATTAATCCAATCGGGGATCTCGCTTCCCTTCCACTGACTGATCTCAGCAGCATCGTCCACCGTGGTTGATGTTTACGTTCTCGTTCCCGCCTACTTTAACGCAAAATGATGACGTTTGTTGCGTGTCGATGACGTACGATTCGGAATCAAGTCGCCTGGCTGGTCAGACGGCGGTCGCAATTGAAAAGAACGGCTACAATTCGAATTCAGGACGGCAAACCCACGGGGCCTGGGTCGCAATTGAAAAGATCGGATCTGTGTCATTCAGACTGTCATGAAAAGATCGGAATTGGGCCACTTAGGGGCAAAAAATTCGGAATTGGGTCGTTTCAGCCTGCAGTGTGAACGTAGCCTTAGACACTTCAGTCATGGTTCAACAAAACGAAACACGCATGTCCAGCCGCATCCCAGAATCCTTTGGTGCCATTAGACCCAACGTGCACGTGATCGCCGCTACAATATGATGAAGCTTTCAAGATAAAAGCAATAGTTAAAAGCAGCGTGAAAAAATCACCAACGGGTTTGGAAAAGCCGGTCAGCTGTGTGACGGAGAGAACAGCGCATGCTCAGGAGTGCATTTACCTCTGAGTCATAGTGACTCGGCTGGCTGCACGTAAATATGTGGCAATAATATCAGCCTTTATTTTGTCGGGACACGACTGGAAACACAAATTGACGTGGTCGTGTTAACGGTTTCTAAGGACTGAGCAGAGATTTGCATTGAAACGCTCACAGCCTCCGTGTGAGCTGGAGACTGCGTGTCGTGTGAGCTGCGGGGCCGATGGCAGTCTGAAGGCTCCCACACGTAACAACGCATCCGCCCCTCATACACAAAACGTACAGTATTAAGTCCGATTGCTCTGCACAGACACGATTTGCTCCGTCCACCGGCGCAGTGGGGACGAAGCGCTCCTCCCTGTAGCCGCGCTGGCCAGAGCTTTCGGAGTAGATAGGAAGGGGAGACAAGGAGTGCGCGGGAGCGCGGAGGCGTCGAGCCATTCTGCAGGCTGCAGCCAGGGCTTACTCGAGGCGTCCGCGGAGCAAGTGTTTGTTGTGGAAGGAAACTTCTGACCCACGCGCCGCGAGGAGGCGCGCGTATCGCGCTGAGGCGCGCGCTTTTCAGTCGTCGCTGCTTTATTTTACTAGCGTGTTTCTTAACCAGCCCTGTTACTCCCATAACGCTGCCGCGACACAAGCGGAAGGAGAGCTTTACCCGTTCACCCCTCCATGCACTGCTGCTCATTCTTAAACACGTACAACAGAATGGCGAGCCGGGCGTTGGCCCCGCCTTTAGCCCCTAAGACTCATGGGAAATGGGGGATCGGGGATGTAAATTTCCTCATCATAACTGAGGGATGTAATGTTGATTATATGGTTACTGTTTGTAATTTTATGTGTGATATCTAGATTGTCAATAAGTTAAAAAAAATAAAATAAAATAAAAACCATAACTGAGGAACTTGTGAACAGAATAGAGGTTCATACTGTTTGGCAGATGCAGATAGACTCAAAGACATGAGTCTGAGGCTAAAATGACTCCACCCACTGTGTGCTAAGAAATCACACTTACACTCTGAGTCAGGAAGTGATCCGTCAGGATGACAATGGTGCCTAATTCATGCGGCTTGTACCCCGACGCGGCTTGTGTATGTATAAAATTAGTTAAACACGTGAAAATGGGTGGGTGCGGCTAATAATCGGGTGCGCTTTGTAGTCCGGAATTTACGCTTGGTAAGGGGATATTTAAGAATGTCCGTCATTATTTCTTCGCGGCAGTGTAGACGCTACTTGGCGTCTAACTTCTTCGCTGGTATGTGTGCTCAGCAAGGCAGTTTTGTGTTTGAGCGCCCCCAAGTTGTGTTTTACTGTAACTTCAGAAGCTCCAGACACGTGTGCAAAAGCGCCATTCTCATTGGTCGAATAGATTTCGACGCGATGCGTCGAAAAAAAAGTCGGTGTGCACACTCACATTGGTGCCCTTTGTTTAGTCACGAGGCGTTGAACGTCGGCGAAAATCGCCGGCGAAATTCGTCCCGGTGTGAACAGGCCTTTAGTCTGTTTAGTTTAGTTTAGCCATTACGTATTATATTTAATAACTGATAATACGTTATGTACAATTACTGAAGCCTGTTAAGATAACTGTGTTGTAATATTGGGTTCATTAAATAAAACTGAATTGAATTAATCACTCAAAGCTAATTTACTTAGAACTGGTAAATAATTAAAGAACTTTATTCTAGTTAATTTAGTCTAGACAGTTTGTATTAAAGTCATCTTTTTTTTTATTTGTAGGAGAACGAGTTGTGGGACGAGGGAGTGAGTTGTATCAGTTATGCAAGGATATCGATGATACCATCAAAGGTATGCGTTTATGCGTCTGCTGTAAGTTTACATTGATATATTTTACAATACAAAATATGTGAAGATTTGTTCTTTCTTTTGACAACGATGTCTTTGTTTTTTCCTTTTTTTATTATGAAACTATTTGTCCCGTCCGTCCCCCCCCCCCCCCCCCCCCCCCCCCCCGAAAAATCATCAGCTGGTTCATACAAAAATGGACAGCTTGTCGAGCATCCTAGTTGTAAGCCATGGGTAGAAGATACATATTGGGATATAAAGAGATCCAACAATGCCATTATTGAAGAAGCCTACAAACAGTTCAATGGTAAGTTGATTGATTGACGGATTTTGGTTTTTTTCAGGAAATTTCTGCATTAAAAACAAAGGAAAAACACAAAAATAGAAACAATTTAGCTATTTTAAATCTATTCAAAATATAAATTCATAAATTGATTTGAAAATAGTGAGAATAAGAGAAAATGGTGCTTTCTTCATGACATAATTGTTCTTAATTATAAATAGGCATTTTTGTGCTTATACATACATTACACACAGATGACACATTTATTCCATTAGATATAAAGATTGTCAAAAAGTTTTCATTAATTGCTTGAAAGGGAAGAAGTAAAGTTATATAATCTCACCTGTATGATGTTTATACTTTTTTTAAATAGTTGACAGAATCCAGTTCTTCACATCTTTTTATAGTTATTAATACTTTTTTTTTTAGTCCAAGTAGGGATTATTTATCAAATTCTCCCATCGTTGCTCAGGTTATGCTGAACTAACGTGTCTTCTTATTCTGTTTTCTTCTACAGATGTTCTTCACGAGTGCAGACTCCTAAACAACAGAGCTTCTCATGTAATTTCACAAACTGAAAGATCCATGAGCCTAAAGAAGCAGTCAAAGCAATACGCCATCTGATTCGGGCTTCTTCAAGCACGTCTCTTCCTATAATGTAACAGGAATGATGTACTGTAGCTTTTCCAAACAGTAATTTTTTGTCTAAATGCTTGACGGTTAAATCTGCTGGACGCATTTGCTCTGCATTGCAGCGTATGGCATTTGCTGTAGTTGTATGCATCCTATGCATTAGTGGTAAGAAGAAATATCGCAAGACATAAAAGCTTTGCCCATGCTGATACCCTTCAGTTTGGTTCCAAGATGTCTTAACATGCACAGTGTGCATTTTGTATGATGCTGTAAGCTCTGCTACTTTAAGAATTTCTAGAAATATTTAGCTATTAAGACCTTTTTTTCCATTTAGCATTGCTGTTGTTTTTGGAAAATGAATCTGCCTCTTGCCCTGGTGATGCATTTTTGCAGATGTGATTGAATGGTTGTTTTTGCTATTTCTACTTGTTTTATACCATGCGATTTATCATGTGTACAACCTGCTTATAGAAAATATAGCATTTATAAACCAAAAACGTTGTCTTGGTTTTGTCTGCAGATTTTGGGTAACTCAAACACTGAACGCATTAATTGTCACAGACCACAGGAGAAGATGGACTCCTGTGAACGTAAATGGGATCGGTTAGCCTGAGTCTCCACATTTTTAAGTTTACAGATGCCATCTGCTGGCAAAAATTATCCAGTGAAATGTCAACATACAGCATATGAAAAATTGTGATTATTGGCTTTGTAAACATTTGAATGAGTACTTCTCTGATTTCCTTGCTTTTTTAATTATATTTTTCTTAGTATATGTGTTTTATAAATAAGTATGTAAATTAAATGTTTACCTAATGCAGTATTATATAATAAATTGGGAATTTTATGTGAGGTATTATATATCAAGGGAATCTAAAAATGCATCGTAAATTAAAAAGAAAAATTATAATTAAATGTGCATTTAGCAAAAAGCCTTTATTTTGAAAACCTGATTAATTTGACCAATGATTCTAGTGACACACATATCTGCTATTGTTTTTTATGTAAACCATAGTAATTTAACTTTTTTTTCACAAACTATTTTGTTGAGTACTTTAGCCACTAACTTGAATAGCTATTTGATCTGTGGGGACATTTTTAAACACAGCAAAAGCCCCGTAACCCTTATGCAATCCTAGGCACTTTAACATTGGGAGTTGGGTCACCTAGACCCACTAGACTGTGCGCTGAACCTTTTTTCCTCAATGATTTGTGATCTTCACTGGTGTCCATGGATTGCATGTAATCTTTCCACCTTTATCCACCTTTGTCATGGTAGGAATAACACATCAATGTAAGGGTGGGGTCATCTAAGATAGCACAAGGGGTTAAGGTGGGGGCAGCACTCATTTGTTTAAGATAAAATTTCTATTTTATGCCACACTGGGGGAAATTCCTGTGGAAATCCAATACAACATTTAAGCTATTTCCCAAATCATACAGTAACAAAAGATTAGGAGAAAACTCAGATATCATGGCTGTAACAGGCATTGCCACCAATACAAATGAATATAGAAATCCCAAGCAAAAATTCTTACCAGTATGTAAACATAGTAAGGAAACCCCACACACACTCCTTTAGATAGCATAACTTTAAATGTGCAGAATCAAACATGGTCCTATTAAAAAGACACTTCAGGGATTCAAAGATACTTGTATCATTTTTATAAGACAAATTGAGCTAATTATGAAGTAGTACATATATGCACAAGAAGGAACTCATAAATCATGCATGACCATTGAACTCATCTCTATAAGTCTAAATGTGTTAAAAAAACTCAAGACATTAGAAAGAACTTTTGCCAACAAGCTGTTGTGACATTGCCATCAAAACTATATGGGCGTGACCTCACAACAAATTCTTTAACAGGAGGCCCTGACCCAGAGCTTTCTGGAGGGATGATGTTTCAGCTGAGCTAAGAGTCACCCCAGCAAAACTGGAAGACATTTCTGTAGAGAGGGAGGTCTAGACATCTCCAGATACTGCTGCCCCTGAGACTCTGCTCTTGACCAGCAGAAGGAGATAGATGGAGTTTAAATTTGCTGATTTGTCTACATGATTTAATTCAGAAAAATATGTTCCCTAAACCTGGCTGGTAATTTCAAATTATTTTACTCACAAATCCCTACTGAGGTTTAGTGCAGTCTGACTCCTTTATCTGGGCCCTGCCTCTCTGCTCGTGTGCTCCACCCCTGTCTCCTTATATGAGGGATCCTTTGACAGAAGTGTTTAACCTTTTTTCCAGATATCCTTTGTCCTGCTTACAGCTGATTGCCTGGATTAGGTTTTTTCCATCAATAAGAAGCTGCAATGACAGGGCTGGACTTGGACATCCTTGCCTTAAGAGTTTGTCATGCTGCAATAAGTTTAGACTGCTTTTTGGTGTCTTAGAACCATCCTTACTTTACAAACACAGGTGCATTAACATGCAATCATTTTGTCTGTAAGGGATGTTCCAGTGATTCTCCACTCATCTGTTGCAGTTACTAATTGACAATGCAGAACACAGGACTGGACTCAGATGCAGAGTTTAAGATTATTTTTAACTCTCGGATTCAAGAAGTTTGGCTTAACTTTGACAAGTGAAGTCACATGACAAACAAGCAATGAACAAAGGGAAACTCAGGCTATAAATACATGAGGAGGGGAAGCACAGGTGGGAACGATCAGGGATGATGAGGCAGTCTCAGCTGTGGGGAAAAAGACAAGTTCAGGAAGAGGAAGGTCTGAAACGAGAGGTGGGTTAAACCTTCAAAATAAAACAGGAAGTACCACACGAAACAACACAAGTGACGGACAGCAACTTGACGAAACATGACGAGACATGACACTAATGAACCTCTTCTGTCTCAATGTTGCATAGCTTCTGGAAACTGCTCCTTCCTGTCATCTCATTTCTTCAAATGCTAATGTTCTACTCTTAAAACACGGCAGAATGTTTGACTCTTTTCATCTTCTCAGAGCTCAAACTGTTACAGCAGACCGTTGCCCTTATCAAGGCTGGTTCTGCTAGTTTGCTTTCTAGTCTTCTATGTAGAGATAATATTCATTTTTGTAATTACACACAAAAAAAACTTTAACGTGATCTGATACTTATTGGGCCATTATTAAAACACAATTAAGACAATTGAACTTTATTGGAAGGATCTAAATGAAATTGAATTATAATTGTTTGGAATGGCTTGGGTTATTACAATCACTTGATTGGATCTATTTATTTATTTATTTTTTAATGTAAGTTGCTTCTCCTTGAGACCATCTTGGTTGTAAATTTGGGTTTCATAAAAACTGGACTGAATTGACACTTTGATTTCTTATTAAGATAATCTACCAAGAAGTTCTGCATAATTCATGCTTTTTCATTTATTAGTTTCATTATTACCACGACATTGAAACTATAAGTGAAAGTAGAGGTGTGGGGAAAAGAAATGATATTCTGTTTTTTGAAGTTTCTACATCCTTTTTAATTTGAACTTCACCTGGTTTTTTTTTTTTTTGCAGAATGAATATGTTATTCGAAATATATTTTTCAAGAAACAATCATCCTGACACATAAAGTTTAATCTTTATTATGAATATTGGCAAAAAAACGTTTTTTTTACCAGTCTGTGTACTTAAAATTTCCGATGAATATCAGAATTGAACGTCAGATAAATAAATCTTTGGCAGCTTTAATGACACCGAGCAGCTGTCTCTCGGAAACTTCCAGGCCCACATCCATGAACCCCTCCCTGTATTCAAAAATAGTCATGTACCACTGGGAACTCTGTCTCACTAGTCCTTTTGGCGAGCACCCTTTTCATGTGACACCTCAAGACCATTTCAAGTGGTTGTGTAAGAACTGCTGCAGCATATTCCCGCCAAGTTTAGATCTTGTTTAAATGGGTACTATATCAACAATTGATAGAGGCTGTTAAATACTGTTTTTCTTCAGCAAATTTTAATATGATTTGCATAATGTGGTACATAATTACATATATGCACAGATTTCTTGAGATATCCTGCATGTTTTGGCTTTCTACCATATTGATTATAACTTTGCTAGACACATCCTATGTGTTGGTCATAGCATTCTATTGGATTAGTTCCCTGCATTATTTGTTTTTACTGATAATTACATTTTTGTAGTTATAGGAAAAAAGTATCCAATTTAAAAAGTATGGAGTAGCGGAATAGCCTGAATCTGTTTTATCTAAGCCAGATTCCCATGCTGTAGGCTTCTATTCATTCTCTGCTGTGAAAGAACTGCTGTGACAGAACTTACTGCAGATACGAATACGAATAACTCAAATGGTTTCAGTGTTTAAACTTAGAAGAAGAGCATTTTCTAAGTCAGAAAGTTCCAAGGCATAGATGTTGGTTTTTAACCAGATTTTAATGTGAACAGAAGTCCCAACGCCTTGAATGGCAGTGAATGGGTTATAAGACAACCAAGAGTTGCTTCCTATAATGCAATAAAAATGAGTTTTTTCTTTTTATGCATAAAATACCCTTATATTTCCCACCGTATCTCAGATAATGAGCCACTTAAATGTGATTTTGTAATATTTTTCAACAATGCAAACCTTGCATTTGCATAAAGTCTAAATACTTTAATTTCCCTGTCTTTGTATATTTAGATCTTTTTAGGTTTCAACACACCTTACAAAAGAATTTGCGATTTTCTGTTTATTTCTGTGTTCTCGTAAAAATACGTGTGCACATCTTACAAATTAGCACAACATACTGTGACTATAGAGTAAATTTTAAATAAAATAAGTTATCTTACGAAAACAGCGCTAAATAAAAAAACAGGTAACGCAAGCTTTTAAAAGTAGGTCACTGTCTGTAAAGGAGGTGAGTGTGTCAACTCCACCGCTCCCTCCCTCCTTCCTCTCTGGTTCTTTCTAGACTCCGGGCTCCTGTCGACGACACTTCCGGTTTCCCTCGTCGAGCGCTCCAGAAAGTTCTTCACAGCGGCGCGGCTTATAAGTACACGCAGTCCTTCCCGGTCTGATTCACAGTACCTCGCGCGCTTTGGCAGAAACACACACAAAAAAAAGAAAAAGCATCTGGCTGGAAGACTCTCCTGTCAACCACAAAGAAAGACGATATTTAGCTTTGCGGCTTAGATAAAAAGGTAAGTATATTAAACAGCTGTTCGCTAGCCAAGGAGGCTTTTACTTTGAAATTATCCGAAATGCCTGCATGTGATAGCCTCCGCTAAAATAATCATAACGAATTTGGCTTTTTTTTTTTAAATAAAACTCTTTAAATGCATTATTATTTATGGATTTACAGGCATTTTTGAAACAGCGAAACACTTTTTTCCAAAGATTCATCGTGTTATGTATTTTATATTTCATTAAGATACATTTTAAAGTTGCTTGTTGAATTGTATTTATAATGTTTTGGTTTTTTTTAATTTAAGGACATGAATGTTATACTGATCGGGATCTTTTGCTTTTTCCGAGTTTAGGTGAGCAACGATGGTTCACGAAACCGCCTTTTACGATCTCTTGGGTGTCAGCCCAAAGGCTTCAGCGGACGAAATCAAGAAAGCCTACAGGAAGCTTGCCCTGAAATATCACCCCGACAAGAATCCGAATGAAGGAGAGAAGGTGAGAAAAAGGCATTTCTGTAAAAAACAAGTCAATGGGAGAAACGGGGGACTTGTTGCGGACGCTTGGTGGGTACTGTAGGAACGACGTGTCGTCAGTTCTTGTGCGGAGTCGGAGAACTTTCTGGAACATCAAGTCTGCAGCAGCAGGACTTTCGACTACATTTAAATGATAAAAACAACTTTCGGCTACAGTTAACATTAGAATGGAAACAAAAATGTAAGAAAATTTCTCAGACCAATACGAATATTTTAATTTGATTATTTATTAATTTAATCGAAAATTTCAATAACTTCTTAGTTATCCTGTTCTTGAAATTAAACGGCATTTTTTCAGTTTATTAATTTTTTGTATTTTTCCAACAGTTCAAGCTCATTTCTCAAGCATACGAGGTGCTGTCTGACCCAAAAAAGAGGGACCTGTATGACCACGGAGGTGAACAGGCTATCAAAGAGGGCGGCATGTCAGGAGGCTCATCTCCCATGGACATATTTAACATGTTCTTTGGAGGTGGAGGAAGAATGCAAAGAGAGAGGAAAGGTAGGAATGTTTTTTTTTTTTTTTTTTTTTTTTTTTTTTTTAAAAGGTCTAAACTTTTATAAAGCGACTAAAAATCCTAATGGCTTTGCTTCTTTCCCTTTTTTTTCTGTCCATCTTGTAGGGAAGAATGTTGTTCACCAGCTTTCTGTATCGCTGGAAGAGATGTACAATGGGTCAACAAGGAAGCTTGGACTTCAGAAGAATGTTATTTGTGAGAAATGTGATGGTGAGTACTGAAGTGAACGTATAAAAATGTCCCCCCACTAAACTATTAATTTTTTTTACTTGATATTCCTGTACAAAATATGATGCATGTGTGAGTATAAAGTATTATCTGCCTGTCTTTGATTTCAGGTTACGGTGGCAAAAAGGGTGCCCTGGAAAAGTGTGCAAACTGCAAAGGAAGAGGAGTTCAAGTCAAGGTGCAACAGATTGGACCAGGCATGATTCAGCAGATCCAAAGCATGTGTCCAGACTGCCAGGGTCAGGGGGAGAAGTTTAACTCCAAGGATCGCTGCAAGAACTGCAACGGACACAAAGTAGAACGACAGAAGAAAATTCTGGAAGTTCATATTGACAAAGGTATGCCACCCCATCTGACACCGAATAGACATGTTTTCTGAAATAGGAAGAGGACAATGAAATCTAAAATGGAATTGTGCTCTTCAGGTATGAAAGACGGCCAGAAAATTACATTCCACGGTGAAGGTGACCAAGAACCTGGACTAGAGCCTGGAGATGTTATCATTGTTCTGGATCAGAAGGATCACCCAGTGTTCCAGAGACAAGACAATGACCTAGTAATGAGGATGAACCTGAAACTTGTAGAGGCCTTGTGTGGATTCAGGAAGACCATTCAGACGTTAGACAACAGAACGCTAATCATCAGCACACAGCCAGGTACTGCAGCTACACCAGCTTGTCAAATCTACATTTGAATTACATTTTTGGTTACATAGATCATGTGATGAAGATTTAAATTTTTATTTTCAACAGGAGAGGTCATCAAGCACAACGATTTTAAATGCATCCAGAATGAGGGAATGCCATTATACAGGGATCCCTATGAAAAGGGCCAACTTATCATTCAGTTCCAGGTAATACTAGTTAATAATTTTGCTTTACAGTGCTCAGTTGAGTTAATTCTGTAGCATTTAACATTTTTTGAATCATTTTTACTTTAGGTGGAGTTTCCAGATAAGCACTGGCTACCAGAGCACCTAATGTTCCAGCTGGAAAGGCTTCTCCCGCCTAGGGAAGATGTCATGATCACAGACGACATGGAGGAAGTGGACCTCTGCGACGTTGCTGTACAGTCGCACCAGAAACAGTACAGCAGAGAGGCGTATGAGGAAGATGAAGATGCTCCAAGAGGTGGAGTGCAGTGTCAGACGCAGTGATTGTAGTTAACACTACCTCTTTGTAATGCATGTACAGGTGTTTTAATTACAAAAAAGTTATTTTCTTTGCTTACTAATTTGTATATTAAAGTTCCTGTTTTCAATGCAAACCATGGCATTGAGCTTGGAGCAGCTGCCAATTTTGTCTTCTTGGGATCCTGAGTGTGCACATAAGAGTCCTGATGCCACAAAGACTGTTTCTGTTTAACACTTAGATTTGTTTTTCTTTGGTTTTGTTGGTCCAAATGTTGTGTTTTAAAATCTGAAATATGACTTTTTATGCTTTCTATGAAGGTTATGTCATAAGAGTTGTCAATAAAGTTTAAATGTTTAAGAATACTCCCATTTGCTCATGTGTTTTCCATTTATCTATTGATTTTGATAAGGATATTTGTATGGAATGCATGCACTGGCAAATCTGTTACGCAGACAGGGACAGGAGAAAAGCTTCCATTGTTTAGAACAGAATTTAAAGCTTTATCCATCTTTTTTCAATATTGCAATCAAGTAATGTCATCCACAAGAGGATCAATCACTTGATTTTGTTACTTGAATCTGATCAGAATCGGATTATGAAAAATATGCAAAACTATAAAGTCAAACTATATAAACTTGCTTCTTCCCACTTATTTTCTAACAAATCAAGCTATATAGTTGACTTTAGTTAATGATCATTATATGTAACCCTTGTGCTATCCTAGGCACTTTAACATTGGGAGTGAGGTCAGCTGGACCCCACTAGACGGTGTGCTGAACCCCTTTTTCTTCAATGATTTGTGATCTTCACTGGTTTCCATGGATTACATGAAATTGTCTCCACCTCTATCCACCTTTGTCATGGTAGGGAGAACACGTTAATGGTCATCTTGACCCCATAGGATAGCACAAGGGTTTCGCAAATGTGACCGCAAGTGTCTTTTTTTATTCATTTGTGCATTTCATCCTTCCTGTAATGAGTTGGATAAATCAGATTTTTTTTCTAATGTATTCACTACAATTAATGCTTGAAACTAAAATAAAATCATAGATGGGCCAAATGCTCTGGGCCTTCAGACACAAGGAACATACGAGTGGTAAATGTGTAAAGGAGACTGGACAAACAAAGTTGGTGTACAGGACTGGGACATTGATTCATGGGCCCTGGAGGGGGCCAACAGGCTAAGGGAGGGGCTGACCATAAGGCTAACTAGAACAGGTCTTTCAAAGTTTTACAAACAGCATCATCACCCTTAAACCTGCACTGAGATCTGTCTACAAAAAAAAAAAAAACAAATACAAGTGTAATGAGGATTTAAGACCAAATCCTAATTTACATCACAAAATCTTTGGGGGGGAAAAGTGCTATGTAGATTGAGCATTACTGTATAATAAAGATCAGCAAGACTGTCTTTAAGTTAAAGATTCCAGTTCATTCATTGCCCTTAGATTCCTGACAAACTTGAACAATTCAAAGTTCTAACTTGTGAACAAACATAACTTCTGATCAAAAATGCTTAATTACCATATGGAACACCCCTCCCCAATCTGTTCCATAGTCAGACTAAACAATTTACGTGTGCAATGTGACTTCACCTACACACAAATACTTATGCTGCACTTTATTCCATTTTCATACTTTGTACATAGAGTAGTTACCTTTTTCTTTTTTTAAACCACTCCAAGGCTGCTACAAGTTCATTGTACATGTACAATGACAATTTTTAACCGAATGGCAGATCCATTCGGAATTGGATTTCAGTTTGACTTTTGGCACCAGATGGCAGTGTTGTCCAACACCTCAATACCATCTCTGGAAATCCAGTGTTTTTCCTTTTTAAAGCCAATTGCCAGCTTTGAGAGCTCCTGAAGTTTGACAAGGGGAAGGCAACCAATACAAATCTACAGTATATGGAGCAAACTGATAATCCACAACTCCAGTTTTTTTACTATAAGCCACAAAATAAGTGTGGTATCATAAAGCAAAAGTTTAGTCTTAGACATTCAGTGAACCAGCCTTTTATTCATCATTCAAACAAACATGTTTAAGATCCGGCTTTCATCTGGTTGTGAGGTGGCAGAGGCTTTCCCATGTGGATTCCCACCGTCAGACCGAACTCCTTGGCTGCGTGCTTCTCCTGGACATCAGATTTCAATTGGAACCCCTTTTTGTCAAAGCAGTCCAGGGAAATGAATGACAGAGGCTGCTCCTCTAGAAGACCTTGCAGTCGTGCACGCCAGCCCTCCAACATGCAGCTACGAGCTTCAGGGGTTGCTGAGAATGGAGCCCAGAAGATTTGAGGGGCCAGAACCTGGAAGCCACAGTAGTGCAGGATTCCATTCTGTGGAGAAGAAACAAGTTACTTAATCTGTCTTAATCTCAAGGGCTCTCATTACATACGGTACCTGCAGCGGCCACAGCGTGACATTCATGTCTCCATTAATGCCAGTAGCACTGAACATTGATTCAAGTGACCCAGTGGTGAAGGACAGCATGGCTCTCTTTTCCTAAGACAGAAGGAATACTCAGCACCTAAAAATCTATTAAAACAAAAACTTTAGGTTGAAACAATTGCCTTGAAGATTCCCTGGCTGTAACGTTTCTCTTGTGTGAAGGCAAAGCCGTTTGTGAGCACACGGTCAATCCAGCCCTTCATGATGGCAGGAACACTGAACCAGTACATTGGAAACTGCATAGAGGGAAGGAGTAGGTCAGTGAAGTCCTGATGGCTTTTAGTGGAAAGTGCTACAAGTCAGGGTCTACCTGAAAGATGATGAAGTCGGCCTCAATGACCTTAGACTGCTCCTTAGTGATGTCATCCATTAGTCTCCCTTCCTCCCATGCCAGCTTACTTTCATCCAAGTAGCTAAAATTTTCAGCATCCTTAAGGTCACCTGTTTCAGTGACATGGTTAGTAAAGAGTTAAATTGTGACATCCAAGTAGATGGCCATACCTTTAATGTCCTCAGCAGTGGCAGTTGCTTTAAAATTCATAGCATACAGGTCAGAAACTTCCACAGAGCAGCCCAGAGTGGTCAAAACTTCCACAGCAGTAGTTTTTGCTGCAGAATTGAATGAACTAGAGCTCTGGTGGGCATACACGATCAGCACCTTCTTTGCTGCCAGGATTAAAGAAATGCTGAAATTAACACAAGGGATACAAGATAAAAACAAATACAACTAAAACTGCTCATTACCCATCTTAAAGCAGCCCGTCAACTGTGAAAAATGAACCAAAAAAAATAAGCTGGCTGATGACACAGAGCTGTCAGTACGCTGCTTTTCTACATTTGTCACTCAACCTACTCAGGTGCTGTCAATAAACAATTAAGGTGAAAAGTGGGTGAGTATTCTGCAGGAGCAAACAGGATGCAAACTGCAAGGAAACAAAGAGGATGAAAAAGCTGTTTAATTTGGGTAGGACTAAGCATTTTAATTATAAATATTGTTGGAAGGCAGCTCCATGTCAAGAAAAAAAAATAAAACATTGGTGTAGTACAAAAAATACACAATCCACTCTCATGTTCTCCACAACATCCATGAACCTTCTATTCGGTCTTCCTCCTGGCCTATTTTCCTATAGCTTCACCCTCATCATCCTTTTACCATTACTGTTCCTCCTCTGAACGTGTTCAAACCAGTTCTTTCTGTCTTTATTTCCAAAACATCTAACATGATCGGTTCCTTTGATGTCTTCATTCTTGATCTTATCCATCCTTGTCACTCCCAAAAAGAACCTCAACATCTTCAGCTCTGCGACCTCCAGCTCGGCCTCCTGCTTACATTCTTCCACCTTTCCTTTCATTCTTGACGACACTCTTTTGTCATACATCTTAACCTGAAACTGTCCTCCGCCCGTTCTAACCTGCTTACACACGGCTATTTACCTCTTTCCTACAGTCTCTGTTGTTCTGGAATGTTGACCCTAAATCCTTCACCTTTTTCATATCTGCTCCCTGTAACCTCACTGTTCCACTAGACTCCCTCTCATTTATGCTCAGATATTCTGTCTTGCTGTGGCTGACCTTTATTCCTCTCCTTTCCAGAACAAACTTCCACCTCTCCCTACAGACCACAGTGTCATCTGCAAACATCATGATCAACATCCCAGTTAGAGGTGGTCAGTTGGAATTGGAATATTTTTTTTAATGTTAGAAATACTGGAGACTTCAGGATGAAAACCAGATGGGATTAAACCAACGCAGTACAATTCTTAAAAGTATAACAACATGGCTTGAAAAAAAGATGTATTTTTCATTCAGGGAAATTTTTCAAACAAATGTCATATTAATATGTATACTTCATCTCTGAAGCATAAATATAATCATCTGATAGCATTATAGGACAAACTTAGAGATGGAGCGATTCTCCATCTCTAAGTTTGTCCCATACTGCTATCAGATGATTTCATTTGACGTGAACATTTTCTCATTGTAGTGGCATCCTTTTGTCTCTCTCTTTTTTTTAAAAAGAAATTTACATTAAGACAGGCTTGTTTGAGCTGTCTCGTTGTAAAAAATAATTTCAGCAGTAAAGTCTGAAAAATCATAAGACATAAAATTACAAATAATAATCAAATATTGCTTTTTATGACAGAATAATATAGGAATCATGAATCCAATTTAAAGGCTCTGAATTAGGTTCTAGGAGAAGCCTGGCATTGTTTCTTTATTTTTATTTTTTTTTCAGATTTCCCTTTTTCTCTCTGCAACATCCTTGTAAGGACATTGCCTTTAAATCTCTTGTATTTTTGTCAGCATTCTTGTCTTTTCCAGTTGCACCACAAAAAGTGCAGCGGTTTCAGTTTATATCTCATTCTTGATTCTTTTCCAGAGTTTTTTTCGTTTACTTTCTTTTACTTTTGAAATAAACATGAAATGTTATTGTCAAGAAAAGGGAAGACAGAAGAAAGAAGACGTCTTGCTTTTATAACTACAAGTTCCACAATGCAAAGCAAACGATTACGTCACCATCTCCGGCACCGGTCTTCTTCTCACTGCTCGTATGTCCGAGTCCGCTCCCTGCAGCTATTTTCACTGCGGGGTTTGGCAGAGCGGCCTTCCAACGCCGGAACGATCGTTTTAGATGGCGAAAACCTACGATTATCTCTTTAAATTGCTGCTGATCGGAGACAGCGGAGTCGGAAAGACATGTCTGCTGTTCAGATTCAGCGAGGACTCCTTCAACACCACCTTCATATCTACAATAGGTGAGTTAGAATTATCCTGCAGGGGGAAAAAAAACATGCATAGGGGTTTATATGGATGCTTTAGTGAACTAACAATGTGACCTTTATCCACGAGTATTTTATTATATATATATATATATATATATTTTAATGTTATTATTATTATTATTAATATTTGCATGATGGTAAACCGTTTCATGGGTGGATCCTCTATAAAAAAATTGACAGACAAATGACAGAATTATAAAAGAGTTCATAATGTTTTATTATTAGTTCTTAGGCTGTAGTCGAATATATGTCAACATATTTGTAATATTGCTTTCATTTGTTCATTAAATCCCAGGAATAGACTTCAAAATCAGAACAATAGAGCTGGACGGAAAGAGAGTGAAACTCCAGATTTGGTGAGTGGACTTCTGTGAGGTTTCCCCTTTTGTTATAGAGAAGTGAAAATGTGATGAAGCAGCTCTTTGAATAAAGAAAGAATAAAAAAAAACCCAGATGACACATTTTTTTGATCGATGTAATCAGGGACACTGCAGGGCAGGAGAGGTTTCGCACCATCACCACTGCTTACTACAGAGGAGCTATGGTGAGCCTATTCTTTCATGTTTGTCTCCTTCACGTGTCACTGATAAATCCCATAACTGTCATTTATTTTCCTTCGCAGGGAATTATGCTGGTTTATGACATCTGCAATGAGAAGTCTTTTGACAACATAAAAAACTGGATTAGAAATATTGAGGAGGTGACTATAAAATCTTTTCATGTTTTACTTAATTAGAACCCCTATTTTACCCCATAAAAACATTAATTTTCCGTATGTTGTGTTTTTCCCAGCATGCCTCATCTGATGTGGAAAAGATGATCCTTGGTAACAAATGTGACATGACGGACAGGAGACAGGTGTCCAAAGACAGAGGGGAAAAAGTAAGTCCCTGCAGCCTGATATCATTAATAGCGTCTCCAAAGCAAAGTTGAGTGCTTCTCTCAACACTCATGTGACACATTTTGTTTTGAATTCTCTAGCTGGCTATTGATTATAGAGTCAAATTTTTGGAGACAAGTGCAAAGTCGAGCCTAAATGTGGAAGAGGTAAACCAAAGGTTTTGTACTTTGAAAACACTGCATTAAAACTCCTATGAGGTTTTTTTTTTTTTATTCTTTTTTTCTGCTCTGTTACCCAAGGCTTTCTATACCATGGCAAGAGACATTTTACATAACTTAAACTCAAAGGCAGTAAGTAGTCAGCAATATATGTGTATATTTACAAATAATGGATTTAATGGATTTTATTTTTTACAAGAAAATTTGTATCTTGTTTTTTTATAGGGTGACGGCAATGGCGGAGGGTCAGGAAAACCCGTCAAGATCACAGATAAAAAGTCAAAGAGGATCAAATTCTTCAAATGTTCGGTCCTCTAGGCTCTTCAGAGTTGAAGTTTGCGTTTCCCGCCTGAACTTGGGCGTTTTGGACAGCCGCACTGCTCTTACCCAAACACAAGCCTCTACTGCCATTTGAGGTCATGCGTGGTTGAGCTGCCACCTCGATTTAACTAGAAGAGGATTGATGGGAAATGAGGCCTGATGATGAATAACTCCTCATGCAAAAAGACTTGATCATCAGCAGTGGTTTGTAGCTTGCCCTGCAGTGCCTGCTCCCAGTGGACTATAGTCCTGGTGGCATTTTAAAAACATCAGCTGTATATTAAAAAAACAAAGAAGTTGCACAATTTAGTCTTACAAATGAAGGAAATATTATTCTTTCATATACTGTAGCATTGTTTTATACATACTATCTACTCTAACATTTCCTATAAAAATGCTGTGAGATCAACATAGTTCAGCACTGATTGTATTTATGTGTGTGAATTCTTGTATACTATGAAGCTTATGGCCTTTAGTTGCACTCATCTTTTCTGCCTCAAAGAATTTAAATATTGCGATGGAGAACATATGAATAAACGCAGCCTGTTTTCTCATGCTTTATTCATCCTTTTGCAGTAAAATCTGTATTTACACATGCCCCTGTTTTAAAAATGAAAATGAACAAAGTGCGTACTGTAACATATTTGCATGTGAGATTAAAGGTGGGGGGAGTTCGGACAGGGGTTACGATGAAGCACAGTTCCTGAAGAGTGACAGATTCCAGTATTAGAACATCTCTTATCATATACAGAATGATGAAGTTTTTTTGCTGTTAACAATGTTTATACATGTTTTTGTTTTGATTTTGTTCAAAACTGTTCAGACATCCGCAATGGGAAAGCAGCTGCTGGAAAAAAAGCTGTGTTGTGATTGTTTTGTGCAAGTCCCTGTATGTTACACTGATGATGAAAAGTAGCACAAGTAAAAGAAGGTGGATCACTATGAGCGTGTTGACTTGAACTATTGTAGATTGAAAATGTCGTTGACCTGCTAAAAGAACATTGTGCTTCAGGAAAATCCAACTTTATCTTGACGACTGGCTTGAAGTTTCACTTCCTGCTTTTGTTGGTTTCTCTCACTTCTCTTCACATATTTCTTCTTCTGTCTTCCTGCTTTCGTTTTTGCACCATCACCCCCTCCTCCAGCAGGCAACCCCTTGCTGGCAATGTCGTGCTCACTGCTAGAAGGTCTTGGCCCCTTGGGGACCACCAAGGGTTTTGCCTTCCTGTCGCTAGCGTTGCAACTCTGCGACCTGTGAGACCGTAAATACGTTTCGTCAGCTACGGTCAGATAGTCTGTGCCGTCTGAGAGGTTCCTTTTGGCCTTTGTTCTTTTCGGATCTTCCTCTGGTTCTTGTAGAGTTTTGTCCACCTGATGGAGATTCTTTGGCTCCGCTGGTGCTTGAAACTGTTGAGTCAGAGTTCTGACTGTAGATGCTCTGGTCCCTTGACCCGTATCCTCATCAGGGTTGTAGATGATGCTGCTCATTGTCCTCTTTTTCATGGTTGGAGATATCTGACTTTGGCCTTCTGTTGGAAGATATCGTAAAGATTTTGCCCGTCTTGGAGAGGAGGAAGTTTCTTCTGGAAGTGTGGTCATCTCTGTTACCTCTGCAGCTTCCCCTGGTTCGTCAGGAGGATTGACCGTGATGGTGCTCATAGCCCGTCTTTTTGTCAGAGGAGATGGGGATTGATCATCAGCTGGGTAAAGCTTCAGTGATTTTGCCCTTTTTGCAGGGGATAAAGGTTTTAGTCTGTTTTTGTCTGTTATTCTGTCTAACATCATTGTGCTGCCTTGCTTTATGTTGGTTAAGGTTTCTTGACTTGATGCCCCAGAGGTGGGTTTTTGTTCACATGGCGAAATGAGGATGTCCACACATGAACCAGCTCTTGATCTGTCCAGCCCACCAACCCCCAACGTCTGACCACTCTCGTTGGTATTGAGAGCACAGGTACTGGAGGTTTGGCGTAGACTCCGCTGTCTCTCTAGGCCACTCTTCTCGTCTGTGTCTTTCTGCTTGGACGCAAATTCCTCCATGTCCATGTGAAAGCGGTAAAGACTGTAACCATCAGCGCTGTTGATGCTTCCTTGGCGGAGGAGAGAGGAGGGATCACACACAGACGAGTTTCGAGAAAAAGTTCTGGTCAGCTCCAGCTTGTCCAACCCTGCCAGCTTTTCTAGGGCAGTGGCCATGCGCCCGTGGATGTCCTCCAGCTGGGCCAGACGCAGGTCCACTGTCTGCAGGGAGGCCTTCATGGTGTTCTCCCTTTCATTTACCTCCTCCAGACGCATTGACATGTTCTCAACTCTGATTTAAAAAAAAAAAAGTCAAAATCTTTTAAAACTTTTAAAACTTAAAATGAAATACATCATTGAGGCAAGGATTTACCTCTCTGATGTAACCTTGATGCGTTCATCACTCGAAGACTGCTTCTCATCGTCTCTTTCCCGGAAATACTCTTCCACACACTGTTCTTCAAACTCATACAGACTCTTAAGCTCTTCTGGATTCAGCCTGAGCTCTGAAAGAACCATGACCAGATCTTAGTCTGACTGGTCACATTTAAACTCAAATCACAAGGTTAATAAATTTGTGATTTAGAAGAGGACACTGACTTAAGCCTCTGTCCTTTTCATCCAGCTCTCCCTCCTGTTTTTTCTTCACGCAGCGTCGGAACAGCCTGCTGAAGAGGATGTACAGGTGGCTTAAGATGATGAGAGGTGGAGGCAGAATTGGACGGTCATGGAAAGTCATGATCAACTGATATCGTTGAAACTTCCACACTTGGTTGGAAATGGACTTGACCTCAAAGAACGTGTTGCTATAGAAAGAGAATCACACAAACTTATAATGACAAACGGAAATTGTAAATGCTTTCCAAAAATTAAAACAAAACAAAACAGAAAAAAAGGTGGAGGTTTGGATATTTATTTACTTAAAAACTGCAATGAGGAGGTTAACCAGAAGAATGTTGGCCACAAGAAGGTAGCAGGCCATGATAGCAGGTGTGAGCCAGGCGCCAGGAATGCACGGAGGAAGTTTCTTCCCATCTTCGTCGTATAACTGGTCTCCACATGGAGCTGCAAGGACAGGAGGCTACACAGTAGGCATAGATTTCTCACCCAAAATTCAAAGAAAAAAGATAAAAAGCAATTTTCGACTTACGGTTGATCTCCATTGCATAGACTGGTAAAAAGTCCAGAAAAGCACAGGTTTCACAAAAAACAATGAGTATCAGCATCAATTAAGTTATATTTTCTACAGTTATGGTTGTATTTTCAATTACATTTCTGTCAAGGTGAAGATGAGACCCATAAAAAATAATTGTTGTGATTTTTTGGGGGAGGAACTCAAATTTGACCTTTGTAAGACAAAATTGGTTAATAAAATAAAATCAAAGCTTTCTCATTTGAAAAATTAGAAAAAAATAATTCTGCATCAGAAATTTATTGCTGCTAAAGCCAATAAATATTAAAAGAGAATAAAACGATAATAAAAAAAACTGTTTGGTTTTTACCTAATATTATTTTAATTTCTGTGTGAGTTTTTGTTTTTCATTATAAAGCTCTTTGAGGTTCACATTATATTGCGGCTCTTTTTATAAATAAAGTTTGATTTGATCTAAAACTATTACATATTTAGAGGTAATGGTTTGGGACTGGGTACTTATTTAAACCTTGAAGCAATTTACTGTAAGGGATTTGTCAGTTTAGATACAATCTGAATATTCTTTCTCTGCCCAATTATCTCAATTATATTTTTCCCCTTCACCTTGACAGAAGTAGCATATAGCAATAGAAAAACTGAAGGCAGATGATCATGACTCAAGAGACATGCAATGTCTGCTCTGCTCCTGCTCAGTGCAAAATCACAAACATTAGAAATGTTTCAGATTGTACCAGCAGAGAAAGACAGAATATTGAGGGTTTTATTTTGATCATGTAATAATGAAGGATGGAATTGAGGATTTTGCATTGAAGACGCACTGATCATCTGCCCAGAATCAGGAAACAAAATCTTACTATGAATTCTAGTCTTACGGTCTATCGAGTCTGCAAAAACCTCTCCATAGATCATCCAGTAGGGCATGTAGAAGATGTTTCTAGCCAGGCGCCAGGTTGGCTCCTCATCTGGGTGGAGGATGGCTTGCCGAGCCACTCCAAAACTCATAAGCACCACCAGCATGATGACCACGAAGTACATCATGTCAATCATCTGAGAGAAACACGAGATTACGTTGGTCTGACAGTAAATACTTTTAGAGTGTTTAGGAGAACGCTCTGAAGATTCAACCAGTCCTACCATCTTCCCTATCATCATCACGTATGGTCCCAGATACTTGTTGACTCCAAAGATGTCCAGAACTCGAATATACCAGAAGATAATATCAATACAGTAGATGACTCTGCCATATCCCAAGTATGGTTCATTCTGCAGGCGAAGCATCATCCCAAAAAGGAAAGTACAAATGGCAACCAGGTCTGTGATGTTCCAGTAGTCCTCCAGCCACACACTTATCTTCTGTTTGAGCTTTCCTGGCTCTGACATCAGAATCTGGACACCAGAAGGGACACTTAAAACTCTCGAGCATTGTGCCAAGCATATGACTCTGTGTGAGGTGAGGCCATGTTTGGAGGCTTTCACCTGTCTGACTTTTTCCGTTCCAAGAGTAAGTATGTACGATATGACAGTCCACTCTTGTATTGATGGCCATCGCTCCATTTTCACCAGGATGATGTAGTTATACAACATCAGATATCCCAAATAGGAAATCTGTATGAAGAACAAGAACGGTAAATATGAATCCATGTCCTATTGTAAAAAAGCAGATTTTTCTTTCATACAAAGAGTAAACCTACAGTGTTGAACCAGAATTTGGTGAAGGGTGCATCGTAAAACTCAAAGATTCTTTTTCCAATGGGGACTTTTCGAATTTTAGTGCTCCCCTCTTCCTCATCACCCTTTCGTGAAGTAGCATCTGTGTTTGGATCCTGCAAAAATCGGAAAGGTTGACAGCTTGTCAGATGCAACTAAGATCACATCGTTTGAAAAGAAATGAAATGACAAAGGGGTGAACCATCACCTTGCTGGATTTCGTGTCTTCATCTTTGTCTTTTCCTTCAGATTTGCCTCCAGGTGTTTGATAGGAAGCATCATCTCCGATCCGGAAATCCAACAGAAGAATCATGGGAGGAAAGATGATTCCCAAAATGACCTGTGTGATGTCATTTCACAGATTTGATAATAAACATTAATACGTTCTTGGAGTATATTCTTTTCACAATCTTTCATTTTGACCTTTAGGCCGGGGCTTTTTCCAATCCTCAAACAGCCCATCCACATGTCAGTGAGCAACATCTGGCTGCAGGTGTGAGCGATGAAGTCTCGTTGCTTTGCAGCCACTGCCAGCTTCAGACAGGTGGAGTTGCTCCAGTTCACGAGCTCATATGTTAGGAGTTTCATCGCCACCTGCTCATCGTGCTTGTAGGACTGGTCCAACAGCTCGTATGCCAGCTGGCCAAATTCTCTGCAAAAGGTGCATCACAAAATATGAAATGAAAGGAAATATGAGACAGTAAAAATAATTTGTATATGACCTCTATTTTATTTTTCTCCAGCACTGACTTTGAGTTGTTTTCCAGGTCTTGGGAAATGTCGTCCACCAGCTCACTCTCAGAGCACTCGTGAGCCATGCCTTTATACAGTTTACAAGCCACCAGGGCCTTTGCCATGGCCTCTTCCCCACGCTGCCAGAGGAACAGCGCCATCTTTTGGCGCTTCAACAGCACCGCCCACAACATGAGCTCATGGAAGGGGTACTTGAACCGACACACCTCTGGATCGTCGACATCGATTTCTACCTCTTCCTCCTTCTTCTTTTTTGCCTTTTTCTTCCCTTTTGTCCTTGGCTCATCGTCCTGGCAAAAAATAAAATCAAAATGAGTCATTTTCTTTTTCACATTGTGTAGATACAGTTTTTTCAAAGTATTTTGCAGTGAAAACAAACCCCCACCTCCATTCCTAGGAGTTTTAAAGCTTTGGGCTGCAAGAAAGGAGGAGAACAAGAATTTATGACAAAAAATACTACATGTGACAACCAAAAGATTTGTATTTGTTATTTTTCTGTCATCTGTACAGACCCTTTTCAGTCCATATAGAGTGTTGTACAGGTTTCGGAAGGCCTTCCTTGTGTAATTGCTTCGATAAGCTCCGCCCATGAGGTATTCCAACACAAGACCAATGTCTATCAAAGTGATCTGGTAATCTGGAGGAAGGTTACCCTGCAAAATCATCAATCATCAAATATAAGGGAGGGTGAATGTGATTTAAAACTAAAGTGTTCTGAAATGTGGAAATGATGGATTTACCTTTTTGACATCCCGAACCACAACATGCAGTGTGTTTGCAGGACCGAGTTTCTGGGGGAAATGATGAAACAGGATGGTTTCATGTAATCTCTCTGATGTTTTGCTTTAATTTTTTTCTTAATTTAAAATAAAGTTTTCTCATTTACAGTGTTATACAGCTCCTCCAGCCGAGGAATCGTGAGGAAGTGATGAATGTTGACTCCATTTTCCAGCAGCAATTTGACAAAGTCCACTCGGTCCAGCACTAGAGCATCCATCATAGCCTGCTCCAGTGAATTCACCTGTAAGCAGGAACGTATAAACTGACATTATATCACATGATTCACTTGCTGGAGTTGAACCACATTTGAAAGCACACTCTCACCCAGCGTATCAGCTCTAGCTTCCTTGGATCTGTCTCCTCTGGAGGTTCAGGTTTTGCCTTTCCTTTCCCTTTCCCCTTCTTAGGGCGGGCCTTGCTGCGGGGGGCGCTGGCAGGACTCTTTGGTTTCTCCTGAGCTGCAGCTCCAGAGGTGGTGGTGTTCGCCATGGCTCCGGCAGGCTGATCGAGCAGAATCAAACAGGACAAAAACAGCGCTCTCTTCT
Source organism: Oryzias latipes (assembly GCF_053564925.1). NCBI lineage: Eukaryota > Metazoa > Chordata > Actinopteri > Beloniformes > Adrianichthyidae > Oryzias > Oryzias latipes. Next base: position 19,972,098 of record NC_136242.1, read on the forward strand.
TTAGTGAAAACTGACATTTGTGTTTTTCTTTGTAAATTCAAATCCTAACTTTGAAAAAAATGGTCTTGTTGATTTCTGAACATTTTTCTTTGTGGAGAAACCAACTTTTAAATGAGATTCTTTTGATACTTTGAAGCATTTTGCAAAAACAATTACTTGACATTTTTTAAACAGTAAAATAAAATTTATTTGACCCTTTTGTAAGAACTTTTTCACACTAGATAATTCAACCAGTGTTTGTCCAGTAGCCCTATCCAAACATGATCACATGGTCAGAAATAAGCATAATTTAGTAACAAGGAAATCTGTTTTTCCTGAACATTAATTTTTTTCTGTATTAAACAACACTTATTTTGAACTGCAGAGCAAGGAGCCTAATTTGCTGCATGAAGTGATCACAACCGAATAACTTACAGGTAAATTGTGTCCATAAACAAAGATGTGATTGCGAGCAATGTCCACTCTGTTCCAGGCCAGAGCCAAGCTTAGTTGGTCTGCAGCTGAAGCATTTGTTCCTGAGAAAACAAAACAGGTTTATGCAGTGGGCAGAATTAACTGAGAACTTCTTTTTAAATTTGCATTAATGTCATGTTGCTGTTTTGAAAGAATTTTATGAGAAAAGTAATTAAGGATAAATGTAAAAAAATATATATGTCATGGACCCATGGCTAATATGGATTTCAGCTTCTGCTAAGGTTGAAGTTGAAATCTGAAAAAAATAAAATAAAAAAAAGACTATTCCGGTGAGGATTCTGAAAAGATCTATGGTCTCAGCTATGTTTGATCCAGGAGCCTTTTTTATGCCTAGTTTTTATATAAAATGATAACCCCTACCAATATTGATTCTAGATATCATCTTAAGTTTAAATTTACTTGATATACACATATATTTGTGTTAATATTTTATCAAAGTTGTCAGTCCTACAAGCAACAGGTAACTTCTTTTCCAGACAGATTTTAATTTTAACCCCAAAGAAACACATTTAACCACTTTGTTATAACAGCATTTTATTTTGAAGTGTCTTTTTTAATTTTTTTGTATTTTGAGTCTTTAGCGTTCCACAGCATTCTTTTTTCACTGGTTACAGTGTGTGTAAGAGAAGGTATAACTGGTAATAAACTGAAGTGAATAAAATCCTCGCTTTGCTACAATGACCTCTGCTCTGATCTCTACTACTCCTGTAGAGGTCATTATCTCTGGATACCTGTGGGTAATTTAGAGCAAACACAGAATCTGCTTCTAAATTTTCTTAAGAAAAGCAAAAGTGATGTTGTCTTTGGTCAACAACCATGACGTTTGGCCAAAATCAGTGTAAAAAATAGAGAACCAACAAAAAAAAGTATGAGATATTCTTTACACACAATTCCTGATTCCTGTCAAGTACTATAGAAATGTTCATCTGAATTGACTACTGATTGATTCAAAATACACTTGTGTGAGTATGTACTTTAGGCTAAAACAAGTTCTACATTTTCAAAACTGATCAACAGAATTATTTTTTTTTAAAAAACCTGGAGTGATAGGGCATAGGTTGTGAGGCTGTGTAGTGGTTAGCACTCATGTCTCACAGCAAACATGTCCTGGTTCAAATCCAAGCTGGGACCTTTATGTGTCGACTTGTGCATTCTTCATGGGTTTATTGTTATCTCTAAATTGTCCCTTAAGTGTGAGTGTGTCACTCTGAAACAGACGCATAACCTGTTCAGGGTGTATGGCTTCTCCCAAAAGTAGCTGGGTTGGCACCAGCAGCCCCATGACCCCAAAAGGAATTCAGCAGGTTTTAAAGATGGATGATTAAAAATACCTTTTAACAGAGCAGTAAGTATGGCCATTTCAATGTCCTGTTGCCCTTCAGAGCCCATTCGAAACACTGTGATCTAGATGCAAGTAGAAAGAATTGACAACACAAGTTAGTGTTGCATTTTTCAACAGAGTTTATGAACGATTGAAAGCATGGGTGGATGGATAAAAATGAAATAAAAAAAAAAGGCTTTGTGGTAGCATGCCCTCGACATCGGCTGGTTTTAGCAGCACCTCTGACTTCATCCATGCGTGACGCCATGAGCACAAATGGTCCTTTTTGTATTGTCCTCAGTGACAGCATTGCCTTGTTATAAACTTAACTAAATCAAATGAAATTATGCTGACCGGTCTGTCACATGCACAGCCATCATGGGATTAAATTAACTGGGTTTGAATAAGTAGCATAGAGTCAGAGATTCCAGAAAGGACCTCTGCACTGTCTAGAATGTTGCATCAATTTGAGTCCACAGACAGTGACATCCGGTGATTTGTATAAACAGAGATCCTCACAAAAAGAAACTCAAATTTTTGTTCAACGTTTATATGGGTGTTATTTGTTTAAGCCATTTGACCGCAGAAATGGAATGCACTTAGGCTGAAAAGGATTATTAGACAGCAATGCTGATTCACCTGCAGGTTAGCCATGGCACTTCTGTGTAAAGCATGCAGGCAACAGCCTGGCCTCTTAGCTGTTTGCAAAGAGCTCAGACATGGAGTGGGTCCTGCCATATTGCCTGGATTTTCCGTCGGTAAAAGCCAAATGGAATGAGACAAAAAAAAGCTCAAAGTGGTGGAATCCTTTTAAAAAAAAAAAGCAGTTTAAGTTGCTTATCTGGGCCTGCTGGTGCATTATGCGGTCTAAACAGGGGATAGAGGGTGCAGAGGTGTAGCTGAAGTGATAACCCTGCAGATTGAAAGCCACAAGAGTAGAGACAGGGATGGCCTGAGGATTAGGGAGATGGAGCCTCTCTCTGCATGTGGTATGCTTTCTGTGAATACAAGTGCAATGAAGAGGCAGTGCGGTGCATCCAGATTTTATCGGTTTTTGTAAAGTGCTTATCACATTTCTTGTTGGAGGTCAGCAAATGCTGCTTCTTATATTAATCTTTTGCAAACGATCTCCTTCCACCTCTGGGATTATTCATATGCTGATTCCCAGCAAAGCCTATGTGCGGAACTGTGTTGTTTATATGAAAGTAAGGGCTTAACACTTCAGTCACGTTACATCGTGTACTCGTGTATTTATTTAGATGAGCAAATTACCACAAAATTAAAAGAAAAAACATGTTTATTCAGGTTTCATGAAGACACAGAAAGATGCATTGAATGAATGAATGAATGACAATGGAGACAAGATGCTTTAGAATCGCAAAAGATTTTATTGATTGACAAGCTTGCTGACCACACATGGAAGCTGACCTCACATATGAGGGGAGTGATGATTGAACGTCTTCGTTACAACTCACCAGCTCCCTTTTCTTCATGCACTCCATCACCATGAGGAGGATTTGCTGCGATTGGCTTTTGCTGTAGTTGAATGTCTTCTGGATGGTGACCAAAAGTTGGTCTCTGACGTCATCATTTACCAGGCTGGAGGAGAGAATTTAGAAGTGAGACCCCAGTCTTGTTTAGTCTAAAACATTACAGAAACTCTCCTTTTGGGTCTCACCCTCCATCTTCTGAGAATTTATGTGCAAAAGATATGATATCAGAAGCTCGGCCGCTGCCGTCGCATATCACCACTGGGATGGGAGGCTCGTCCCTCAAGCTCTCCAAAGCGATGGAGATAACGTTGGGACCTCCTTCCACTATTAGACAAACTAATGGAACCCCTTGACCCAAACCTGGAACACAGCAGATGGCAAAGTCAGTCTTTGACCCGAGCAGTTTGTAACCATGTTAGAAGAACCAGAGGGCGGTTGGGTGTTGTCAGTGGTGACAGCTGAGCATCCCTTTGCTGTCCCTGCCTTATCCAAGCTCCAGGCATAGGATGACAAAGGGAAGCCCACAGGTCACAGAAGGGATCTCCATCCATGTGTCCAAGAATAGCTGGGCTTACTGTGCCAAACGTGAGTCAGGGAATCTGCCGGCCCTTGTGGAACTTACGAGTGTTGATCTTTTGCAGAGAGATATGCTTCTCCAACAGCCGGCGGAGTTTCACCTCTGAGCCATACTTCCCACAAGTTCCATTGTCAGTGAGGATGAAGTGGGAGTGGCTGTTGTTGAGCACTGCCAGCTTACTCAGTGGGTTTGCCATCGACTGACAAGGTCTTGTTACCTTAAATAAGATACACATTTATTTATTTTTAATTCAAGAAGAAGCTGAAAACATTCAAATAAAGACTGCTTCTCACATCTTTCCCAATGAGGTCCTCTTTGTTCTCCAAAATGCCCCATGGAGCGATTCCTATTGCACATACTTTTCCTCGTGACTTTGAGGAATGGTCCTTCAAAGCATCCCCAACATGGCGAATCACTCCTGGTATGATTATTAAAAAACAAAACAAAAAAACACGTGAAATAACTATCTAGCGTTGTTTTTCTCCCAAAGTGTGTGTCCTCCTCATATTTGTTATCTAAATCTGTTTTACTCTGGATCAAAAAGGCTTGCTGTCTCTGTCACATGTGATTGGATAAAAGGTGCAACCATGCACACCATATTGTGACAAATGCATGCAAATCCGCACAAACTGCCATTAGTACTGATCTTTCCAGCAAAATCCCTATTTATAGAGCCTAAACCCGTGACAATGGCTTTGTCCAATTTTCTCCTGGAAATTACAAAATAGATTCATGTAATGGAAATTGAACACAAAAGTAATTTTCTAATATCACGAACCGTCATTTCTGTGATCGTTAAAAGCTTTATCCTTATCTGTCCTACCCGTGTTGACTCCGCCTGTGAAGATCCAGGCTCCTGTGGTGACCGCCGCTTTGATCAGGCCTTTGCCAAACACTTGCTTGAGTTTTGGCTGGAGGTCAAAGTTCTGTAGACCTCCATGCACAGAGATGAGCAACGTGGGGAGCTCCAGCTGCCAGTCCTTCACCATCAGATGCAGAAGGTTGTCGGGCTTGGTGTCGTATGAGACCCGAATGTACTGCAAAGGGGAAAAAAAGTTCACTGAGATGGGCCCAAAGACTGCAGGGGCATAAATCGAGGTGGGTCGGACTCACCATGGCCTTGTTCATGAATCCTCCTCCTTGGAATTCAATGATTCCAAAGGAATCTGTTGGATATGTCCTGGTGTGCTTGATCAAACTCCATTTGTCATTTGGGGTGTCGATCTGCACCAGGGGGGCTGCTTCCTCGAGAGAGCTGGCTCCAGGAGGGATGGCTGGGTGATGGGTGACCAGCTGACCGCAGGCACATCTAGGGGGAAATCCCAGGTCTTAGTGAAAAATTATCGTTTTCTCTCAGAGAATTGTGTCACAAAGGCTGTAATGTGATTTTAATCTAGCCAAAATGTAAATTTTACCTGGTTGGATCCTTGCCAGGAAATATATGAATACATTCCCTTTTAAGGAAAGTCCTCTCAATCCAAGCTCGCTGTGCCTGCAAAGACAAGATGAAGCGAAAGTGGTGACTCTCGTCATGGACTGTCATACTTTCTGAGATCAGACGCTGTTATCTGAATCAAATTTTCACTATCAAAATCCTCCAGCAGAAAGAGGAGGACTGTGTAACACTGAAGGAAAGTAAAACCAAAACAGCTTTTCCCATTGAAGTCAAGCTTATTCTGTCTTTTTTTTAGGTTATGGGTGTTTTTGACAAGTAGCAAATGTAGAGTATCACACTAAAAGCACATTGTCTCCACACTGAATCAGTCCAGCTCTTTCTGCAGCATAATCGTCTTCCACTAAAGAACAAAAATTGAAGTTAAAAAGGGTAAATCATAAGCACAGCTTAAAACGTTTCTAGCCAGGATAAGCGTACAAGCACAGAGTCAAATGAGCATTAATTGGAGACCATGTGTTAAGTCTGGCAGTGTCTTGTGACTATCACAAGCGTTCATAATACAGTGCCTCTGTTCTCTCCCTGTTTGTCTGCCTGGATGGCCTCAGCCTACTGGGCAGCTGCTGCTGAACAAATCAACAGATTATTACAAGCAGTTTGTTTTAAAATGATGAAGACCAGTTCCCTTCTTGACAAAGCTGGCAACAGTGCCTTTCATCAAAACATGTAAATCACTTTTATAACACGAAAATACAAACATACAAAAAAATAAACAGGTTGTAGGGTGGTTGGTGAATTCCACACCATCTCTAAAGTATGAAATCAAGAGTAAAATGTAGTTTATTCCAATATTTTTGATTATTTGCATGCCAATTGTTTTAATCAATATTTTCCATTGTGCAACTTTTATTAAAAAATAGAACTGTCCTGTGTTATTTAGCTCTCAGCTTCTCTCTGTCTGTTCCGTACCAGCATCATAATGCATCATTAAGCACTCAGAGTCCATGAAGTGCTGCCTGTTCCTATTCATTTTCTCAAATTTCTTCCCTCTAAAACCCCATAATTCTGTAGTTTAGTTAAAGAAGAGTTGCCTTCGCAGGACACACTTACGCAATGATTGCATTCATGTTTCAGGCTCTGCAGGTCAAAGCTTGAGTGTCGGTGTTTGCTGCTCCGCTGGCTGAGCCTTCTCCTGGTGCTGCTCTCCCAGTCAAGTGCTCTTACCGAATCCCAGAGGACATGAAACTTCTTCACTTTATGAGGGCCGGTTAATATGATGAGCATGTGAGCAAGGTCTTTGTTCACTGAGTCTCATGACTCCAGTTCTAGGTAATCCTTTTGGGAGTCCCATGACCCCCTTCTCCATGCCCATAGGGTATTTTCATCCTTCGCTTGAACAAGGCACAATAAATCTACTTTGATAACTGGCCCCTAATCTCCCAATTTGTTGAAACTCCCTTCTTTGTGTTCAGTTCACAGTGTGGAAGATCTTAGCCTGTATGAGAAGACGGAGCAGAGAGTCTGCCTAAAAGCACTGCCGTCCTGCTTCTCGAGCCCCTCAAACTTTTCATTTGAAAGTTTTCACCCTAGCTACTTTCATTTTAACCTAATTTGCATAATTGAAAGAATTGGATGCAGTCATTCTTTTGTGTGGCACATTGTTAGGATGTGCCTGGTGTGCTGTTGGGGGCAAGGTCAGCCAATGCTAATTGCAGCTAATCTCTATTTCTAAACACAATGTTTTGATGTAGGGGAAAAAACTCATCAGAGTTGCTTTTTATTTTCCCCACAACTGTTTTCTCCTGTTAAAAGCGTTAAGGACATTTTTTGCTCCTAACAAACGGCCCTTTTATTTGTTGCCTGCAGTGTTGTGAGTTTGGGAAAAGTGGTCGAGAACAACCTTCTGGAAACTTTAAAGAAGTAAAATGGAACAGGAAGCAATGCAGTCCAAAATTCTGCTCCATTTACTGGACTGAAAGCAACTCATATGGTTGAAATGAGTATTATAAGAAAGATTTTACCTCAAAATTAAAACTGAAAAATACAAGTTGATGAAAGCAGCCCATCAGAAGCCTTAAATCTCCTACTCTCCACTTTTTTGTGATCTTCTGATGACAAATAGAATAGTAAAAAAGTGCATTTGATTCCTAGTTCATTATAACAAAACAAAGCAGATTTCCAGAAGGGTATGATGCAGTTATTTCATCTTATTTGAAATTATTAACCACAACAATTAAATCCAAAATCCAGCCATCAACTTGCTGGCTCATTAGGAGCTGCCTTTGAGCCCTAACCAACAAAAACTCTCAAGTATTGCACATTGCAGGATCAGATTATAAAAGAAAAGAAAATTAACACGACTTAAGATAAGCTATTGGAACAAAAAGAGCTTAATTCAGCGTACACAGTTTGTCCGAGAAAAAAAATCGAAATATGCAGGAAATTTTGTTGAAAGCATAATTTAATAAGTGCTGATGTAAGTAACCAGGGGAAAAAGGAAATTCTATTAACTCTATTGATCAAAAGGCTTTTGTTTTGTGATAATGTGTCAATGCTTTAGCATAGGTTTTTGCTGGTTTGAAGGGTTTAGTTTGTGTTGTTTCTATTGAATCTTAATGGCCATCAAAGCTAATACAGGCCACATTAGCGGCTCATGATACATTCATTCTTTTTGTACTGGAATCACATGGTCTTGATCCCCTGACCCTCATCCTTGCAACAACCAGATCACAACTAATTTGTTCCAGTGATGCTACAATTACACTATTCAGGCCTGAAAGTCACACGCAGAAACCATAAGGACTGCTGCATTTTTCTGGGTCTTTTTTTAAACCGTCTGTTAGAAGTTTCAAAGAAAACTATTGCTCACCTTTTGTGGTCCTAAAACGGGATAGTTATCATCAACGTAGTTTTAACAGTACAATTTGTCCTAGAAGACTTTTTTAAGGGCATAGAACAAATGATGGAATTCAAAAGATTTAAAAAGAATATGAAAGTGCAGGGTTCAAGGCAAAAAGTAGCTAATTGGAGGGTACAAATGGTACTGGGGTTCAAGTCTGATCCCCTGTGACAGGACACTCCTATCTTCTCCTTTTGCTGCCTAAAAAAGCATTGATCCACATATACTTTCACCTGAAAGGAAGAAGAAATCTTTGCAACGTTTTAGATTCAAGTTTCTGGATGGTCCTATTTTAGTGAGGTTAGCCTTTTTCAGCTAGTCTTGTTTGTAAACCCATTCTTTGTCGCCCCGAATTTGAAAATCCAGTTAGCTATCACGAGTCCAACATGTCACTGATTATCCCCGAGAGTGGAGGGAGTCATAAGACATGATTTAAAGCTGCTGTTTTTTATTCTGTGTGCGCAGATGGAAGCCTGGCCGAGAAGGAAGCAGACAGAAAAACAAAGATTTCAGCCAGTGGTGGCAAAAATGCAACACGATTCTTTTGTTTGGGACAAAATAAATAAATTGTCATGGAAAAAGTTATCTTTATATGTGGTAGAAGGTTAGCCAGCATTTTAGTTCTGGGAGTTTGGTTGTCAAACCACAGACAACATTGTGCTCCATGATGGATTTTAATTTTTGCCTTGCCTCTTTGTGATGCTTCACTTGTTTTTTGGTTGTAAGACTTTTAATAAAGTCTTGCTAAACATAAAACCATTATGTTTTTTCTAAAGCTGCTTTAAGACATTTTGCAACAGCATTCGTGAGTTGGCTGCAAAAGTCGTTTCGAGGTTTCTGGTTCATCAAAAATCTTTATGACCTGACAGTTTGGTTCAACTTTGATGTACAAATTTAAAAGTTTCTTCAACTTTTGCAGGACTACAAAATTAGAGTCGAATGCACTTAAGTTAAAGAAAAAACAGGGGGGGAAAAAATGGCACCTCATCGTTAAGAACATTAAAGTTTTATTTTTCGTGAACTTTCTATAAACAAGGGAGCCGATTGTGCCTCAGACTTAAACTTATCCTCGATTTCTGGATATGAGCCCCAAAGCTTTTCCTCGGCCCTCAGCTGACCCTGTTCTGACACTTACATCACACGCAGTCATATGAGCCTCACTGGGTCTCCTAATCAAATTTATACTGGTTTTTGATGTTTTTTTGCATTTTTAATTAAAAGGTTGCTTTATTTCAATACAAAAACCTGGTCGAACTTTTCACACCCACCAAGATTTAATGCTCAGATCGGTTGTTTTATGTATTCTTTTTCGGAGCAAGAGAGATGATAATGAACTTTTTGCCAATTTCATTAATGGCAATGAGGTAATACAATTTAATCACATTTAAAAGAATCTGCTTACTGAGGTAGAACCTTAACTAAAGCTTTGCTTGACCAGGATTGTTTCCCTCTTTGCAAATTTTAGATTATAAGTCTTCACCTCTTTAAAAAAGGCATAAAAAACAAAAGACTGGACAAAAATGGGAAACACCGCAAATCCAGTTTTTCAAAACAATATTTGGTTTTGAAAAAGGGAAGCATTGTTGTAAAAGGTAAAAGTTCATGCAGTAAGCTTGGATTATTAAAAGAATGTTGATCAAACCAATGCAAGGAAAGTTGTCACAAACGGTGTTATTTCAAAACGATAGAAAAACTGAAATGTGGGGAAAGAAGGATAAATTAGTTACACCATTAATATAATTTTCAGCTTTTTAAAACATTTTGCTGTTTGTTTTGGTCATAAACTACACTCTGGTTATAAATATTTCACATTTCAATAAAAAGAAGTTAAAAAAAAATAAAAAATAAAAACAGGTGAACAATAAACTGCCCTAAAGCAAGATACACTTTCTGACCAAGAAACAAAATTAACAAGAGAACAAAAACAAAAGAATCTTCAAAAGAATCATTCATTCAAAATGCAGAAAGGTTTCACAAAATGTAAACATAAACATTGAAGTACCTATATCTATATTGTTCCAAAATTAGCAATAAAAAGATTTGTTCAACTTTCAGTGAGGACAACTCTGCAGCCCCAAAGCAGCAGAAGCTCTGTTCATGTGATGAAACTGTCTTAAAATCTCTTCTGTTCAGTTAGAAGAAGCAGACATCAAAAAACAGAAACACAGGGTCACTGCTTACAAGGGAGTGTTTATGTAAATGTGTCATGTGTCATCCCATGAAAGCAGAGTTTAGAAAGATATGAGTCTTTAATCTGTCGTGACTGTGGTGGTGGTGGTCCACCGTGGGGCCATTATGAAGGATTAAAGTTCTACACAGGAGAAAGTGGAAGCTCAGCTCCGAACACCACTCAGCTGTGACTTAAAAAAGGTTAGGAGTGCACATTATATGACCAACACTGCTTAACAGTTCCTATGAGTCTGCTGAAGAGATACACTTGATAAAAGCTCAAAGAAATGGTGGCATGTGACACTGAAAGCTGGAAAAAAAGTCTGTCAGTCACATGCTGCCAAAGCAACAAAATGCAGCTGTTTTTTCAGATTGTGAGTCCAAGAACAACACCACATAATATCACAGTCACAACGGAGGAAAAAATGTTAAGCATAACATGTAAATATGTCTTTATCTTACCTTCTGTGAGCCAGATGTGCTGCGTTTGAGGGAGGGCCTTTTCGAGGTGCTGATCTGACCCTTGGCGTCCATTTGTTAAGTGAAGACAGGTATTGTTAAAGTGAGGCAGCACTGAATAAAACCTCATAAGAAAGACCAAACTCAGGGTTCACATAGTAAAATAATTAGGCATATGGTTTGCCATGGATGTGCAAGTTGTCTCTTCTCGCTGTGGTTTACTCCAGACTGACAAGACAGAGATCCCAGCCTGGATTTATAAATCACTCAATGACACACTTGACACATAGACCCTTTTCCACTGCTGGGCATCCCATAATCAGGCTTAATGCAACCAGCTCTCGCAGCCTCAGTCTAATGGATAGAGATTTAATAAATGGTTATTGAAGGTAAATCTCCTTCGGCACACCACAACCCTAGAAAAAACTGTGTGAGCTTTTGGAGCTGCAGAATGCCAAAGGCTCGTCGGCCCAGATGAGGCTCATCGTTTCTGACAGGAAGGACAGTGGTGACTCTGCAGGGTGCACACAGATACAAAGACTCAGGCCAAAACAGGGTTAATGCAGAGAAAAACAAGTCTCATGGTCAGTCCTTTTGGAGCACGTGTGCACATTTTTTAGACTCATGGGTCTAAATATAAAGTCAAAATATGCACCACATTTATTTTCTTATTTGCACCTAATGCGGGTGTTTCCATGGTGTCTGTCTTGCTGTAGGTTTTTCAGCTACAATGGTTACAAACCCAACAGTGCAACCCCTTCTGTAAGTTTACTTCTGTACAAAAAAGGGAATAAAAATGATTATTTTATGATAGAAATTTCCTCACACAACCCATACCACGCAATAAATTTGGTTAAAAAAATAAACATCCCTACAACTCCCTCTGCTGGATACAGAATAATAAAGAGACTCCAGGGGTTAAAAGGGAACTTGTTTTCCTTTTAAGGCAATAATAATTGATGCACAATGTCAAGCATTTGCAGCAAAGAAAAATAGGAGAGTTTTAGGGGCTCAATACAGCGGGAATCAGACAAACTCATTGTGAAACAGTTGATCAACATGTACATTTTAGCGACATTAAAACAAAATAAATAGTGTAAACCAAGCTACTAAGTCAATCCAATTATTACCAGTTCACTTTTGGTCATCACTTAAATATTACAAAGAGAAAAAAAAGCAAAATACCTGGTGTTATCAGTAAATCATATTTTGATTCTTTCTGCCAGCCGTAGCTCCAAACAGTAAAAGGACATCATAAAAAGTGATAAGTTCCCCTTTTTTCTCTTCAGCATTCCAACCATGTGTGGAGGTGTCTGCACCTCAGCGCGGATAATACGTAATTTCTCCAAGTAAGCAGACACAAATCAGCTTTATCATCTGCCGGTGGCTTTGTATTGGTCAGTGAAGGAGATTAATTGTCTCCTGGGGAAGGTGTACAACTGAAGGAAGCATAAAGGGGGGGGGGGGGGGGGTTGGTTTATCAAGAAAAAGTTAGGCAAGATCAAAAAGCATGACAAGCTGTTAAGAAATATCTGACTGTCAAATTACAAAACACACATCCAACTCACAAACAAGAAGTTTAAACTTGCACAAAGGAAGGGCAGAACTGAAAGGGACATTCATCTAAAACATAACAGACTAGCACTTATTACATTAAAGTTTATTACAAAATATATTTTTTTCACAAGCTAATCATGGGTAAACATATTTCCTTTTGTTAGTCTGCAAATATTTTTGGCCAAAAAAAATTGGTGGCAAAATCGTATTTATAAGTGTGAGTAAATTTAAGTATATTAGTAAATGTCCTCGATTTAAATTAATATATTCATGCAAATCCAGATGTTTTCTGTGGGACTAGCCACTAACTCTTTCAATGTTTTAAATTATTGGTTAATCCCTTTTTGCCACTAGAGGGCGTGCTTGTATTGCAAAACTCTAACGTGTCCCAAAGCAATGCTTTGTGCTCATTCTGTCCTCTTTGTCTCCAAAGTTATACTGTCTCAGAGATAACAGCCATGTGACTTGAGGAAAAAAAGAAATACTATTCCAAGCCGGGATCTTCCTGTCTGACTTGCACAAAGCTCAGCTTACTTTCACTTGCTTTACTGGATGAAGCCAAACTTCATGTGAGACTACATCCTGAACCAGCTGGTGTAACGCTGACAGCTGGAAGGCAAGTCTGGGTGAAAATACTTGCTCTGTCAGAAAATCTAATTCAATGAAGAGTATATTTCTGTTAAGACCACCTCAGGTGTTCCCAAGGAAACTCCTCTTTATTTCTGGAAATTGCTAACAGGCACAGCCACTGGCAAGGAAATGTAAAGAACACGAGCACTGCAGGAAGTAAAAAAATAAAACACCAAACAAAGGCCTTTACTTAGAGTTTAGTCTGTGCCGGCGTCAGTTTTCTGTTTTCCCAGTTTGTCTTTAATCAAAGTGATCTGCAGTAAGCTACACTAACAAAACAGCAAACGGCTGTTGAACAGCCAGTGTTTGTCCTGGTTGCCGTGGAGACAGACAGCACCCTGCCTCACCTGAGACTTTTCAGGTGTGTTCCGTCCCTGGGTACTGCAGAGAAGGACAAATATCTGATTAAAAAAACATGCATCCATTTGATATAACGCTGCATTACCTGTTCAGAGATAAATTCATATCTGTCTGCTCAGACTGAGGACTCAATGTGTATTTTGAGGCTGAAAATGATTGTTTGTTACCAGTGGGCTTTGTGCAGACATGTTGCCTGCATGTTTTCTTTGTGCGTCCATGAGTTCCCAGCATAATAAGCATGTGTGCCATGCAAACATTAAAGGTGCGTGCCTGAAACTCAGCATGAGAACGAATTAAAAGGTAATCCAAAATTTAATGAGCTTTTCCCTATGCACTCTATAGGTTTTTTGCATATGGAAAAAAATGATACGGTGTGGAAAAGGTTAGAAAGTTCCCGCCCACACACAGAACACATTTTTTTCTTTCAAAAGACATCGCAGATGCCACGTTTCTATTACAAGAATTGCTCTTCAGAGTAAACAGCTGGAAGCGAAGCACTACGTTTCTTCAAAGTTTAAAGGTGACATTGCAGTGGGACACCATGAATGCAGTTTGGGCTGAAGTGAAACCAGTCTCCAGCCTGGGAGCCATGTGATGGAACCAGTTCATTTGTTTTCACTGTGAGGGAAAATTGGATAAACAAAACTGTGGTTGGGTGATTATCCTTCTGTATAGCTTTTACCTCAGCCAAATAAATTTTAAGGATTTTTCAAGTAGAGACCAGATTAAACTCAAACTGTGTTTACTGGTGGAGAAAATACAAAAAGGATCTTAAAAATCTGTTTTATACTTCATCAAAAACTGCTGTATTTATTGTTCCGAAGCAATTTCGATGGATGTGATTCCCACTAAAAGTTTTAAGTAAAAGTAGAAGTTCCTGTGTCAACAGGAATCTATACATTAAGATCTGTCAGTAGGTTTTACTGTGGGAAGATGAGATGAGATCAGACGCTACCAAGCTGTTAATGAAAGGCTCAGTTTACTTTACAGGTAACAGTTTTTACCTTGATCTGTGTCTAATGTTTCATCTTTCAAAAAGTTTGTTTTTAGAAAATCATTCTTTATGAATCAATTGCACAGTCATTCTTTTTTCTAATTGGAACTGCAATATCTGTTTCAAACTTTTTCTTTTTTAAAAGATGAATTTATTGGTTCAGATCTAAAATCGAAAGGTCATTCCTCAGGTGAGAGGACCCAAAACCAAACAACTTCTCAGCCTCTCATCTGCAGCCACAAATGGCCGTTGGTTATTTCCGATTGAGCTTTGTGATTAAAGTGAGCACTGACAGCGGTTGACGTCACCCACAATGCAATTTTACTGCTATAATAATGACAAGTGTTGACTGAAAGTGCAAGAGTTATTCCTAAAATTTCAAACTAGTAGAGTTTATGCATTGCAGTCTAAAAAAAGTTGCTAAGGCTTGCAATCAACTTAACTTCTTGTATAAGAGGCTAACCAATCAGAGCAGACTGGGTCTTTAAAGAGACAGTAACTGAAATAATGAGGTATGGAAAGCCACACTTCTGGATCCACATAACGCTGCTTTGAACTTGGAAGTGATCTGTGAAGAGCAGCTGCTTCAGCATCCTAAAGCTGCAGAAATCCCACATCTGCACTCAAACATCCATTTCGTTCAGTTCAGCCGTGTAAGCAGCCACAGCAGTCACCCGTTACAACACTTACTACCGCTATAGTTAAGTAAGTAAGTAACCTTTTTTTATTTTGGACAAGTGTAGAATAACAAAATAAGACAAAAAGAAGACAACAATGATATAAAACACCTAAATGAAATTATATAAAACAAGACAAGACAAAATTATATAAGACAAAATTATATAAACAACACAAGTCCAAAAGGGAGTGAGAAGAAGAAAAATCTTATAAACTCTCACCCCCTTTACCTTAAGTCCTTACTTTCCCAACTAAACCCAGTACACCCACCATCAAAGTCCAGTGCCCTACCCAAGTGTGTATTCTGTAACAGCTGCACATGTAATTCTCATTTCCAAAAAACACACAAATGAATTCTTCTTCCTCTTTCGGCTTCTCCCATCAGGGGTCGCCACAGCGAACAAGTCGCATGGTAAATTTGGCAATGTTTTACGCCGGATGCCCTTCCTGACGCAACCTTCTCAAACTGGGCTTGGAACCGGCACAGGGGTAGAGAAGGGAACAGGGAGCAGCCCGGAGTCGAACCCTGGTTTCATGGACGGAAGGCGCCGCAAACCAGCACGAGCTAAACCGGCTCCCTAAAAAACACACAAATGAATAAAAAACGTATTTTTTAAGTATGCAGATTTACAAATGCTGATGTTCTGTATTGTTTTGTATTTGTACATATTTATCAATAATCATATTTCTGCATTTATACTTGAATTATTTTATGTTTGAACATTGTTTCAAGCATTTACTGGTTCTGTTCCACAACCTCACTCCACAAATTGAAACACAAAATCTTTTTTTATTTGTACGTGCTTTGTGTATGAAAAATTTATTTTTCCCTGTAAAATTGTATTTCTCATCTCTTTTAATAAATAACCTTTGGATATTCTTCGGTAATAAATTGTTTTCTGCCTTGAGTATTATTTGAGCGGTACAATACTCTACTAGATCATAACATTTTAGTAATTTTGATCGTATGAATTATTTGTTTGTGTGCTAAAGGTAATTGACTTTGTGTGTGATTCGTATTGCTTTCTTCTGAAGTATTGACAGTGAATGTAACGTTGTTTTATAGTTGTTCTCCCAAACCTCTACACAATAAGAAAAACATGGTAAGACCAATGTACAGTATAACATGTGAAGTGATTTGTGGTCCAGAACCAGTTTTGCTTTATTCAACACAGAAATACTTCTGGATAGTTTAGTTTGTAAGTACCTAATATGTGCTTTCCAGGTTAGTTTTTCATCAATTATGACCCCAAGAAATTTATTTTCACAAATTCTTTCAAGTTTCACCCCATTTATGTGCATGTCAATGTTAATATTTTTACCGTTATGGTAACCAAATTGTTGGTCACTTAATTGTTTTGCTTAAATTTAGTGAAAGTTTATTTACATCAAACCACAGCTTCAGTTTTTCCATCTCCTTCTTAACAATTTCTATGAGTTGCTGCAGGTCATCCCCATTACAAAACTAACCATAAATTATTAGAAAACCTTAAATAAATCATTTATATATAAAATAAATAATATTGGTCCCAGAACCGACCCCTGAGGGACACCACAAACAATGTCCAAACATTGGGAACAAGCACCTTCAACCTTTACAAACTGCTTTCTGTTGCTCAAACAGCTTCTGATCCAGCCTAACACTAACCCCCTTATGCCATACCATTCCAATTTTTAATTAATATACAGTGGTTAATTGTGTTGAAAGCATTTTTTAAATCAATAAATACCCCGATTACATGTTTTTTATTATCAATTGTAGTTGTTATATTTTCTATTACATTCATCAGGGCCAGGGATGGTGATCGATTTGACCTGAACCCATACTGTCCTTTGTCCAGTATCTTGTGCTTTTCGATGAAAGAGTTCAATCTAGTTATGAACATTTTTCCAGTATCTTTGATAACTGTAAAGTGATGCTTGTTTACGGTTTTGTACAATGGTATAACTTTTGCTATTTTCATTTGATTAGGAAATGAACCTGTTTGGAATGATAAATTAAAAATATATTCTAGTGGTTTCAGGATTTCACGGATTACTGTTTTCACCAATGCCATATCAATGCCATTAAAATCAGTAGAGAATTTACCCTTCATTCCTCTCATTGTCTTTAATATTTCATTTTCAGCTACTGGGTTAAGAACCATTGAACTCGGATTTCTGTCAATTAATATTTGCACTTCCTTTCAAAATGTTCCTAGATCCGGAATTTGTTTTTCTAATTCAGGTCCCACGTTTACAAAAAAATCATTAAATCTTTTAGCCATATTCTCCATTTGATCTATTTCTTTGTCGTTGCTACACTTCATTAATTAGAAAGAGGGTGCATAAATTAAAATGGAGAACCTGAGTAGATTTTAAAGTCCCTCTTCTATCATCTATTGATCTGTTGTTATCATGATGCTGTTTTTAGCCAGAATTTAAAAAAAATCCTGTGTTATCTGTGTCATCTAGGACATAGTTTCCGCAGAGCAGCAATAGTTCATTACAAATTTGCCTCTGAGTTGTGGGCGGGAAGGTGGTGCGGAGTGAGCCTTCTCCCATTTCCCATTATCCATCTGTTTGCACACTCTCTTGCTAGCTTACAGCCCCTCACACCCCCAACCTAATATTACTAGTGCAACAAAAATGGCGAGGAACATTGAAGCTATTCAGCCATACAGTTTTTTAATAAAGAAATACTCTGAAATCCCAATTTTTTTTTATATATGTCCTCCATCATCAGAAAAATGCTACAACAACATGTTAAAAACACAATTTTCATTGAAGTGGGTCTTTAAAGTGTTTTGCTGTAATGTGCATGAGGTGAAATCTAACCCAGTCATCTTATCTCGTGGTGGTCACTGTCCTCTTCAGCCAGCACTCAATGTATTTTTGGAACTCAGACAGAAGGAGGTTTAGCAGACTGTAGGTCTTCCACAAGTGGATCCAGAGCTTTTTTGTGTCCACTCATCTGTCCACTCCTGCTCGCAGACTGGCTCATTACAAACCACTTTAGCAAAGTTGTTCCTGGAAATCCTTTTCCGAGGACAAATGTATTCCATGAATCTCTGTGCTTCGACGTACAGGCAGTCTACTCATCTCGTCTGCTTCTCATTGAGAACATGCAAGCATCAGGGGTTTCTAATGTTGACTTGGGCCCACATGGTGGGGAGGAGGAGGGTGAGGGGGGGTTGCACGTGCTCCACACAGGAGCTCTGTTAACCTGCAGGATGTTCCCTCCAACTGCTTACTTCATTTCACAGTCTGTCACGCTGACACAACCGAACAGTGGGTCCCTCCTTCACAGAGCTCCGTTTTTGAGGGCCGGATCTGTACTTTCCCAGGAGCAGAACTGCAGAAGGAGGAGGAGACTCTGGAGCTCAGCTGCGTAAACTTCCAGTTCGAGCTTATCGGCCAACATCCAAACAACCAGATGTGGAATTCACACTCAAACAGCCCTATATCCACCAAACTTCCACTGACCTTCCAAAGGAATGACATGGCTGTTTTGAAAGAAACATTTGAGATGTCCTGCTGCAGCACAATGGGAACGGATAGCCAAATCCCCCCACCGCCTGAAAGAAAAAAACCCCAAAAAAGCCAAACAAACAAAAAAGTGCTGATCAACACTTTGACACTAGGAACTAAAGTCACATGGTACAAGCGTCTCTGCGTCAGACCAAGACCGCAGGCTTGGTGGCTGTAAATGAATGTTAGGGCTGTGTGCAAACAAGCAAAATCGATGATCACTGCTATTCTTACATTATTTCCTCGTCAGCCAAAGAGCCTCTGAGAGTGGGATTAGAGAGCATTAGGAGTCATAAACAGTCGATATTTGCAGAGCTGCCTCTGAGCCACAGGCTGCCATTTATGCGATGACCACTTTTTATAATCCACAAAAATGTTTCTATTAATAAATTACTGCCAAAACACTACTGGTGGCAGCAACTACAATCCAATGGTTTAATTTATCTAAAAGAACGTCTAAAAATGTTGTAAAAGTTGACACTTTTTAAGGAAGATATTTGGCTTTCGCATTTCTTTTATTTAAACGATGCAAATTTACTTCTATTAAACTAATAGAAAAATATATACTTGGTGTAAAAAAGAAAGAAAAAACTCTTTAAGGAACAACATGAGCCCAGAATTCTGCAGATTCTGCAGGGTGGACTGAAGGTTTAGATGTGAGACTGCAGACGCACCCGGATGCAGGCCAGTGAAGTTAGAAACCTGCCTGATGGTCACACTACAAACATCCTGTGTGAGTGTTTGGCTGTGATAAAATCGGAGACACTGAGGTTGCACAACCAAGAGGTAAGGAATAAAATGACAGGGTAAATACAAACACTGATGTCTGACTGTTTTTAAGACACGAGAGTTAAGGACCAACAAACAGGAGCGACCAAGAACAATTGAAATGAAAGAGTACATGATGTGTAAAGACCAATGTGGGAATAAACTCAAGACTAAAGAGCAGAGGGACAATTTAAGAAAAAAAATGAACTGGATCAGTGTAAAAATATACGAAAAATGAATAAAATAAATGAAAATGCAATGAAAAACATTTTTTATGCTTTGGTTTGTTGATAGCATGTCTAGTGAGCTCCTCCCAGGCCAAAACAAACCCTGATTGATTAAAAAAAAAGTGCAGCAGACAGAGCAAAGGGAGGTTCCCATATACTCCATGAAGTCTACAAGCAACTGTCTAATCCTGCTGATCACAGCAGCATCGTCATTATGTATGGGCTTTTGCCGGTGTCTGTAATTAGCGCTTCTTTGGACAATCTGAATCACAGATGGTGTTGGTTAGACTAAGCAAATATCAGGCTCTGTACAAAAGACATTCTTTACAAACCTGAGCTAAGGCTGAAAGCTCACAGCCATGAGCTAAAACCTGCCAAGTTACGACTGTTTTCATGCTTCATGTGGGCGGATGGACTTGGATTAGAATTAAGGGATACAAAATTCCACTAATCAAACAAGAACACCAGCACCTCCATCGTGTGAAGGCATGTTTTCATGGAGCTCGGTATTAGGTCAATGTCAGCACAAACATTCGTACTTCTTGAGCCATAACTTTTTTGTGTCTTTAGATAGTAAATACATGCCTCAGCTCTTTTTCTTCCCATAATAAAATCATGTTTTCTTGACTATATCTTGTTTATGCCTTAAATATATATTTATATATAAAACAGCTTTCTTGGACTTACTGGAAGTGGGCCTTGATGTGTCTGCATAAGGCAAGCCATAATTTCATGAGAAATAACAACACTTTAGAGTGAGGCTTGATGCACTTTTTACCTCCACCCTTCTCTGTAGGGATTTTTTTCTGCTTTTTCTTTGTTTGTGCTTTTCTTTCTACAGTGGAAATCAGATTATAGGTAAATGTGTAATGTGAAGCTATGCTTACGTACAGCATTATTAATTAGAACCTTTATTTAACCCTCAAAACAATGTTCTCACTAAAAATACTCAGAGGACATGTGAGCAGTTAAATGACAGTTGTATGTAAAACATTACATGATTTACGGTTGAATAATATAAAAGCAAAAATAACTTGATGACAGGGATGCAGGAACATTATGTATGCCTACAAGTACTGAAATGTCAATATCATATCAATAATTCATAAACCTCCATAAAAAAACAAAGAAATATGTTGAATAAAATTAACCATTAAGTCTGTAATTGTAGCTTGTTCATGAACAAATATAAAAAAAAAAAAAAAAAAAAAAAAAAGATGTAAAATACATTTAAAAAATGTGGAAATTTCCAGAAATAAAAATAAAACTTTAAAAAATGAAACTCAACAGGAAACTGAAAAAAGTAGGTACTATAGGACATTGCTGATCGGTTGATGACGTATGTTCACCATTTCAACCGAAAGCTATTTGACACTAAACAATACTGATATACTCCATAATAATCATAAAACCTTTATTAGTATGCAAACACTGGAGGGACATTTAAATTGACTCAAACGTCAAAAATCAAACATCATCCAATCAGCAATGTCCTGTACCTACCTTTTCCAGTTCCTTATTGTCTTTCATTTTTGAATATTTCATTTTGATTTCTGCAAATTACTTTTGCTTTCCAAAACGTTTTATTTTTTTATTTCATTTATGTTTTTGGAATTGTGCTTTTGGTTTCTGAAAATTTATTTTGATTTCTAAAATATAATTTTTTTTATTATTTGTTTTGCTCTTTTAATTGTCATCGTGATCATTGTGATGTGTTTGCGTTGAGTGATTTGCACTTCAGGGCCACTGTAAACAGATTTATAGAGAATTGAGCTACATATACATTTACATATACATTTACACATTTCCTTAAAGAACTGTTCTAAAAGCTGAGTTCTAAAAGTGCAAATTCAGTTTTTGAACTATTTCAGTCTTTTGAATTTGATTTCAAACAACTAAAGGTTTAGTAAGACACCATTTTTGGGTTATATGTGCATCAATTGTTACAATTTCTCTTTACTTGACAACTCCATTCAGTTCAATTTTATTAACAATGTCATGTTTCAGCCAATGCTGAATCTTTGGCCATGTCTGAATTCCCACCCTAAACACTAACTACTAAAAATCTGTTTAATGTGGGACTATCTCGTACCGTGAATTTTAAAAGCAATTCGGACACCGTGCCCAACTTTTTTTTTTTAACGGTGAACATGATGTCACCAAATTCATGAAGTGAAAATCAAATCGATATGAGTGTTCTATAACGACTATTTATGAATCCAATGTGTTCTGATAATGAAAGTGTTGATAGTTTATCAAAAAATACATTTAAATCCTTTTTTTTTGTAAAAAACGTTGAAACGCAATGCATTGTGGTTTATATTCGCCAGTGAGCATCAACGCACAATGGTTTTTCACAGAGACTTCTGGGAGATTTCTAGGGCACTCAATTTGGAATTGTAGATTTGAACAGCACTACAAAATGGCAAACACATTATTTAGTGCACCATGTAGAGAGTAGGGAAGGAATTTGGACACAACTTTTATCAAGTTGTAATTTTATGCTTCAAAACAGAATTTCTCACACGTCGGAGTGACTGTGTGCTCTCAGTGGGCCTCTGTTATTGCTGATGACCCACATCGACCTTGCCATGTAAAGTCCTCAAAGTCTGTCTGCTCATATCAGACAGGAGGCTCCCAGCAAACACAGCAACAGAAACTCCCATCTATCCCCCCATCCTGGCTGGAGGATGCATGCAGGGCTCCCTGCTCTCAGATCCTGCCTCATTTGGCTTTAGGATTGGGGGAAGGGAGAGGGTTAACATATGGCTTATTGTGCTTTGTAGGCTATAGCTTTCAGCTCTTGAGGCTCCACTCCAGTCCTAGTGTTAGTGTGGAAGAAAATGCTTTCCCGCCAAAGCAACTTTTGTCTGCTTTTTATGCAAAAACTTCAAGCAGAGCTGCCTGAAATCCCACTGTGGCTGTGTGTCCTCACAATCTGAGGTGTTGCCTCTGCTGCTCCAGCCACATGTTTTACTTCTACAAGTGGTTGACACAGTTGCTGAAGAATGATAACTACCTCTTTTATAATGTTTGTTTTGGGGGACAGTATGCTGTTGGCATAATTTGGAGCGCCATTGCGTGCCAGCAGAAGGGGCAGTCACAATTTGGTGACGCAAAGAGAACTAATAATATCCCAGGAACGGGATGTTCCTGCTTCAGCTCCGGGGTCATTTGAGGATGAACCGAGCGCGTCCCTAACATACTGTGGGAGCAGGGCGAGCGCGTCGGGAGATTGTGACCTGCACCTTCCTCCTCTCCTTTCAACCCGTTGGGGCGGCAGCATCTTCGGGGTCAAGCAGGTTCGTGTGTCGAGCAGCTGGGGTTGTGCACTGCTGAAAGCCTGCGTGGAGCCTCGCCCACTTGTGAACTCAGTGACACTGGAGCGCACTGGCCGAAGCAGCAGCGAACACCACTGCGTGATGTAACGGAGCCTGTGTGGAAATGGCATGTTTTGAAACCCAGCCACACTGTTTTCAGTTTGAGCTTTCACTGCACCACACTCCAAGATGAGTTTGTAGATAAATGCATTGGTGCAATTAAAAAAAACCACACACACGCAAAAACCACTTAATCATATCTGGTATTGCGTTTTTTAATACCTAATTCAATGAGTTAAACCACTGCATGTCCGATCAGAACACTTTTTTGAATATTTTGCCACAATTTGCTTTAGAACTTACACTTTTGTAACTTCCGTCTCCAAAGTTTCATTTAATAGAGGATAATTAACTTATATCTTAAAAACAAATGAAGAACAAACATAAAAATTAATGCATCGTTTTGAAGACATAAAAGCATCTTCGAAAGCTTTAAATCCACCTCCTTCCCTTAATTTCCTTTGTGCTGACATTTGTGTGGCACCATTCCAGTTTCCTGGGATGGGTTTGGGTTCAAAAGAGGCAAAAGTCTTTGCAGACGGGATGCAGGATGAAGCGAGTCACCCACAGATGATCTCCCATGTCGATTCCCTCACAAGGTCCAACCTGGAACTCCCACTCAGCAGGCTTCGCTTCTGCATTTGTGCCACAAATGTTGACTCCAGCATACAGACAGGCTCTATAATGGGCCACTATATCTCTGCCATAGGCCTTGTCAGCACCCACACCACAGTATGGACCTTGTGGTCCTGGAAAACCATTTGATGGCTAGCCAAATGGATGCCCGTCTGTGCCCAGGATAGTGTGTACTCCTGTTCCATGCCAAACCATGGCATTTTACACAAGAAATTGACATTCTTCGATTTCTATCCCCCCAAAAAATCATCATCACCCATGTTTATTTTCTTATTAATTTATGATTTAGTGTTACATTAGATATTTGATTTGATTGATCTGATTTTTTCATATTTTTTGTGACACTTTTTCTGTTTATAAATTTATAATTGTTTTCTTGTGGTGTTATATTCTTGAAGAGTTTTCTGTGCAACGTGGGTTGATGTTTTTGCGTGTTTTCCAAAGTTTTATTATCCTAACAAACAGGTGGCATTTTCTTTTTCCCTGTGTTTTATATGTGTTTTATATGTGTTTTATATGATGTTTTAGATTGTGTTGTTTTATAAAGGCCTATTATTTTTAGTACAACAAGTACTATAGAGCATGTATGTGTGGGAAGTATACTTACAGAATATTTTTTTACCATTAAATTGGAACAGTTTTAGTATACAGAAAGTATCAAGGGTCAACATCATGTATACTGCCCCACTTTTAGTATGGACTAAGTATACTAGTGCACTTGAATAAACTACTTTTTGCTAAGGCTATAAAGAAAAGTGTGGAATAAAAACTAAGGAACCATTTTTATTTTTACAAGATAAGATAAGATAAGATAAAGATAATATTCACATGACACTTATATTCTTGTAAAATAATTCATTTAAAAATAATTTTAAAACTAATTAACCATTAAAAAATGTTTGCAAACATGTCCAATTTTTCATTTTTAAAATATTTTTTTCTCATATATCAGCTGAATGAAAACAGTCTTGCCGTCTATTTCACCAAGTCAGCTCACACAGAATCCATTTTTTCTCTATGTTGTCACAAAGACATATCAGAAAAGGGAATATTTTCTGGCATTCTAAAACACTTCATTTTACACTGCAAGACAATAATAATAAAGAGTTTATTTGTTGGCAAATAGACTGTTTTACTTCCATGTTGTGGTTGTTTTAGAACTGGTGCCCCACATTTTGAAAGGTTCCAGAATTTCATGCCTTTTGACCTGAACTAAAAGTCTTTAAAACACTATTAAAAATAACCATTTTCATTTCTTTTCACACATTTATTTCACAAAAACTCAACAACCAACCTAAGTTTCCAGATTCCAGGTCATTTCCGCTAAGTGCCTTCTCTAAATAGACCGCCATTGCTGCTATAGGGATGAAGAGTTTTCACCATTTTTACTACTCAGCTAAAATGCATATTTCACAGACAAAACAGAGCAGGGCCTTCGAGGCACATCCCTCTTCAGCCACTGCACTGATCAATGCAGCTTGAATGGGCCACTGCTCACCAGCAAATGGGTGCAAAAACAAACTGTGTCCGCTTCACTATGTTCTTTGAGCTGTATTGTGTGGAAGAGACAAAAAAACCACCATGTGGTGATGTGTATCAGCAGTGATTGCTGTACAAAATCATTATGGCTCAGCATCAGGCCCAGGGTCAGATGCTGGTTAATGCATATCATCGCTCTTCTATGATACACCATTTTCTTCTTTTTTAAATTATATGCTGCAGAATGTTCCATGAAAATGCATGTCAGTGGCATTTTGGAGCGTAATGTCTTCTGTGTGACTGAGAAGCAGAAGCATGGCGGGGGAGGTAAGCAGGATTAACATAGTGTTAAAGAAGGCTGCTCTGTGTGGTGGTACGTCATTGTCCTGCCTCAAGGCATGTGGTAGAGGGAGGACGACAACCAAACTCAACCTAAATCCAGAGCTACTCTTCCCATCTCAACATTTTTTCAGCTACATTTTATATCTTTTACTGAACTGTGCTGAATCCAAACCTGCAAATGTTAATATTACTTCAAGAAAAATGAAAAGGTTTTCCTGAAAAGCAAAACCAAAGGTTGCACTGAACACATGGGAAGGCAGTTGTAACGGGAAACGAAAAGAAATAGGGAAGAGAAGCACAAAAAAAAAAAGATTTGGGAAATAAAATAATCAAAGTGTAAAGGCAAAAGAATTGTTGAAAAAAATATAACATGAAGCAAAACAGAAAAATTGAGTTAATCAATTTTTTTTTGCAAATTTTAAAGCCTGGGAACCACAAATTATTACAAAAAAAACCCTCTTGCAGTTGAAAAATAACCTTAGGACAGGAGATCCTTTAGAAATTTAGGTTTTTATAAATATTAATCTAAAATATCTAATGTAAGTAATTTATTTAATGTATTAATTGTACGCTAAGAAGCCTTTAAACTTTTAAACCTTGCTGCTTCAGTAAAATATGATTTCCATCATTATTCTTAAAATTATTTTATAAATCCAAATAAATAAACAGATGTCAAACTAAGAGGACTAGTCCTGACATTAGTTTCTCTGTAACACTTTTAACCTGCTTTTTCATTCGGGTTCAACTATTTTAAAGCAGTTTTCTTGATCTTCTGCAGGCTGCAAAGATGTTCTTTGTCTAACCGACAAAAGTTTATCAGTAAAAACAGCTGCAGCTTTGTTAAACTGTTTGGCAAAAGCCTTTTTGGTCTGAATGGGAGTGAAGGAGAAACCAGATTGTAACATGTTTTGGTTTTATGCTGCACACATTTTCAGGAAAACATATTTAGTGTAAACAGCTAGTAAACTGTAGTTCATATAATCAATAAGGATGACCAAATAAAAATAATACCTAGAATAATGTAGAAAGAAAATGCCTTTCATCAACATTTTTTGATAAAATGTGTAGTTGTAGTTTGAGGCCCCCAGTTACTGCAATTATTATCTACTTTGTCTATAAAGTACTGGAGAGTTGAAGTGATGAGAGGAGATTCTTTCAAGAGGACTAATTATAGTTATAATATATTCCAGGTTTCAATGAGAGAGAGGACAAAATCAATCTTAATTATCATAAAACCTTCTCTCAGGTTTAAGGCATAAAAGGAACATTATCTGGATAAAGTGTTAGGGGATGACTGTTGGAGTTAAATAAACTTCTTTAGGTTGTTACTTCAGAGCTCCGATCTTTATGAATCATTGACGTAATTTGTTAGTCTGGTAACATAAAGCAACACAATGAAAGAAAGCTGAATGCTGTCATGTACAAATCCCATAATATGTCATTTATCACACACTGTGGGCGTGAAAAGCTTATACTAAGTTTTGCATTTTACATTGAAACAGCTCATTCTTCTCGCCAGGAAATGAAGCAATAACAAATTGAACGTAAAAGCTCAACCGTTATTAAAAGAAAAAAGACTTTAAGTCCAGATTCTGTGATTCATATGTTTTTAGTTAAAAAATGTTTATATATACAGGCACACACATGCACACACACACACAAACACACACACACACACACATATATATATATATATATATATATATATATATATATATATATATATATATTATTTTTTAAAATTATTTTTAAGAATTTTTTGAAAGCATTTTAAAATATATATACTTTTTGGAAAAAATAAGGAAAGAAAAGCATTACTTTCCTCTACCTGATCAATCAACCAATCCAACCTTTGTTTTAAGAGCACTTAAAAAAAAGATCTGTACCACAAAACAGTTTACACAATAAAAACAAACCATCCAAACTTCCCATCCATTCCTCGAATTCACAAATCCTCCCCAAATCTTCCTTCAAAATAGACAAAATTTCGCAAAATACGCCTTCAAAATACTCTAAACTTAATTTATTTAGCTAAAGCTTTGACAAATGTATTATTTTCTTACCATTTCTTGCTTTAGAGATGAACACCACAGAAAAACATGCACGAGGCTGCATGAGGCCTCAACCAAAGATCTCGCTCAAAGTGCAAGCAGATGACCTGTCTCCAACTGAAAGCATCACAGATCGCCTTTGAACACCTGTGACAGCATATGAATCAAAACTTTATAGTAGGGAAAATATAGAAAAATGAAAAATGTATCTGGGATTTAAGAGGACTGCAACCTCTTAACAGAAAAAAATCACTTGTTAAACAGAACTTGAGAGACTCCAAAAAGACAGAAACCCTCAAAAAAATTCATATTTGATCAAAAACTTTGAGTCTGTGAAAAAGCAGTCTTTAAAAAATATGCGGTAGAGGAAATGTTCATGATTTAAAGATGGCTTAACAGAGGAGGGAAAGCTCACTCTGTCTTGTAACTTTCACTCTAAACACCTTTACATTTATTAAAAAAAAGTTTTTAAAAGCAGGAAAATGCAGGGAATGTGGTCTTGTTCCTACACGTGCATAGTCGTGATGTAGCCCCTTTTGTTGCCTCTTGTACTGTCTTTTTCATATCAGATGTTTGCATTCTTCGTGTGTAATGGTGATCTGAAAACAGACACAGAGTATATAACCAGTATATCCTGATAACCTGCTCAAGCACGAGACAGGCTGAACTTTGCTACAAAAACATCTAGTTTGGACCTGTGTACCTGTTTTCAGGTACACCTGGCTGACTCATGGGCCCTCCTGTGATGATTCAGCCAGTTATGCTTTACTGTTCCTTTCACTTCACAGTCAAAGCAACAAGGAACAATATTTCAGCAGCGCTCTATTGAAAGGCAAACATGTGCCTCTTCGTCACAAAGAGCCCAGTGGGAGGAAACAGTCAGTTTATGAACATGCGTTCAAATTATTTGCCCTTTAGCACTTGTCTGCTGTCTAACTGCTGTCTAACTTATCTGAATAATTTTCTTTTACAACAACGTCCAGCTGCTGTGGCGTCACAGTAGCGTTTCCAGCAGAGACACTAAATAGCACACTCCAGAAAATACAATATTGTTAGACAAAAGAAAAAAGATCAGTTTGGTTTGTTTAACATGTTTAATGTGTGAGGCAGCTTTACAAAAATGTAGATCATTTGTCTAATTTCCTGTAAATATATACCAGATGAGAAAACAGGTCACAAACAGAAAGGCTAGCTTGATAAGACCACGGCTGTGAAACCCTCTGTGCTTTACTGCTTCTGGTGTTCTGATATGAGTCTGTTTGTTTCATTTTCCTGATGAGTCCTGATGAGACCTTTTTCAGGTTTATTGTTAGGTTAAAGAAAACACTAATGAAAAGTCAGTTAATAAGTCGACTTAGTTGGGAAAAGTTACATTTTAACAAAAAATGTGGTGAGAAAAAACAGTTTGAACCAAGAGAGTTTCATGTCAGGATAGGTCAAAGTTTATTTTTACGGGAAACTTTGGTTTATGGTTCCTGTAATGCTAAAGTTTGTGGCACATCCTAACAAACACATCTGTGTAGGTATTAGAAATATGTAATTCTTAGCTGAAAAAGCTGGGAAAACATTATTACGAGTTTATTTGGACTATAAGTTGTGGTTGTCAGACTCCTGATGATGTGCTGCAAAAAAAAAACTTTTCGTTTTTGAAGAGTCTGAACATGTTAGCCCTCTAAGCTAGATTATGACAGTGTTCAAGTTGCAATGTGCACAGAAAATTTCTCTCAGTGCAAACACAAGTGATGAGGCTGCTCCTGCCTGACAACATCACGCCGGTGCCAGACTGAGTGTTGTTTGGCCACTGTGTGCCGGGGCTTGCTGCTGGGATTTGGGAACATACAAAAGGTCTCTTGAGTCATCACATTGCTCCAACTGCACGCACACACACAGATATTTCTGTTTTTCCTCTGCTTACTCAAAGAGAGGATTTTGAAAGCCACTTGTTACCTTCAAATGGGTTTGGCTCTAAAACATGCAGCTCATTTCCTGACACTCTCATCTGGCTTTCTTGAGCTTTGATAAACACTTGCAGTTTCCACACAGCTCAGAGAAATAAGCCTGTGAAAGAGGAACTATGCTCTTGCTGTGCTTTCGTTAGAAAAGCTCCACATGAAACACAAGAACACCACGTTTTTGTGGTGAAAGAATATGTAAAATAATACATCCAGATGGCCCTCTGAATGCCACATTGCCTTGCTTACACTGAACACTGGGAACTTTAGCTGTGTGGGCTTTTGTGCACAATGCTGAAAGTGTGCATTCATTCTCACACGAGGGCTTCAGCTGCTACAAGAAAGAAGCTTGTTTATTTGCTTTTAATATGGATTTGATTTAGAGGTGAGGTCCTTCTGTGCACAGTGTCTGTGTCACCATGATCAAAAGATGTTTTCTCTTTGATTGATTGGGTTTGGGCATGTGACAAACCCCACCAAAAATGATCACTATAGCAGAAATAATTGTCTGGAAATGGTGGATAAATACAGCTTCACAGCTTTGTTGCTTCCCTCCCTTCCATAATGGTGTCACTTGTGTCTTGCTGGAGGATAAACCAAGGAAGACATTGTTGGTGGTGGCTGGCGGGATTTCAATTGGCTGAGACTAAAGAGTTGCCCAGAGGAGGGGTCTGAATGAGGTTGCTGGTTTGGGTAAAGGAAGCTGCCATTTTGGAAAAATGCTCAACCTGCTCATTTACCATTTAATCAAAATTAGAATGTGTTGAATCAATAAAAGGCCTGGCGTGACCCAATGAGTTGGTAATTGATTTAAACCTCCATTACTAAATTGATTTATGCAAAGTATGATTTAGACGTGCAGACAATACTTCATACTCAGTCAATTCAAAGTTCTTGAACGCAACGCTTCTAATTTTTAATAATATGTTTGGGTGCATCATAGTCACACAAATTACCCTACATCACCCCAAAATATAACAAGATATACAAAATATGCACAGATCCATGTAAAACGAATTGTCACCGACTCTCCATTTCATTGCCAAGTCCAATACAGATGAAGAAACTTTGTTGGTCGAAAATAAATCTGTGTCATTTGAATTTAGGACTCAAACCTAAAGGACATTGGGTTTGAGTCCATAATTGATAGGTGTCACCTGTTCACAGTAAGAAAAACTGAAAAAACTCTGGTCTGATACAGAGACATCGCTCTCCAGGACAAAGACGTACCCTAAGGATACATGTTGTTGGATTGAGGATAACAAAACACTTGCTCCCACTGCCATGTTTGCTTCCCATCAGGGTTTAGTCCTCTAATCTGGATTAAGATGATGACTCCTGGTCTGTTCAGATTGTGGTTTTGGTTCACTTGCTAGTGAAATGGGTTTGGTACCTTTCTTTGTGAATACTCCTCAGACAAACCGGAAGACCAAACAATGACAGCGAGCTAAAGGGAGTGAATGAAACAGGCACCGATGTAACACTACAGCTGGGGGAAAGGGGTTGGGCTGGTAACAATGCAAATTTGAAAAAAGCAAGAATCAGAAATGAGTTTAAAAGGTCTCGATGGAAGGTGTGGTTAAGAGTGAAAAGATGTAGGCGTTTGTTCATAAATGACTGGTCAGATTTCATCATCATTCTTCTATTGCCTCATCCAGGGCTGAACAGCGTCAGAACTGCAGGAACTTCTCAGGTAGCTTGCTCTGCTTCTATATTTACTTTGCTATTGAGAATGTTATGCACAAGAGCAAACCAAACTATCTTACGGTGGAAAATTGATCCGCATTCCCAGCCAATTCAGGCCAAATGTGTGTGACTGTGCCTTTAAGAAAGCAA
Organism: Oryzias latipes; assembly: GCF_053564925.1. Taxonomy (NCBI): domain Eukaryota; kingdom Metazoa; phylum Chordata; class Actinopteri; order Beloniformes; family Adrianichthyidae; genus Oryzias; species Oryzias latipes. The sequence goes on from NC_136242.1 coordinate 20,003,283, forward strand.
TAAATCTTAGGCTGCTTTCAAAATAAGCAGTTTGGTCCTCACATGGTCATATGTGTCAGATATCAAACGCTCATCTAATTTTTATGCAAATCAATCAACTAAACATCATGCATCTAAAGTCAAGGGTTAGTTTGCTTGCAAGTAAACCTTGGTGCTGTTCGGTGTCAGTTTGAATGCAGATGGACAATCCAGAATCCAGAAGATGAGAAAGAGTGATCGAAACAAAGACAGTGAGTGACAGAAGCACTGTATTTTATTCAGGAAAAAAACAAACAAACTACAGTTTAAATCAAAAGACTGTGGTACATCCTGTTTGGTGAGTAAGTGAAGGTGTATATCGAAAAAAACAAAGAGGACCAGCTCGGATAAAAGGTTCCCTTCTTTTGCCTTTTAAAGACCCACTCTGAAGAAAATTGTGTTTTTTGTATTTTTAATGTGTCGTCTTGTGGTATTTTTCTGACGATGGAAGAAATATCAAGAAAATCAAGATAAGAAATACATTTCTGGGTATTTATTTATTCAATTTTTTGTGAAACAGGAGCAGATGAAAGTATACCCTTGGAAAAACCTTGTAGGTGTGATGTAGAAGTTAAAATCAGCAGACCACAAGCTCCCTGCTCCGCTCCAGTCTGATGCATTCACTTGTAAACAACTATATCTTAGTTTTCCCCGTCTTAGCTGGCATCTGGCTCTAAACTGTACGGCTGGATAGTTCCAGTATTGATCACCATTTTTGCTGTACCAGTAATGTTAGGCTGGGCGTATAAGGGGCTGTAAGCTAGCAGGAGATGAGTGACGGGGGGCAGGCTTACTTCACACTAACAGTCCTGCCCACAACTCTGAGGTGGATTTCTAACGAACTCCTGCTGCTCTGCAGCAACAATGTTCTAGAAAACAACACACTTTTTTTTTATTTGGCTAAAAACAGTATAATCATACTTAAAAGACCACTGGGAACACTTTAAAAATAGATCAAAAGAGGATCGACTTTAAAAAAATGATCTGGTCTTTATTAGTTTTGGACAACACTGCCCCCAAAGGAGCTGTTGGAACTGCATGATTTTATGAGAGGTTTGACCTGGTTCAGATGGTTGCTATCAGATGAACTGTTTCAGCCAAACTATCTTTTTAACTTTGAAAGCTTCAAATGTAAAAAACTGAGAAAAAAATGATTTTTTTAAACAGACCAGTTAAACATATAAACATTTAACAATAAGTGTAAAGAAACAGGTGCATAAAGGACAACACTTTTTTTCTTCCATTTTTAATTTGACGTTTTCTTGCATTTAAATTTGCTCCTGCATTCGAAGCAAACGGACACGATGATATTGAGGTCAGCATTCTGTCTTCAGAGTCCATAGTTTTTATTTACTTGATTCTGGTGCAATTTAAAAAAAGAGCATTATGATTATGTGAACAGTGGAGCCGTTTTATCCGAGCTTTTGCGTTCGATGGTCACCAAAAGCACAAACCCCGCATCTGAACGCACAGACAACCTGTAGAAAAACTTTGAAGCAACTTGTGCTGCTCGGTGCACATGGGGACAAGATGTACCCAATGAATGAGCGGCTGCGCTGACGGCGCAGGCGAGCTGCCGGTCGACACGCCCCCCGCATGGATACAGCGGGACGGAACGGGCGCTCTGGAGACTCACGCACTGTGCTGGAGATTTTTGACGCCGCAATGGGAGTTAACGCGTCCAAGTTTGAGGAGTTCCTGTTGTCGGCGCACTGAACAAAAGACGCTGCCTTTGCGCTTCTCTGTCTCTCTGTGGAGGGGGGCGGCCGTGCGCGTTTTTGTCCGAGGCGTTTCTCGCGCAGGATGTTGATGATATTGGAAAGCCGGGTAAGATCATAAAGTCAGTTCTCTCACAGCCACTAAACAAAGGGAACCACGGTACTTTGGCCCCCCTCCCTCACACGGCGTCGTTTCTTTTTCTTTTCTTTTTGGATGTCATTAAGAAGCAGAAGAGGCTGTTTGAAAGACAAAATGGATCACTTTGCAGCAGAGTGCCTTGTTTCAATGTCCAGTCGTGCAATTGTTCACCCCCCTAAAGGCAACAGGGAGATTAAACCCGAGATCCCGTCCTCCTCTCGGATCGGGGAGGATATGAAAGAGCCCCTGGTGAAGGACAACTCCTCTCTGTTCGTGGTGGCGCGGATTCTGGCGGATTTTAACCAGCAGACTCCCAACGGCGAGGAGGCGAAAATAAAGGATGAGAGCACGCCGAACCTCAGAGAGGATGGAAACTCTGCCACACCTACCACCTTCCCCGATCCTCTGCCCAAACAAAGAGGCAAAAGATCGAGAGGTCGAACTGAGCAGGAATCACCTCAGAAAAAGCACAAATGCCACTATTCAGGTTGTGAAAAAGTTTATGGCAAATCATCCCACCTCAAAGCTCATCTAAGGACACATACAGGTCAGTTTCGCTGGATGTGAATGTTTAAAGCTGTCCATTTTCTCCTTGAATATCTAAGAGTGGGTCATCTTATCAAAATTGATTCTCTTTTTTAAGAGATGCGGGTTTTGAGATGGAGAATGCGTGCTTGTTATACTGCTGCGTTTACGGGTCATTGGGCGCATTCACGGATCCACCCTTAATGGAAAGGATGAGCGCGTTTTCTGTGTGCGTAATAATGGATAAATCCTCACCAAATCTACATGAATATATTGTTTCTAAACTTTTTGATAAGTGTTTTGTCATTCCTGGAAGTGCAAGAGGTGGCGTTCACAAAACGGTGCCACTCCCACTCAAGTCTCCAAGCTTTGTCACGGCTTTGCCTCCTCGCCCCCCCCCCCCCCCCTCCTCGCTGAATACGCGCGCGCCACCGCATTGAACAAAGTGTTCAAGGCGAAACCTGCAGCGTACACTTTGTTCAAAGAAACAGAGCACGTTTCCATTTAGTCCCCGCGCGCACAGATCTGCACATAAATCCATGAATTTGTTGGATTAAATCTACCTCACAGGTGCGCGTCCCAGAATAAGCCGTGCGTAAAAAAAGTTTGGAAAGTATTAACCAGCAAAACGCATCAGCAGCGAGACTTTTTTTTTTTTTTAGGTGTGACCTTCCCAAAGGAGCATATTTCTGCAGGATATGGGGAGGTGGCGGAGGCGGGGAAGGCGCGTAGATACAGATCGAGTTAAATTGTGGGGTTGATAGGAGCTGTGCAGTCGCCTGTCTGCCCAGAGCCCTTTGTTGGGATGTGCCACACCCCCGCCAGACAGACTGCCAGCTGATCTGGCCAGCAACAGACTCAGCTAGCTGAGCCTCGACTGAGGAGTCATTGCCTCCTCCTGATCTACTGCAGCTCTCACCTCATCTTTCCACTCCTCTTTCCTTCGCACGCACCCATCATTGCCATGTATCATCTTGACATGCCAGAATGAAAACAAAAGCTCTCTGGATCGCATAGAGAAAAAATGAAGACACCACGTGTGACCTATATCCAAGTTATCTACTGCAGGGAGACTGGAAAAGAATGAGCAGAAAAGATCTGGATCTTTGTCTTGTGTGCAGACCCCTCCCTGCATCTACGAGGTTGTTTACTGAAATAAAAAGTCATCACTGTGGTGTACAACATGATTGCGTTGTGGTTGGTTGGTAATCACCTTGTTTTTTATTTAACGTGTGCAGCCATAACTGATTGCTGCAGGGCAGAACGTGTCTACTACAAAGGCTAAATACTGGTTTACATTAATCACAGGCTGGGATTTGTAAAACGGTAACATTATGTGTTGCGTGAGTTTGTGTTTGGATGTTTTATTTACTTATATTGCTATTTATCTCTCTTCGCTGTTTGCTTTGGGGTGCCTTCCATGTCTGGTCGATTTATGTCTCCCACAAAGTCCCAGTTCTGTTCCCTTGTTTGAGCCAAACTTGCAGCCGTGGTCTCAGCCTCCAGCGCCCAGCGTGCGTCCCTTCTGTCCAGACCATGTGACACTCTCCACAGTCATTATTATTCCGTCTGCCCATTAACTTTTTTGTTTTTTGCCTGCCTCTCCATTTGGACTTACTGAGGCATCTGGCTTTAAGTTTGTTTTGTGTCACATAAATTCTAATAATAACGACTCTCCGCTTGTTTGATTGGATAGGCTGAAAATGTGGGTCATCAGAGTTCAGCTGGGCTTGCCTCAGCCAATCTTCAGCAAGTGCCAGACTCTCTTTCAGCCTCTACTAGCAGAGTCAAGAGAGAATGGATACCAGCACAGTCATGTGTAGCTGAACAGTTCCTAGTTGAGGAGGGAGGACTGTTGTTGACACCAAACAAAGAAGCAGGGACAGGATGTCCTTATTTAACTCAATGACCACAATCTTACTATCATCTTCTCAAATGATTGCTCAAACCACTTAAAAGTCTGCCTCCTTGAATGTGAAAAAACAACTAATTCAGATGCTTTATATTAATAACTGGGAACAAAGTTTATTTTGTAAAATTTTTAGCAAATATTTTTGCCATATTGGCTGGTAAAGAGCAGCATCAGGTTGTATTAGACATAGTTTAAGTGCATGGTTTTATTCCCTTGTTATACTTCAGCGATTTTGATGTGGTGTTTAAAGGTCTAAGGTCACCAGGCAGGTGTCCTAGTGTTGGAAAGGGATTGTTTCTGGTGTGGGTGTCCACCTGGAGTGAAAACGTAAGTCTTTTATTTTGATTTGTGTTTTAGTCCTATAAACTTGGTTAGATTGCCGGGGAATGCCCAAAAATTTCAAATCTTGACTTTGTTTGGCCTTCTTTTACACTTGAATGGATCAAGCTGCCTAGAGATATCAAGCAACAACAACTGCACTATAACTACGGCGACTACACCCGGTTGTAATAATTAGAACCTTCACCTTTTTATCACGCTATGGATACAAATGAGACAATTTTCAACCTTTGCACCTCTTTAAAATCAGATTTTTTTAATTACTTAATGCAAGGCACGTTGTTGCTTACTTTCTCTGGCTACCCAGAGTTTTTGGGGTGCTAGAGGGTTAATTTGCATTGACACTGTAGCTAACCAGAGTTATCTTTCAGCTGAGCTGTGACCATCGTTTTAAGCTAGACTAAAGGCTGATTTGTTTGTTCAGTGTGTGAGTTAATTACCACTTTTTTCACTTACCATAAAAGTGGATTAACTAAAGAAATCAACTGTAATGTGGACCCAAAAGTGCCGTGTGAAAGTCTCCAAAGACTCATGGGACAATAATGGCACATTTGCCTCCCCACAATTTTTCGAAGGTTTTTTTTTTTTTTTTAGCTTTAAAGCTTGTCAGTTTGTCTCCTGTTTAATGACCAAGGCTCACTATCTTGTAAGGAGGGGGGTTGGTGTCATTGAGTTCACTGGGTCCCTGGGAGGCCTTGTTGCTTCCCTTCAAACACACTGTGATCTCCAGACAAGGGATGGCCCCTCACTCTTCTCGACCCCCCACAGACTAGTTTTTACAAAAAGCCATTTTGTCAGTGTACAATACCTTTGTTAAAAAAAATCTTAGTCTCAGAAAAAAACAGGGTCAATATTTGTCAACAACAAAGAGTACAATGCCATGTTTTACAATTGAGTTGATGTTTTGTCTGCACCTCTTTTGTGTTCTGCTGGGGTATTTCTAATACTATGAAATGGCTGTAAACCCCTTTACTGCTGCACCACCTAGCAGCATGGTTCCAATGCCATGAAGGTATGCTTTTCCCATATGTCTCACTAGTTTCTATAACTTTGGCTAATGAAACTTTTTCACCGTAAATTATTCCTTGCTACATATTGAAAAGCATCAAGAGTATCTGATTTAATGGGCTTCATCCGTTGGTTTTACATTTGCCTGCACAGCAACACAGAGCACACAGTGTTTCTGTATGTCTGATGACACTGATGAGGTAGCAGGGTGGAGATGGGGTTTTCCTGTTCTTGCCTGACTTTAATCCTGGCACATAAGAGGCTAAAAACTCCTCTGAGGTGGAAAGGTTCAGCTCTCCCTTTGCCACAAGGCAGGATTTCCAGCGTCTCTTATGATGCGGATCCCAAATGTAGCAACAAAAGTCTGAACATCTCCTAGAAAGTGTGTTAAACCTCCACTTTGGTAAAAACCTAAAAATAGCCGAAAAATTCAGGGGTTTGTTTTGAATTTTCCTACTTTTCAGATTAATTTGTTTCATCCTACTAAAGGAGAAGTTTATATTACCAAGCCAACATGCTAAAGTTAGATATTTGCAAATAACAGCACTAGCGCTATAGCATTATCAGAGAACTTTTCTTAAGTTTTACATTTGTAGCATTTCCCCTAGATGTCCTTCCTTCTTGTAGGGCTCTGGTACAAAATGTGTTCAATGGAAAGAAGGCATTAGTTAAATCTGCTTGATCCACAGGATGTAAATAAAACCAGAATGGAGCCACCATCTTGCCCGTTAATCCTGTGGTGCAGTATTACTGCCCTGTGGAAGACATCTTTGAGGCGTGTGCAGGCGCACATGCTGCCCATATGTTATCTATGTACACTGATAGTTGGACAGTTTCTTGCTAATGTTGGAAAATCAGCCTGCTTTGACTGTGATTAAGCAGCCTGGTGTGCACAGTGGACTGTCGTAGTATTAATGACCTCTGTCAAGCAGTGTCCAGACTGTGTCGTGTTCAGTGGCCCACAGGGCTCAAGTAATCTTTAGTTAGTTCTGGAGTTGCTTTATAAGAAAAACTCTATCACCTCACCAGCCTGTCCCACCCTTTCCCCAGCTATCAAAGCACGGTGGGTGCTTGTTGTTTTGTGGGGCCGGGCTGCGGCCACGTTTCGCGCTGCGGTGTTGATTACAGGAAAGAGGGAATCAGACCTGTGGAACACAGCTTTTTTTTCCCCCTCTTTTTTTTAACCGTCACTGCTCAAAAGCTGCCGGCCACATCCCTCGTGTGAGGGAGGAATATGCATCACAAAGACGGCGTGTACAGTAGAGCGCGGTAGGATGGGGGTGGGGTTAGACACCAGAACATTCATTGTCAATGCCGGGCATTGATGTTGGTCATTTATTCAGCAGTATTTGTTGCTAATCCGATTGGAGCTTGAAGGGACGTGACCTCAGGAGACGAGTCCTCTCCTAAAGGGTTGCATTTGAGAGGTAACGCATCATGTTTAAAGCATCATGAATTTGAGCTATTACTGCTCTGAAGGTACTGTCATAAGGGGGGTGTTTTATCTTTAGCTGTGGAGTCTGGCATGTAAGGTGTGTCCCCCTCTTCTGTGTGATAAATCAAAGTGTGGCAGACCTCTGCACAGTGGGGTGTGGCCCACGGGACAAAATGAGCTGTGTTCTACAGTCTTGGCAAAAGAGACGTTTTTCTTGTCCACATTACCATTCATCACCATGAGACTACAGACACAGTCTTCTACCATTATCTTCTTTCATCACCGAGTGGTGTTGCCTTCCGGGAAGTAGCAGCTTTCCGTCTGATGCCTGTCTTTCATACAAACTTGAAAGTAAATGCATAGCAAAATATTCGACTTCCCAATGTTCAGCAACTGTCCCCACCACCTGCAACACTTCAAGGCTGCAGGGTTTTTTTTGTGCCTGTACTCGAGGCCAAAAGAGAGTAGACTAAATGAGGCAAATGTGATGAGCTGGTCAGTGGGGACAGGCTATCTCTGACTTTCCCTGAAACAGGTTTGAGGGTGAAGAAGCGTAAGGCAACATGTGTGCAGGAATCAGATAGTCGCGCTCCACCCTGCCGCACATCTTCACGTTTGGAGAAGTGAGTTACGAGGAGCGCGTGCAGTTTATGTGACTGAAATGCCTTACAAAAGTTCTCTCCATCTGGGAGCGAGGCAGCTGCCATTATTCCCAATCTGACACCTACAGGCCAATATACCAACCTTACTGATGACAAGAGATTCTAACTTACACCTGACCCACCCAAGCAAAAAACAAAAAACAGTTGAAACACCTGCTCTTCATGCTTGTAACTAACTTTGTTTGAGGTTCCTCGAAAAAAAAAAAAAGAGATGTTGTTGAAAATCGTGCTTTCACAGACCAACAGTCACATCTCCGTGTGCTCTTATTGCAGATGTGTGTTTCAAATCAAGCTGTTTTTCTTCCAACCACAGAGCTTTGCATGCCTTTGTTGTTACATTTGCACTCGCAGAGCCTGCATGTACTGCTTTGTGAACAAAGAAAGAAAGGGCTGCAGCAGTTGAATGTATATTTATTGTTCCGTACACATCTGTTAGCGTTTATGCCGCCTTGGCATGTGACGCAGTGTGTGAAGGGAGAGACTGGGTACTTTTGTGGAACCCTCTCTATTCCATTGTGCTCACAAGGGATCCATTTAAGTATTACTCAAAATCCCATGAGTGGTCTGTGCTGGCTCCTGGGTAGAGGTCATAGGCTGTTGTAAACATGAAGCCAAATTATAGGATTGTCCTCAGTCTTACCACTGGAGTTTGTGGTGACCCTCTCATTTCATACTGCCAAGCTGGCTGTGCCACCAGGCTGGCACGGAAAAAAAAGCCAGCTCTAACTCTAATGAGCTGTGACACAGTCTGACTCCAGATATATGGCCCCTTCTTGACTCATTTGCTTCTTCGAGTCTACGCCGGTTCAAAGGGTGCTTGATTTTGCTCTGCAGAATCCATTAGTCGCGTTAGTTCTCACTGTGGAGGAGGAGCACGGTTAACCTCAAGGTGATCTCTGATTTACAAACTGAATATTTCCTTCTCACTCTGCTGTGCTGTTTCCACTGGTGCATGGATAGCAGGCTAACGCAGAGGCTCCACAGGCTCCCTCTGTGCCCGTGCATGAGGACACATCAGGAATGTTATCTGCTTTTGGCGGGGAGATGCATCCAGCTCCTGTTGGAGCAGGTGATCAGGTTCAATTCCTGTCCTGCTGCCTACGTCAAAAAGAGATTGGATCTCGCCTGTTCAGTTAGCATCCATTACACCAGGGAGCCAGATTGCATTTCTGTTACCCATTTTTCTATAGGGAAACTCCTCAGATATGATCAAGAGGAGAACGGAAGGATGAGATGTTTATTCACTGACCTAGTGGACCCAGAGAGAACAGTTATATAACTGGAGCACCTGTGACATAATCACACCCCCTTGGAGGTGAGGTGAGAGGAGGGGAGGGGGGCACTGGTGCTTGGTTAAGGTGCAGTTTGCCCGCATGATGTAACTCAGTTTATGGGTAACTGGGTCACTGTGTTCGTTAGGGAAAAGCTTCTCTCGTTCCCTCCTCCTCCTCCCGCCCCCTCCCCCTGTGCAACTGACACGTTCTAAGAAAGACAAACCAGATTCTGGAAGTGGCACGCTGCCAGAGCCGGGATAACCAATCGGGAGAGCCTGACATCACAGTCACCACGGTGTCCTGCCGAGGCAACACTGTAACTGGTTGCGAGGGAAAGCGGGGTCAGGCGAGCAGCCAGTCGCATTCTTCTCCTCAGCAGAGATGCTGAGTAATTGCTGCAGTCTGTTGAAACAGTGGAACCATCAAGTCCTGAGTTGGATCAAGCAACTTACTGGGTCACAGACTTTGCCCACCCTAATTTCCAAGCTGTATTTAATCATAAAAATGGTTCTTTGGATGCAAATAAGTAATGTTTCATTTTGCAGTCAGAAAGGTCACAAAAAACAATATTTAACTTGGTCCATTAAATAGTTTGTTACCAGATGTTTCCACTACATGTTACTTTATCAGGGCAAAGACGGCCTGTCTCTCCAGTGTCTGTTTAATTATTAATATGGTTGGATGTGTTACCTTGGTTTTTGAGGTGGTTTGTGGCTTCCAGCTCTTCTAATATGGCATTAAATCATTTTAACACTTGACTTTTTAAATAGGAGGGGGCTTTGAAATGTACACCTTTCTCCAGGTGCAGCTGGCTTGCAGTTCAACAGGTTCAGACGGCAATGCTGCCCTGTGAATATCAATAATAACTTTAGGCAGGAAGGAGGATCCTCCGTTTAGTCTCTCCTGAAAGGATAAAAGGAAATAATGCGAATAAATATGTCATGTGGAGTTTAGAGACTTTAAGATTAACCCTGATGAACAAAAAGTGGGCGGTGCTGACAGAGTTTGTCTGGGACTGAGGTGAGGCGTCAGAGGCAGGGGCACAGATCGTACTGTCTAGACTTGCTGTGTCTGTCTGCATGTTTTGTAACCACTCAGAATGGGGTGTGAGGGGCAGATGAGGGGGGTAGAAGGGACTCAGAATAGCAGTGTAAGGAGTTCTTGTTTTCTGTCTGAGATTAGGTAGAGTTTGATGCTGAACAGCTTGCATTGTCTTAGAGCAAAGAAAACCTCTATTTAAGGGTTGTTCTTTACGAAAAAAAAAAGATTTTTACCATCTTTTTTCTCTATCATACTTCAAGGTCAGTGAATCAGGAATAATTTTTTCCAAAACGCTGATAAACTTCACTCTTGAAACAACTTGATTCTTTTGTTTTACAGAAAACCTGACGGCGTAAACTTCAAGAAAATAGCATAAAAGTATGTATATGTCAGTATATACCACCATCTGGCTTTGAGTTTGAGCTAATTTTTTATTGCCTGATGGAGAGAACAGGGGGAGGGTGTAATTTCCCATGTGCCGAGTCACAGATAGTTGCATGTTAGATAATGGGCTGGGTAATCATGGTGAGTGTGATTAGCATCTGGAGTTTGGATAATTAAACCATGTCTGTTACCGCGGTGCCAAGCCACTTTTTAGCTGGTTTATCAAAGGTCTTGTTGCTGGAAGCCTGTTAGTCTCCTGTGGCTTCGTGTTTTACTGGTTTATTAAACATACTTGAGCAATAACTTCATAATCATTCATTGTGTGTGAGTCACCAATTACTGAGAAAAACTTCTTTTCACGAACTGAACAGCAGTTTTATTTACCTAGAGGGGAGTAGCTGTGAGAGGAGTCGTGTCAGACTAACTGTAGTGCGTCTGTAAAGTCTTTTCTACAGTTTGAGTTACTATAGCATGATTTGGTCCATTTACCACTAATCACATATAGTTTACATTCCTTTCCGGCATTTGCCCGAGAATACTCTGACATTTTTGGGTGGTTTTAACAAGGTTTTGATTATGTTGTCTCAACCTTTCAAGCATATTTTAATCTTTCCTAATGTGTCCATGTAGTGTTGAGCAATGACCGTTCTGAATGTGGAAGAACTACTGTCAGGGCTCCATCTTTGACAAATAAAGTAAATATGTCGGCTTGTGAAAAGCCAGTTAGGGCGCAAGCATGAGAAAGATGCAACCAATGTTAAACATATATATATTTATATATATATATATATATATTTATATACATATATAGCTTTATTGTTTGAGCAAAGGTGAAGGTTTGCTTTTGCAGCCAGGCGATCGGTGGAGACAGACGTTGGTTTCATTTGCATATTGCAACAATTACATTTGTGGATTGAGGCTGGAATGGAAAGTAAGATTTAAGCCACCTGAAATCCAGCGGAAAAGGTTGCATTCGTGGAAAAATATTCATTATAGGACTTTTTTTTGTGCCCAGAGAGACTTTCTAATGGTTGCCTGGAGAGTCGTTTAATATCTGAATATATGTGGAGCTGAAATGTGGTTAAGAAATGGAAAAGATTATTCCAATTGTTTCTTGATTTGCATTTCTTCAAAGGTCTCTGGGACTTTTTATAGTTACTTTGGAGTTTGAAAATACTTTTTTGAGGAAATGAATGCGGCCGGTCCAGGTGGGGTTCAGGGACAGTAAGAAAATAGACTGATTGTTCAAGGAATTTCAAAGAAGTTGGACTTAAAAAAGAAGGTGCTTGTCAGTGTTCTATAAGTCTGTAGGTTGCTTTTTTTCTGTGTTGTTATGGAGAACACTGTCCCCATAAAGTAACTTTTGCAAATTGCATAAAGTTTGGTCCACTCTTGGGAGGGTAAAGATGAAACTAAACCAAGCGATATTTTTTGTCTTTTTTTCAGTTTTGACCTGAGTCCAATTCGCTGTCCTAGTTTAAAGTGCTCCAACACTGTTCCCCACTAAAAAGATCCTAAAGTGGATGAGTTAGGCAGTGAAGAATGTGATCACTTTGCTAAATATATGTTTTTTAGCAACATAAAAAACTGAATTGTGTGCAGACAAAAAGAATTGGAAGCAAGTCCATGAAAACACATAGATGCTGTTTTTTTTTTTTTTTTGGTTAAATACAGTTTACTTCTGTGTAACAACAGATTTTGTCCTGGTCTTGCAGGAGAACGACCCTTCCCGTGCACCTGGCCTAACTGCAGTAAGAAGTTTGCCCGGTCTGATGAGCTGGCCCGCCACTACCGCACCCACACGGGGGAAAAGAAGTTCGGTTGCCCCCTTTGCGACAAACGCTTCATGCGCAGCGACCACCTGATGAAGCACGCCCGCCGCCACTCGGATTTCCAGCCCGGCATGCTGAAGAGGCCCCACGGCGGCAGCACCCCGCGTCCCAGCTCCCTCAGCGACTACAGCCGCTCAGATGCCTCCAGCCCCACCCTCAGCCCTGCCAACTCGCCTTAAACTGAAACCCTGGTCGCACTTTTCAGCCCCCTAGGCTGTGAGGCCCACCTTTTCTTCATAACACTTTTGTTGCACAATTGTCAGTGTCCAACCCTTCCCACCAGAACCCCCCATCTTTGCTACTCCTGCGCTTACTGTGGTGTACCATACTGTACATAACTGCTTATTGTAGTGCAATTACCTGTGTGATCCTAACAGACAATAACGCTTTACCGAGAATGATGATGTGTACTTTCTGTACCACATGTCTGTTTTTTTTAGCTTCTAATCATGGCTAGTAGTTCAGCAGACAATTAGAAGTAGGAAAGAAAAACACCCTGATAAGTCTTATCCATTTTTGTTCTTTTTATTTTTATTGGGTTTTTTTCCAGTCACAGGTTAAGAGGAGGGGTAAACACACACACCTCAGGACGGAAGACACTTGCTGTTTCTGTAATACCACAGTACACAAGAGTACTCACATCGACTGCACAATATACTCATCACTTTATTCCGAAATTCAACAGGGGTTGAATTTTACACCCTGCTCAGGGAAGGCCTTGTTAGCTTGAAAGAATGAACATGGCGAAGAGAAACATACGAAACATATTCTGCAGCCTTACACACAACACGATTTGCACTCTCTGCTATTTCTTTTTTGTTTTGTTTTTGACTTTCACAGTTGGAAAAAAATAATCCGTCAGAATTCATTTTAAATATACTGGTTTGAGAAAACAATCAGTGCCCCCTCTCTTAGAAAACTTGATATTTTTGTTCCATCGCTGCAAATGTTGATCTTCATCTAAGCGATCTGTTAGATCTGCATTCTAATGTTCTTGCAAATATTATTATATATAAAGTTAAAACATTTTGAAACCTTTGAGTAGAGTTGGTAAAGTTTCAAAGCAGCTGTTCATCATACCTAAGCATTTTATCCAAAGGTGGAAGGAAAATAAGGAGAAAAAAAGGTTTGATACATCCTAAGCACATTGGAAAAAGTACCAAAGACATGACTGAATAAAAGATCTCTTCAGTTCTGTAAGCCGCCCTTCTTTGACGTCGCAGGTAGAACCTGAAGCTTCACTTCCCACCTCCTGGCTCGGCTCTCTGTGGCCTCTTTGGAGGAAACAGCTGCACCCAAAAGCAGCTACTCAGAGCCTTCTGGAGGGAGTGTAGTGAGTCCTCCCCTAGTGGCTCCTCTCTCATCTGGAACTACCTGAACTGCCAGTCTCTGCCAACATCTTTTTTTTGCTGTTGCCCAACTCCAAGGTCAGACGCGGGCCAGGGAGTTCAACAGAATTGAGTGGGGTTGGGCTGTGACATCTTGGAGAGCAGAAGGAATATCTGAAACAAACAGGCAAGAGAGGGCAGGTCCTGATAAAAGAGAGGAGGTTTATCGCGAGCTCAACAGCACAAAGGAGGAGATGTGCAGTCGCAGACACGCTACTTCCTCTTCTTTCCCCGACTCCCTTCTTTCTGCCAACTGTGGAAACAAACGGCAGAAAAAAATGTCGGTAATTAGTGGCTAGATCCAAACTCTAAGATTAGAGGAATAGAAGGAAGAGCGCATACAGTAGCTGTATGGAGTGTATGTGTCCTAAGCACAAACTGAAGTCAATGCTTTTGCAGGAAAGTCAGATTTCCCAGAATCACAGCGATAAATCTGATTTCCCCAACGGCTGCTTTCAAACTTTTATCTCAAAGTAAGAGGGCTTTAAAACGTTCTGGAAAAACATCTGAACCAAAATGAACGCCGCCATCCAGCATGTGAAAGTCACACGCGCCATGAGATGGCTGTGTTTTTAGAGCAACACGCCTCATTTAGTCGGGCAAAAGGCATGGCGAAGGTTCCATGGAAACGGGCACCACCATGAGCGGCCGCCAGCTGCCCCACCTGTCTGCTACGCCTGCATTTCTTAACGACATTTTGACATTGAGCCTGTAAGACCGCCATGTTGAAGCGTTTCAGTTATGGCTACTGTTCTGTGGTCTCCTCCTCGATGCGGCGTGCATGCTAACATGGAGAGGGTTTTTTCAGGCGGGCTGGCAGGTGGATGACCATGAATGGCAGGCCTTGTTCCTCCTTTTTTCCATGGCAATCTCTTTTAGGTGGTGTCAGATCCTTCCCTCCAGGAACAAAACATCCCTTATTGATCACAAATGCAGTCATTTTCTTGTATTATTACTTAAATCGTACCCACACATGTCAAATCTAGTGGTTTTCAGATGACATGTTGAATGCAGAGTTTTACATTGATCACTTTTTAAGACTAAGACTTCCCACAGAGTTGTTGTTTTTTGAGAATTTTCCCCTGGGTTGAAGTGCTTCTTTGGGGATGAAAAACAAAGTCAGAGTAGCTTACCTACAAGCATTCATTGGTTTTTTTTTGTCGTTTTTAATCTAAAATCTGCACATTTTCCTCAGGGTTGACGTCTGCCAAGCAGACACGGGACAGTTTGTGGATTTAGTTGTAACTTTAAATGCCGCACACATATAACGCCTTGCCTGCCGGGGTTCCTGGGTGCTTAGTGTTCACTGCTGGTCAGTGTCCAACCACACTGGAAACACAGGAACGTCTCAGTGCAAGCTCCGCCCCTCTGCCTATGACATTTTTCTAGCATACTATAGACCTGCTCTTGGTGTCCTCTCGATCTGTTTCCAGTGAAACGCCCCTTTAAGCACCTCTGACCCTTAGAGAAAGTGGACTTCCTCCTGAACACAAACTGGCAGAATAGACATTCAGTCTATCCCTACATTCAGACTCGTCCACAGGCAGGGTGTGTCGGAACTTCTATTTTCAATGTATGAAATGTACTTGAATATTTCCAACAAAAAAAGGCCATTGAACACATTCTTGTCTTTTTTACTGTACTTGCTTTTGTTGTCTAACCCTCTTCATAGAAAGGTGTACAGCTGGTTTGCTTTTTGTTTTTGTTATTTTGCAATCTCTGCCGATCATTTCAGCTGAATTTTGGACTCATTACAGCCCGAAGGTTCATAGTTTTCGTTGTGGCATTTGAATGCACCGTTTTTGTTGATTTTGTTTTGTTCAAATCAGAACTGGGATTCACCTCTTTAATCAGGAATATGTACTGCTCCTTTGATGTCAGGGTGCAGGTTTTTCCAGTTGGACCTGTTATCCAAGAATTTAGTTTAAAGTCATGCAAAAAAAAAGAAAAAGTAAAAAATGTTTTAAAAAAAACATCAGGGAATGGAAATTTCTTGACCTCTATGTATATCTGTTTAAGACTGAGTGAAGATTTCTTTTTTATTTTTAATTGTAGATCCTTTTAAAAAAAATCCATAAATATAGAGACCACAAAATTGTGAGTTAGCAGTGTAGTCTGATTTTTTTAATTATCATTATTATGGCTTTTATTATTATTATTTTTATTATTATTATTGCTTTGTGTCTCTTGAATTGCTTAGGTTTGTACATTTTTTAAGAAACCATACCTCTTAAAAGAATTGATTTTTGTCATATCTTTTCAAAAACATTTATCATGTAGCTTATGTTGGCTTGATGAGTAGCACAAATGTTTGTTGGTTTTATGTGTTCCTACTTGAATAGGAAAAGTAGAGAAAGCGAGACTTTTTCTTTAGATGAAAAGAAAAATAAATGTAACACTGGGCTACATTTTACATAAACATCCGATGCCAGATTCTGCACATCCTTGAAGACTAAAAAAAACAACAACAAAAACGTCCAGGTAGAACATTAATAATTTACCGTTTTACTTTTCAGAAGTTTTTAAACATTCCTACTGTGAGCACCATGTTTTCTGGGTTTAACTCTTAATTTTTCAGTTTGTAACTCCTCCTTCCACTTTCGGCTTCTCCCATCAGGGGTCGCCACAGCGAACAAGTCGCATGGTAAATTTGGCAATGTTTTACGCCGGATGCCCTTCCTGACGCAACCTTCTCAAACCGGGCTTGGAACCGGCAGAGGTGGAGAAGGGAACAGGGAGCAGCCCGGAGTCGAACCCGGGTTTCACGGACGGAAGGCGCCGCAAACCAGCACGAGCTAAACTGTTTGTAACTCCTCCATTATCCCATAATTCTTTTAAAAAAGAAGAAGAAATGATCGGAAAATGATAATGTAAAGTTAAAAGGAAAATCTCCAAAATAAATGTTGCCAAGTATAACAAAGCATTTGTTTAGATTCTTTTTGACGGCATGACGGTGTCATTGATTGTCTCATCAGAAGTACAAGCATGATTCGCGCCATTGTGTGCCAAAGTTGTAGTGGTAACTCCATTAAGACGAAACAATACAAACTTCTATCCGACATGAAACAAACTTGTACAGATTTATAGACCGTGACATGTCATGTACGAGATTTGACAAAGCGATTCTGCATGTTTGGATGTGCAGCAGCTCCACGCTGAGTATTTCTTTCCTGCTTTGTGTTACCATTCTGAATGTGTGGCTCGTTTGTCATTATTTAATCGGGTTTTGCTTCTCTTTGCTGCTCATCTGCACTTTTGCTGTGTACAGTGGCTTAGTGCATACGTTTGTCATTTTGCTCAATCATTCCTAAGGACTGAACATTTGCATTTGCTCTAATGTATTTGCTTCCTTGGAGTTTTAGAAGTCTGATGGGCTTTTACCAATTGTCAGGTGTGCATATGGTACGCTTTTGTCATTGTCCCACATTCTGTAGGCCTCTAGCCTGGAAGCCTATGAAAATTCACAGAGGATGTCTTCCCTCATGACAAAGATGTGATGCCCTTTAGGTTCTTTTTTTTTTTTTAAAGGCAGCCATAGAATTGTAAAAAAAAATGTTTTAATAATCATTGTTACCAAAGGCTTTGAAGGGAAAGATGAATGTTGCCATAATTTTAAACCCATCTGTGTTCGAACTGATGGATTCAATTTTATGTGCTGTATGCGTCGATAGCTGAATGCTTAAAATGGACCTTTTCTACTTCTCAAGTGGAAGTTTTTATTTTATTTTTAATTTTATTTCAAGCTTGAATCCTCATAGAAGCAGACTAACTCTGATTGAGTTTAAAGAGACGGAGCAGGTAGAAATGTTGAGAGGCTGACCGGATCTTCTGGTACCTGACCGTGTTGTTTCTCACTCAAACTGCTTGACTTGGCAGCATCTGACATCATCTTTTGGAATTGCTTCAAGAATTGAGTTTATTCCAGACCCTTCAGTCAAAAGTGCTGTCAGTGACCTCACCCATAACTAGAGAGCCTTTCCCCAGTCGTCTGGTTCTGTCTCCTGTACCAGTTTTTCCTCAGTGTGCCCTCTCAGTGTGATGTAACTCTATTGATACCTCTGTGTGCTTCTCTTCTTCCCCTCACCATCAGTTGCCTGTTGTAGTGACTCCATGGTGCTGCCCCCCCCCCCCCCCCCCTCTCGCAGCACCAGTATGATATATTCTGTAAATAATTTAACTCAGCTATGGCCAGTACATTCCTCCCCCTATGACCTCACTAATCTTTCAGGTGTCACCTTTTCTTGCTTTTTCGATTTTGTTCTCAGCAAACCAAAATCACTACATTCAAGTATTACAGTTGTACAGTTCCTCGGGTTCTCCACACATTTGATGTGCTGGTCTTAGCTGCTCTGCTGTACCTTTTTATGGCATTATTTTTTACATGCTAGACAATATATTGTGAACATGTCCTATGCAAACATGAAACATAACAGGTTGTTGAAAAATGTATGTTGTCATAACTTGTATGCATGAAATAGTGAGGTTTACATTTGGAAATAAATTCATAAAATAAGGTGGTCGCAGATTGTTTGGTCTCTTTACGGCTTGAGCAATGCTCATATATCTGTTGTCTATTAAGACATACTGTGGCACATTGTTAAGACACAGAAAAAAGCAGATTCAATTATTTCTAACAGAAAAGCCCCACAACTGTCATGGAATTATCCAAAATTGCTGGGGGGGTTTTAGAACAAAAAACCAGGAAACAATAAAAATGCTTTAGAATTACTGTCCTGTCATCACACAGCTGCCACATCAAGCAGGAAAATCATCATAATGTAATAAACAATCAAATATGCACTGATGCTCTTTAGCCACACCCACCTGTCAAACGGGATGTGATTGTGTTTTAGAAAGGATTTTAAGATTCTTACATCAATTAGCTGTGATTTGCCTCTGTCCCAGTCATCTTTTAAGAATGTTGTGTTAACTTTTAGTTACTACTAAAAGGGGGAATCTGCTCTGCTCTGCTCTATCCCCTTTCTGTTACAAAGCCCACCTGAATCCATGAGATCCCCAGAGAGCATCAACATCTCGTAATCAAACTTTTCCTAATTTTGTTTTGTTTTTTTGGGGGGGGGGCTCATTATGGGTTTGAATATTGGCTGGGTCTTTTCTGTGTGGAGCAGGTGTTGCTGCACGGGTTGTGGTCTATGGTATTGGTGACAGACAAAACTAAGCACAAAACCAAGAATCTGCACGGTAACACCATCAAGTCAGAAGCAATAAAACCGAAGGAGCTAATGGATAACAAAGAGATACAGAGCAATCACTAAGTGTAGCTTTGATTGCATGAGAAAAGGAAGCAAAACTGAACACTGCAGGGAACAAATCCTAAAAAATAAAACAGAAAGCAAAAAGTTTTTAGAAAAAAAGAAGAAGAAAGAACTAGAATGGCATGGCGATCAGGGTTAGGGTTTAATGCATTACATTTTGATCGGATGACATTAACCAGATATTCAAATCTTTTGAAAGTAAACTGTAAAAACTTTTGAAAACGATAGAGGAGAAGTTTTGCTTTTAAAATAAAGATTTTAACTTGCAGAAATCCACTTTCAATACATTGATATTTCTTAAGTGCAACTGAAAAAAAAACTAAAATAGCAGTTTTGTGACGAGAACAGCTGTTATAGTTGGGACTGGCAGTGTGAAATTCTTCCCATAAACTGCAATTCAAACTTCTTACATGTCTCGTATTTTTGTATTGTTTTGGTAACAGGAAGTACACCTTGTTCCTGCTTTCCCATCATGCAAATATTTACTGTAGCTGCTTGGCTATCAACAATGGGTGGGGCATCAAATGCTCAACACTCTTTCCTTCCTTATTGTATTGCCGGCTAAGCAAACTAATAGACTGTGAAGTTTGCTGCTCATGCAGCTGGCATGCAGCTGCAGAGTCATGGATGACTACCTTACAACTGCAGCATGTGGCTGTGAAAATGTAGGTCATTTTCAGTCGCTATGATGCACAAAAATTCTGTTTTATTTGGATTTTTCTTGAACTTGATCATATGACTGTTTTATTTCCTGACTGCTGGAGGATGTAACAGGGAAGTGACAGGGAGGAAGAAAAACGATTCCATGAAAATGTTGCAATGACGATGCTTCTGATGTCCTTGATCAGACTGTGCATCAGTCTCCCTGCAGGTTGGTGCAGAATAAGAATTCTGCCGTGCAAAACTGAGCTCTTCACACAAATCTGCCTTTTTTTAATCCAAATTTCTTTGGCTTGAAAATGATTTGTGTGGTTATAGAGGTGCAATTCTTCACAGGGTTTCCCTGCAAGCTGATACCATTTACTCTATTCTCACTTCATTGCAAAAAAAGCTTCAAAGTTTTTGGTGGTTGTGTGGGAGAAACATGTATTCTCTACTAGCTTTAGGTCTTTCGATCGGGAGCCTGATCTCGAGATGACACATTTTTTCCATTTCAGCGAGGTATATTGCTGCAGATGCAGGGCAAAGTACAGACAGTTTATGTGAGCAGTGGGAACTCATCTCTGCTGGTATCACCCTTCAGACAGGATGTGGGGGAGGAGGATGTGGTTTCAGTTTGACTGATTTCTTTTTTTTTCATCAGTCACACCTTTTCTTTGGATTACAACTACAGGTGATGCTCTGTGCGCAGCGTAAACCTAACTTTAGAGTCTAAGTGTTGCTATTTTCCTTCCATTTCCACTAAAAGTGGGTTAAGTAAAGAAGATCGGTGATGATTTGTGCATCCACACACAGGGCCTAAAGGGTGGGAGGTTTTGTGAGGTTGGGAGTGGTCTGTGCTCCTGTGAGGTGGGTGGAGATGGTCCGAGATGATTAATAGCAGCAGAGGTCTTAATTAGGCCCTCGTTTGTGGGTCGTCCTCAACGCCAGGGCCTAAGAGGTAAGAGGACTGCCACCCACTCTCAAGAGTGGTGCAAAGTAGGGCTGCTAGCAGGGTGGAGCTCAGATTCTGGAGGCTAGCACTGGGTGGAAACAAAGATGGGGGGGGGGGGGGGGGTTGGCGTAGTACTCACAGCAGCAGAAGCATCAAAGGCAGCAGGGCCGCTGAAAAAAGACCTGCAAATGCTGCGAGGAAGAAACCCGTCTTTGATGGGGGTCTGTTTGCAAACGCACATATACATTAGCTTTTTCTTTCCACATGAAAAAAAAATCCATTATAATTAGGTGGCTAATTATCATAAAACTCAATATTTATAAGTGGTTGAGTTCTTTTCAATGCATTATGTGAGGGCAAAAACAGATGCTTTAAATGAAGTGTAAACCAGGTTCCTTTATTCTTCAATTTGAATCTGACAGAAGAGTTCTTGTCAAGATTGCTGAAGTGAAATCCTACAAAGAAGAAATCCTACAAAGAGGAAATCCAAGAAAGGACACGTTTTCTGTCTCATTCTCTGAACATTAAGGTCAGACCACTGCAGAGAACCTGACCCTGAACATGTCATCTGTGTGACTGGCATAGGTGAACCATGTGCAAGTGTAACCCAACTCTATATATGATGTAATTCCCAATTATTCACAGCAGCAGTCCAGAGCTTTGCTAAGAATAACTCTGTTCACACTGTACCTCACACAGACTTCAAGCTCTTGTCATTCAGAGAGGGAAGACACTGTTTGTCTTCTTTTTTATTTTTTGAGTATTTAACCTCCAGGTGAGGTCTTTCAAGGATGAAGCACAAATCAAATAAAAAAAATCTGTTTTAGAAAATGGTTGATGTCCCCTTCTTTTCACTGTTGTACAATCTCAACTTGAGTTGGGTCAATATCTCTCAGTTCTTTTAAAAGTTTGTGCCTTTTTCTCCGATCCTCGTGTCAACAAATGACAAAGCTTTTTGTCACAAAATGTGCAGACTGTGGTTTATCTCTGAGAGTAACAAGCAAAGGCCTGCCTGTGAAGGACACCCTCTAGACTGCAAATTTGTTGCTTCAAACCTAACATGTGATTCAGTATTTACTATTTTATAGTCATAACACTAATATGCCTAAACTTTAACAGGTTTACTTACTGGAATTTTAACAGATTTCTACCTGCATGCACTCTATCTTGCCTTGTTTAAAATGCATTCAGGTTAGGGGTAATCAGGATTAAAACAGTTTTTTTTAAGTAGATTTCTTAGAATGTTCTGCAATTGTGTGCAGATTTGTCCTTTTATATTTTATTGCTTTTGGCTATCACATTTCTCCTATATGATTAGTAGCTTTTTCTCTTTTCTTTAAATCTGCAGAGTTCCTTTTTTCCTTCCAGTCTTTCCCACCAGCAGCTCTTGCTCCCTGCATTAAAAGATTAAATAAAGATGTAATTAACTTTAGGCCTACACTGCTGTGATGACAAATAAGTCTCTTACAATATCCTCTAAGTCACTTTGTGGGCCAGTTAATGCTATTTTGTCTTGATATGCTGACATGCAGAGTGTCCTCCCTTTCGTTTTACCCACTCCATGCAGGACTCCTCTCACGGAAGTGGTTTCAGGTTTTTCCATTGTTGTTTTGTGTAACTGCATCTCTGGAGGACCGAGGTGCGGGTAAGGCTCCGGTACTGGAAAGCTGGCCCACTTGGCAGCTTATAAAAAAAAAAAAAGATCCTTGACTCGAGCACCCAAACCACTTTTGGTGGGAGTTTAATTCTTTAAATCCAAACAACAAAGATTAATTATGCTTTCATAAAAACGTTTAAAGAGTTCTGAGGTTTAACTAACCTTTAGTCAATTAACTCTAAAGTTATTAAAAGGAAGGAAAGAATCCATCCATACTTTTGTAAATGTACTCATTTTTCTGTAAAAGCACATTTCTAAAACTTAACTAAATTCTCAAAACTTTTCATATAAATTACAAAATCATCTATTCTTAATACCTTTAATCCGTTTTATGAGATCATCTCTGCCACGCAGAAAATAAGTAATCCACAGCCGAACCCATTTCCAGACAGGAATCTTCAGGTCCTCTGGGTTTGCCTGAATGACAAACGCTCACATATCCACAAAACTGTAAGTCTTATTTTGTAACAAACGAAATATTAAAAAAATAGTGAAAGCATATTTTCGTGCACTGAGAAGTTTGAAAATATTCTAAAAAATATCAAAAAACAAGATGTTTTTATGCTTTTTCCCTGATTGCTTTCTGGAGATTAATAAAACAACACAGACACACAAAGTATGTAACAATAGACTATTTTTTGTCCTCTCCCCCCCCCGTATTTACATCTGTACCTAATGTGCAAATTAATGATTTAAAGTAGTGTAAAACTCCTAAAAGAATACAAAATCATATTTTACAGTCCTAAGATGGTGAGAGTCCATAAAGTAGTCACACGGAAACAAGGAGGAGCAAACACTGCAGTTTGTACAGTACAGGAGAGACACAGAAGACACAAACCGAGGGAGCAGTGGACATCCTTGGCCAGGACACACCTTGTTAAGGACAGCATGGTACATCGTCGAAGCATTCACCAGAACAAACAGCAACACAAACACTGCGTCTTTACAGTAGTCATGTCGAATGAGCAGAAAGCACTTGGAGGCCCTGGTTTGTTCAAACCCCACTAATTGGTTAAAGCACTGATGATAACAAAAGGCTTGAGGTGCTCTTAGCAGCAGGTGCTTCTTTTTACCGGCCTCTACATATGAAAGAAGAACAATCTCACACGGGGACAGGTGACCGGCTTCATACTGCAGGCTACCGCGGAGTGCTGATTAGCATGATTGCACATCGTGTTGCGTGTGTCTGTGACCGTGTGTGTGGGAGCAAGGGTGGGGACACATAGTAACACTTCAGACAAATACACATCAGCCTGATCTCACAACTGACAGTTCATCTCATCTAACACATCGGGGAAAAAAACACACCGTCGACACTGTGAGAAGCAGCTCCTCTGGCGCGCTGCATGGCACAGATAAATTTGGAATTTGTCTCGTACAGAAGCCAGCTTGGCAGTGCTTGTGGACTTTGAAGAAGTTAATTACGAATGAAAATGATAAAACACCATCTTACAAAATAGTCCAGTTCCGACACATCAGACAGCGTAGCATTTCATCCTAATCTCAGGTTACAATTCAGAAAGCTTAGACGTTTTTTATTCCTGTAGTTCAAACTCGTTTACAAAACACACTGGAACATTCCTCTATAATTTTACAAGACACAGTTAACCTACAGTAACTATGTTATCGGTGCATAGACAAAACTTGGGAGAGTATAGCAAGAGTCACCAATTTATTGCTGTCAAGTCGAATTTTTCCCCCCGTTTTCATTTCTTTTGATTGCAAAACAACTAGAAATTTCCCACGGAGACTTTGAAGAACCAGGCAGAGGTATTGCATTCAAAACAGATCAAAAGAGATAATAAAATGTTCCTTCCTGATGAAATGCAAGTTTTCTTTTTTGGACTTCAAAAAATAAAGAACTTTCCTTCACATACAGAAAATTACATCACAGGGAGATGACTTTTACTCTAAAACAAGTAAAAGACTAAAATCGGATGAGACAGAAGTTAAAAAAAAAAGGCTCTGGCCAAAGCTGTTCACTCTTTCAGGACCTGCTCCCTCCCTCCTTATTCTTAAAGTAAGAATCTTTATTATTAAAGGAAGGTGGGACAGGAATCATGAGCTTTCCTCAACAAAGTTGCAAAACGTTTGCTCTCCTGTGGCTGTGTTGTGGCTGAAATGGCTATGCAGGCCTCTGCACTTTGCCGTCCTTCTCCCTGCGTTTCAGCTCCTCCCTGTAGCAGTAGGAGCAGTAGTTGTCTGTCTCTGGCCTCCCGTAGAAGGAGCAGTTCTCCCTCTTGCAGCGCCGCTGCTGAAAGCAGTACAAAGGGGTTCCAGAGCTGCGCCCTTTGGTTTTGTCTTGGTTGAGCCACGTGTGAGATGAGTTGTCCTCATCAGCAAACTCGAGGCAGTCCTGAATGTCTCCCGCGTTGAAGCCGTTGGTGTAGGTGTGGGACTTGTTTTCAGCAGGCATGTTGTAGGACAGGGTTCCTGTGGTGTGAACAGTGCGGACCCCCGACAGGCGTGCAGGGCTGTAGCTCTGGGATGAGAGTGTGCGGTTCTGTTGGGGGTAGGTGGCGCACGTCTTCAGCGTGCCCACCACAGGCTTGTTGTAGGGCTCGTCTTGGAAGATGGAGGATTGCATGTTGACATCTTGTAAGTGAATCACACTGTGCCTCTGGATGGGAGGTGTATGGCTGTAGTGGGCAGACACAGGGACGGGCCCGGGTCTCTTAGCACCGATAATGGGGGAGCAGTAAGGCGCGGGGGAAGGGGCTGGGTGGGGGACATGGTGAGAGATTGTTGGCGGGGTTAGAGGAGGGACGGAAACCGGAGGGGCAACAGGGATTGGACTGTTTCTGCCCTGCGTCTTCAAACCCGACAGGGGCTGCGGGTTGTTGTAGGTGTGGTGGGGCAGGACCGGAGAGCAGCTCTCCGGAGGGGAACTGTCCGATCTCTCCCTCTGGAAGACGCTCTCGTTCTTCAGAACCACCTCACTGGAGGCCGGTGGCTTCTTCTCAGCCTCTTTCCTCTTCTGCTCCTGCTCCTGACTGAAGCGCTCCTGGGCGTTGGTCAAGTAGTAGCTGATCATCTCCTCATGGAACTGATGTCGATGGCTGGTCAGCAGGAGTGCTGCAAAGATGAACTTGCGCTCTCCCTGCATAGCAGCCCGCAAGATGTTGAGGCTGAGCTTGACATCTGTGCTGTATTTCCAGTTTTCCAGTGTTTTATCTGCGGAGCTCCGCCCTGAACTGTCCTGCCTCTCCGTTGGGGAGGAGCTGGAGGGTCTGTCTCCATCTGTAGGGGAGGGACTAGTAGCCTTCTCAGAGGAAGTGGAGCTGGTGGACTGACCTGACTCCTCCTTGTTTCCTCTGGTTGCTTTTGACTCTTTCTTCTTTGCCTTTTCACTTCCGTTCTCTGTATGACGACCTGAGCTCGAGTTGGATTTGTTTATTTTGCCGTGCACAAGCCCCCCAAGACCTCCCATGTTCTTCTTGAGCTTAATACCAAGTGTTTTGCTGAAGCTTCCCAGTCGGTTGGCTACAGAATCAGTCCGCCCTTTATCTTTGTCTTTGCGCTGCTTGTCTTTGTCTTTGTCCTTACTAGACTTCCCGGTGTTGACGTGCGAGTTGCTACCGACGGACTCGCGGTCAGAGTCCATGGACTCAGCCAGAGACTGGACGTCCTCACCTGCAGATGCTGTGGGAGACTCTGGCTGAGCCAGTGGAGCCTGCACAAAGACAAAACACAGAAACAAAACGGGGAAAACAATAAAAAAAAATGTCAGCAGCCTCAGAGAGATTTAACAATTTCACGTCAGACCAATTCTTCAACAAAATGCTCAGAAAAAACGTTCGTAGATGGTTTTCGATGAGTCACAGAAAGCGCACATATACAAGAGATGATCAAACGCTGACAGAAAATCATTTAGAGTGACATGACTCTGGGTGTCAGTAACATCTGGAATGAGGGAGCTTCTTCACAGTGGAAATAACCATGGCGAACAAGGCACACGTGGAGGAGGACTTACCCTTGTTTCAGATGGGATTCTGATCCATGTTACATTCATGTAGCTGTGCAGCAGGTTGAGTTTGGCCTCCAAAGACAAGATGAGACTGAAAAAAAAAACATAATAAAAAAAATACAGTTATGCTTAGATTTTAGAAGATGCGTTGGACATAATTTTTCAGTATTTGAAATAGATGCAGCTCGTTTAAACCAAACCCGTGAATGAAGGGATCCTGAGATGAAAACTGCACACTAACTCTTCAAAAAACTTTGTTGCTGCCGTGACAAGGTAACTTCCTGCGGCTGATGTGACTCGCGATTTATTCTTAAATTGCTCCTTCTTTGAAGTGACCCAATCCCTGCGGTCATCCCCTACAATAAGTCTTCTGAGTGGATTGACAGGACTGCCTGGGGCTGCAACCTCTGTGGGCTTTATTGATAAGAATCAGCCAACGACTGTACACTGGGCTTACTTGGCTAACTTGGCATTATCGTTGTCGTCCCTCCCCCACTCCCAGTCTCTGCCAGGGTCAACAGCAAAATGGAGAGCCAACAGCTTGTGCTCCGAGTCGGTCAGAGGGATAACAGCTGGAAGAGATGAGATTAGCGGGACATGAGTTAGGTCAACTTAGAACAACATGCCACTGGAGGCCACCTTTGCTCTGACAGACCAAGCTGACCCTTTGATGGCAAATTAAGAAAGTTACAATATTTATTATGAATGACTCTGTGTGTGCTAATACTGGAGGTATATCACAGTAAATGTGTCAGTAAATGTCATAAGTTAACAAGGCTTTACTTGCTCTGGCTCCATATGTTCATTAGCAACTAAAAAGTCTTATTTTTTATCAGTGTTTCCTGTTCTTCTCTCAGTTTAAACTAGAAATTTAAAGCCTTAAATTGCTTCATCATTTGTTAAAAAAATATTTGTGGTTAGAATTCATCAGCATAGATCAGACTGAAGGGATTCTGGTTCAGTCAATCCAAGACCTGGACTCTCTTTTTACGCAGATGACTCCGTTGTATTTCATCAGTCCAAGATATGCAGGCCAAAATATTTATCTAAGTGGGAAGCTGTGATTATACGAACTAGTATCTTTAGGTCTGTTGTAAAAGAGTAAGTTCTTCTCTTTGGTCGGTGAGTTGCATTGCTGTTTCAAGTATATAATTAAAGGAAGTTTTGTGGGTCTTGTCTGAGTTTGGGTAAACACCGCCAAAAGGCAGAGTTGTTAATTTACCAGTCATGACTGTCCCACACTGAGATGAAGAGTCTCAAGCGTTATCTTGAAGGTTGCTGGGCTAGCCTTCAGGAAAGAGATGAAGAACCCAGCTGTGAGGACGGAGCTCAGAGTTCAGTCGCTGCTTCTTCATATCAAAAAGGAGCCTATTGAAGCGGTTTAGGCATCAGGTGTAGATATTCCATAAATGCGCGGACTTTGCCGTGACTCAGGACTCCATAATAAGATTGTATCTTCCTTTTTTGAAGAACTTTTGGAAGAGAGGATCAAGGAACAATTTTAGGGACGATCTATCCAGTCTGGGTTGTAAATATTTCGCTTGAAGGATCTAACCTATGATAAACATATTGATGGATGAACAGATGCATTTGGTTTTTGGGGAAATGTGATACTGACGTGACTTTTCAAATACATCATGGTGATTCTATTCATTAAATTGTGTTTTTAAAAAAAATGTTTTGTTGTGGTTTTGAACTCCAGGGCTGCACAACATTATTTGGTTTGTAATAGAACACAAGAGATGCAGGATAAAAGCTGCTGGGATTATTTACATTCATCCCCCTGGATATAATCAGCCACTCACACGCAGGAAGAGGATTTCAGCAGTCATCAGTGGACGCACAACAGAAAGCAGACACCTACCAGGGCTTCCTCTCATGGGAAACGTGCGTACAAAGTGCGGGCGTTTACAGTATATGTTTGGGTTGTTTTTGTGCGAGTGTGTGGGTGCGTTTTAAACAACAGTACAGGGAGAACTAGTTGGGGCTCACTGACAGCTCGCCTCAGGCTACTTAATGTGGAGGCTGCAGTCCACATGACCATAGAGAGAAGCAGGCTGTTCAGGCTGAAGATATTCCAGCCTTCACTGTCAGACCCAGATGGAAGACACAGCCTCCTCCATGCCTCATCAAGTCTTCTATCGCCAATAAGCTGCTGTGCTCCGCAGGCTCGGCACAGACAAAAAAAAACAAAAAACCCTGGCAGCGTCCACTGTGTCCGAGCTCTTTCGTCTCTTTTCCTCGCTTCCTTCATAGAAATTCCGCGTAAGCACAAAGTCAAATGTAGAAGTGCTGCAATACTAACAGTTCTATTGACAGATTTAAGCTGGCCACACCCTCGCAAAAAAGATTTGACACTGTCCAGAAATCTGTGCTGAGAGGTCCAGTTCCTCTGAACCACAGATGCAAATTACAAAACAATTTGCACCCCCTCCCTAAAAAACTGCATGACTAATGCTTGCAGCTACACAAACAGTAACAAAAGTACTGGCGTAGTAGCGCAGTGTGCATATTTTTGAAGCTCTTTTCTGAAAACGCTCTTGTCGAGAATAATTCTGTCACAATAACAAGAAGAGAAGCAGGCAGAGCACAGAGAAACACCTCCCTCTCAGTCCCGCTTGTGTCATGCAGCGGGCAAGAGGGGGGTCTGTGAGGTGGTGCCCCGGCTCCCACAATGCAGCTGCCCTCCCGTCTCCCGTTGTTGGAAAGTTGCTGCGTGCGCTGCGAATCTTACTTGGGCCAGGTCCAAATTCAGAGAGCCACCCCTGCCAATGGAGCTCTGGGGGACTGGAGTGTGCTGTAATGCATTTACAATTCCTGTTGGCAGCCTTGTTTTACTGTTTTTTTATTGACCCAGTGCCACAGCTTATGCATGGATGACATCACAGAGCCTTTTGCAGTACGCAAGCTGTGCACCGGGCCAGCATGCCTTGATTCAGGCGGGATGCAAACACAAAAAATAAAATAAAATAAATTAGGAAACAACCTGTGAGGACAATTTCAATGAATACATTCTATTAGTTCCAGTTTTTGGTTTTGAACCTAATAATTTTTCTTTTTTTTGTTATTGTGAGAGAGGACAGGGGCTTCGTCATGTCTTTTAAATGATATATGTACACTTGGCAGGGATTACAAAAGGGTTATCTAGGGGAAAAAACATTTAAAAACAATTCTAACAGACTGGAAAACAGAAAAATCGGAATTTATGACTTTTCTACAAAACTCAATTCCATTAAGTCAAATTTGGCCCATTCATGACTTAAAAAACAGACTAAAAGCCTTAATACTAACAGCAGAGTCAATGTGGCTATTCTGAATTTATAACTAGCATTTTTTGGTGTTGGCAAAACACTGGTTTTATTTATAATACAGAAGTGCAACTACCGGGCAGAGCTGGTAGGTGGTCTTTGTGTAAAAGAAGGACATTATTTGAGTTTTTTTTCAAACGGGTGTTTCCAAGTTTAATGATGGAATGCCAAGAAAATCTTTGAGTGTTTTGGTAATGAAACCACATCTTGAAATAGCTCCAGAGTTTTCCAGAAGGTCGATTCCTCCCATACGTGATTTGACCACAGAAGCTCAAACAGCAGCATCTTCAGAGGACCCGGTTATTATGACACAGCAGGTGAGCAGCAAACGGCCTGCAGAGAAAACGCTGACCCGGGTCTCGGTTCACCTGAGTGCACGCAAGCGAGAAAGCGCTTGGTCGTGGAAAAATCCTTAGAAACTGAAATAAAAGGAAGTTTTGATCGTGAAGTAATACTCTCTGGCCAGAAGCAACCCTCCTGCATGGATCATCAAAGCAGCCCCAGACGCCATGTAAGCAGCAGGAAGACAGAGCGGTGGCAAAGGCTGTCTGTGCGGTTTAGAGTTGGGTTCCTCAGAGGAGCTGGACTGTAGTCCTTCATGCGGAAGATTATTCTGACCCACATGCTGACACCTGAACACACCAGGCTGCCAGTCGCTCAGGTGCTCTGACAACTATCCACCTGAGGCGTCCACACAGTGGTGTGTCTGTCAGTACTGCGGGTTGATTTGTTTAGGCCTCTGCAGTCCGGGCCCCAGCCCATCTGCAGTGATGTGGTTGGGGCTTAGGGGCCAACCACTAAGTGGTAGTGAAAGATTAGGTCTGCCTGACTGTCTCGCATCTGTTTAGAGATCTTTACCGCCACAGCAACTCACTGACCATTTAAAAAAAAAATTCTAATGTGTGAGACGCTTCTGTGTTTAAGGAAGGTCGAGGAAGTCTTAATCAGAGCAGCACAGAGTTACAACTGTGCTGAGTGAAATAAATGATCTGACGTGTTTTCACAACACCTCAGAGAGACTCTGCAGACTGTCTGATCTTATCACAGGACACGGTGTACTGGTATGGAAAAAGTACTGCCAAGCAGTGGTGTTATGACTGAGCTGGCTTTTCCTGGAGGTATGCACCATCTGCTGGTCGAAGGGAGAACCTCAGCTTCCTTCTGAAAACACCAGCTGAAGCACTGAGCAGTTAGGAGGGGGCTGCTTTCAGGGAATAAGCTCCGGGATCTACAGATTAGTAATCAAGCGTGTCAGACAACATTGAGTGCACGCCAGCTCAATAAGCAGGTTGGTGGTCATTGTCGAGGAAAAAGGACCTGACATGCACAGAAAAGAAGGAAGGAGGAAGTTGGTTTGCGTAAGTGTCTACTTGAGAGTAAAAAACGCAGACAGAGACAGATCTGGCCAGCTGCCCACACAAGTGACAACCGAGTTCCACCCACTGATCTAGACATACAGGGGTGTTGTGACAACTGAGACCGGTTGCCATAGAGATCCTCTGTATTTGTCAATTAAAGAAACGCCGTGACCTCAAGGATAAGCAACACGTCTGGAGTGGGATCCGATGAAGCCAAACAAGACATAAACAAAGGTAACTCAACACAATAGTAGGTCCACACTTGCAACAACTAAGCACACAAAAAACACAAAGACACAGCTAGAAAAGTGGAGGCAAACACCTTTGACCTAATAAATGTTAAACTCTTGATGTGAAAAGTCAACATACAAGCCTGAAGTTTTTTGCCAGCTGTAAGTAGGAAAAGGCTTGCTGTCCACTTCATTCTCTGCAGCTAACCGGCGCTGCTAACTGGACGGTTTTAATAATACATCACAGCTAATTAGAAAGCTGTCTCATACATAATTCAATGACAAGCGGCCCACTCGCCTTTGTTTCTGCATTCTACTCACTTGGATAAAAGTAAAGACTGTCAAAAAGGACACATCAGGGGAGTCAAAACTTTCTATTTAGAAGAGGTCAAGACAAGGCTCACATCACAGAACCAAACTTGAGACTGAGGACCTTTACGATGCTGTACATCCTACTTACCTTGCTCCCGCTGCTGGTCTCTCTGCTCCATGGAGACCAGGGCAGAAAAGTGAGCCTGATCGTAGGCCAGGACCAAAGGGGAGCAGTGACAACGGGTCGGAGGCACCTCGAGGGGCAAATAGAGCCCTCCAAATGGGATGGGAGCGAACGCTGGAATTTATTTAGAAGATGACAGCGTCACTATTTAGCTTTTCTGTGTTTTAAATTTTCAGTTTACTTTAAAGCAAAACAGAGGCTCATCTACCTTCACCTCCAGAGTCTCTGAGCATGGTGTCTGCGACCACCACGATGGGTCTGCGCAACACATGGGCCAGCACAAACACATGGAATTCCTCCAAACTCTCATAGACAGGATCCTCTGAGTTATCCACCCTGAGGAAAAACACACACACACACACATGTGACTCTGCAAACGTATCTCTCCTTAGGAGCCTTTTCCTTCCTCGGGTCGGCTTTAACAGACAGGAAAGCTGTGTTTTTTCCTTAGGAGTTTGGAGAAACCAGTGAAGGAGGGAGAGCAGGGCCGATGGAGGGAAAGATATAAGGAAAAGGCAGAGCTCTGGAGCACACAACTCACCAGGAAACTAGGCGTTGCGCAACAATTAAGTTGTCAGCCACACAGCCAAATTCACTCTAATAAAGAGCCTCTTAATATGTGAATCCCACTCATCCCATTCAAAAGCTCATCCCACACTAGGACCATCAACCATCCCTAACCTTATTACCCAGTTACACATTAAAGTCAATGAGAGGTTAAAACCTCCACACTAAATGAGCAAATTACTCTCCTGAAGCAGATATTTTCAGTGATGGAAGGGTGAGTCTGCCCTGGTAATCATGCAGAGTTATTGCTCTGTTGTTCTCTACCAACACATGTCGGCAGCCCTAAAGACTCTAAATATGTATTTTTGCTTCAAATGAAAAATGGAAATTGCATTGAGCCACAGCAGCAACCTTCCTGCTCATTGCATTGTTGTTTTTATTCCCTCAGACCTGCTGCTAACCTCTACGTGAGAACACGTTGAATATGGAAACACAAACCACAAAGTTTCTCTGCGTGGGAGTGCTCACTTCCAGTTTGCCTTTGAAGCACAAGAAAAAAAACATTCATCTGTTTTTAAAAAAACTAGCTGCACACTAACCCACCCAAAACTAACCCACCACTCAGAGGAAGTTGGTACAAATGAAGGTGTTAGTGCTCGTGGGTGTCAGTAGATGGCACTATCTCATTTTGTAATTTGCATGGTAGAAGCAGTCAGAGTGGGAACAAAGCTGGGAATTTGGGAGTTGGCCTTTTGCTGGGTTTCAACACAATAGTCAAGAACAGGGGTCTGCAACCTTTAATGCTAAAATAGCTATTTGATCCAGTTTCTTGCTGACCAAAACCCAACGAGACCTGCAAAGTCCCACCGTCTGTTAAAAAAAAAAAATGAGATAACGTGATCGGAACATGTGCCTCAAGCTTTATTCTAATATAAAAAAAACACTCACAGTAGATTAAACCTTTTGCTATAATTTTGTTTTGCTATCTGACATGTTAAAAATCTAAACATAGATATCTATATTTGATTAATATGACCAAAACTACAAACCTTTTGTTTATTCAAAGAATTTTTCTATAAAGCCAAAAAGACACAATGTAGGGATAAAAGAACCGGAGTCTGAGGTTACAGACCCTTGGACTAGAAAAACCTTTCAAGTGTCATTCTTTTGAATAAAGACCCTCTCTGATGAAAATTCTGGTTTTGGTGTATTTAACATGTTCTTGAGGCATTTTCACATAATGGAGGACATTTATAAAGATATTAAAGCTCAAAATTGCATTTCTGAGTATTTCTTTATTAAAATTGTGAATCAGGAGCAGACAAAAAAAGGATGAAAAAGATTGTTTTGTCTAGTTGAAAATACTCAGGGTCCTCAAGCTTCCTGCTCCGCTCCATTCTGATGCACCCACTTGTAGACAACGAGACCCATTTACGTCGTCCGAGCTGACATCTGGCTCAACACTGTATGGATGGATAGCTCCAATATTGCTCGACATTTTTTTTTAATTGGTAATGTTATGTTGGGGGTGTGAGGGGCTCTGTAAGCTAGTGGGAAAGAGAGAGTAAACAAAGGGATGATGGGAAGTGGAAGCCAAGGGTCCCACCCAGAACTCAGAGGTGAATTTCTCATAAACTCCTCCCGCTCTGTAGAATCTATGTCCTAAAAAAAATTACACAGGTTTTTGGATTCTGGCTAAAAACTGCTTAATTATAATTAAAAGACCACTGAGATTGCTTTTACAACAGACCAATGAATAATAATGCAACATGGTTTATTTTTTATGCACTTCGTAGTGCACATGAAAAGACCTTACCCTCCACTGGTGTTCCCGTTTTTGCTGAGATGAGAGCGAGGCTCACTGGAGGCTAACTTCAGCAGCTCGTTCCACTCCCTCTCCCACTCTTCTTCAGTGTACACCAGCCCCGACTGCTCAGAAACACACCCAACAGATTCGATATACACATTTACTCATGCCAGCATTAAGAAAAAGTAAAGAAAAAGGGGTAATTACAGAAAGGTGGCTATTATGCAGTAATGGTTGTGCCCACGCTAAAAGCAGAACGCTGCAGCTGGATTCATCTTTGATCAGTGAGCTATCAGCATACCCTGAGTGCTTCACAAACCCTCTGAACTACTTTCCCTGGGCTGTCTTGAGTGACATGATTTTCATAACAGCTTTAAAAAAACGGTTTAATCCGTAACATCAGGAGATGGCAGAGAAAGCGCAGAAGGATTTAGAGATATTAGCAGCCATGCTACAGCACTAATGCACACTCTAAATCACAGAAGGACCATTTTCTGTCCAAAACTGCCACTCAGTAAAGAAGCTGAGGCTCTCTCTTCCCCACCATTTGGGAAAGGCGATGTCATGTAATCAGAGGCTATAGTGTGAAATAATGCACATGTTCCTGACCTCCTTGTTCTGCTGGGTTTGCTGCCACCTCCACCTTCTCTTCAGAGCGTCCCTCTCTGTCCCACTCTTCATCATGGTGTAGAGAGATTTCCTCAGCATAAGGTCTCTGTCATGGAAGCCCCACATTCCTGATAACCACACACACAAGCGAGTTCAGCTTGAGCACATTGTACATGCTTTGAACATGGCTGATGAGGGGGGGGGGGAAATCTCTGAGCATAGCTTCATGTTCTTGTTGTCATTTGGAGATGACTAAAATGTCTTCCACAGACAGAGCTGTCAGAGCGGATTACTTTAACTGTGGCTTCCAAGGCTTTCTGCTGCTCAGGCAGTCCTCGCGCTGGGGAGTCAAGAACCTCCTACCGCACATACCTGACAGTTTCCTGCTTTTACAGGTCATACATTTTCTCTTCATCCCTCAGCTGAAACTCCTGCATTTTTAACAGTTTTAGTCTAGAATTGTCATCATCTTTATTTATAAAGCCCTTTTACACAATTTTAGAAAACACCAAGAAAAGCTTATCACAATAAATCTGTTACATTTCTTTAATAGGTGAATAAAAACCTTATAAAAACGTGAAGGTAAAAAAGCAGAGCCAAATCTCATCCATAGCCGAACACTTAGCTGTAAAAATGAGTTTTCAGTCGACTTTTAAAAATGGATGGAGAAAAAGAATTTTGACATCGTTTTGCCGAAAAGACAACAACTTGCAGGCGATAATTATGTGAAGGCTGAGTGCACACCAGAAACCCACCCAAAGAAGCAGCATGCAGTAGGCAATTTCCATCCCCAGTGGTAGCCAGAGGAAGCAGCTTCTTACAGCTGGTGCACATGGTGGACCACCAGTTCAGACGACCTGCAGACAACAGAGCAGCTGCGTCATGACGATGTCCCAGATGCTCCAGGAAAAAGGATTATATAAAGGAAACAAGAACTCTGGATTTGTTTTTTAAGGAAAATGATCAGATTACTTTTGCAGACTTACAACACTAAGCAGTGTCATCTTACATCCAAACTAACATTTATGCTTAACATAACAGACATCTGTCATGGGTGTAAGTGTGTAAGCAGGTCACTGGGGTTGAGTTAGGCCCATGACACAGAGGAGGGTCCCAGAACCACACCCCTCTTCGTCTGCATCCAATCCCCCAGCTTTGTTGGTAATTGGTCAGCGCTAACAACTAGATAGCCTTAGCTTTTATCTTGATAAGTACCAGTCTTGAAAAAAAAAAAGGTGTGGTAGAAAAAGAAGAATAGAGACTGAAAATGAATCAAAAGGGAGACATGATAAAGGATAAAAGTCAGGATTTACTAAATCTCCTCATTGTCAATGCCAGTAAGAGATGAAGAAACACGGAAGAAGAGAAGGAAGATTTAGAAAACCAGTTAAGACATCAATTAGCAAAAAGCAAACCAGATTAACAAACATTTTAAACTACATTTTAGAACACAAAAAAACCTGACATCCTTTGCCAAAAAACACACTGATAGCAAAGACAGGAAATGCACCATCAATCCATCCACAGTCAAATTTTCTCACATCCAAACAATTTAATAATTCCTCGTTTATCACGAGAGCTACGTCCTGAAAAATAGGTGAAATCCGTGAAGTAGGATTAGAGATGATTTAAGGCTCTAAATCCCTTCACTACAAAATGTATACACTTTTCTTTGACAGACATGAACATTTCCACACATTTCTCTCTTGTTTAAACTCTCAAAGTTCAGTCCTTTGTAGAAAATTAAGTCCAGTATTATAAAATAAAAACCAAGATCTGCTCATGATAGAGGATTTATGTAACTCTGGCAACAGAGGTGATCGATTGACAATGGTCTACAGCAAATCAGAATGCAGAAAACAATGCCGTGTAAAAAAAAAAACCATGCAAAATTGCCCTGAAACAAATCTGTGAAACAGTGAGACTGCGAAAAGTTTGAAATGATTTAGCGAGGAAATATTGTACAAAAAACTGGATAACATACACATTTAAAAAACTAAAACTAAAAATAAAAAAACACAGTAAATGCACCACCCAACTATCAATCCACCCATAGTAAAGATTTCCATGCATCCAAATAATTTATCTTAGCAAATGTGGCCTAATTTTTCCCAGATCTTAGTTAGATTTAGGTGAGAAAAGATAAGAGAAATCAGCTGGAAGATCACAAAATTCTCCAAGAGTTTTATGTTTTGAGTTCAAAGAGCCTGCGAGGGAGGAAAAACCCTTTGGGAAACGGGACACTTGAAAGAAGACATCTTAGTCTTTTCTCCAGATGCTGTTCGGATCTGCTCTTTCTCAGTCTCACCATGCAATCGTGTCTGCAAGGCTGGCTCTCATAAGTGTTTCTTAATGCCCCAGAACTGTGGTGCTTTAGCTTCTTAGATGAATTTATACAAATGCAATCTGCAGACATCTCACAGCACTCACCAGCCTGCTCCAGGGCCATCATGGTGGACTGCTCTATTAGATCTCTCTCTATGAAGCTCCTAAAGTCCTCGCTGTACACGCTCAGGTCTGGCAGCTGGAATGTGTAAATTGGCATCTCGATAGGGAATTGCTCGCTGGTACACTCACTGGCCACCTGCAGCCGGGCCAGGGAGACAATAGCAGAACTGGCGTGGGAGATCCCACGGGACAGACGCTTTTCTGGAAGACAGAGCAAGGATGGTCTGAGCTGGGAAGAGATGCTGGAATGGAAAACTGTTAGTGAAAGGTCAATGTTGTGGTTACCTTGAGTACTGTCCTCCTGCTTTTGCGCACACAGCCTGTCGATCTTGCTGACATGGGTGGGTGTGTCACGCGCCTCTGGCTGCTTGTAGTAGCGGCCCTCATTGAAAACCTGCGGCAGGTTGGCAGTGTGGACCTGCCTGAGCTCCTCATAATCATTGAGAGCAGCGCTGAGGTCCCAGTTTTTACCTGCATGACGGAAAACAAACACACAGCTTTCATTAGAAATATCAAGCAGAAAGGCTCATTGTGAACTTTTAAATTGTCATTTAATAACAGTGATAGGAAATTCTGTTCACAACGTTGAGATAAAAGTACAGTGCATTACTATACCACATGAAAATTGAAGTTTTTCAGGGCAACATGATCCTGTCCTCGTGTTTACAGTCAGCAGATGTTTCTTATGGTGGATATGACAGGTACAGGAGAAAGTAGGATGCAAACATAACAAAACAAAGAAAAATATGTGTCGATTCTGGCACAGATAAGTTTGATTCACTAAAAATAAACATGCACGTTTTTTTTCCAAGTTTTTTTCTAAGACCAAATGTTTAGCTGAAATTCAAAACATATATTCATGTTTTTTTTATTCATTCTATGTATGTATTTTATGTATATGACTTCAACTGCAGGCCTGGCATGTAAAGCTGAGAGGGCTGTGAGACAGGATCCACTAATGGACTAGCTGTGTCTGAGATCGGAAGGAAGTCGTCTCTGACTCTAGACCGATGGTCGTTGACAGTCAAGACATGAAGCTATGCTTCACTAAAAACTGGCTCTTGTGCCGATCAATGCAAATCCGATTTTGTTGAATGGATATCAGCAGCTTGGGTTACACACATCCAGGAATACAAGATATACTGTCTCCTATAGCATCTAATATAGATCATCTTAAAAAGCTTGTGTGGAAAGCACTGTTGCTGTGCTTTCAGCAGTAAAACCTACAGAGTGAACAGGCATCTAAGTCCATTAGAAACTCAGCAGTCTCACCCCTTACATATTTTATTACACACATATAAGAGTGAAGCGGATTGAAAAAAATAAAATAAAGTTTATGGCTCTTTCCTTATTTTTCTTTCTTAGAAATATGTTTTATAGTTTACTGTTTTTAATGTGACAATAAAGATTTGAGAAAAATAAAAGACATTTTAGTAAGTAAAACCGCCTCTAGAGGGAAGCACCACATTTGAATCCTTCTCCTGATCACAGGCTCATTAAGCAGCTGCAGAAGCTGGCTCTTTGGGGCTGCTAGCATTACACCAAAGCTACAGGAGAGAAAAACAGGAAAATGAGAATCTATAGAACTCATGATTGTCATTTTGTAGTCCACAGTGTACTTCAATACCACGCACTAAAGGGCGGAAGAAGAGAGAAAATGATACCAAACACATGTATTTGAAAATACCCCAAAACTCATTGCAGTTTATCATCACAGATGAAAATACTTCCAGAATACAAATCCCAAAAAAAATCTTCGAAAATTTTACTTTATGAAAAGATTGTTATATATATTTTTTCAATTTACTAAAGTAGTTCACCAGCTTTTAGTTTTTTTATTTTAAAGTGACCCCATATCTTAGCTTCAGATATGCAAAAGAACTCGGCTTTGCAGTAAGTTTCAATTAAGGTTGAAAATCACTCATAAATATGTCACACTTGCCTCTAAATCAACAAACTGGCTTTTGTTGCTCCCACCTTCCTTTCCCCGACCTTTGTTTCTGTTATTTTCTTTCCTTGTTTCCTCGTCTCTTTTTTTTTTTAGTCCCACTCTGATCATAGTTTGATCTATTGTAAGAGATTTCCCAGCGGATTTTTAAATTATCATTGTGCAAATTTGAGCCAAAAAAAAAAAAAAAAACAGTGCCATTTTCTAGGGCATAGTTTCTGCAGAGCAGCAGGAGTTTATCAGAAATTCGCCTTTGTGTTGTGGGCTGGACTGCGTGAAGTAAGTCTTCCCCCTCTTCCCATCATGCATCCGTTTACAAGCTCTCCCGCTGGCTTACAGCCTGTCACACCCCCAACCTAACATTAAAGATGCAACAAAAATGTCGAGCAATATCACAGCTATACAGTCATTCAGTTTTGAACAGAATGCCAGCTCAGATGAGGAAAATGAAGACGAACATGGATCTATTACTCTGCAAGACGATGCATTGGAATGGAGGGGAGCATGGAGCTTGTGGCCAGCCTCTTGCAGCTTCTATATCAACACTACAATCTTTTTCAAACATCATGTTTCTCGTCTGCTCTTGATTCAAAATTTAAATAAAGAAATAATCAGAAGGCAATTTTGAGCTCATTAAAAAAATTCAAAATGTCCTTCATGATTATAAAAATGCCTCAAGAATGTGTTAAAAACACCAAGTCCTTGTTGGGAGCTGCTGACCAGAACACAGACCTCCTAGATGGTGTTTAAGACTTTGCATTTGTCTCTTACCTTCCAGCAAGTCTCTAGCCAGACCTGGTTCTGCCCCTGTGGACCGAACAAAGTCTGACAGGACCGCGTCCATGTCCAGAGTCATGTGATCATGTATGTGTGCTGCCCAAGGTGCAGCGGTGGCCTTGGTGGACGCCAGCCTTCACGTTCTCATCTGTAGGGAGGGGACAATAAAAAAAGACAGCAGGGTTTTACAAATGGAGTTTTCCAGTGAAGCATTTAGCCACACCTTCCATGGCTCATCCGAGACTAACCCTTGTGAGAAAATACAAGCTGGACTGCCTCGACTCTTATTTCAGTTTCAGACATAGCTGACAGTTCTTAGCACTGTAAAACTCCACCCCCGGCACCCCTCCCAGCTCCTGCCATTAGCTGAATGTTAAAACCTAACTTCACGTGTAATATCAACAACATGGCGTCATCCAGGACACACCTGTCCATGTTCAAAGCAGCTGGACAACTGCCCACAATCGCAAGGACATCTAGAGCTTTCCTGCCGCTGAGTGTTACCCAGAGGTCACTGGCCGATCCAGCCTCTAAACTTCTGCTGCACTCTAAGAGGGGAGCCTGATTCAGCGTGATGCTATTTGGTGTCGTCCTAGCTAGAATTTACATCATGACTATGATGGCACTTCAGCTCTAAATATCAACAAGTACAGCCTTGTTAGGTCAAAAATGAAACACCCATTCACTCCCTCTGTGCATGCGTCCATGCATAGCTTTCATTCCACTAGAGGCTGTGTGGGTAGAAGGACTGAGCTCAGAGCATCGTCAGTAGAAAAGCAAACACCTACAGGCTTGATCCTTTGACATAAGGCTACTGTGTAAAGGCCAAATGTCTGAAGGCTGAAGGTACTACGGGATAACTCCAAGGTTCTTTAAGCCCAGAGCTTTTTTCAAGAAAAACAAGAACATGACTAAATGTCTGGCTCCTGTCTTTTCATGAAAGTGGGCTGTATGTGTGAGTTTGTTGTGATTTCAGTGCTATATTATGCCGCATGCACTCTCAATTCTAAATAAAACCACGATCTTACCAAACAATCCATATGGTCCCTTACCCAAAATGGAATCACAGGATTGTGTATCAACACAGACAAAACTGAGCTCTCTAAGCTGAACAAACACTGAGCTAATTGTTAACAAGAAATGCAACATTTTGAAACTTTCAAAATTATAGTACAAGTTTTCTGTCTTGTGCAGAGTTGGTGCTCTACTTGGCCAAATAAAGTCACTATTGCAATGGTTTTATTTCATTGTTGCAAATGTGAGAAGATTCCGACTAGAAATAGTTGTTTGGCAAATTGCTGAAAAAACCTAAGGAAAAAAGAAAGGCAGGATGGCACTACTCATCCCAACCTGACGCGAGTCATGTTATGCCCCAAACACACTGAAAAACACACACATACAGGTAAGTACATGCTTATCGAAACACGCATGAAAGCATGCTGTTGCAGGTTTCTTTAGTCTGGTTTACCAGCTAGTTGCAAGTAGCTAGTTTGGCTTTGTAACAGTGAATTCATTTAGCACTCATCGTCTCAAACCTCACCAAAGTCCCATAAAATATAGGAAGAAAGTTCGTAAGTCAATAAGATGGTAACACTACTACGGATGACTAAGCTGGAAGATCAAATCAAATCAAACTTTATTTATAGCACTTTTCCTATGAAGGCCGAAATGGTCTAAATTCACAAAAGCAAATAGAAAAGAGAATTGTTTACCCTTGAGGTCTGGATGCTAAACATAAAAAATCTCAACAGATTTTAAGCGTTCTCTCAAGTAGCATGTAGTAATAACTTTAATTTTTCATTTTCATTTCATTTTTTATTAGTCCTTTCCTTTCATGAAAATGGATGTTCAAATGTTTACATGTTTCTCTTACATATTGAACTTGTCACATTAGAAAATTTTAAGCAGAGTGCTTTTTAATTGCATTAGGAATGAAAATAATTTTCCTTGAAGTCACAGCATTTTCAACTGTTTCGTGTACAATATTAATGAATCAAGGCTGCACTTGAAGTTTGACAGACCTAGTTCCTGTGCAACTGCACTGTTTATTATTATATAGGAAGAAACACAACATAAAAACTGACAGAAGGTAATCTAGAACAGGAAATTGAGATGGCATTATTAGAGAACTTCACATGATTTCTTAAATAAGATGACATGGATTAATTTATACAGTTAGCAATTATAATTGATCTCAGACTTTTAAATGAATACAGGAAAAAAAATGTTGAAATGTATCAGTCCCATTCAGTTCATTCTTTTACAACTGAATGGAAACACATGAATGATTGGTATCTTTAGATCACAGATGGCTCCGAGTCAAGCAACTGCTTTGCAGATTAAAACTCTTTTGAGTCTGGAAGAATGTAGCAAGCCACCAAAATAGCAGATTATTATAAGCTTTTACCCCACCTTTTCCCTTAAGAGGAGTCCTATTCAGATCTCTTTCCCTGTGGGAGGCAATTATGACTCAGAAACACCACAAAGCGTGTTTTTCTATCTGACGTAAAACAAAGTGGGTCAGAGGATCCGCTTAGTGTCCAGTTTCCACTTAATCGCGATGACATTTATCACTGCTTCTGCAGGAAAAAAACATGAATCAGGCTCTCACAAGAGGTGAACACGGAAGACTGCTTGGTGCAAGGTGGCATGAAAACCCAGGAAACGAAGAAAAAAATGCTGATGTTTGTTTTTTAGAACTGCTTTGTATAGGAGGGTTTAGTTTAGTTTTGTAATGTTTTAAACTTTCTGCACTGGGCTGTTTCAATAAATATATCTCTAGGCACAGTTATATTAAAAAATACTAAATATATCATGACATAAAACTTTGGTGAGTATCATAAAGAGCCTTTCAGCAACAATTTAAGTTTCTTTCTGTGGTTTTAAAAATTAAGCATCATATTTTTTGAGCAAAGTTAGATGTTTAAAATTCCCAAATAAAAAAATATCTGGAATATAGTTCTTAAAAAATAACTTAGTGTTCTCTTTTTCTTTATTTAATACAGAACCTAGTTTTCTTGTTAACAAAAATTCACTTAAATAAACCATACATTTTACACATTCAATAACAAATGTATTCCTTTTGATTTAACGGGGCTTTTTTCTATCAAAGTCAGAAATCAGCTTCTTATGAAAAATGTTTGTGGACCACAGCA
Source organism: Oryzias latipes (assembly GCF_053564925.1). Taxonomy (NCBI): domain Eukaryota; kingdom Metazoa; phylum Chordata; class Actinopteri; order Beloniformes; family Adrianichthyidae; genus Oryzias; species Oryzias latipes. The sequence continues at coordinate 20,046,095 of NC_136242.1, forward strand.
TGTTTTGAATATCTAAGGTCATAAAAAAATCACATTTATTTAAAAATAAATGAGAACAAGACATCTCGCATTAAGCAAAATCCTGAGCACAGCGAGTACAGATGCCAGCTGTTGTCCGCTCACCTGAATCATTTGTCTGTTCAGCTTGCTGCCCAAATTGTTTTAAAAGCAATACTAGAAAGAAAAGCACATTATGCTTTTCTTTTGTGCATCCTTCACTGGAAAATATGTAATCATTGTTGTACTGTACTGTACTCTTTTTTCTTTTTTTTACTTTTATTTATCCGCATGCGCCAGTTGGGATGCACTTATCCCAACTGGCAGCCATACCAATGAGAACTTTGAACTTTTGTTGATCTGAAAACCCCTTTCAATAAATCAGAAGATTCAGAGTATTCCATACTGGCATACCACTACGTCTTTGACGGAAAAAAGAGCTATCGCTTGGACATGGTGGTGGGGGAGTGATGATTTGGATTTGTTTCACACCAGCTTGCCCCCACTGAGTAAATTAAAAATTCTTCAGGACATCAAAGCACTGTAAAGTGAAACTGGTGAAAGTTTAGCCACAACTAGGTCATGCTGCTGCACGATGATTCCACCCACAATGAAAAGTCGATGACAAAACTGACAGAAGCAGTAGATGACAACATTGCTGCAATGTCTTAGAGTCAAAATCTCAAATTCTGCTTCAGTGTGGAGGCATAAACAGCCTGAAAAGACCCGGAGAGACGAGTCACATTTCCAATTAGCCAAGAATGATAAGGAATTAAAGGCATTGGTGTAAAGTAAGTTAGTTCTGAAAATTGAACCACTGGTGCAATTAATAATAAGAACTCAAAGAAATATTTGTCTAATTTCCTTTTACTGATATTTTCCATTTGTTTTCTTTTGAAAGTCCAGTTATTTTTAAACACAACTGAATGTGACAAAATTGCTTGTCTGCATTTGACCCGTCCCCTGGGGGAACACCGAGCTGCAGTCACAGCTGCACTCAGAAATCATTTTGGAGGTTTAAACCCCCAATCCTACCCTTTAATACTTTAGTGTCAAGCATGAGGGCGTTCAACCTGCTTTTAAAGTCTGGTATAAACCCAACCCCATGAACTCCCAGTCTTAGAGGAAGGACACTCTACCAATAGGTGGTATCTATCACATGATTGATCAGAAAGAACAAGTCCTCTGAGGGAATGAGTTAAAGAGCATTCACAGATTTTATCACGATTACCACATTGTGGCTTCCCGTTAAACAATTTTAGAAGTAATTAGTGATTGGTTATCAGATTGCATTTATCTAAATGGGACTGTAAATGCAACTTAACAAACAAGGAGGCTTGATATTTACTTGTATCTGGAAATATTGTGATGGTATAACCACAGCAAAAACTAGGTGAAGATCTGTTTAAAAAGGAACTGGAGCAGATGGCTCCTGCCAGTGCAACCAAGAGCTTCTGGAATCTTCTGAACCTCTGATGAAAGAACAGAATATTGGAACAGCTTTTGGCACACCAAGTTTGATTACATGACAAGTTCATTCCAGGTGAAGTTTTTCTTAATGGAATAAGACAACATCTACTTAAGTCTTCATACTGTTGTGGAGTGTCATAGAAGAGCTGAATAGAAATGTACTGGAGGTGTATATGAGTCAGAGGCCGACACTGAGTCACCCTACATACGTTCAGTATATTGGCTGACAGTTGTTGGGGGGCCATCTGAAGACCACAGGACCGACCAGACCACTCAGCTCTAGTCCATGGCTTCAATGGTAACGATGGAAAAATAGACTCTGGTAATTCAGAGAGCCCTGAAACATAAAGAGGAAAAGGAAAATAATCAGATATCACAATTGTTTAGTACATATATATCATCATGGTTGAGCAGCAAAACTGAAAAGCTGGCTTGCCCTTAAGTTGCTCTGACCCTGCGTAGGAAAAAGTAGGGCTAAAAGATGGATGGACAGAAGGATGGATGATGTTTTCCCTTTTCTAATGATAATGAAAAACAGAAGTGTGGTGATGCACTCTGAGAAAAACAAAGACAGAATCACACTTTTTTTTTTTTTTTATTGAAGAGGCTTTAAAAAAGGCAGAAACGAATGACATGGCATCGTCCAAAAGACAGCTTTAGCCAACACTTCTCCATCACTTCAGCAGCATGCTGCCAAGTGCTGAGGAGTTAGTGTCAAAACTCTCCTAAGCAGTACTGAAATATCTCTGGGCGCATGCATGCATAATTCACTTTCAAAGAAGGTTCATATGTAGTGTGCATCCTGTTTATTTTTTAAGAAAACTCACAATGGCACCATAGAAATATGAGTCACTCCTCCCTTACACTGCAGTGCCTTCATTTCATTGATTAACCTGGCTGACTGCCACGGTTAAATCTGTCCCGCTGTGGCTTCGAAATGGAGCAAAAAATATCATTACACTTGTCATAATAATGATAACATTTTCCAACTGCACTTCTGTAAAGCATCTGTCACAATCCGTCAGCCTCCAAAACAACACACACACACGCGTGTGTTTAATTCTGTGTTTCATGAAGGACACAAAGCAGGACACTGACACAGTTATGGGATATAATATTGATTTTATGAATAGCTTAGGTAGAAAACATTAACTTGAGCACATCTGACGGTTCCTTTATGTGGATTGAGAAACAGTTTGAGACCACTAAAAGCATTTAAGTCAAATAGAGTTTACAGAATCATTTTATGACTCCACCAGTGCTGGGAACTTTCCCTGCTGGGAACCAACAATGTGGCCCATGCAGACAGTTTGTACTGGAGAAAAGAAATGAAAGAAAATTCATTTTCAGATTACAGAATCACTATAGTTATAATTCATTTTATTATCAGAATGTTGTTGGGGAAACATACAGGATCACTATTTATTTTTTCGAAGTAGACCCACTTTCATCCCCCCAAAAAACCTACCCGATTGCCTAGCAACTATGGATTTAAAATAACAAAATGTAAACAATGCGCTAACTGCAATATGCTTCTTTAGTGTTACTTTTTTAATCTTTTATAAAGAAGAAAAATCATTCTATATCATAATGTACTATTGTTCCACTGTTTAATATACTCTTTGAGATTCAAGAGGGTTTATTCTCATTTCAACCATTTATAGCAGACCCAAAATTAAATATGTTTCTCCAGGACCTGGTGTGATACTTACATACAATAAAGGGTAAAAAAAAGGTGCACGGAACTAAGACAGAAGGTTGTCTTGTTTGCCTTAGCAACATAAAAGTGCACAAAGTGCAAAACAGTGCAAGAAGTTAAAAATAAATACAGTCAAGACGAGACAAAATCAGGACAATTAGCACCAGAAATGTAAGATCCAGTAAATAAGTAAAGTAAAGTAAAGTAAGTATTGTGAAAGAATGTATAAACTTTGCAGCAATTATAGATTGACCTTTGTGTACTACAATGAGTTATACTGCACTATTTAATACTATATGGCACAAAATTCTACAAAGTGCCACTATAAGTATTTTATAATACCCCAGTGTACTGCAATGTTCTACAATGTGCTAAACTGCACTATAAAATTCTTTACTAAACTATTATGTGTTCCTATACTAAATAATATTATCCTGTCACTCACACTAGCATTATTTATTTCAGTAAAAAGTTAACATATGCAATCATACAAAGAAACGTTATCACTTTTGCCAAAACCCTGTATTACTACTACGACTACAATCAACTGTCAAAAGAATACAGCCATAAACACATTTCCAACGTTGTGAGCTGTAACAGACTACAGCTTGTTTTATATTTGGGTCAAAGATGGACAGCTGCCCTTGTTATTTATGATTAGGTGGTCTCAGCCCATTCAGTCTTCAGAGGTGGGAAGTGCCGTTTTGTAGCGGCCGCTGCCTTTTCTTTTACCTAAATGTTTCGGCTATTTTTCAGGCTCTCTGCTCAACGCTGAGGCGCAGATATATTATAAATACAGCAGGGACAAAAGCTCAGCAACACATAGTAAACACTTTACTTCTTATGGTGACCCAAAAGGCCAGTCAGCACTTTTGTAAGTATGAGGCCCAATTTCAGGAAGAAACACTAAATATTACTCTTTGAACTTCAAAGCAGACATCAAAAAGCTAGTAAATGACTACCAATTTCAAATGAGGTATACTTCATATAAATGTTCTTTTGGACAATTAGAATATTATCAATCTGTTAAGCTTTGGAATGCAGAAACTGTGAGTAAAATGAACTATTAGTAATCCATTCTCTTACTTCAAACCTGCGGGGGCATTTTAGAAATCAAAGATGCCGTTAATGATGATTTACTTCACTCCACAAAACAATAAACCTACCTTTGGCAAACAGTTTAGCGGAAGACCCTTTCAGCTGTTTAAATTTTAATACCCATCTACCATGAAAGGATTTAAATACCATCTGGGAACTTGGCAAACATTTTTAAAGAAGCACAAAGGTCCCCACCCACTTCTTCCTATCTTACTCTAAACTGTATAAAGCTGCACCGTATTACAACATCAGTCAATCAGTGGGTTGATTTAGAAGTGTCAAAAGTCAAGTCAAGCACAGTCTCACAAGACAGCAAAACAAAAAAAACATCTTACTGTATGAGAGAACTTATTTGCAGTTGAACAAAGTTCCAGCCAAATGTGCAAACAGGCTGGAGGCCATATTTCCATGATGCGTGTCTTTGGACTTATGTAGCAATTTACAAGTAACAGGATGAGTTAGAGCTGAGATAATTGTCTCCATAGTGAGCAGCAGTGATCGCCCACATGCACGGCTGATACACACTGGGTGGGAGGTGAACATAGTGTGCAAACACTGAGACGTTCAGTCATATCCATCGCCTGCAAAATACCCAAAAAGCAAATGGCATCTGTTCAAGGTCAACTCAAGTTTATAATTCCACCATATAAGTTTATTTGCATCTAATTCATACAAATTTCTATTCAACAACAATCCTAAAACATTTTTCTTTAAAAAAAACAAAAAAAAACATTTTATTTTAATAAATGCCGTCCACACAAAATAGGAATAAATTAATGCATTATAAACAACAAAAAACAATTAATTTCAAATGTGTCTAACAGAAAAAGAAGGAACATAATGTAAATGCAGAAAAATACATGCAAAGTGAAAAAAAATATTCAAGTAAAAATTTTGGAGAGACGTAGAAAGACCACAAAACTGGTCTTTGATGTTCATTTTAGAAGACAGATATGTTATGTTAGGACAACCTGAGAGTCTCCTCCATAACATTTTAGCAACACCATGTCTTTACGTATCATTACTGATTGGCTGACACAGTTGAAGATAAAACAAGACAGCAAAACTAGAAAATGTTGGGCTGGATTTAAAAAGTAAGTTAACTGTTGAATTGATTTTTATTTAACCCTTGTGCTATCTTAGATGACCCCACCCCTGCATTGACGTGTTCTCCCTACCATGACAAAGGTGGATAAAGGTGGAAAGATTTCATGTAATCCATGGACACCAGTGAAGATCATAAATCATTGAAGAAAAAAGGTTCAGAGCACTGTCTAGTGGGTCTAGATGACCCAACTCCCAATGGTAAAGTGCCTAGGATAGCACAAGGGTTACAGTTAACCTTCAGTTAACCGTTTAACATCTTTTAAATTGATTTGATCTCCAGTTAAAAAAAATGCCTCTTATTTTCTAAAAAGTATTCATATTTGAAGTACTATGACCGGAGAAATTTCAGCAGACCATGAAGACTTAAAGAAATAAACCAGCTCACAGTTGAAAGAACATTATTAAGCACAACAAAAACAAGATAAAAACACGTTTTTGAAATAAAAAAGGAGAAATCTGAAAGATCAAATACATTTTTGAAAACCAAAAAAAACAAAATATCCAAAACGGTCTCAGTATTTCACACTAAACAGAAGGCAAGTTGTCTGATGCAATGATAAGGACTATTGTCACATGATGAAGTTGCTGTTAGCAGAACATCTGGTTTTTAAGGTTATGGTTGTTTTATTGTTTTTTATCACGATACATTGTTGGGTTAACGTAGTGGCACAACAGTTTCCATGTGGTTCATTGTGTAGTTTTAAACAATGACTCAGAAATACTGTAAAGGTCATTACATAACTCTTCATGGCGTTAATGACTTCTCTGATCATTTTTATCTTTTTTAACATCTAAAAACGGAAACACTGTGGACAATGTGGTGAAGAATTAATCCAAAATAACATCACTTTTTAGCACGACCAATCCAAGGGTGTATTTGAAATTTGATGTGTTCATTGTTTAAGTACAACACACTGTGTCAGCAGATCCCTTGCAGTGTAAAATCTGAGCGCCTTTTTGTGTATAAAACACTGGCAGTGCAGCAGGACCAGCAAAGGCTGGACATGAGAAGCAGGGCTTGTTGGTTAAACAAACCAAATGACTTAAATCTCAAAGCGTCTGATCCCAGCTCTGCTGGGCTGAATATTTTAGATTCTTTAGGGTGAGCAGAGAGTCAAATCTTCTGTTCTGGCACAGTCAAATGGCTTCGCCGGGCCAACTGTGGCTCCATCACAGAGTACAAGGCAAGCGGCTAGAAAGAACGGCCCAGCAGCAATCAGCAGAAACGGCTGTGTTCCCTTTTAGATAAACAACCAATAATCTCCCATGCCCCCGTGCATGAGTGCATGAAATTGTGCAAGAACGAAACGATGCAGATGCATTCACGTCTGTGTTTACACTACGTCTTTGGCCTCAAAGCTAACAGAGCAACTGCTTCCGCAATACACTACCAATACACAAAAAGGCTGATTTAAAAGCGGTATTCAATCCCTCTGCAGTGTTTACACACATGCCTGAAAAATGTCAATCCACGCTCTCAGTCATAATAAAAAAAGAAAGCTAATTTAAAAAAAATTGCCAAAAGTCTTTTTTCCACAATAGCACCCTGACATTTTAATATGAGACAAGACAGAAACACTAAAACCTGACGACAGATGAAGAGCCACGCTGCCACACGACATTTACACATTCATTCAATTATCAGAGACAGAAACTAGACAAATACAGCCATGGAAATATTGGGCTCGGGATAATTGAGTTTGAGGAAAAAATGAGCACACTTCCAGGAAACCACATCATTTCCATCTTGCATCAATATTTAATAATCAATGCAATATATTAGCACGCTATGAAACACATCCTGCTTTACCAGCATGGAAAATTCATGTTATTAGATGGGGTGGTGGTGGTGGTATTTTTTAACAACCAAGCAGCCAAGTACTTCCACAAGTTCAAAGCCTTTAGTTGAGACGACCAGGTTCAACCAATGCCGGTGCAGAGCTCTTCATTTGGTCTTCAGTCATGTTAGAATACTGGAAGTGGTTTCATATGCATGAGCACTTAGTAAACAGAAGGCTTTCTTGTGTGCATGTATGTGAAACTAAAAACAATACATAGTCTTTTATAGTCCTTAACTCTATTGTTTTGACTATCGTAACTCACATGTAATTCCAGCAGCTTCAGTGTTGCATTTACTAACGTAAAGTGTTGCATATCACGCTGATAGGAAAAGCTGCTTTTTACCGCGTTGGAATCCTCTGATTCACGTTGATTGCGTAAACGGTGAAGAGTTACGGTAAGTCAAAGAGCATGTGTTAGAGAGGGTCAAAACTGATGTGATGTGAAAACAGTAGCTGTAATAGTACATTTTATTTCATTTAGTGGTTTTAATTTAGGTTTCAGCTTTGTTGTTGAAATTCTTTTAAAAAAGTTTAAATTCCTCTGCACTGATATACAGCACTTTTCACAAATTCAAAATCCTTTGGTATTATGTTCATTTTGTAGAGGGTGAAAGAGTTACAGTACTGGTAGTTCAAAGAGCATGTGCTATTTCCAGCACCAGTGTTAAAGGCTTCAAAAGAACATCTAGGTTTTTTCCCCTCCAGACACTGCAGGTTAAAAAGTAATGCTTTTATTCTTTAAAGCCAGGGAAACATGTATGGATTTGTCATCAATTTATAACAAAATTGAAGATTCAATAAACAAAATATAGACCCTTGGAGCAAAACAGTTTTTTGTGGGGTTATTTTATATGACATCCTCTACACGGCCGGTAAGATCTAGAGCCTACCGGGACTCAGAGAAGCATAAACAATAAGTTTTTCTTGCAGCAACTAGCAAATAAATAAAACAAATCAACATCATTTTGCTCTTCAGATTTAAAACCTGTGCATCCAAATAAAGATTTTGTGCCTAAGGGATATCAAACGCTGCAAAATCATAAAGTCTTAGAGTGTCAGTTTGCTCTATTGTCTCACCACAATGGCCAATGCAACTTCCTGGACTGCTTTAACTTCAAGAGAGCAGTGCGACAATGCAACTGTCACTGAGAGGAAACTCTGAGAAAAATCTTTATAGGAAGATGCTAAAGTCAGAAAGGACTGACCTTTTAAATTCAACGCCCTAGCAATGTTAGAGGTTTCAACGACTATTTCATTGAAATATGTCAAATGATCTGAACCTCTTTTTGTTCATAACTCTTAAGTAGCTTCATCACTCAGTTAAAAGATCATTTAGTAGTTGTTTTTTTTCTATTTTTTTTTTACTCACACCATCTTATTGACAGAGTGTCAAACGTGGAATGGAACCAGGTTAAAAGCAGATAGATGAGTTCCACAGCTGTAAGATGGTTAAGTATATTGAAGTGATGTGTTCAAACTTGAGCCCCACATTTTCCGACCACAACGACACAATCGAGCTCAGCTAAAGCAGATGATCATCTGATTAATGAAAGCTAGCCTGAAGGGGTCTTTCGATGCACTGACAAGTGGAAAACAAGACTTCTCGCTCTTGTTCGCTGAATGACTTTAGCAAGGCCACATGACATCTTGGAAACAGCTACTAAAATCCAGCTGCTATATTCTAATACACTTGGTGATGGGAGGGGGGGGGGACTTTTGCACTGACTACACTGATTTTTTTGCTTAGAGAGTTCAAAATATTGCTGGTTCATGAGCTCCTATCATCTGCAAATATGCTTCTTGATTAATAGAATAACTGTCACCAACACAACTATGATAATACTGCAGATTTTGTTTCAGTACATTAACATCTGTTTGTATTCTGAGATCTATCTTTACCAACTAGAATCTTCAAATCATTTGACAAATACATGAAGTACTGGGAAATCTCATGAACCTTATTTACTACAATGAAATTAAAAACTACTTTTCCGACAAACAAGTCAAGAATATGTCTTGCATTATTAAATAATGCTTAGAGAATTTAAAAATAAGTTTTGTAGGTTCTTTTATACTAAATAAGTCCAATTTTTTCATTGTCACACATAAAAAAACCAAAAAAAAATATTTAAACTTTGTTTAGCCTGTTTTTTTAATTAAAAACAATGTGTAGACGTGGTGGTTTGTACTGTTCACTAATGGAAATGAGGTCCTTTATTTTGGTTTTGAGACCAACAAACTTCAAGTTCTGGTGATTTAACTAAGTTTTCTTTCTGGAAGCCAAAAGCCCATTTGGAGTTTAAAATGTTTGTACAAAATAATGTAAATAAATTTGAATCTCGTACTAAGTCACATCTTTATTACTGTTAATTATAAAAGGTTACTATTTATTTTTCATTTAGTTGCTGCACAGTATGTATACGTATGTCTTCCAGCTTCCTCCAACAGTCCAAAACCATGCCTGATACGTCAATTGGTGATTGTAAAACCATACCTTTAAGTTTAAGTGTGGTTGGTTGTTTCTGTGTGGCCCTGCAATGGACTGGCAGACTGGTCAGGGTGAACCCCACCTTTGCCCAACAGCAGCTGGGTAGACTCCCATAAGAAAGACTAATTAGGTTTAGAAAATGGATGGATATTAATTTTTGTGCTTACAGTTTGTCTATATTCTCTCCATGCATTAGTCTACTGTACTTCAGCTGTTCTTAGTAAAAGCCTCTCCTTACAGAAGTGGGCTCTACAGAATGTAAACTAGATTATAAAGACCTCTTTCTTTATATTCATTGCTAATTCATGTTTCAAGTAGTCTTGTACTGCATTAGAAAATATGTCTCTAATTATAATATTTAAAGAAGTTAAAAGATTGAATAGTCTGTCACATGGTTTTATTTCTGTAAAACTTTAGTAAAATACTTTATATAAGATGTATTATCTGCCCTGTATGAGGTAAGACATTGTATATATGTGAAAGTACAAATAATTTCTCTGAACTATGTTAGGGGACCATGCTTATAGCATTGTTAGTGCTTTAAATTCAGCAAGACATGTCGAAACAAAGTTAAAAATACCCTTTTAGGCAGAGCTTACGAAATATTCCACATCTCTGAAAAAAGAAGAGAACACAGGAAACAGAGGGATATGCAGGTTAAAACCAACATTCACTGCTTGACAGCATTTTCAGGGACTAGAGTTCATCTTGATCTGTTTTATGTTTAGATGTAATGATCCTACAATGGAAAAAAAAAAAAGATTTACCATGCAGCTCACTGCCAAATGAATAAGCTGCTGCCACTGACTGAGTGGGAGGACAGGAAGCAGTTTGTAATCAAAGAGAAAGAAGGCTTTTTGCTTTAGCAGTTTTTCCAAACAGACTGACGCCATAATTCCTATAAAATACATAATCTGGTAAATTGAAGGGAGAAAATTATTAGTAAGTTTCTATGCTCTCACAGAGTGTGGGCACAGGGCTGTGTGGAGAAAAACCAACAAACTAAAGCAGTAACTCTTTTAGGGTTTTTGAACAAGAACCCATTTTGATGTGAACTTTATATCAAACTGAATTCCAACTGACTGATTTCAAAATAAAACTGTACCAGGTCACACTGCAAAACTGAGGGAAACCGTATAACCTGTCAGCGTGTTTGTGGTCCCATTTATTTGCTAAAATCTCTGCTTTGGCAGACTAAAAAAGTCATAAAGTGTCTAGGTTTCACTCCAGCTACACACAACAAACGTTTCTATGAATCTTTCACATTCCCTTCTGCCACTGTGGCACAGAAACCAGTGAAATGTGCCGTTTTTGATTGTAGTTTCCACTGATACAAGTTTTCGTTGACTGTCGGGGTTGGCAGTTTAATTTCGAGATGAAATTAGGATTTTAATCTGTGAACTGATCCAGTTCTAACTCTTATCACGCCTGCCATTTAAAACCAGAATTGTATGTAGCTCAACATGTGTCTTTCTGAAGGAAAAGTTTAACGGCTGCCTTTTGCACAATAATAATGAACGAGACATTTGTGCTGCCTTACAAGAAAAGATTATAATTGTCTTGTGTTACAAATTAAAATATTAAATTTGATTTTGATTTGATTAAAATACATCTAAAGATCTCAATACTCTTAACTGATTAAAAAAATAACATTTAATAGCAGCTTTCAATTTTCTAATTAGTCATTTGTATGAATGCTAAAAGCAGTAACACAGGCAATGTTTTAACTGCAAAGTGGTCAGTCTGCCAAAAGTAACAACGGTTAGTTATCAGAGATGTGTGGAGGAAATTTGTTTACTAGTATGGGCAAGGTGGATAAAAGAACTAGCTTAGGTTAGCCGTTCCTTATCTAATCTTAATCAATCAAAATGCATTCTTATTCCTAGTCTTTTGGCCGTTCTCTTTAGGGGTCGCCACAGTGAATATTCTGCCTCCGTCCAGGTTCATACTAAATTTATTCTCCCCCAACCACCCTAATGTCCTTCACTGCATCCATGAACCTCCTCGGTCGACCTCCTTCCTGATAGCTCTAACACCAGCATCCTTTTGGCAACATAATCATTGTATCTCCTCTGAATGTATCCAAACTATCGCATTCTAACTTCCCAGTATTCTTCTCCAAAACATTTAATATGAACTGTTCTCTGATTCAATTCAATGTTATTTGTTTAGGCCAAATTCCCAACAACAGTCGTCTCGATGGGCTTCGTATCGGTAATTGAAAAAGTAAAACATAAAATCAAAAGGATCATGAATACATAGAATTCAATAGGAAAATACTAAATAGAACTAACAAATTGACTAAACTAAACTGGCATCCCTGCCCTTAGACCCTCCTTCGCGGTAAGGAAAAAATCCTTAAAAAAACGGATTCCGGAAAAAACGAAGAAACCTCAGGTGCCCACATGAAGGAGGGATCCTCCCCCAGGACGGACAGGTGATTACCAGAACTCATAGAGAAGAATTAATTTATCTAACACTAAAACTACATATTTAAAGTCCAGCAGACGAGCTTCATCCAGATGTTTGCATTCCTAAACCTACCCATCCTGCAGCTGGTCTTCAAGATGTTCCTAGATGTTCCTCCACCTGCTCCCTGTTCTCGCTACAGATCACAATATCATCTGCAAACATCATGATCCACAGAGATTCCTGTCTCACCGTGTCTGTCAGTCTGGCCATCACCACTGCAAACAAGAAGGAGCAGAAAGCTAATCCTTGGCAATCCTATCTTGACCTTGATTTCTTCTGTGATACTTACAGCAAAATTCACCACTATCTTCCAGCTCGCATGCATGTCCTGCACAACTCCAATGAATTTCTCTGACACTACAGACTTCCTCATACAAACCACAGCTCTCCTCTCTCTGTCCTTTCATAAACTTTATTTACAAAGTCACAATGCAGCTGTTTTTGACTTTCTCTGTACTTTTCCACTAGTATCCTCAAAGCAAAGAGCTACCATGGTACCCTTCCTTGGCATGAAACCAAGCATGTGCTAATTTCTTACCTCAGCCAAACTTTCACTACTCTTTTCCATAACTTCATTTTGTGACAGGTTTTTCCTCTGTAATTTCCACAATGCTGCATATCTCTCTCGTTCTAAAAATGAGGATCAAAAAATTCTTCAAAAAACTATACCGCCGCCCCTCCTCAATACTTCCATACCTCTGCATGAATATTGTCAGGACCAAATGCCATTCTACTCTTCATCACCTTCAATGTCATCCTCGCTTCATTCTTACTGATCTTTGCTACTTCCTGCTTGGCAACAGCCCCTTCTCTGTGCACTCCACCATTTTCTTCATCCATCAGCTCTTCAAAATCCTCCCTCCATCTTTCCACCACACTTGTGGAACATGTCAACACATTTCCATCCCAGTTCTTACTCCTCCTAACCTGCTGCACATCCTCCCATCTCTGTTTTTCTACCTTTGCTAACCTGTACAGATCCTGATCCCCTTCCTTTGTGTCCAACCCGTCGTACAAGTCCTCATATGTCCTTCTGTCTTTTTTACCTTCACCTTCTCCTTAGCTGCATCTCCATGTATTCTGTCTGCTGTCATCTGTCTTCTCAGTGTCCAACTTTTTCTTAGCTGACCTTTTCCTCTTAATAAACGCCTGAATTTGTTCAGTCCACCACCATCTGTCTGTCTGGATTCCCGTCCTAAACAGTTGTTTGAGACGATTTAGATACACCCCTATTTGTTATTCAAAACCAATAAAGAAAATCAAATACTAAATGATCCTTGAAATCTAGCAGTTGTTGAATTCTTAGTTTAAGAAGTAGGGTTAAGGCATTTCAAGAAGGAGGATGAGTCATGACTGTCTTGATCTAAACAGGCTTGAAATGACAAAGAAGCATTTGCTGCCTTGTATTAGAAACATGAAAACCTGAAAGTGGACCAATTTAGGTCTCTTCTTCATCATCAAGCAGGAAAGAACGCAACGAGGACAGAGGAAATGTTAAAAATATCTGCACTAACGTTTGCTCTGCAGTGTACCACCAATGGAGTTCATGGAAGAGATAGTAGAAGCAGTGGCTTATCAGAATCAGAATTACTTTATTGATCCCACACGTGGGAAATTTGTGAAATAAGAAAATGGAGAAAAAAAAGATAATTCGTCAATTTATTTTCAATATTAAAAATAGACTAAAATAAATATTTGGAAAACAAAGAACCATTGACAATCCCTGCCCTTTTTCATCTCAGGACTGTATTTTTCTGCTAACATATATTTTAATGGAAGTAAAGTTGAGATAAGAAAGACCAAATGCAGACCTGCAGAATTGTCTGCAAAAGCAGGGCAGTTTTCTCATGAAACGGAAGTCTGACCTATTTTTCCTGAAAGAATGAAAATGAACAATTTTGTGGGCCTGCATGAATCTAAATTGCATCTCCAAGGGTACCTGAAGCAACAGCGTCCCGTTTGATTTTAAACTGCTCCCTTGCTGATTCCAGACAGGATGGGGGTGGGGGGTAGGGGGTGGCTGAGCCCTCCAGGGCCTTGTGAGGGGACTCTTACAACGGCAGGCATCTCCACAGGCCACTCTCTGCTCCCAGCCTCCACACCGACAGAGGCAACACGAGTTCACACATTTATCCAACATGGCCTTTAAACACATCCTCTGCTTACTGCACTCACATCTGAATAGGAATATTCCTGTTTAGAATTAAGCCCTGAAAACCAATTTTGGTGTTATAAACTGATGAAAATCTCCATAAATTGTCAACAAAGATTGTTCAACTATAATCAAAATGTTACATCAAGCAAATGATTATAGGTCAGTAATATTTTTGCATCACAAGAACATTTTGGTTTTTCTGTCTCATAAAGGAAAAAGACTAAACTGTCTAGGCTTTGGTTACATGTTCAAGTTTATAACAAAGAAGCTAATAAAACATCAGCAATTTGCTAAAAGAATACAATGCTTTTAATCCTTTAAAAATGAAGATGCTCTTTAACACACGCTTAACATCCCGTGACTCTTTGACCGTTTACACGATGAACGTAAATCAGCTGATTCTGATAAGAAGAAACATGCCTTTTCATATTGGCTTTGCACAGATATGCAACACATTACTAACTTAAAGTGTTGCATAACAGCCACTTTTTAATCAATTGATGTTGAGCGCGTAAACACTTTACTGCATTAAAGTGTTGCATATCAGGCCAAAGCTGCTTTTTCCACTTCAGAATCCTCTAGAATTATGCTAATTGTGTAAACGCTTAAAGTTATGGTAGTCAAAAGAATGTAAACAATGGAGCTAAAGCCCTGGGGGTATTCCAAAAAGCATGTTTAAACTACCCTGGCTTTAACCCTGAACTCTGGCTGAAATCCGCCTGAACTTGCTCACTCTGGGTATGTTGGTTCCAAAAGACTGGATATGAGTTAGCGTAATTACGCTTGACTTGATAATCCTGGGTTAATGAGCGTGCACAGCAAGTACATAAAGACATTCTCAATGGATCGCCGATTTCCAGAGTCACCATGGAAACGCGTGGAGAAAAAAAGAGAGCCCTATCATACAGTGAAACGGAGTCTGAGATTTTGATGGCGGCGTATGAAGATTACACGTCCATCAAAAAAGTAATACGGCTGCAGCATCAGCAAAAAAAAAAAAGAGTTTCTGCTTTGAGAAAAAGAACGGACAAAGTAAACACAGGAGTTTCTATCTCATTTCTATTTTCATTTTGACTCATATATATAAATATATATATACATATACTTAAATTAATTACTTCAATTGGTAACAAGTAATTGTGTTAAATTTTTTAACATAATTTCTTACATCTATCCAACTCAATATTTTTTACAACTCAAATTTACATATTTATCTTACTAAATGTCATATTACTCCAATTCAATTAAATGTTTTTCCATCTTAATTAATTGTACTTCTTAAACTCTCATATGTCTAAGTTTGAGCCTGCAGATATTCTCATTTTCATAACAATAAAATAGAAGAAACAATATGGATTTGCAACTTGAAACATAATGTCATTTACCATTTCTCTGACTTTAACATTACACCAAGTAACAGTAGGAGTTGCTAAATATCCTCATCATCCTCTTCCTCCCTCTCACTCATGATGCATAAAGAATTAAACATAACAGG
This sequence comes from Oryzias latipes, assembly GCF_053564925.1. Taxonomy (NCBI): domain Eukaryota; kingdom Metazoa; phylum Chordata; class Actinopteri; order Beloniformes; family Adrianichthyidae; genus Oryzias; species Oryzias latipes. The sequence goes on from NC_136242.1 coordinate 20,061,917, forward strand.
ACAAATAGGTCATTCACAGTAAAACAGCACACTTGGTCAAAAGCCCACACTTAAACCCAAATCCCTTCAGACAAGCAAAGGAAATGGTATCCCACAATTCCTTGTGGTGCTGATCTAACAGCAGCACCAAAGTTACACCTACTTAATTGAATTAATTTAAATGAAAGTAAAATAAATGTCTGATAACTATGTGTTATTTTTAAGCTCACTTAACTAAAACAAAGCATATATCTTAACTGAAGCAAATAATTAAGTTAGATCAATGTAAAAAAGTTTATCTTTCCAACATCCATATGTGGTCTTATCACCCTCTCATGGTGGAAAAAGTATTATCTGAGCTTCTTCATCCACTAAATCATCTTCAAATGGACACATCATGCTGCTTCACCTCTCTGAAAACAAACTAACCTTCAACTAAACCTGCTCAGGACCAGGTTATGTTCAGAGCATGAGTTGCTATGGCAACTTGACATACCCTGAAACATACCTCCATTTTTGGAACCGAAAGCTGAGGTTATCCGCTTCCTTAGCCTCAAACGTACCGTGGTAACTAGCATAACCTGCTTTTTGGAATACCCCCCTGGTGTTAATGGGGTAAAGAAATAAAAATGTGTTAGCTATGCTGGAATGCTGCTTTCATAGCCTTCAGATTTCATATTGGTACGATATCTAAATAATATTTACATTTGTCATCCAGCATATGAGTTTTGCCAAACCAAAGGAAGTTTTATTGTCATAACATTGTGATAACAGTGATTTTATGGCAGCTAATAATAGGCTATCATAGAAAGACACCAAACAGTAGTGAACAATGTTTGCTCTGACAACAAATTCATATTTCTTATCCAACAGGTATTATGTTCAGTCCTCTGCACCAGTCATAATCATTTACTTGATTTTCTAAAAAAATGTCATAAATATGATTTTAATACAATATTTAACTATTATACCATATGAATATGTAAAACAGTTTTTTGTATTATTATTTTGGTTTATTTAAATATTTCCTCACTCTAAAACAAAATGAATAACAATGCCTTTGCTTGTCTATTTTTTGAAAAACAGGTTTTTAAATACATATTTTGTATTGAATGTGCGTCTATAACATGCAGAGATTACAGATGAATGCATATAAGCAAATGACAGTTTGGTAAACAGGAGATGAAAGGCTTGGTTATATCCTGTGCCCTTCATTCAATCAAAGCACAGTGAGTTTGGGCAGGTGATTCCTGACTCCCCCTGTCTCTGCTGTTTTGGTGTTTGAGAGCAGCCCCTTTGTTTGCTGGGATGGCCTCCAGATGACCTCCCTCCGCCAGCAGACAGAACACTTGACATCGCCTTCCCACCTGTAGAGACGTCTGAAGAACCGAGCCCACTTCAAAGCCGTGCAGTGATTGGGCCATGATTACCCAGGGGACACTTGACCTTATTTCATCTCCTCAAAGGACTAAACTTTAGGGTAATCAGGTAAAAGAGATTAAGACCCCCTTGCATGTGTTTTTTCAAGGTTTTAATTTGATGAATTTACTTATTACCACCTTGCCTAAAGAATGAAATAAGATCTTGACACATTCAGTGCTTCTAAAATGATCCCTCATGGGACTCATCTTTTTTTTCAGGGTAGAGATAATTGGCACAGATGTTTGCAAAAGCCTGTCATTCTGCATCAATCAGGGAGCGGTTTTGATATATCAGGGCTGCCTCAGAGACATGAAAGTCAAGCCTGGTTCAGCAACAGTCCTCTCTACTTTGCTTTCTGTTGCTAAATGCCAGTGACAGGCGCAGAAGTCACTGTGGGGAGTGATTGGGTGCCAGGCGCCCTCCGCTGCACTGAAGACCTCTGGAGGACTGGCATGGCCTGGCTTGGCCTGGCAGCCACAGGTTTTACTTCTAAAGCTTTACCCCAACCGTCCGTGCTATGCCAGACACACCAGCTGTTGGCTGCCTGTTTCAAAGACCTGACTGAGGCGTTTGGACACGATTTGCTGGAAAACAAACAGCAAATAGTGCCATAATGTAAAAAAAATATGTATGCAAACAAACGGCAAATAGTGCCATAATGTAAAAAAAATATGTATGCAAACAAACGGCAAATAGTGCCATAATGTAAAACAAATATGTATGTATGCATGTATGTATGTGATTGGAAGATAGGATGTCATCTCCATTCACACAAAGAGAAAGCTAGCCTACATGAAATGCTAACATTATAATAATACATTTTTTTACAAAAATTTACACTTTGTACCTCATAACCTTTATTTGAACATAACCTAAATCTTCTTATATATCTTCAATAGAGTGTTTATTACAATGCTAATGAATGGTGCTACACCACAAAGGTCTGTGTGACTAAGCATCCCATCATGTTTACATCATTTTCCTAACGTCTCGTGCCTGCCCGTCGATGAGGTTTCGGGCCTCACTTCTTTCAGCCTTCGATCTAAATGAAAGGTAATCGCGCGGACGCTGAAGTTCATCGCATCGAGGCACGTGCTACTTGCACACGGGCAGGTGCACCTGTCTGCAGTGGCAGCCTTTTTTTTCACTGTCAAACGAGCTACGAAATGCTGCTTCAAGCAGTATGTGAATTTTGAATTTAAAAAGGTGAAACAATACCTAAAATTAAAAAAAGGCCGTCGGCTTCAGCTCTTACCGTTGTGTTTTCAGTCATTGCTCCCCATCATTACTTTCTCCTCCTCAACCTCTGACGAACCGTTTATTCCTATCAGGATGTCTCCCTCCCTCCCTCTCGCTCATCCTCATGTCATGTTTCTCTGCTGCAGCAGAACGAAGCCACGCCTCCTCCCCCAGCGCCTTCGCGTCAGGCAGTGACGACACCTTCGCACGCGCTCAACTACCCGTCAATTGCCGTAAACCGCCGCTAGAGGCTGCTGTGGTGAAACAAACTGAGCAAGATTTGCATCAATCTAAAGAAATCCTTGAAGCTTCAGATTCATACAACAATAAAGTTTAAAATGAGTGGTAGTTGAAAATACTAATAAATGTCTAAATTAAGGTTTTTACTGACTGCCAATAACTTTAAAATGATCAACATTCAATTATGTGTTTGCTAAATGTAATCACCCTTTACTTATCTGATACCATGATCACCTCTTAGTTAAGCTAAAAAAATAGTGAAATGAGCTTGGACACTGTAAAACGAAAATGGCATCCACACTTAAGTCCAATCCTATCAGTCTATATGCTTAGACGAATCATTCGCAATGTTTATTTCTTCTACTCTTATATTTAAAAAAAAAGATCAAAACATTTAGATGAACTTATCTTAACATGAAGTTTTTAAAAGTTACTTTATTATCTATTTTTTATATATAAGTTGAAGTTCTCCTGCCCCCATGTGTTGCACAGGTAACCGCTGAGAGCATGTCTTTGTGTAACTAATCATACACCAGTAAGAATCTGACCTTATCCAAGACCAAAGAATTGTCATGTTATGTCAGGAACAAGATTGTTGTCCTATAAGGCAGAAATGGGTTCGCAGACCACTGCTACCATGAGAGAAATTAAAATGTTGATGTAATTAGCTCCAAATAAATGAGAAACAAATAAACACCTCTAAACACGTGATTTTCAGATCCACTCATACAGTTTCAATGACAATAAGAGTTTTGAGGTAGTTCAGAACTGCAATAGAGGATCTAGCCAATGATAATGAAGTAGCTGGGGCCAAAGTGACCAAGAAAATTGCTAGAAACCTCTGAAATCCTGCAGCAGTTGCATGGTTCTTGTGTATAGGCCTGTTTGAAGTTCCCCAGAGAACATCTGAATGGTTCAGAGGATAACTAGGTTAAAGTGGTGTCTTATCCCAGAATGGCAATGAACCAAAACACACATCCAAGGCAACAAAGGAGTGTTTCAAGAAGAAGGAGGTCGTGGAGTGCCTCCACCAGTCTCTGAAACGTCATCTCACTGGGAAAAAAAACTACAACACAACCAAAAACCCTAAAGACATAAAGAGCATTTGCAAACAGGAGTTGGGACCAAATTACTTCCAGAGATGTGAAAAAACCCTAACCCAGATTCCATTTTAGAATTTAAAGTCTACATGGAAGCAGCCTACCAAACAAATCTGAACCTAGCTGAAAACACTTTTTTTAACCTTAAATAAAGGAAAGAGTAGCTGTTTATTTCTCAAACAGTCATGCTAAAAGACACATCTTGTAATTATGGAAATGATGCTGATATGTTAAGGCTCTAACTATTGTAAAAAAAAAAGAGACAGCTGAAACAACCAAATTTAGGCTAAGATCTAGAGCTGCACAATATAAAGAAAACTCATGATTTGTGATGTTAGTGATCAATATTGCAATGAAGATATAACTTGTTAAACATGAACAAATAGCAAAAACACCTAAAACATAATTTCCATTTCACTGCAACAGTTTAATTTAAGTAAGATACCTTAAATTATACTCCAAATAACCCTCATTTACATAGGAGGCAGGCATCTAACACAAAAGGGGTCCATCCGATTGGTCAAAATCATTAATGGATTTATTTGATTCGTTAAATACTTCAAGCTGCCATAAGATTGTTTTAGCACATTTAAGGTAACCATCTATCATAATTTTTGCCGTCTTTTGCAATATTCGTATTGCAAAGCTTGATATTACGATAATGATGAATTTGCTATTTATTGTGCAGGCCCATTAAGAACTGGTATACACTTGTACAGTCGTATGCTTGTATAGCATTTGTATAGCCCAACTGCCTAATGCATAACTAAAAAAAATGATAGCGACATCCTTCAACCTTTCAGGAAAACGTGGTTGAAAAACTATCTTTAGTGCTTGTGATCAAAAATCAATATTTAATAAAAATCAGATTGAAAATAGTATATTCTATGACTATGATCATAGCAAGAGTAAGATGATTTTTGCATGCAAAGCAAAAGAACAAAAAAAAAATCAGAGTGGAACATAATAGCTATGTAGAACACCAGTTGTCAAGTTAACTGAAAAAAAAAACACCCTGAAATATGCTGGCTGCCATAGAGATTGCACTCTGGAGCGATAGAGGTAAGTTATCTAATATAGTGTCTCTAAATTTACCCCTTTCCAAAGTGATACAAAAGGCAAATTTACTGATGTATCTCCCATCCTTAGTTCAGTAATGCCATGAGCCAAAGAATGAGGTCATCAAACTACCAGAATACACTAAATGGCGGCGGTATTCCATTCACAAATGTTTTCTTCCTTGATGTCATTTTAGAAGATTAAAATGCTTATTGAGCTCAGATAGGGAGCATTGCACATCCCTTCACTCTACAGAGTCCACAGACCTTGAACTCTAAGACATTTTTAGAATCTGCTAGAAAAATAGAAGGTGGTCAAATTAGAGCAAGTTATGACAGAAAGCTGTGACGTAGTAAGAGCTCGATTGAAAAAAATGCCACACCAAATGTTCTACAAAAACAAAACAATCCAATTCAATATAGTGGTGTGACATGTACTTTTTAAAGTGTTGTGTGTGAGACAACTGGTTATGAATAGAAAGAGGATTTTAAACAACATTAGTGTCCTGCAGCTTGAAAGCTTTAGTTTTATTCACCTGTCACTTTAAAAAAAATTCTTTGTTCCCCTTTTGTTTTCCCCCAGTCCCATCTGCACCCTTTTAGTTTTGCAACAGTTTTCTCTGGCTTTTTTCTCATTCATATTTAAAATTGAACCAAAAAGAGAAACTCACTAAGAAATGGAAACAAAAAATTGAAAATTTAATTTATAAAGTTTACAACCCTAACCTTCTTTTAATATACTGGCATATTGCCCAAAACTCTGCTTCTCTATATAAGGATATTTAGAAGCACCTACACAATATTTCTTCAAAAAAGTTGTTTATTACTATTATTATTATTTTCAATATCATTATTAAACTTAATTTGATGTGGCACATTTAAATTCTTTTGTTGAAAATTTTACAATGGTTGATTAATGACCTTTTGGTTGCATTAAAGGCTTCCATGGCAGTATGTTGACTCATTTTAGAAAGTAAAGAAACTGCATGTTTGTTATGCTTGCATGCACTGTCTGCAGATGAAAGGCACAGGTCGACAGGCTTTCACTGCAGTCTCTGTATTGAAAAACTCAGTCATGCGCACTTTTGACTGGGGGATTAAGTTTCTAGAAATTAGATAGAGTTAATACCAGAGCTATGTGAGATTATTTGGTGCTGGTTTCCTCTCAACCCCCAGATTTATCCTGCAGAAACAACATCTGTGTGCCAGAGCCAACGTCTGCCCAACAGCCTTGAAGTCAATACGAAGAAGTGTGAAAAATTTGCTGTTTTTTAACTGACAACTCATACAAAAGGTGTTCACAGTTTTTTTTTTTTCTTTACGCCTAAAAAAACCTTTACAAAGAAACAAACAAAAAATGCTGGCCCCAAAAACTTGATTTAGTCTTAGATTCCGGGAAAACATTTATTTCAATTGAACATCATAAAAAAGATAACAAAATCTCCAAAAAGAAAATGTCCTCTAAATAATAAAGAAAATAATAATAGGTTAAATACAATAGCACACAGTTAACTATATTAGTTCTCAGTCCTTCTCCTTAAGTAATTATGAATGACAAAGCATCTTATTTTTCAACAAGAATATATATATTAAAATATATATATCAATCTATACAATTGTTATAAACAAAACACAGAAAAATATGAACATGTATACAAAAAAACACACACCATTCCCACACATCTATGCATACACAGTTTCATACATTTCAGCTTTACTTAAATGCATTTTTATGCCAACCATCCACTTAAATTAAATAAATGTATTGATTCGTACCTAAATGGACTTTTCGTTGACACTGAACCATCCTAACTGATTATTTCATACTTTAGCTGAGAGATAGCAGACCTTAATTTCTCTTGTTCTTAAACATGGTATTACTTGTTGTGCTGCCAAGGATAGACATGCAAGGACTTCATGTTTCTGCTGTGATGGCAAATTCAAGGTTATGTCAGGAAGACTTAGGAAAACAAATACCACGAGCCAGATTGGGATGTCAAGATCTAACCTTGTGACGAACATGAATGCAGAGAGTCCGATAGCAGTTCCACAAGACTTTCCGGAGACCGTGGCAATGCATGGTGACCTACATCTGATTATATCAAACTGCATGACATCTGTGCCCTTTTGGAAAGCTGTTGTGTGTTCCTGCTGCAAAAGCCTGCCTACAAACTCAAAAAAGCATGCATCATTTTATTTATTTGTACAACAGGTGCTTTTCAGTGGATGTAGATCAAATGTAGATCTTGAGAAGGTGTGGACTCAGAGGCTGTCATAAGATTTATAACCAGCTCTAATGTCATATTTTGTTCTATTTTAAAGTCCCACTCTGATCATCTGTTGATCTATTGTTTCCCCAGTGCTCTTTTTTATTATGTTTTTTTTTTTTTTTTGCTAAAATAAAGGGTTGTTTTCTAGGACAGTTTCTGCAGAATGGCAAGAGTTTATTACAAATTCCCCTCTGAGTTGTGGGCGGGACTGTTAGAAAAAGGCAACCCCACCACCCTTCCCCTCCCTACTGATGGCTCACTGTTTTACAGTTGCAATGATTTACTTTCCCCACAATTTGGTTCTTCAGTCTTTGGATCACGTTTGTTTGATAAACGATGTGTGCATTACAAAACAACAACTACAAACTAAAAATCCTTAGTTTATTTGCTAAATAGCAAATAATGAGAAAAAATCTTCAGTTGGCTCATTCTAAGCCTGATGCAATGCAATAAAGCAAAACTATACTAAATCCTTCTTATCTTTCGCACAGCACGTGTTTAACGATTTCAATGTAAACCGGTATGCAGTGGGGATGCAACGATTCACTTTCCTCACGATTCGGTTTAATGGCATAACATGTAGTTTGGTTTTTGATTGAGAAGAATTGTGGCATCCCTATACTCTGAAAACACACACTTCCATTAACTTAAAGCATCCCACACCCCCAACCTAACATTACAAGAGCAAAACAAAATGGCGAGCCCTATTAGAGCTATCCAGCTGTAGAGTTTGTCAGATGCCAGCCCGGACAAGGACGTTAATGAATCTACAATCTACAATTTGATGCATCGGAATGGAGCAGAGAAGAAGGGTGCTTGTGGCCCATTTTAGCAACTCCAAGCTTTTTCAAAAGGCATTTTTACCTGTTTCTGATTTACAAATTTCCGAATAAAGTAATAGTCAGAAATGCAATTTAATCTTCATTTTTATTTAAATATGTCCATCATCATGTGAAAAATGCCACAAGAACATAAAAACACCATTTTGATCATCATTCCCCCTTAGACGTTTGTTTTATAAGACTAAAACAATTCATGATTCAAACTAGTGCAAAGAATTTTGTGAATATTTGCTATTACAAATCAATCATGCTCGTGTGAGTTTTCAAAAAGTGAAGGTCTGTGAGTAAGTGAACTGGTCCAGCAAGTTATCATCAGAGGGCTGGAGCCACAGAGGCGCACTCATCGACGCAGCAGCCTACCTGCAGCACGGAGACTGCGCCTTTGTCAGCCCGCCTCCCCTCACCGCCACGGCAGCCATGAGGCACCTCGTCGCCTCGCTGGCCGTCTTCCTCGCCCTGTGTGTCGAAATCGTCGGATGTGAAGCCTCGTCTCGGTGTGCGAGCGGGCAGTTTGGGTTTAAAAGCCAGTGCGTGCTGTGCCATCACACCTGCGCCGAGTGCGACGGACGCGAGCTGTTCCAGTGCACGACCTGTGGAGTCTGTGAGTGCTCGTTTTCTGAGGGACTTTACAGAAAAGAAAGGGGGAAAAATAAGGTTCAAACATTTTGTTGATGGGTTTAATGAATACAAAAAAGGGAAAAAGGGTAGTATATTTTTTCTTAATGTTGGAATTGACGTCTTATTTTACTTTCTTTCATTTTTGTTTTATACAAGTTTGACGTTAATGCATTGTTTTATTGTGCTCAAAATTTGAAATTGGCTCCTGCCTGTTTTGTGCTGTGACCCCCCCCCCTGCATCTTGATCTTTTATTTTTAAAGAACTATTCACTGGTTATCAAAGGCTTTTTTTTTTCTCAAGGAGAGGCATTCTGGTTTACGAGTTCATGTTAAACATTTATAAAGGTTGTTGGTTTTTCTGCTATACAGGCACACCTTTGAACCAGGTTTTTAAAAGAAAAAAAAAGAAAGAAAGAAAACCAAGGTGTGATCATTTTTCTTCCTTTTACACTGTGTAATCTGATCATGTCAGAATGGGGCCTTTGTTATTCAGAGAGGGGGGAAAACTATCCCCTTGGGCTACAAGTTGGTCATTGCTGTTCATTTAAAACACACATTACTCTTTTGGACTTCATCAAAACCAATTATAGTTTATAATGACTCTTTTTTTTAAATTAATACTTAAGATGTTTTGATTAATTGGTGCAGTCCAATGAAACCCTATTTGATGGAAGGAGGAGGTGTCTGAAAAGATGCAGTTTGCAGCCCCTTACTCTCACACAAGGTTTGCGCAGTAATGCTGTTGACAACTGTGCTGTACACTAAGTGTTGGAAGATACCTCAGGTGCTCCGGCTCAGGCCAGCTTGTGGCAGAGTATTAATCATGGGGGCCCTCGCAGGCTCGTTTTGTGCCCACAGCCCTAATCTCTCTTGTCCTCCTGATTACTTTTGTTTGGCGGATCACTGGTCACGGAGAAATCTCCCTGTATCTGTTAGAAACCCTATCTTTAGCTGTTTGCATCAACCAGCTGTTTTTCTCCTTGAGTTACTCAAGAGAGATTAGTTTAATATATTTTCTTTTATTTCATTTAGGTTACGCGTTTGTTTGTTCTTCATTTCTGTGCTGAGATTTTATACAGACAAATTTAAAGTGGGTTTTAACCAACCAATTGATTTTTTTATTTATTTACAGGATTTGATTTGTAAATATCATCTTTTTGAAATAAAAGGTGTGAATAAATATATTAAAAGAAAATGCATAACGTTTGCTATTTCCAATTGAACTAAAAAGTGTCACTTTTTTTAGAGGTTTCTGAAATACAAAATTTGTGTTAAGAGCAGTGTTTTACAGAAAATTTTCTTAAAGAAATGTCTTTAAAAATGTCTTTTTAAGTCCAAATCTCTTTTTAACAACGTTCAAAAGTAACATCGGCAATTCAGCAATTTACCAATCTAGCAAAGGATAAAAGTTGAAAATTTAACATATTTAAAAAATCAAAATCTTGGGAAATAAAAAAGTGTCTTGTGTTATATCTCCTAAAATTCATTCTGTGATACTATTGGTACCTTAAGGTGAATTTGCTGCTGATTGTTGACAGAAAAGCAGCAAAAGCTGTTGTTTTTATGTGTGTGGACGAACAACAATAATATTTAAAAACAATATTATATAACATAACATATTATATAATAAAATATTATATTATATTAATATATAATATAACATATTATATAATATAACAACAATATTTAAAAATTAAAAAACAGCTCTTTGTATTTTTTTTGGAAAGATATTCATTCCATCTTTGGATCAAATTTGTTAATTGCCAATGTGAGTTTTTATGGAAGAATGCAAGAACCTGATCAAATGAGTTGAAACAATGAAAAAAAAAAGTTTAAAACATGCTGAGGATTTAAGAAACACATGAATATGATGAACCGATTCTGTGTTTTTTAAGTATTAACAGGTTTGTTTATGTAGTAGAGATATATTCATGAAAACCCTGATGATAAGCCCCCCTTTGCCTCTTCTGCTTCACAGATGAAGATGGACTGGAGCGTTTCCTCCACCAAGGTCGCTGTCGTATCCACTGTCCCAGGGGGTTCTATCCTGACAGGGGTCATTACGCCTGCCTGCCCTGCATATCCAATTGTGAACTCTGTACAGATGGTAACATATGTGCCAAATGTCGTGAGTACTATGAACTCCAGAATGGCGTCTGCCAGCCACCACTGTGTGACAAAGGTACATCTAAAACCAGACGCCGTGTTTGAATTGAAACATAAAAGAGTGGCTTCCATTGTTGTGTCTCTGTTTTTCAGGGCAGGTGGAGGATCCTGATACAGGCGAGTGCATAGACTGTGAAAGCGGCTGTGAAACATGTTCTTCAGGTAAAGGGGCTTTCTATAGCAGACACACAGAGGAGTTGCTTGTCCACTTAAAGTAGAGTGGATCACGGGGGGGTTAAAAAAGCTCAAGATGATGGTGTGCCATGCAGTTTGCATCTGCAGAGGAATTCTAATTAATCGCCTTTTCTCCTTTGTCCAGAAAACCCTGAGATCTGCTACAGCTGTGTTCAAGGTTACGTTCTGTGAGTCTTTTTTTTTTTCATTCTGCCATATTTTCTAAAGAAGTCTTTTTTCCTGTTCTCTTGTTACCTGTTAGAACGTACAAAGTCTTGATTTGTTTTCCTTTTAAGTGTTAAATAATGAACAGGTCTCGCCATACATTTTGAAAAATAGAGTTTTTATTTTATCTAAATTGAGTCAAAGAATTACATAAATTAGAGTTATATTTTTCGTTTGTTCAATTTGACATTAAAATGATTGCAAAGAAGCCTCAAAGGAGCATTGTATTTTACTTTAAATGGGTTTAAAGTCAATATTATGCCTCATTCTTGTCCAGCTTACGCTTTTTCTACACCTTAAAACAAATTCAACCTGAGTTCCTTTTTACACAGCCTTATCTTTTGAATCCAATGAGCAACAGTGGTTAAAAAGCCAGAACAAACCACCAATTGTGTCATTTTCCCCTGACTTTAGGCCTCCTGGTATTGTGTGAGTTAAGTTATCTGAGGTTTCAGTCACACGCTGTTACCTGAGCCACGATTGGAGCTCTGTAGAGACCCAGCAGAGTAAAATTATGAGGAAAGAGACAGAAAAACAGAGAATAAAAGATTGTTTGTAAGCTAGCTGAGTCAGTGTGTTAGAATTCCTTTACACTCCTGACTTCACCAACTCCTCATCAGGATCACTGCAAACAAAAACTAAACAGAAAATGTACCAATTTAAAAAAAAAAAAACTTACTGTCTTTAGGTTTTTTTGTGAGGAAAAAATGCTTCAGTTATATAAAATTAGATTTATTCCTGCAGTCTGTGCAGTGAATACTAAAAGTAGTTTTATTCTGAAGGAGCTGTTTTACTCCGTAAGTCATTTCTTGGCATCAGAAAAAAAATATCTGTTCTAAAAAGTTAATTTTAATGATATTGCAGTTTCATGTAATATATAGGGAATTTAAGCATGGCTTTGAATAAGTGAGGTCAGTGCTAATCCTGCATGAAGCACTGCTTACTGGAGAGAATCACAGCGTAATGGACACTTGGCATTTGTTGGCATTTACTATTCTCCCCAAGGTGCCAGGCAAGTACAGCTAAATTAGGCAAAACTACGTGCAGCTAACCACTATTAGTATAATTTAGCTCCTTTTTTCAGTGTCCTCCCATTTTTTTCCATCTGAATACAACAAACAGCTCCGTTTTTTTCACTGCTTCGCTGTCGCTGCAGTGAAAGGCTCACACAGAAAAACCCAGGGGAAAATGCAAATGTGCTTGTCTGGAATGCACGGTCTAATATTTGTTCGGAGGGTTTCTTAAACATCCTGGAGATTCTTGAGAGGGTCACCGTTTCCTAGCTTGAGACGGATCCTGGACTCTGCTGCTTTTGTGAGCAAGTTGATGGATGTAGTCTGACGCCTCCAGCTGTTCCTCAAACGATTGCCGCATCTTAGCACCAGATCCAAGGCAACCCAGTGGAGCCGAGTTTGATCTGCTGGTACTGAGTCTCTCTTTGACGAGGGTGACTGAAAGGGGGATATTAGAGGTGCTGGTATATCAGAAAACTCTGCTTATATCTTATTTACCTTCATTTGAATTGTTCGTCTTGTAGTTTAACATTTTTAGTGTCTAAACTTTTTATTTAAATAAAATTAAGGGCTGATGAGAATATTTAGGGCAACAAATATATTAACCACTGAACATCCAAAGAAGAACAGAACCACAGCAAACTGAAAGAAACAGCCAACCTAATGTTTTTGTCTTTGCCTTTTCGTTGCTTTTGTTTGATTGAATGCACTTTTTGGTAGGAGAGTGTTTGAAGTCAACAATAAAGCTGCAGGTGTGCAGTGAATTGTGCAATGCATGTTGGGATCTCTGGCTTCAATTCAGCAAACCTCAGAGTCATGTGAACAAGGGCTGCTTAAAGCAGCAGGCTGCCATTTTCTCTGGAATATTTTTCATTTCATTTAAAAAATATAATCATTGTAAAGAATTATGAGCTGAGAATATGTGAACAGTTCCAGACACCAGTGCCGCAGACATTGCCCTTGGAGCACCTTCTTAGATCACAGCAGTGGAATCTGTGTGTCCTGCCCCGCACCATGTGAAGACTGCAGAAACAGCACTCACTGCCTGGCCTGTCAGCCTGATTACTTCCTCACTGGTACCAGTATCAAAACTCAATCACAGCTTGTTTTAATGTGTTTTTTACTTATATTATGAGCTCAGATCACTGTTCCCCTGTATGGCAAAACAAATAGAAGCCCTTAAGTCTTCATTTGGGTTGCAAATTGGGTTTAAATATTGTAAGAAAATATATTCAAATGTATGATTCGTGTGCAAACTTGGAGTTAGGATAGGGAACATGTTCTGTAGAAATAATTAAATAAGAAATGAATACTGTAAAACATAGCCATCAAACTTTCATACTTTAAGGGTTAAAACAAAGTGAACATTTTCTCTGAATAATATAAATATTCAGAGTGTAAGTTTAGAAAAGTAATGAAAATGTCACCACAGTTCAAATTAAATCTTCTCTCCAATCAGAATGTCCAGCTTCATAGAAATCTGGGTCTTTATTCTGTGCGTTGGCACTTAGATGGAATTTGGAAAGGCAGTATTTCTGGAAGAACACACTGTTGAGGGATTTTAACCAAAAGAGGAAAGAACAAATGCATAAAAAACTGAATTACTTCTTCTATTCCAGGGGTCTGTAACCTTAGGCTCCGGAGCTACATGTGACCCCTCCTTTTAGGCTGTCTGGTTAAAGAATATTAAAATGTTTCTATAAAAAAAGTAACATATACAGCACATCACGTGAAACAAAACAGCTAGATAAATAAGACCTTCCTCATGTCCTCATACCTCATGTCCACATCACGCCACCAGGATCCTGACTACAGTACCCAGAATGCTCCAACAATCCACACGGGGTGCAGATTCGAAGTTCACCAGTCAAACATTTTTTACATTATTTATTTTTATCATTGTTTTACATAAATGCAAATCAGTGTCTTATTTTTCTAAAGGGTAAATAAAGACTTTGTGGCTCCTACTGGGTTGTAGGAAATTGATCGGAATGGCTCTTTAGGACTTTAAGGTTGCAGACCCCTGTACTATACTGTGCTCTGTTGTCTCTGCTAGTTTTTTGTGAAATGTTGTCTTGGAAAAACAGATACTGCGCTGCAGGGATTTATGATCATTGTGTCATTGCTTATATTTTCATGCCGCATCAGGAGGAGAATGTAAGAAACAATGTCCACCGCAAACCTTTGCTGACTCCAGTGAGTGGCGCTGTCAACCTTGTCACTACTCCTGCCACACATGCCATGGTCCTTCTTCAGCAGAATGTGACGTTTGTCTTGGTGGGACTCTCCCTTCTCCCAGAGGGTGTTACGTTAGCTGTGGAGCGGGAAAATACTATGATGGTGAGTGACCCACATTTAGCTGCTAGTCATGATTTAAAAAAAAAATGAAATTTAAAAATTTGATATTTGAGAGGATAAGCTTAAGACACTGTAACCAAATGCACTTCAGTCTATGAACATCCTTCCATTTTTGACTAAAATAAGCAAAGATATTTTATGTATTTATTTAGCAGTTTGATTATATGAGACAAACTCATCTTAAAGTTAAAGTTCTTGGGGTTAGAATGTTTTTTTTCTTTGTATCACCAGAAAAGTATTTCTCTTATTTTCTTCGAACCAAGACAGAGTGGAGCTGGGTAAGACAGTTTGATAGACACGTGTGGGCCGTGACTAACAGCTAAAAAGATTTCCAGGCAGCAGCATTACTAAGGAAACCTCATACTCCTTAGATTAGAACAAGTTTGAAAATGCTTTTAAGCATGGAATTGCATTATCAGAGGATTCAAAGCCTGGTAGTCAGTAGTTACAAATCAAGTGAGACTTGATGCTACCTTGAAACTGGACCTCCAACTAAATGCTTTTTTCCTCTGCGACATTTGGCTAGGATCAAGTCTCTCCTATCAAAGCCAAACCTTGAAACTGTTACACATGCTTCTGTTTTGTCCAGGCTAAATTATTGCAGCTCCTTGTACGAAGGGTTGCGTCGATGGTGAAGCTGCAGCTGGTTCAGAAAGCAGCGGCTTGATTTATCTGTGGTGCAAATAACCCTGATCCTGGTCTCATTGAAATGGCTGCTGGTTAAATTTTTGATTTTATTAAAATTCTTGTTTTTAGGTTCACAGGCAGGTACTACTCCCGCTTACCTCTTTAGTTTGCTTTTAAAATATATCCTCCCAAAGCCTCTGTGCTCTTTGGACCAGTGTGTGCTTCTGGTTCTGAGAATTAAAGGCAAGTTCCCTGCATTTTCTGTGTTGGCTCCTAATCTCTGGAACAAACTGCCACCGGCTATTAAGACTATCTTCTTGGGGTTTTAAACCTAAACCACCACTACCATACCATGGGTTCTGCCTGTCTGACCTTTTATTATGTTTTTAATGTTTTGTTCAGCAGTTGTTATCTTTTTATCATCATGTTCTTAATTTTTGTTTTAATGTTTTGATCGTTTTAGCGTTTTATTATTTATTAAGGTAATATTCTGGACAGCACTTTGGGGCTCCTTGAATGGTGGTGGAAGGTGCTTTACGAATGAATGAATGAATGAATGAATGAATGAATGAATGAATGAATGAATGAATGAATGATGAATGAATGAATGAATGAATGAATGAATGAATGAATGAATGAATGATGAATGAATGAATGAATGAATGAATGAATGAATGGATAGTTGCCCTGTGAAATAAAAATAATGTGTAAATAAAAATAAAAAAACAAATGCAAAGTGTTTTGCACTAAACAAGACAAAATAATTATTATAAAACAAGCACGGAATTAAAACAAAGCCCCCTCCCCAGATCTACACATAACCCCCCACCCCCCCAGCTGATGGGGATAGACAAAAGGAAATAGGCTGAGCACGATAGCAAAATATTGGTTGTTTAAAACGCTAATACTTGGAACCTCTTTCTATGTGGATAGCTGCAAAACGGGCAAATGACCTGTGAACCATTGTCCTTAGTCTGGAATCTGAGAAACAGGTTGGACACTTCACTGTGTTTTAGCAAAAGCAAAAAAAACTGAGATCTGTTATCAAAGATCCATGGAAGATTCAACAGATCTATTCACAACGGAAAAACTTACAGTAAAGGCTATGGGGAAAGCATTGCGAATAATAAGATCAAGTCTAGATTGACATCACAAAATGGGCGGCAACCACACAAAGCCGAAGCCTCAGAGATCGAGTCGTCTTACTTCTGGATAGAAAAATGAGCTGCAAAAATAACCCATATTTCATTAAAAAAATGTTCTTTGTATGCCAAAGGTAATATATTAGTATATATATGGATGTAATTTGCTCTGAGAGGCTTAATAATAGCATGATATAGGCCCTGTAAGGGATTTTACTCAACATGTACATTCTTGAATTAAAAAATGTATAGAAAAAAATCTGTAAAAAAAAATGTGTAGAAAAAGCAACAAAAAAAGTGGATAAAAGTGTTTAGCCCCCAAATACTGTATCGACTTCATCTCAAAGATCAAAAGATCTAAAGCTACCTGAAGTTCCTCTGCATCATCGGCATGCCTAAAAACTGAAATAGGAACAGGCTGTTCCGTCACAGGCTACAACACTTAAACAAAGGCAGCTTTTGGAGGAACAAGAAGATACGAATACAGCTGAAAGAAAAAGAGCTGAAAATTCAACCTGGTTGATTTAAACAGCTAAAATCTATAATTCAAAGTTCTGTAAAGGATTGGTCGTTTCATGATGTAAGAACATTCACTGTGAGATGCATGTAAACCCGGTCAGCAAGAACAATGTCACGGAATAGAAAGTGGCTTAAAGAGAAACAAATGAAATCTATGTTCATTGGCTCATCATTCAGAAGAGAATATCACATCTAGTACATCCTGATGCTTTAGTGACAGCAATGCAGTGACAAACAATGTCCTGGAACAGAAATTCTTGAAAAGCAACATCATATTTCTACTCTTCCTCATCCAAATGTCCCTAACTTAAAGGGAGACAATTAGGATTATGGACTTGTAGTCAGAGTCTTTAGAGAGTAGACCAAAAAGCCACATGATTCACCTTTGGTTTTTTGGAGCAATGCAGCTGTAGACATCAGAGGAGGTGAGTGCAGTTGTTTTTACACGTATAAAGACCAAAATAGAAAAAAACATACAGAAAATAATATTATGAATGTTAAGATTGAATATTTATGGCTTACATGAATAATGCTTTCAATTGGCCTACCATCAAGGGCAAATGATTGTGAATATCTCAACACACTCACTCTTATCCTCACCAACGACTGTAATGTAAAGACTTTCTCACCAAGCCAACTTCCTGTTGGCTTAGAAACCTGAATCTCTTTATGGATTCAATACATTCATTATCCAGCATGAAAGTTTAGGTCTGGAATGTTTAAGGCTTATTGATGATTCTGAGGCAGTAACATAGACTTTTTTATGTGGATTTAGAAAATGCTGCAGGTTTAATGAGCAAACACAATGAACATACCTGGATTAAATGTTTCCAACACAGCCTACTCTATTAAAGAGGATAAAAAAAAAAAAGATTACGGTAACTAAACTAAGCTCTCCATCTTTCACTACTCACTCTGGCCCGAATCAAACAATGCAACACGAATAAAGATCTAAGACATAAATTTAAATTTATTTAATAAATAGAAATTGAAACCAATTTCTATTAAAGACATTTTAACAAACTAAGTTCATATACGGCTCTAAAATGGAACAACAAATTTAAATCATATCAGGCCATTGTTTGGCTGATATTAAAGATAGGGTTAACACTTAAAACTGCATATATTTGAACACCATTCTTGTTACATCCTACCGAGTGCTTTCATGGGGTCTCACAGGAAGTTAGTTTTGCTGAACACAACAAATTACAATCCACATCACTTATTCAGTTTGATCAATTATGAAAGCAAATATATAGCAAATGATCTAAGCAGTTCCTTAACTTCAAATTGTGAGAGTGATATAATAAAACAAATAATCTTTAAAAGGGATGCAAAGTTAAAAAAGCTGTGAAACATCCCAACCCTAAAGGAGGTAACGGATCATTTTAGCAGTTTGTTTATTTGTCCTATAAATAATATAAATGCATACATCTAGAGCTTTTTACAACAGTTTTTTACAATATGTAAATATTTTAAATGGTCTGATGTTGCATATGATTTTACTTTAATAGATGGAGTGTTATCCCAGTTTGGATCAGGTTTGTGTTAATGCTCACCGATTCATTTCAGGGAAACTTCGTGAATGTCGCAAGTGCAACACTACCTGCAACACCTGCTTTGGTCAAGAGGGCCAGTATTGTTCTTCTTGTTCCAAAGGTATTGACAGTTACTACACTGACCCAAAACATCCGTCTGTTTCACATTTTACATTATGCACACTTTGCATGTCACAGGATATTACCTGGATAAGGTGGGTTCTTGTGTACGGCAGTGTCCCTCAGGCTCCTATCTAAACCCTGTCCGTCAACAATGTGAGGACTGCTCATCAAACTGCGAGGAGTGCTTGGACACTATGGATAACTGCATCAGCTGCTCCAAAGACACCAACAAGCCTTTTCTCCATCTGGGACAGTGCTGGTCGAGTTGCCCAGAGTAAGCACTTGGATTTAAAAACAGAAAGCTCTGAAATGTTGCAGTTCCTTCTCATTTTTTAATTTTCTGTCTCCTGATTTCCCTTACAGTGGTTCCTTTGAAGGTCCAGATGGGACTTGTGAACCGTGTGATAGCTCCTGTCTGACTTGTGATGAGACGAAAACTCAGTGTCTGTCTTGTCCTGAAGGCCACTTCTTAGATGCTGGTACATGTGGCCTGAACTGTTCTTTGCGCACATACCCTGCAGAAGATGGCACCTGCAGACACTGTCCTCCCCACTGTGATGTGTGCACTGATGAAAAGAACTGTTTCAGTGAGTTCCTATGTTTCGGAATGCTACTGATTTCGAGGAAAACTGATGACTTACTGATCTTTTCACCCCTTTCTTGTATTTCATTACAGAGTGCTCTTTCCTCTACTTAATGCTCAATGGGTTTTGTAAGGCTGGGTGTCCCGAGGGTTATTATGAAGACATGGAGGAGGGTCGCTGTGGTCAGTGCCACCCTACCTGCGACAGCTGTTCAGGCCCCGAGGCAGATGATTGTGAGACCTGTGCAACTTTCAGTCCAAAGCTATATAAAGGTGCATGTCTCCTTGAATGTCCCACTGGTACATACTATGAGGCAACAGCTGTGGAGTGTCAAGGTGAGCCTCGTTGATTTTTAATGTCATAAATACACATTTTCACATATTAGTATCTTAAACACACACAATGAATGACATTTAAGAGTTTATATTTAAGAGGAGGGGAGGTAGGGACCAAGGTTGGGCCAAAGGAATGAAATAAAGAAAACAAAACACAGTGAACTATCACTGCTCTAGAACAGAACCAGAAAACAAAAGTCTCACTGACTTATCTACAAAGAGGGGATGAAACATACAAGAGGTGGCAACAACCAACTTACCTAGTGTGTTTAACAGAAAGAAAGCTACATGTGGTGTACAGGGTACCCAGTCGTAAACCTCCCACACTCTCCAACATAAAGAGCTGTTCACATTCATCTAGGTTGTGATCCAGAAAGATCTCTGCTCTCAAGTGATCCACAGGAGCTTATATGCTGGTGCCTGGTGGCTGGCTCTGGGGCCTGATTGCACAGCTCGCCAGGTCTCCACCAGGTGTCTTCACTCACAGGAAGCATATGCAACCCATGCAGCAAATGCAGAGGCAGGAGGAAAAAAAACAGTGGAAAAACCCCTGCATGTAACAGTCTCTGTCTACATAATATTTTGTAAACTAAATTCAGTTTTTGGTTCGTCTGGGCTCGTAGAGGATCTTGGATAGGTGCGGCCGCATCTTAAAGGGGGTGCAGGTGTGTCGTTCACTGTGGCCCGTTAGGCCACCTTAACCCTTATATTGTGTTTGTGTCAAAATTGACCCATTTTCTCACGGGTCAATTTTGACCTGACCTCAGTGTAAGGGTTAAGGGATGTCATGAAAATGAAATGTTCAATTGTCGTGCCGGTTGTAAATGTATCATGAAGTATTTGTAAGAATAGTGTCAGTTACATGCACTTATGATGTGTGGAGGAGGCTGTTGTACAGTACCCTTTACACCACACTCTAGTCATTAGTAAGTTGAGTCCACTGGCTCCTTACTGACTGCGCACAAATGCTGCATGCACGGGTTTGCAGGTGAAACGTAAGTGCCTGAAGGATGCCCCACACAAACTACGCTCAAATTTTCAGATTTCATCATTTCCAACTGTCCGGCTGCAAAGAGCTTGCACAAGTAGCTTAACAGCACCAACGGGCCCCTAGCTCAGTGCGCAGGGGTTCTGGGGAAGATTGAAAAATGAAAAATCCGTACAATGTGCTTCTCACCCACTTCACTCTTACTTACCCTTATGTGTTGTTTAAGCGTTCGCTACAACTTGTCGCCTGGAGCATGCCCGTGTAACCCTTGTGCTATCCTAGGCACTTCAACGTTGGGTCATCTAGACCCACTAGACAGTGTTCTGAACCTTTTTTCTTCAATGATTTGTGATCCTCACTGGTGTCCATGGATTACATGAAATCTTTCCACCTTTATCCACTTTGACATGATAGGAAGAACACATCAAAGTAAGGGTGGGGTCATCTAAGATAGCACAAGGGGTTAAAGAAACATGGTTGAACATATTCTCGCTGTGGGCTCTCTGAGTGTTCTACAAACTTAAAAATAAAACCTGTGTGCCCTGTATAGATTTGCCCATTATTTCCCTGCAGACAGCCCATTTCCACCCATGAGGGCAGTTCTGACTAAGGTGTAAAGTAAAAAAAGATTTTTTTAGGTTCCCAAGGTAATAGAAAAAACATAGTTTACCAAAGCAGAAGATACATATCGTTTGACCAAATCCAACTTAAGCAGAGAAAATTCTTAAAAGATCTAATGGCTATAAAAACCTCAATACACAAACTACAACTAATGCACTTCCAGTCTACTGAAAAAACTGTTCTCATCCACCTGCTGTTCCATGTACTGAGCATTGGTTCATGTCAAATATTTATTCTAGCAACTCCATACTAAATATTGACTCCTCGACAGGAAGTTATTCTTAATAAACGTCTTTTTTATTTGTAGACTTAAATATAATTTATAATTGAGTCATGTATGTATAACTAAAGCAACATGTGGGAAATGAGTACATTTCAGACACAGGTAACATAAATAATTTAGATTGGGAATTATGAAACAATCCATGGTAGGTCATTAAACCAACTTTAATGGTGTGTTGACACAAAGGTGTCTCATTTACACCTGAGTTTCAGGTTTAGCTTAGCCTGACTACATACACAGTATGTGATCCAAAGTTTTGACGTCAAAGTATTTATTCATTTATACTCTAGTCTCTGTGCTCACAAATTAAACATTTATCCTCCATTATGTTCATTCTGTATTTTTTAACCCTATCTGCCACATCAATGAGCTCACAAAGCTGTCAGCAAATTTTCCATACATTTTATTTGAAGCTTTTATAGTGGTGGCCTTTATGATCTTTGTGTGTAACAGATGTATAACCCCAAACCATTACAACACAATTGTAACTTTAATGCACACTTCCAGTATGACTTTTTTGTGAGGTGGTCTAACTTGTCTGGTTATTTTTCAGAATGTCACCAAACATGCATGAGTTGCTCAGGCCCAGATCCAAACCAGTGCACCCAGTGTGAGAAGGGACTCGTGCTGGATCCAAACACATTACTGTGCGGTGTGACGGGTGACACGGCGTGCCCACCAAGGACCTACCTCCATGACGACCAGTTCACATGCATGGGGTGCCACCAGCACTGTTACTCCTGTGAGGGACCCGGCCACAATGAGTGCCAGACCTGCGCCATCCCCCGATATTTACACAGTGAGCAGTTTTAGCTAATGTTTAAGTGAATGCACAGAGGACGCATTTTCAAAAATCAGCACAAAACTGATTAGTTAAAGCAGCATTCATTACGCTCTGAGATAACAGAGCAGAATCATTTATCTTCGAGCTGTAAAGTCTTCTGGGACTTGATAACAGTCTTGATGCCTGATGAATAATGTAACTTCAGTCTGAGTCATGGCTTTTGTCTTGTAGTCTGAGCAGCTAACGTCCTCTCTGGACCTTGGAAAGTTTCTGCGTAGCAATGACTTTTTTTCAAATTCGCCTTTGCTAAAACCAAATTTATGACATAACAGCAACATCTGGATTGGTCATTGGTTTAGTAAATCCAAATATTATATAAGAAAAAAGAATTACACTAAATGTCAGATAGGGATGAAGCCAAAATACATTTCAGCAATATTTTTTCCTCAAACATATTATTTTCAAAAAGCATGTCTTAAATTATATGAAAATATAAACAAATGATAATTCAGTTAAATTATGTATTAAAAGTCTTATAAAAACAGAATTTAAACACACACATACAGTATGTATAAATATACACATATGTGTATTGCACATATATTTTATAGCACACAAAATTAAAAAATGAATCAATGAATCATCAGGACCTTTAATTGTATTTTAAATTCACCATAAAAAGTGGAAAATAAATGGCCTTTGCATGGTGCTAATAACTTACATTTTACTATTATAAATAAACTGAAGAAAAAATAATCGTGTCACATTCATTTTGCATTAAATGTGACATTACAGCTGAGATTTATAACAAAGACAATCCACCAAAATGCACAGCCTCTCTGTTTTACAATTTAGATGAGCTTTTTAAAAGTCAATTTGTGTTTTTGGAAGCGGATAATGGAAAACCAGAGTGCAGATTGAGGCTAATCTGGTAAATAAAAACTAATAGATGGCAAATTAAGCCCTGAGATGGATTCGCAACCTCTCCGGGGTGTGTCCCACTGTAGCCGGGACAGGCTCCAGCAACCCCGTGATCCCGAAAAGAATATAGCGGGTTAAGAAAATGGACAACGAAAAGTGTCAAACTTAGACATGACCAAAACCAATAAGATTTTATGGAAAAAAAAAAATATGAGAGGGCAGATTGTGGAAAGCAGTTCTTAGTCATTCACAAACGTTTCTGCACTGAATGGTGACAGAAGCTTGGTGTGATAAAGACACTGAAGGAACAGAAAAGGAAAGCTAAACTGAAGAGACCTCGAACGCAAAACAATGTATGACTTTCACAAAACCAATAAATTCCAGCAAAACAAGAACAACTAAAGTCTTCTCTTCTTTATCACTCTCTATTGATAATGCCTTTTTGTTGTCTTTGCTATTTTCTAGATGGCAGCTGTGTGACAGGATGTCCAAGTGGTACATACAATGCAAAGCAGGAAGCTGATGGACAGGAACTGGGATTTTGTTTGCCGTGTGACCACGCTTGTTCCACTTGCACTGCAGCTTCTCCAAGAGACTGTCTTACTTGTTCTTCAGGATACCTGAGGCTTTATCAACTCTGTCTCACACACTGTCCCACTGGGTAGCAAACAAAAGCTCAAACCATTGTTGTATTTAATCGGGAAAGACAATGTATAAGTTAGAAACAAATCCCAAACTTCTTACAAAGCAGTAATAATATTTAGCCTTGTATTTTTAGCATGTAAAAAACATATTTTTCGTTTTTATAATATTGATGTATTCATATTTTTATAACATGAAATATTGCATTACTACTATTTCTGCATAGCAGGTTTGGTCTTAAACTCGATGTAGGTTTTTTAACCTCTGATCTGATCATTTCTGTACTAACTAAGAATAAAAGTCAAAAGAAGATTTTGCTGATCACATGGTATGTTTCCACAGATATTACAAGGAGGGATTCCACTGTCAGAAATGCGATGAGTCGTGCGAGCTTTGCACCGGAGCAGGTCCGGAGTCCTGCAGAACCTGTCCAGCTCCTCTCCTGGAGGTCCAAGGAACCAGGCTTTGTGTTGAGCGCTGTCCTCCCCGCTTTTATCAAATGGAGGAGAGCTGTAAACAGTGTCACACCAGCTGCCTGACCTGCACTGGTACGGAGAAGGAAATGAAACCAATATTTATCTTTGCAGTGCGTCAACATTTATTGTATTTGTTTGACTTTTTTTATATGACTGCATCTAAAGATTCCTCGCCTCAGAGCTGCCTGACATGCGACTGGGGCAACATTTTAAAGGACAAAGTTTGCTATCCGCGCTGTGAGGAGGGACAATACTTCTCTGAACAGGTGTGCTCACCTGACTGACGTATTTTGGGGCATGTTTGTCCTTCAAAACTTTTTTTGTTTTGTTTTGATAGTCCAACTTAGGAGTCAGATTTGTATTTATATATATATTTTAATGATTAGTGGTAACCAAAATTTCTAAACTTGGATAGTTGAAAATCATTTTCTCTCTCTCTCTCTCTCTCTCTCTCTCTATATATATATATTTAGCTCAATACACAGATTTGTGTCACTCTGTTTGAAAGATACACAAACCTAAAAATTGAATTTGTATCTTTAAATGATTCTATAGGTGTTATTTTTTCTTTGCAGGAGACTTGTGAGCTCTGTGACACCTCCTGCAGGCACTGCTTCGGCCCTAAACCAGACCAGTGCCTGACTTGCCACAGAGACTTTGCCCTCCACGCTGTTGAAAACCGTTGTGCTCGCTGCTGTCGGGCTGAAGACAACTCCACCAACTGCTGTGTTTGTGACAGCCGCTCAGGTAACGGTTGAAGAAGGAACCCCCTCAGGTGTTTTGACAATGAGCAGTCCAAAATAAAGTCGTCTTCTCATTTCCAGCTCTTTGCGTGGAGGCCCCACAATTGCAATCAAGAGGCGGCCAAGCGACAGACATGAGCATGTCCGCCAGAGATCTGAAGCACACCTCAGCTGCTTTGCCTGTTGCCCTGATGCTGTCTGCCGGATTGGCCCTGGCTTTGTTTGCTCTGATGAAGGCTTACACCAGAAAGAGGCTTTGCTGGAAACGGAGCTACGAGAGTCTGAACAGCAACCCCAACATCAACATGCCCCACGGGGTGCCTGAGCCGGACAGTGGAGACGAGGTGGATGTGGTGTACACCAGCAGGGGTGGATCAGTGTTCCGGCGCTACAGCTTCATACACGAGCAAGACACAGGCCCGGATGGAGTTGAAAACTCTTTCCCTGGTCAGTCTTAGATGTTTCCGGAGTGTACAGGACGTATTTTGGGTGCTCTGCATCAGCAAGGAAAGAACATTTCAAAGTAATTTAGTTTATGTTCATTGTGGACTTTTACTTTGTATGCTTTCACGTGGAAGTATCAATTTTTATTAATTAAAGTGCCTGTATCTTTATAAAGCAAATTGTTAGACAAGTGATCAAGCAGTGTAAGAAAACCATGTATTGTAAATTTGTATAAATGTGTTCCTATGGCCTTTTTGAACTGGATATTAAAGAAGGATTTGTGAAACCGTCGATTGGATTGTACACAAAGAATGACTGATATCATCATTGATGAGACCACATTTGATAGCAAACACTGCTGTCAAACATCCACCAGGATATGTCATTTGTCAGGTCCTTTTTGGAAAAGCTGTAGCTTCCAAGAAGGATCCTCCTTTTGTGTTTTCGTAAGACACACCTCCGAGGGTTCCAGGTTCATTTATTTAATGAAGTGTTGCTGCCCGTCCTTCAGAGACCAAGCTGCTCTGAGGACGGAGTCACAAATCTGATGTCAGTCAAATCAAGGAAATGTCTCGCAGAAAACCCATGGAAATATGGATTATCCTCATTTTAATTGCTGGATTCCTTTATTTTTTGGGGGGGAAATGGGATTCTAAAAAGCAGCCCTCATCTGGTCCCAAAACTTCACAGCAGTTCCTGGCTGACCTGCCTGCCTGCTTGGCCATCTTGACTGGAAATGTGGGCAGCCAAAACCCTGAACTGGACTTACTTTTAGTATCCAGAGAAAGAAAAAGTCTTTTGTCTGAAGAGTTTTACCTGAATGCAACAAAGGACTGTCCAGCTTTCATTGCAAAGAGAGGTTTCATCACAGAACCTCTTAGTGAGGAGGAAAAAAAATTTCCCATTGCATATTCAATGGTGATCCATGAGAAGATTGAGATGTTTGAGCGACTCTTAAGAGCCATCTATGCTCCTCAGAACGTCTATTGTGTACATGTGGACCAGAAATCCTCTCCGGAGTATCAAACTGCAGTTAAGAGAATTGTTTCCTGCTTTCCCAATATATTCATAGCCAGCAAGTTAGAAAGAGTTGTGTATGCCTCATGGTCCAGAGTGCAGGCAGATTTGAACTGCATGAAAGACCTCCTGAATTCTGACGTTCCCTGGAAGTACCTGCTGAACACCTGTGGCACAGACTTCCCAATCAAAACCAACAGAGAGATGGTGTCTGCTCTGAAACTCCTCAATGGCAGAAACAGCATGGAAACTGAGGTTACCAATGACTATAAGAAAGGACGGTGGGAGTATCACCACAACGTCACAGACACATCTGTTATCAGGACAGGGGTGAAGAAGAGCCCCCCACCAATCAGCAGCCCCATGTATTCAGGTAATGCCTACTTTATAGTGTCGAGAGCGTTTGTGAAGCACCTGATGAAGGACGAAGAAGCTCAGCGGTTGATTGACTGGGAAAAGGACACATACAGCCCCGATGAACACCTGTGGGCGACTTTACAGAGGATGCCACAAGTTCCTGGATCTCTGCCTTTCAACAGCAAGTATGATACATCAGACATGCTGGCATTTGCCCGAGCGGTGAAGTGGGTTTATCATACAGGAGATGTGAGAAAAGGAGCCCCTTATCCCCCATGCACCGGGACCTACCGGCGAGCGGTGTGCGTTTATGGAGTCGGGGACCTCCTGTGGCTTCTCCAGACACACCACCTCTTTGCCAACAAGTTTGATCCAGAGGTGGATGATATTGCCATCAGATGTATGGAGTCAATTCTTCGTTCTAAAGCTTTAGGTCACGACCCCATGTCTATCCTGGGAGATTCAAACCACATGTGAATTTTGAAATCAGTAAAAATTAAAATCATTCTTCGTATCTATACTTTATTTTAGCTTATTCATCTATTTGTTTTTATCTTGGCTGTGATCTTTGGAGCAGCTGTTTTCTCACTCCACCCTGATGCAATAAAAAACAAAAGTCTTGAAATGTATAAACTATAATATTTCTGTTTTGGTAATGCTAAAAATGTTGAGATGTTTATGAATGGCAATGTAACATTTAAAAACCACATATTTGTAGTTTTGAGTTATATACTTTTGTTTTCCTCCTATTGTGCTTAAAATGAAGGCATTTTGACCTTTTAAAATATCAGGCATTAAATGTGATTACGCACATTCATTTGGTGGATACAGCTTTTCAATACATTTTCATTAAAATTCTTTTTGTATCTTAAATTTTCAGTAAACGAAATAAAAATTCAAAACAGAGATGTGACTTATTGTCTTTACTTTGGTAAAAATAATGACGAGATTGTGCTCACAAATACCCATCCACCACTAGAGGGCGCATTCAAGAACACGGTTACAATCAGGAAGTCCTGTAATTTGTTGTCGGACTCCTTTTGTTGGCCAGGAATGTGCATGACATGCTGGTTTGGTTTGAAGATTTCTGCTTTTATGTCCAGTTCCATACGCAACATACTTGTGACCATTGATGAGAAAAGTGGCATAACGACGTTTTGACTAAAATGTGGCCCCAAAAAAAAAAAAAGGTTATTTTCTCCAGGCACGATTTGAGATCGTCAGCAGTAGGCACTGGCAAAAAAGGTCCATTCAAAAGGCTTTCTATGAAACTCTACGACTCAGAGACCTAAAATTCCATTTAAAAAGCAGACCATACAAATATATTAATCTCTCTCCTTTGACACCATTTGAATATAAATATATATATTTAAATGTAATAAAGCAGAACATGCATTAACCACTTGTAACAGAGTGACTTTAGCGGTGAAGATACAACAGAAACGAATGAACACCAATAACCCAAAGGTGACATAACAGACGGGGGTAAATAAAAGGATTAAAAACATTCCAAAAAACAGAGCATTAAACGGCTTGATACAAACATACAGCCCAAAAAAAAAGACATGATGATGTAACAGGCAGGAAATCTTCAAAAAGCCACTTTCATGATGCAAGATGCGTTTACAGATCATTCTGAAGAAAAACATGGATGCGACTGCAGTTCCCAACGTTTTTTGCACGTCTTGCAGAGTCACTTCGGAGCAGCAGAGGCAGCAATCCCTACTTTGCTGTGCATTTCCTGGTCGATTCTGCAAAACAGATCCAGTAATCAGGACACTTCTCATTTACAGTCGTCAGGGGGTGTATTGGTGGTGTATCGTTAGGTGTATTGGGTTACCCCACTTTCAATGAACCTTGACTCCTAAACTGATCCACACCTTTAAAGGTTGAGATGGGTGTCTGATAAGAACTTTACAACAACCTCATGATGGGTCTGAAGAGCAGGAATATCAATACAGTTCTGCTGAAGACACTAAATGAATATTTGTTCCTGCTAGTTTACCGTCTGTCACATGTCGCGTCTGCACACAGAAAGTGTACTAAAAACTCATGCACTTTTGTTGTCAAATGCCAGAAAGTTGAGCGAATTCATGCCTTAATACGCTGATAACACACACAGTGAAGATCCCAAAAGTGACAAGTTTAATGTACCTGATATTTATTATCGATGTGCCCACCCAGCTAAAGACCTCTAACAATCATCAAACATCGGCAGGGAAAAGCAGTGGAGCAAGTCATGCACAGGGGAGTAAACAGGTTGGGTGGTGTTCAGTGAGGGATGGTTAATGGACATTACTGTAAGAGAAGATGAAGGTGAATGTGCAGCAGTGCAAACACGCACACCACAGTGACTCAGATGAGATACTTCCTTCCTTTCCGTCTTAATCTGTTCAGTTAAACAGACTTGACGGACCTAACAAATGCTAGCCACGCTAGGCCTGTTTCATTGCCTACAATCCAGATTCCACCAAATGATCAACATCACTGAGAAAGATTGTACTAAAAGCTTCATAAGTGGGTTTTACACCAAATGCTTTTTTGAAGTAGAAAGATTTTTTATGGGAATATTGCAGAATTGGACTAGACAACAACAATTTGTTTTCCTGGAAAAAAAATGTCTGTTGAACTGGAGAGAATGCAAAACAAACTCAATAAATCCTAAATCTATGAAGAGCGGGTGCCTTAGTGCATCTCTGAAAGCTACCAGATTCTCTAATTGTTAGTTCCATAAAAAATAAAAAGGATGCAGTGACCAACCCTTGAAGAAAGTGCCAATACCTTTTTGGGTTTTTCCTATTTTTTTCAGCATCAAACCTTTAGGAGGGGGCAGGGAGACTGGGTTAAGCACATGAAACATGACAACTAACAGCAAATTCAACAGAGCAGACACTTCTTCCTAAATGTGTTAGGTTGAGGTGGTGTACTGCCTTTAAAAACATTGATGGAAAATGTTCTGAAGGGCAAAAACTGTTCAGCTGCATACACAACACGCATTCAAGTGACCACTTTAGATGTTAAGTCTGTGTAAAGGTGCAGATGAGGGTTTCAGGCTCATTCATTCATCTTTTAATCCGTTTTGTCCCTTTCGGTGTCACAGAGCTGCTGGAGCCTATCTCAGCCACTTGCGGGCCAAGGCAGGGGACATCCTGGACAGGTCGCCAGTCTGTCACGGGGCCACAATGACAGGCTGAGAGAGCACATTACTGAAGGTGGATCACACGCCCTGTGTACGGAGCTTTACGCAGGACTGTTTTTATTACGGTACATTTTGTCTGTGCCTTATTGTCTTAAGATCATCTGAGTCAGAATGATAAAGGAACTTTGCTTTTAATTCTCTTTTTTATGGTAATGGTTCTGTTTTAGGTCAAAGCATGCACCTCTCATCTGAGGATTTAATTTCATCCCGGCCCCCTGAGACGTGATAACTGTCCCTTTCATTTAAAATGATTTAGGCTACATTAGTTATAGTTCCCCAAGAGTAACTCGCACAGAAGACTGCAACTCAGTGGACTGTATCTAGTAGATATGGTCACAACCGGCGGATGAAGTCCGAACTGTCTATTCAAGGAGTTTGAAGGATCACACCTGGACTCTCACTGCCAATTAAAACTCAAAAGAAATGTTTTGGAAATAAACATGGGCCCAAAAAGAGCAGAGCCAATGAAACATTTTTTTTTACTTCTGCTGAAGTTTTGCTTTGAATCAACAATAGAAATTTGTTTAAAGTAGGGATGTCACATTATCGTGCAATTTGCAATTGATTACAGTCAAATTAGCGCGTCTTAAAAAAAAAAAAAATCATGTTTATCTAATTTCAAATCTTAAACAATTGCCATGTTCTCTGTTGTAACTGTTTACTTGGATGGATGTTTTTTATTTGAACACACCTGAAAATGTCTCTTACATTGCTCCCAGTGTGTGGCTTTTTAAAGCAATTATTGAGTAAAGAATAATTGTGATTAATAATTACAGGTCACAATTAATTAATTAATTGCATAAAAAAATGAATCGTCTCTTAAATGAATTAGTCTACACCTACATTTTCCTGCTGTCTTGACTTTAACGTACTAAAAGCCTGTCATTTTTTGGAAAAACATGCTACTTACTGTTTGATACAATCTGGTATTGACACATACTCCATCGGGACAAGTTCAGCAAGGTCCGTCAAGCTGTAAACATACTTGATTTTCTGGGTAAATTTAGAGCTGTAAAAAAAAAAATTATGTAAGACAACCACATTGAGAAAAAGACAACTGTTGCTCCATTAATATTAAAAAAGAAATACCTTATGAAAGGTTTAGTGATTGCCAAGAGGGTGCGGATGAACCACGAGGGGTGCACGATTATCAAAGACTTAAGGTTCTTCCGTAATCTGTACAAAGTACAAAGTAATGGGATTTACCTTACAGCAAAATCTGTTCGTTTCTCTCCATTTTCAGAATTGCGGTCAAAGACTGACCTCCTGTCAATCTGTTGATAACACTTTCGGAGCCAGCCGACGGTCGGCATCTTTTTCCGTGAAGTGGCCCCGTTTAAATACACAATCATATAGTTCTCAGCAACCAGGAGCTCCAGTGTTCCAATGACATACCTGTGGTAGAAACTCCTCATTAGTGCTCCTCTAATGTACCCGATCCAATAGAGACTCAAATGAAGACTCACTTAAATAAATTGTCCATGATGGATCTGTAATTTGGCTGATTACTCTCCGGCATGAAGCAAACAGCAAACACAATTATGGCATTCAAACCGTCCCCATAGTAACCTGTGGAGAAAAATGAAAAAAGGTTTTAGCATTCGAACCCGTACTTTCACGGAGAAAGGCTAACGTTTTATCATTTCAGAGCTCAGACTGAGGTCTAATCACACATTTATCCTGTGAATTCAACAGTCAAAAAGACAAAAGTCAGTGCGGCTTTCTGCTCGGGTAGATCGTACAGGAACACCACTGACCTCCATGGCTGATAACTCTTTTGTAAGGTTCAATGGCTTTCATATCCACCCTGTGATCTTGGTCTCCAATCCGGAACACTCTCCAGCGCCGACCTTCCTCGCGCTCCTCAGAGGCTGAGAACTCTGGAACGGATTGAACGCCTTTCTGAAGCAGCTCTGTAGCTTTGGGCTTGGGAAGATCATCTGAGACGAGAAAGAGGCTTTTGAAGCAAACAGCTGCACCCGAGCAAAACCAAATTCTGATCAGATGTGTTAAAAATTGATTCAGAGATGATATTTGGAATGTTTGAATCCCATGCAACAAACAGTTTATTGGTTTGAATCTGGAGCATTATGGCGGTGTGCTTTGATCTGATTTAAAACAATCATATTTGGAATTCCATGACTCAATTTTACTTCTCATTTTAAGAAATGGAAAACAAAGATGAATGAAAGGAATAAACAAGCTTTATGGCAAACCGTTCAAAACATGTATTATGTCAAAAATGTGTGTGTGTGGGGGGGGGCACTAAAATAAATAAATACACATTTCTATATGCAACATTTCATACTTAAGAAAAAACTTGAAATATCTCAAAAGATCTAATCTGAAGTTTGGCTGACGTAAAGCTGGATTCTTTTAAAAAGACAAAAAAGTGGTTAAAACATTTTAAAATCATGATTTTTAAGAATAAAAAATATACAACTTGATGGAAAAAGTGAACCCCTTCAATGACTATAATAGGCAGCATGCAGCATTCATGCAAAACCAGTGAATGCAAACGTTCATCAAATCAAAATGTTTTACATTGAGTTGCATCATTTTAGCAAAGCTTCAGTTTTGAAAGAAATGGTGAATACTTCCTTCTGACAACATTCAACATAAGTACTTGATTATGTACAACCATAAATATTTAAAATATAAATATCATTATAAGAGCAGCTCCATCACCAGTAAAACTATATGACAAAGAAAAGTCAATTAAAAAATAAATAAGTTTGAAATGATCTGAAGGACATGATCAGGAGTTGATTGACTTGGGGGTTTGTCACAATAAAGAAGGCTGTTCAGGAAACCTTACCACGAGGAGGAAAGAAACCTGTTGCTGGTCTGAAGCCTGTTTCCAGGCAGAAAAGGGAAAGAATTCTTCCAAGATAAAAAAGAAAGGCAGCAGGGTGGAAACACATAAACACAGCAGTTTTTAACAATACATGTTTAAAAAAAAAGGGGTGTGCTACACAGAAAACAATCCTAACAAACACAGGAAAATAAAATGCACAGAGAAATTGAACTAGCATTTGCACGTGTTGATCATTAACCCCTTTAGACGTCAGGTTTTTAACATAACTAGTTAAAATTAGATTCCTGGATTTCTCCTGGTTCTTGAAGATTGCTTGCATTTTATCTACAAGGTCAATCTTAAAAGATAGGACAGATGTTTAGACTTTTTGCAGGCGGGACTTCAAATCTGTGAAAATGCTAAAACCGAGATGTTTCTGTTGCTTTGATGAGGATCAAACCGCTCACCTTCCCATTCAAACTCATTGCTGTTGTCGGACGGCGTGTCGATGTCGTCCAGGTCCAGCTCTGTGCTTTCGTCCAGCTCATCGGACAGGATGGAACCTTCACTGCGGTCAAGTGCAAGGTTGATTGTAGGAGCAGAAAGTCTTTTCCGTGGTTTCTTGTCGTGCTTCACTGTATAGCCTGAAATGGAAGACATGCATTAATATTTGGGGACTGTTAAAGAATCTTTTATTACATTTACATGCAGATTCAAGTTCCTCTTTATATTTCCTTTTTCTTTTAAGCTAATGTGAGAGTAAAGAAAAAGCTGAAAATGAACAATTTGTTAACATTCTCTTCTGCATGTGCAGTAAACGGAAGATGCAGCTCGGCCTTTAATTTACCAGGATCTCTTTCTTCTGAGGCTCCCGCAAAAAGCTCCTCTTCCAGCTCCTCTTCCTCTGGGAGAGGCCTAGTTTTCCAAAGAGAACCTCGTTTCAGGATTTGCATGATTGATGAAGTTCCAACAACAATAACGCAATGCAAATGTATGGCTATGCCATGACACATGCACGGTTGACACAGTACCGTGGAAAATCCTCATCTTGCCACTCTTCCTTCAGTTCAACTCCTTCCATTCTTAAACGGGCCTCTGTTGTGGTGACCGACTCTTGACGCTCAAGACTACAAAAGCAGAAGATTCAAAGAAAAAGTCAGCAAAATGGCAAATGAATGACATAGGGCTGGGTATCACCAATAATTTCCAGAATTGATTTGATTCACTAGAGGGTAGATCAAACCAATTCACGGTTTCTTCAATTCTTTCGATTCACTCGTTTCAATTCGATTCAATTTTGAATTTACAGTTTACACATATAGACATATTTGCATAGAAATACAATTACATATGTGTGTTTTAAAGATACTTTAGTCACATATTAATCTGATACAGTTCACATACTGTAAGATTGTAAAAAGAAGAAGCTCCAACAAAAATGTGCAGATTATTCTGTTCTGCCTCTCCTGGAGGGCGTTTCAGTTTGGCCACTAGGTGGAGCTCGCGCTTTAGCATTACACTTTATCTAAGAAGATTTGAGCAAAAACCGGTCCTTTAGACACCAAATGATTCATCGATTTCATCAACCTAGCCCTCGAATGACATATGTTTAAATCATGTCAATCAGAGGCAATTCTGACTATTTTAACTTTAAATTAAACAATTTAAGAGAATATGAGGTAAATATTCTCCCTAAATCACATACATTAAACTCTTGATTCTACTCCTCAGAATGAAAGATCATAAATAGATTGAAAAATAGAAGTTAAAAATGAATGAAAGCTTTCTTTTTTTCTGTCAGCAGCATTTGTTTTCTGACCATAACAATAAATTAGTCAAAGATAAAATGTTTAATGACATTTTGTCAGACTTAGAAACTCTGTCAATTACTTTTTTTAAACACAATAAAATTTACAGTCTCCAAAATCAGCTCGGATGCTCAAGCTTGTAGTTTACTTTAAAATCAGCTCTATTTATTCATGAAAACCTGTGAGCTTTAGTTAAGAGATTAGTTTATGAACCACAACTAAAGCTGCCTATTGTATCTGTGACTGGGTGACACACTGATCTCTCAGAATAGCTCATCTCTGCATGTGTGCAACAAACTTATTTTTAATTTACTAATGCAAATGGCACAGGCCTTTTAATATTTTTAATTTAACTTTTATTTAACCAGGAAATTTCCATAGAGATTAAAAACCTCTTTTCCAAGGGAGTCCTGGCCAACAGGCAGCACATTTCAATAGAAAAAATACATATGAACA
The DNA here is from genome assembly GCF_053564925.1 of Oryzias latipes. NCBI lineage: Eukaryota > Metazoa > Chordata > Actinopteri > Beloniformes > Adrianichthyidae > Oryzias > Oryzias latipes. The sequence goes on from NC_136242.1 coordinate 20,097,025, forward strand.
AACATAATTTAATCACACAAATCACAAAAATGAGTGGGAACACATTAGGATCATTACAAATACTAACGTGAAAAAAATAAATGTTTAGAAAATGAAAACATGGATCATGCAGTGCTAACATACAGATTTAGCTGACTCAAGTAAAGTACATAGATAAATGCTTTTAAATATTCTTTTGAAGACATGAATTTTTCAGAGTATTCCATTAAAGCAAAGATAAATAAGTGTGAAAAAACAATCTACTTCACAGTTACTTTATCTTTAAAATGTTACTCGTTAATTTCTGATGTTATAATTAAAATGGTTATTTTAGTGGTGCTTCACTGCAAAAGGTACAATTGTTTTGTTTTCTGCACTAAAATTCTACATCCAGGGACAAAACTAGAAATTAAGTTGGAGCCTTTTAGCAAATAATTAAAGCTCTTGTCTCTGCTAAAGCTTTTTGTTTTTGTAAAAATCTTATTTCAATTATGGGAAGCTATGATAGTTAGAGGTGTAACAATAATTGACTTAATCAATGAATTGTAATATCCAAGCAGATCGATCTATTTGAGGCAAATCACCTATACCATAATTGTTTCAAAATGAAATAAATCGATTATTAATATAGTAAAATACCCTTTGGATTGAGACACGGTAGGTTTATTTAACTACAAAGTAAAAACGCGACCAAGTCCATCACAGCGTACAACAAACGTGATGGCGGCAAAAAATGATCAAGCCATCATTTCTTTGCTGCAAATGTGTGGAAAAACTTTCCGTTTACAAAGTCGTGTAAAGCCATACAGTGTGGTAGAATGCTCTAATAATTTTCCCCTTTTGGATTATTTTGATGTGAAAAAAAAAACGGTGGGCGGCACTTATGGAAACTAAAATGTGAATAGATTTGCCATTAATTCTAGTTTACTTGTTTGTTTGTACACATATTGCATTTACACTTGATTATCTTGCAAGAAATACAAGGAATCTGGAAAACTGCATGTGCACTGTTCAGTAGCCAGCTATTCATCTCTGAGTCACACTGGAGGAAATTTTGGCTGAAGATGAAGATGTCAAGGATTGATATTAGGTCAGTGAATCGTCTCTTCAAAATGAACCAATATAAACTATTAATCATATCAGTAACGACAAATTATGCTATGAATCAAATCATTGTTTAAATGAAGCGTTGCATCCCTAATGACTGTCAAAGCCACAGCATTGGAGCAACTAAGTTTGAAAAGCAAAGAAGTCATAAAGGTTTGTTCTGTATTCTGGTTATTGCCTTCAGTTGTAGAGTATACTGTGTGTTTTTGTGAGGAATCTTAATGCGTTTCTCTTTTTTGACTTGAAGTAACTGATGATGAACTTAGGTAAAAACAAAAAAAGTTAGTTGAATATTATCAGCAGCTGACACACAAAAAGCAAGTCAGTTAGTAAGTTCAGAAATAGTGTAAACTCGACCCAAAGTTGGCAACTACATACCCCAAACAGGAAAAATACAGACCTTCCAGTGGGTTCAGGAGTTAACGGTGACTGGTGAAGGGTTACTGGGGTAGAGACCATCCTTCCTGCCGGCTGTATCTGCACATTACCCGTCCGTTTCTGCGACACTTCTTTTGTTTTGGTTGGACTTTCTCCCGACTCTTTGTCATTTTCAACAACAGAGGCTGCACTTGTCTGTAACTCGTTTAAATCCTCGTCATCTCCCGACACTCCGGAAGATGACGGGCTAGACGTCTCCCTATTGTCCATGTTTTCGGAACTTCTGCTGGGTGTGACTACATCTGGGCTGCTATTGTTCAAATTAATATCAGTCAAACCCGTCAACACCGCTTCACCTTCTATCACTTCCGATGCCATGAGGTAAATATCTGGCCAAACTAGTACTTGGTCAGGTTGACTGAGTGTTTGAAACCCCCAATCAGCCCGGTTCCTCAATCATTAACAAGCTAGACCAGAATTTACGCGACTTCCTCCCAAGTTTGTAGCTTTTTGGCTAGCTGAGCTCTCGTCTACGGCGCAGCTAACCGAAAAAGTCCTGTTGCTAACACCTAGCTATAATAAGCGACGACATATCTAACAAACTCAACATTGTGAAATATCACAGAGGGTACCAAGCTTTAGTCACCGTTCCTAAATGCGTCACGGTGTGAATATGAGAGTCCAAAACTGTGCTACCTTCTTCACGAAAGGCAGTGAGTTGTACGCAGCGAACCAACTTTTCTCCGTTTCCTTCCTTCCTCCAAGTCACAATGCAACTCTCTGCTGCGGACGGAACTAATGTCAGATAGCTTTTCAGCTACACTAACTAAGCTACATAACCTTAGGCAGCGTGTTATCACAGTGCTACAGATACGACAAAAAAAAAAAAAAAAAAAATACAATGCAATAAATCAACTCAGTAACTAAATACGACACATTCGCACGGTTTACTGCAATAGTGTATACAACCTGCGTCAGTTCATTTAACTAGCCATAACTGGCAGACACCAGGGGCGGATGTGAAGAAAAGGACGGTCCCAGGGCACAAATAGTGTGTGTGTGGAAGAGTTCATATTCATAAAAGTAGATGATCAAACTACAAACCTAATTTTGAAAACTTTTTGCATGAATAAATATTACCCAAAAAATTAAAACAACCAACCCAAAATACAATAAAATAAAGATTTGGTTGTTGTCTTCTGGTGACCCTCTGTCAGTTTGTTTTTTAGGAATGCATCTGCTTTGTTATTTGAAGGGATATATTCCTAATTTTATATAATACATTTCCATTTATGACATTTTTGTTTATGCTTTTGTTTATGAAATGTTGATTAGTTTAGATCACTTCAGACATTTAATCTTTGTTTTGTGTTTGTTTTTTGTTACCTTTTTTTTAACTTCTGGCTATTTCACAATACTTTTTTTGGATCCTTGGTAGGGCTGCATGATATGAGGAAAACTCGCGATATGCGATATTGGTAATTAATATTGCGATAACGATATAATTTGCGGTATATAAACAAATAGCAAAAAAACCAAAAACATAATTTCCATTTCACTGCAACAGTTTAAAAATTATACTCCAAATGACCCTTGTCGACGTAGGAGGCAAACATCAAACATAAAAGGGCTCATCTGATTGATCAACAATATAAACGGGTCCTTCTGATTGGTTAAATGCATAAAGGGATTTATTTCATTTGTTCAATATTTCAAGCTGCCATGAGTTTGTTTTAACACATTTAAGGTAATCATTTATAGCAATTTTTGCCGTCTTTTGCGGTATGCATATTGCACAGCTTGATTTCGCGATAACGATAAATTTGCGGTATATATAAATTCAGCACTGGAGTTTTCTTCATGACTGACAGTTAGAATTTGGGAAACCAAAATCAGACAAAAGAACAGCCAAGATCCTGTGGTACTTCCAGATCCAGGATGGTAATGGCAAACTAACTAACAGATTGTGGTGGATAAAGAACAGAGGAAAGCCGTTGTGGTGGATGTGGCAGTGCCAAGCGATGGGAACATCAGGAAGAACGAACATGAGAAACTGGAGAAATACCAGGGACTCAGAGAAGAACTGGAGAAAGCATGGAAAGTGAAGGTGACAGTGGTGCCTGTGGTAATTGGAGCACTCGGGGCAGTAACCCCCAAGCTGGACGAGTGGCTACAACAGATACCTGGAAAGACCTCAGACCTCTCAGTCCAGAAAAGCACAGTGTTAGGAACAGTTAGGATACTGTGCAGGACCCTCAAGCTCCCAGGCCTCTGGTAGAGGACCCGAGCTTGGAGGAGAAACCACTCGCGGAGGGTGAGAGGGGCCTTTTTTTGTTTGTTTTAAATTGACCTAAGAATCGGGTATACGTTACCAGGTTTAGCCAACGACTAAAGCTGCTCTTTTGAACTACTTCATAGGTTTATTGTTTTGATGTAAAACTGTGCACCCTTTTAAGGTTTAAAAGAAGCTTGGGCATTTTTCTTTTCTTAATTACAGTCTCATAACTCCTGTGCCTGAAAGAAATCTCTAAAATCTACAAATCTACAATATGATGTTTCCAGTGCTTTTTTGGGGATAATATCAAAGTTGTGCGGTTTTCTGAACAAATCTTTCTTAATTTTTTTAATGAATTTTTTAAAATGAATAGAGTTTAATGGAAATGTATTAGCTCTTAAAAAATAACAAAACCAAAGAGATATTGCAGACAAAATAATATTCAAAGTTAGCCAAAATAAAGTCAGCACATCACTCAGGTGTAAATACTGCTTTAACTACATTAAAAAATTAAGCTTGAAAAGCTTTAATTGAATCCATAAATAATAAAGGAAATGAATTCAAATATAAATTTGCATGAAATTATATTCAACTACAGTATTTGCACAAACGATTTTCAAAATAAAAAAAAGGTTGTAAAGTCTACATTTTTATTGTATTATAACATTAAAACTGAGAATTTAGAATTAAATAAAAAAAAACCTCATTTTTCATCAACGAAGTCTGCTTCTTTTTTGGCAGTGGTCCACCTTTGCCACTAGGTGGCGGAATAAGATAATCTATAACAGGAGTTTGGAGGGAAAAAGAAAAAATATCCAATGCAAGTGTTATGTAAGAAACTCATTGAATCTTAATTTATCAGGAAAAAATGTTCTTTTAATTCATTCAGATGTTGTAACATTTTTAAAATGAATAATCAAAAAGGTATAGGACAGCCAAAGTTAAAAAAAAACCCTGCTCTGTTCCTTTAGTGTAATTAATAATTTAATCTTTAAACTTTTATGTGACAAGAAAAGTTAATTTAACTTAATCTAATATAATTATTTAACCTGGTTCATGTTTCGTTCATGAGCAGGAGGATTTTTCAGTCTAGGTTTTAATTAACACATTGCTATTTACTCTGCAAGATCATTAAACCTTAAATCCAAAGGGGTAATCCAGACAAAGTAAGAGTTTGTTTCCTTTGCGTTTTGAGTCAAGGTTATTATTTCATCTTGATTTAAGATAAAACAGCCAGAGAAATTAGGACAAATACACCAACTGTGCAGAAAAATGCCACAATTTGGTAAGCAAGATTATACTTTTATGCTAATTCTGTAATAGTATTGTGGCTAAAATATGTAACAACACACTGAAAATGTTAAGAGTTCTTATTAAGAGTGTTATGTTTTCCTACTATGCTGTTTTGTTCCTTTGGAAAGAAAGAAATTAGACATTTTCATATGCTTACATTTTATTTTATTTGATTGTTTTTAAAGTATTTGTTTAAATAAAGTCTGCAATTAGAGAAAATCAAAGATGTGTAAATGCAGAAAAGCAAATACTGTTTAAAAAATTGTTTTTTGTGTTATTTATATCATCAATAACTGTCACAAAATCATAATTAGCACCAGCATATTTTGCATATTTACCAGTAACGTTAGATGTAACATTATATATATTATTTCATTGCTGGGTCCCATCATAAGACTTAATATTTGAGGTGGTAATGGAATTACAGATAATCATTAAAAGTATCTACATCAAAACACAAAAAACAAATACATAAATAAATCACAACTTGACTTTGGTTTGAACACAAAAAGCTAGAGCTGCACGACTTTCTTCAGGACGCATTAAAAAACATTTCTTTTAAAGTAATGGGACTGCAGACCTTGAGCAGACCCCTTTTATTTTATTATGAAAGGAAGGATGGATGTTAGAAACAGAAACAAAGGTTGTTTCTTATTTGCAAATCATAATCATTAGGAGGGTTCTCCAACCAATTTCCATAAGTGGGGTACAGCAGGAAGTATTTAGGCTACCCGAAGTATATCACTAATGAGAAAAGACAAAAAGAACTCGTGTGCATGTTTTATGCAATCTCTTTCTGGATGTAGATGAATAATTATTTATGATTGCAAAGCCTAAAAGGGAGGCATGGAGATAAGAAACGGCAAAGAGACTGGTGAAAAATTTAAAGAGGAAGTTAAATGAATATTAAAGGGTAGATAAAATATTTAATGGAAACAAATGAGCAAAACATTTAAAACAGCATGATAAATAGTAGTGTGTGCCATTAAATTGCCCCTCGTAATTTCAGCTAGTTGTTGCTGCAGCTGCAAGGTCTCCGTCGCGCTTGCGATGGTCTGAAATGGGAAGTTCAACAACAGTGTAGAAGTTGTAAAGTCAGGACACTGAAAGTGTGATCATGAAAATTCAGATTTGCATTGCTGCTAGCTTTTTACAAGAGCAACCTGCAATGAACAGAAAAGTTGAGCTTACATAATAAGTATTGTTATTGTTCAAGCCTGCTAACATTTGCTTTAAGATGTTGGGCTTTGTTTCTTTTTGTAAATCTTCTAACACGGAAACACAAGAACCTTTTACCAGCACACATTCATTTGTTTTCCAAATGTGAAAATAATTAAATCAGCAAACAAATAATTATTCAAGTCAGTGAGAACCATTATCTCAAAGATGCCTCAGAGACTTGGATGTGCACACTGAATTGATTAATTATCTTGATGAAGATAATGGAGTGGTGCTAGATCTTTTAGTCCTCTGAATGTAACGCCTCCACATGAATTGACTAAAGTCTACCCTGAACGTTGTGTGGGTTACAAACTAAATAAATAAAATTAGTGAAAAAAATATGTTCTAAAACCTAAGAAATGATACATTTTAGAAGTAAAGGCTTTTTTATCCTTTCTTTGTTTTTTTAGAGTTTATGATTATTTGTCTGCATATTATATTTATTTACAAATGAAGGAAAATTTTAAGTTGCTGTTTAAGTACAACTTTGCTAGTGATACCCTTACTAACCTGTGCACAAACTATCTCTTACTTCCAAGCCAGACAGATATCATTACCTCTGTGAATAATGGCCAAGCAGCTGGGCCCAGCAGCTTTATTTCCCAGTTTAAATCGACGGACGCGAGCCATCACATCCTGTTAGCCGTTCCACGGCTCCATCATAAAGTTAAGCTCTCTCAATCAGCCCGTCTGTCTCAATTGCCACCGAGGGACCGTAAGTCATCGCTGCCCAGGAACAAAGCCTTCCCCATTCACACATGATTGACACCATTTAGACGATTCAGCTGGAGTCTGTTTATTTCCGTCATGGGTCGCCGCTTTTTTCTGATCATGGGTTTTCATTAAATATTTATTTTTGATATCAGCATATTCATGTTCCTATAATCAGCCTTTGCTCTATGAACAAATATTGGCCAATTTTTAAATGGAATAATACCAAGATGAATAAAGTCAGGGGCTTTGACATTCTAATCAGAGTGAACATTAGAAGACAATTGTCTCTGTCAAACCACATGAAGGTCATCCGTGTTGCCAGGAGTCGTCTTAATCTGTACAACCTAAGAGTTCGTCCACACTTGCTTTTTTTCATCTATAAGCACACATTTTATTCAAGGCCTTTTATTCTATTAACCTGTCTTGTCTTTATTAGATTCTTTCTGAGATAATTCCCACATGGCTTAGCCTTTGATAAATATGCTTTTAGGTCTACCTAATTAATGCATTCCGCCTTGATTTTCTTCACTTGTCACCCACTCTTTAACCTCATAGCAACGGAACAGACTTTTCCTACTCAAATTAAAGGTCCTTTGAGACCCTGTATGTGTGAGCTAATGATGTAGCCAACTGCACAACCTGGTACCTTATCTAGAGGGCTTGTTGAAATGTTTTCAGAAAAATAAATCACATGAACTCTCCATTATGGAGCTCAGATACATTTAAAGCAAAAATGGTTTTTTGTTGTTCTTGTTGTGGCTAAAATACATTGGAGGCATATATTTCTTTTGGTTATCTCTAAAGGCTTTTTATCAGATGTCTGGTTTTGATGTATCTGGTTTGTTTTGTTTGTTTTTTTATTTGTGGTTATGAAGCAAAGTGCTTTCTTTCTGCCAAACTGCACTATGCGGCATTTTTGCAAAATTTTGAGACAAGAATTTAAGTGAGGAGCGCAGTTTGTCTCTGAAAGGAATATTATGGAATTTACATATAAATTCATTTGGGTGGAGACCGTTAATGTGATGGCTTGGTGTTGAGGCAGCATTTCAAGGGGACACAGGAGAATATACCTCCACTGAGTGTACGATTTCCTGATTAATTAAAGCAATTCAGCAGTTTAAAGGTACCTCTAAAAATGTTCATTTTATCGCCAACCTGACTACTGTTCTCAGCCTTGTGACCCAGGGACCATTTATAAATGGGATGATGACCAGCATGAAAACTTTCAGCCCTTTTCATCACAAAATGTGCTTAATAAGAAAAAGAAGATCTTGTGCACAGTAATCCATTGCAGTCCAGTTTGTTTTTTCAGTCCGTGTTGATGGCTTTGCTCTATTCTCTTTTGCTTTGCATTTCCATCACAAGTGGCAATAACTGATACTATTTTGAGTAGTTTGACAACAGACTGACAAACCACTGATCATCATCACTCATAGTGGCGCGACTTTTGTCACAAAAAGTCATCTGTGAATACGCAAAAAGCATATTTTGACAGTTAAAATGTAATAAATTGCAGCCACTTAAATATTGTACAATAGACCTAATATGTTGAATGAATCCTTATAAGCTATTGCGTTTATTTCTCCTCATGCTGGGTTGACATTTCCTTGGATTTTGATTGCGAAATGGGTGATTTTTTGGAAAAGTACCAGAATAAATGCAATGTGCAAATTTTCCATGTTGAAAAACTGTATTGAGATGTTAATAAAAACCTTCTGATGTGATTTTGAAAAAATCACATAGAAAAAGACTCCTTTTTCAATGAAAAATTGTCTTATTTTCTGCAAGAAAATGTTCTTAATAAGAAAGTTTTTCAAAATAGTCCTAGTTTATAAAACTGTCTTAGTGGCTAGAATTTCTTTCCAAAAAAATCAATTTTTGGTAATATAATTTTCTTACCCCATTGACAGATAATTGTTGTGCTTATTTAAAGACATTCTATTCTAATTTTAAGAAGTTTTTACCCTTTTTTTGCAATGACGAGTAATAAATTACATAAGGATTTTGAAAAATAGATCCAAAAAGAAGATGCTGTATTAGCGGAGCAAAATATAACATCACATTAGACATGATATATTGCATGTCTTGTCAAAATGCCTGCCGAAAAATGTCAAAATCCAATCAACCTGTCAACCAATCTTTGAAGCACTTTTTAACTTAGTGAGTCAGAGAAGCCTACTGTCAGTACATGCAGGGAGTGAGGAGAGAACTAAAACTTATAATTACTCATTTTGCTTCACATGTAAAAGCTTCCATCCACACAAAACAATAAATATTGTACAGAAAAAAAACCTTTATTTTCTCTTTCTGGCTGTGAGCTTGCTGAACAATTTATTCACAATTACAGCCAAACAGTGGAGCTAGAAAACACTTTTTCCTTGTCTTTTAAAAAAGATGAAATATTTTGTCTGGTGTGTAATTCTCCTCTCTGTATTTCGAGAGATACTGACCTAAAAAAGGTTGATCAAAGACCGTTGGAACTCTGCAGCCTGCAGCAACCAATAAATTGGTCCATTCCATGTTTTGCACTGACAAATTATTCTCCAGAGTGCTAGCATTCTTGGTAGCAACTCAATTAGCAAGAGACAGATGTAGCAAGAACTCACTTTTTATGTTTCATAGATGTTTCAATATTTTATTGTTTCACTGCATGTTGGAATAGAGCCTTTCATGTCATAGGGATGAAAAGTGTTTGCTCATTTTCCCATAAAGTGATGGTTGTTTGGGTTGCGTTTGCTGATTTGTAGCACAGCTCTCTGCATAAGGAGCTTTTGCCTTCCCAGTGTTTTCATGGCCTTAAGCATCCGGCTTTACTACTTTAACTGTTAATAATCAGTATTTCCTTCATTGGAGGGGGGTGATTGATCCCATGGATTGTAAGTGTAAAAAGAGATGTTGGCAAGAGAGGAAGCTGAAAGAAAATCTGCAGTTTATGCTGTTGCAGATACATATGAGATCTGAAAAATTTTAGTCAACTTGGTTTTTGATTCTGTCCTGAATCTGTCAAGACAAAACCTCGGTTTGTGATTTTGGAACTTTCACAGTTGTCCAAAGAAGAAAAATCTTCTGCCTTGTTTTTGGCACAGGGGAATATATACTGCCATCCATATGCATGGGTCCTCTTGTCTCTGAGTATTTCATATTAACCCTTTAAAAACAGCAGTGACCTTTGGCACAAAACCATACAGTTAACCATGACAGATCCTCTTGGTGTTCAAGCCTCATTTAGCTCAGAGAAGCATAAAGGCATGAAAAATAGAATCTAACGGCATGATTCAGTGAATGCAAGTGAAACCATTAAGATGCAGTTCACTGACTATGGAAAACAAGGAAATTTAGTCTGGTTTGCCATCTAATATTTGACAGTACTATAATATAAAATAGAATTACTTTGTATAGAACTCAACTTTAGTAAGTTATGCCACTAATTTAGAAACAAACAAATACATTTGTTGAACAAAAAGAGAATGTGTGTATGAAATGACACTGTTATCTCTGCTGTGCATGTACTAAAAGAAGCAGGAACACAAAACAGCTTTGCTGGACTTCTGTGCATTTTCTGCGAACATCTGAGAATACTAGACTGCATAAATAACTTGCAAAGCTTTGTTCCCCTGAGTCTTCTTTATTGCCAAAATGTGAAGCATTTCCTAAGTGGCCATTGCATTGTAAGCTTAAGTAAATTAAATAGCGCGGAGATGAATTATATTTTATTACTGAAAATATTTATTTATTACAAACAATATTTGTCTTTTTCCTAAGACTAAAAAGAACAATCACATACAGTTAGATTTATACAAATTCTTTGTGACTGATTAATAAATGCTTAGTTAAATCAGATTATGACTCACTTTTTAGTGTGCATCGTAGCAGAAAAATCCTGATTTATTGGGTTTGTTGTCCACAGATGTGTCTAAAAAATTCAGTTTGATAATAAAATTGTACAAACACAAAAATGAGCTGATTCCAAAGTATTTTTTGTATCATTTTTGTCACATTTTTAACATCTCTCCACACACAATGGGGAAATAAACGTTTAGGAACAGACCTTTCATAAATTCAAATATTTTATTTTATTGTCCAGGGTATGGCCTGCTTGCGACAAAGGGAATAAAAATAGTAACTAAAAATACTTTATAAATTTGGGTTAAAGTAAAAAAGAACCAAAAATAATTAAAGAAAGTTAAAGAAAACAACTTGTAGTTTATGAGAACATCAAACTGACAGTGGAGCAGCTGTTTGGTGGTATTCAGAATTTTATTTTTCTGTAACGACAAGGGAGTAATGTCTAGATAGCCTTTTTATTTAACTGCAGACATTGACTTGAATGGATCATTAGGACTGTGCCATAGATAAATGGCAACCTTCTGCACGACTTCCTGTCTGCCAGTCCGAGAGGAGGGCCAGGTTTTCCTCTGGTCCCTTGGCCTGCCTGCTGACCTGCTCCTGCGGGTTTTAGTTAACATTCAGGGAGCCCTGACCTGAAAAGCCGACTTGGCAGCAGAACCAAGGTCCCACGCTCCCCGAAGAAATTAGAGGCGGTAATCTTTCAGGAACATATCGCTAACCTTCCCAGACCACGTTAATGTGATAGATGCAGCTGATTTCCATGTCTCTGCTTGGTAGCCCTCTGTGTCTTGCTGTCAGGTGGCCATGGTAGGCTGTGTTCAATTTGTGTGTGCTTGACAGCTCAAAGGTGACGGATGATGGGTAGGGCTAAAAGAAGGTTACTTTTAAACACAGCACAGGTCAATGGGGAAGATGGCTGAATGCTAAATCAATGTCAGGGAAACTAATGGTATAACATTATAAGACAACAGGGCAGTGCAAAAGATGAAGTGCAGCATGTCACGCTGATACTATATTCAACCAATGTCTTCTTCAACCACACATTCATCTTGATTTTGAATAGACATTCAGATATTCCAGTCACCGCTGAATGAAAGCAGCAGGAATCTTCCTTTAAACGGTTATTTCTGTGGCAGATTCCTTTTGTGTAGAGCAAAAACCACGTGCCACAACAGCTCCAGGTGTGTTTCCGAAAATATGTTGACCTTTTACAGACTACTTTCAGAAGCTTTTCACAATTTTCTCAGATAAAAACACAAAAAAATACACTTTAGGCATGAGAAACAAACATGGAATGTGCTGGCTTCTAAATGTGTGTTGCACCTGCTGTAGCAATTTCAAAAACACACAGGAAGTCTGAATAACCAACACCAAAAGAGCCTGGGAGCCCAAGCTTGAATTGTGGCATCTTGACAAGTCTTTAAGTAATTCTTACAAGAACAAACACCCTTAGGCTCACTTGCTTTATTGCTTTAGTCAAAACATAGAACACATCCACCAGTTTAATTTTTTTTAGCAGAATTTGACAGAAAATTAGAGGTATCAATTTGTTGGTCACTATTGGAGGAATGGATGGAGTGGGGCTATTACATTTCTTAAGTTTATAATAAATCTGGCAAAAATAAAAATACATATTTTTAACATCACTTTACATTGTATCAAAAAAATAAAAACATGATTGCTGCTTTACTCCATGAAGCTGCAGGACATGTGAAAACATCCAGGATGCTCAAGGACACCTCATAGTCCCAGATTAAACAACATTCACTCTTTGTCAAACGCCCGGCTCCCAAAACTGCCAAGCCAGAGGAAAATGAGCCCCCACACGAGTCTTGCTGCGGTTGACAGGATAAAACACAAGACAGTTGTGCCCGAAGGAGACCCAGGATAACGAAATAATCTTTAATCTCTGTCCCTTCGAGGCACTGGGAACACCTGTTATTCTGGATGGCACTGCGAGAGAGGGCAGCGAGCAGCTTCTTTTAAGCCTGGTAATTATTGCACTAATTATTCACTTTCGGTGCGGGGTGATTATCAGTCCTCGTTCAGGTGAATACTCGTCCGTGTGTACACCAGCTGTGACCAAAGCAGCTTGGTGGAACAGTTGTTCCTCTCCTTTTTCCCTTGCAGATATTTGACCTCTTGTCATGTTTGCAATCTGTACTTTGGGGGTGGGGAGGAAGGAGAAAAACAGGAAGAAACTTTTAATTGCTCAATAGAAACTGAATTGAAAGGGGCAGCTTCAGCCATCTGTTCCGTATATAATCTTTGTAGCGACAAAATATTTTACTCAAAAAGGCTGCATGGCCTCATTTGGGATAAGACCAGGGTGATTCTAATAGCAGAGTTGTTACAATGCCGTCCTGCATACCAATGAGCTGTTATTTCTCTTAAATTAATGAGTGCTCATAACAATTTTTCCTCCTCTTTTCAATAATTGATGAGTCAAAATGTATTCTTTTCATTGAGCATTATGCATTTCTAATCAGAGCTTTGGGCCTTAAAGCCCTAAAGACAAATATTTTGTTTCTTTGGTGAAATATCATTCAATTAGTAGAAACACCACATTAACTACAACCTATTGACGGTAGATATTTCATGATAACAATAAATTAATAGATGTTGCATGTGTAATTGTATATTAACAGATTTTTTGTTATTATTGTTCCTGAGGTGAGGTTTCAAAAGAAAAGGTCTTATAATCAGACAAAATTCCCAATTTTTTACCTCCTGACTAGCAGCAATGTAAATTTGTCTTCTATAGAGGACATTTCTATACCTGAACATCTCCAAACCACTGCATTCTACTGAATTAAATCCTTTTAGGATCTATTAGGATCTACTGAGGACAATTGGGGCTTTTCAGTGATATCAAATGTGGGGGGGGGGGTTATGGAATTGTGCTCTTTGGTGGATTTAAAAAAGATTTGATTGGACAAAATGTTTTTTCTGTATAGTCAGGAGGTTAAATTAGTTTCTTGGTTCTATTTTAGCTTTTCCTTAAAAGTTAACCCTTGTACTGTCTTAGATGACCCCACCCTTACTTTGACGTGTTCTCCCTACCATGACAAAGGTGGATAAAGGTGGAAAGATTTCATGTAATCCATGGACACCAGTGAAGATCACAAATCATTGAAGAAAAAAGGTTCAGCGCACTGTCAAGTGGGTCTAGATGACCCAACTCCCAATGTTAAAGTGCCTAGGATCGCACAAGGGCTAAATTCAAATTTTTGTCAGATTATTAACTCCTTCAAGCACTTATCTGCAAAGGTTTTCATTATTGTTATCGAAACTGTGAAAAAGCAAAAGTCTGAAATGGATAGGAATGTTTCACTAGTTTATTTTGTTCTATCTCTGCCTTCTTGTCCATTTATGTCTATAGACAAAATGAAAAATTGTCACATTTTTATAACTCTAAATTTCATAAAACTTTTCAATTGTTAGCATTACAGAAAAATGAGACATAAAATAGGCATGTCATTAGTCAGTCTTCTTATTTTCACATGTTAGAACTCTAATATATACACTATTTATGTAATATCTAATATAAACTAATTTTTGTAATAAAAAAACAAAGGTCATTAGATTTTTTGCATTAGTAACTGTTATGTCAGGTAAAGCCTTCCTCTAATCTTCTCGGAAAGGTCAAACTTTTCTGAAAAAGCCACCACCGCTGCAATTTAAATGTTCTGCAGGAGCTTGCCTGCTGATTGCTATCCTCTCTAGGCATTGTCGATTTTGTGGAAACACTTGCAGAATAAGTCGGCAGGACGTCAAGGGCTCTTGAAGAAGCTGCTATCTTGTTTTAGCGAAGGGTCCGAAAGCCCTTGTCTATTACCGGAGACACCCCAAGGACAGATGTTTTAGACTTAGGGGGTTGGTAGAGAATAATGGCACATTAGATTCATAATGTTTCTTGGATGCAAGACTCTGGGGAGACAGAACTCCAGGGTAATCCAAATTCATCTCTCCCCTCCTCATTTCCACCTCTCTTTCTTGTCTTTCTTCTCCGCATCCAGAATTGCGTCCTCTGCCTCTTGAGGTGCTGAATTGTAGCCTAAAGCCATGCGCTACACAGTCCATTCATCAAAAGCATGACCCTCTTCAGTCAGGGACAGGATGTTGTGGTTTAATGAACGTATGTGTGTCATATCTCTGGCAGGCCAATCATAACATATAAAATACACACAAGAGAACGTTCTTTCATTTTAGTGTCCCTGTTGCAATTTGTCTTATTATTAATGTACTTAGCTAAAAACAACAGTAGAAAACTGTAATGTCTGTTGGCTATCTGCAGGGGGGGAAAAAGTTGTTTTATAGTAAAATAGACAAATAGTGTTTGCAAATACTTACGTTTTTTGTGAAATATTCCGGTAAAGTTTCCCTTCCTGCTGATTATTTTTCAAGACAGCAAAAATAAATGAGCGGGAGTTGCTTTCCAACCTAAAGATATAATCTACATGGCACTTTTTGGTGTGTCCCAGGGTAAACCTGTGGTGTGCTATCACTGTCACCCCCTCTGCACACCTTACCAACAACACCAGAGCCCCCACCTCTATGCCAAGGGTACACCTTGATGAGTGAAAAGGGAGGCTATTTCAGTCCTCAGGCTTAATTAATCCTGTGTCTTGCTTGATAAATGGCTTCCAAATTGTGCTGCAACAGTGGTATTTTCTTTTGGCATATAGGGGGCTACAGAGCTGTGTTGACACTAAGCTTAGAGAAAGTCAAAGTAGGGACTTGACTTGAGGCTTTGTTTGCAAAGTTGCTGTCCTCGGGTGGCACTGAGCTTTGTCGTCTGACTCATACCAGCTGCAGCAACTGATGCCGTGCTCTCCGCCTGTGTTTACCATTTTACTTGGCCAAAATCATCTCCGGAGTCTGTTAACTTTGGTGCATGCTGAGTTTGTCACTTTCGCCTGAGATGTTTAGTTCTATTTATATAAAGCTGAGTGTCCTGTGATTTTCTTCCCTCTTTACATAAAAATGTGCCTCACAGGGGGTAACGCGCATAACAATGATGGATCCCTTGTTTGACTTTCTGATGGGAGGTACCAAAGCTGCTTAACCAACAATTTTTCTTCTTAATGAATCTGAAAATGTTTCAGTTTTTGTGGGGTGCAAAAAGCATCAATTTCAGTCCTAAAGTGGAAAAAAAGAAATTTGAGCATGTTTTATTTGGAATTATGGCACAAGGTATCCTGAATGGGCCACCAAAAAAAAGTTCACCCTAAAGAATTAGGGTTTATTGTTTTATATAAATGCTTTTGCCCCAAACTGTTCTACTTTGAATGTGCATTGTCCTAACAGAGACAGCACTTAAAACTAACAACGTCATAAATTTTTCTGGCTAATGTGGCAGGCGTAAACGGGGCTTCGGCAGGTGGGGTGAGGGTCTGGTCATTTGAGAGGGGCGATGATGAAATTTGGTGGCCCAGCACACGCAATGCACTTGATTAAACTAATCTCATCTCTATCAAAGCATCTCTTGGATCCCCCTCGTACCATTATTCACAGCAATGGGATAATTACACTGAGATGCATGGGGGCCAGACAGGCAGTCCTGTGACACAGGCCTTCAAACCTTGGGCTATGTCTCCACCATGGGCAGACCCTTCCTTTAAACACAGATTAATTATGCTCAACGGGATGGTTCGCATCTGTCACTCTTGGTTAGAAAAATTGAAGTTACAACCCTCGAGATGATAAAGAGTGTGCATTAAGCCATCTCCTTGTTTGAGCTGTAGCAGGAATGGACATCAATACATATTTTGGCTTCAGTGTCATGTGTGAATGAATAATGTGGAGGATCAGTGGAACTAAAACAAATTAAACGCTAAAATAAAAAATGAGCAAACAACATGACAAACCACTCAGTATGTAAATATGTGCCTTTTAAAATCTAAATATTGTGTGCTTGTGGATGGATGCTGTTGCTATTAACCTTGTTCTTGAGTTGGCGTGTAACTAAATGCCATCAGAAAAAGGCCATAACCACAAACACAGATGTGTATTGCTGTGTTCAGAACATGAAGTCATAAAGATACAACTTTAAATGTCAAAACATCTTTTTTTTATTAAACAATAACTGAAACCATATAAAATTGTCTAAGCCCACTGGGTATAAAAAAATGCTCACTCTAATGAAAATTGTGTTTTTAGGGTGTTTAACGTTTTCTTGTGGCATTTTTCTGATGGTGGCAAACATATATGAAGAAAACTAAGGCTAAAATTACATTTCAAAGCATTTCTTTTCTCTAACTGGTGTGAATCAGAAGCACAAGACAAAAATGCCATTAAAAAAAAGAGCGTTTTTGATTTTGGCTAAAAACAGCACAATCATAATTGAAAGACCACTGGGAACACTTTGACAATAGATCAAAAAATGATTGGAAAGGGACTTTAGGGATCTAAATACAGTCATGAACTTGTTGGGGTAGCAAAAATGAATTTAAACAAAAAAAATTGTAATGACTATAAACGAAGGACAACTAAAGGCTGTTAAACAGAGAACCTGACAAAGACGAACCAAATGAATGGATTGTTAAATGAGCTGAGGGTTAGTTGAAAAATAGAAAAAAGCTGTGCGGAATTGTCCAATAAAACCTGGTCTAAATGATACTGATGGGAAAACACAAAACCTAAATAGAACATAACGCAGGATTTTTTTTCTTTAAGGATTTCATTTTGATTTTATTTTTAAAACTACAAAAAAAATCTAAATAAATGACAGGAATAGTAGAGCAAATCAATGTGGGCTTGCATTTGCATCTTGAGTAATTTCATTGCAAGGTTTATTATGATTAATATTTTTTTAACTGGTGGAGATGGCCTTTGTCTTTTTAATGGGGTTAGTGTCTTTGTTTGGAAGTCTGTGTCAAGTGAACGAGTCTTTTGATAAGCAAAGCTATGAGATGGTTGAAAGGATCCAGTAATGTTCACACACGCACACACAGTCCGCCACACACACACCTCAAGGCTCTCCTGAGGGACAACAGGGAGCCCTGAACAGACGCGAGCAATAGACACCCAGCCAGTGTAATTATCTCCTCAAGTGGTGTATGCAGTCGGAGAGCTCGGCCCTGCCACCGATCTCGGTGGCCTTCAGAGCCCGTCAACAGCTTTTCCTTTTTTTTCCCCACTATATTCCCTGAGGATGTGTTTGTGGAGTTCAACCTTTCAACTCTGTCCCCAGGGACAAACATGAAGTCAGTGGAAACTGGCCATGCTACTTAGAACTATCTGTTTTTTGTTTTGTTTTTTTGATGTTGTTCTTGTTGTAGTGAGTATTAACTACCACATTATCTGTTTAAATATATCTCGGACACACTGGCGCGGACACTTTTACTGTAAACGGGCAGATAAAAAACTGCTTTATAAGTAAATGTCACGATATAATGGAGGTTTATTTCAATAAACAAGCCGTGTGTGCAAACATGTTTTTATTTTTGTCATGAGGGGATTGTATATTGAACTAAAAATGCAAACTAATTAACACTTCTGTTTTTGTGCTATAACTCTCTTTGTTTGGAAGCAGTCCAATACAGTAAATATGCTTTCAGATGCAAATGTTTATTGCTGTGTTGTTTGAAATGTCATCTCTTGTTAATATGCCTCCATACATCAGACACAGTCAGAAACATGAATCTTAAATATTTCATGAAATAAAAAAATATTTTTATTCAAATAAATTTAAGTTTGTATTACCAAATTTTTATCACCTCAAAACAATGTGTTGGCTCATTAAATACAGGACGTTCTGGTTGGACACAACCATGCCCAAATAAATGGACAGGAGGACAGCACAGGTCTGTAATCAGACCATAGATGTACACTTTGCAATCACCAACTGAAGTGTACTGTAGCCCTGAAGTGCAAATCACCCCAACAAATCACTCAACAATAAAAAAAAAAAAAATTGTTAAAGATCACGAGAGTCAAAAAAGCAAAAGAAATAATTAAAAAACAACATTTCACTTTAGAAAACAAAGCTGAATTCCAGAATCAAAAACACAGTTACAAATAGATAAAATGAAATAATAAAAATTAAACGTTTTGGAAAACAAAATTAAATTCCAGAAATCAAAATGAAGTGTTAAAAAGCGAAACACTAAGAAACTGTAAAAAGCTATGGGACATTGCTGATTGGATGATGACTTGGAGTTTTAATGTTGCAGTTTTTTCAAATGCATCTTCAGTCTTTGCATAATAATGAAAGTTTAATGATTAGAGTAGAGCAAATCTAGTATTATATAATGCCAAAAAACTTTGGGATGAAATGATGGACAAACGTTATCATCCAGTCAGTGATGTTACGTAGTACCTTTCCCGGTTTCCATAAACAAGAAAGAAAAACAAGTTTTGAAAACAAAAGCCATTTCCTAAAGTCAAAATTTTTCAAAAAATTAAACAAAAGAAGAACCCGCACTAGATATATTTAAAAAACACAAATGTCAAAACTTAAACATCATCATCCAATCAGCCATGCCCCATGGTACCTTCCTTTTCTGGTTTCTCATTGTGTTTTTTTTTTATTTCCATTTGATTTCTGGAAAGTACTTTTGTTTTCCGCAAAATTACATTTTATTTCCTTTCATTTTTTTGGAATTGTGTTTTGATTTCTGGAATTAAGCTTTGAATTTGAATTGAATTTTAATTGTGGAAAATAAAGACCTGAAGTGAGATGGCCCATTGACCATTTGACCTCCAAAAAGCAGCATCTGGACAAGATAAAGTAAATTTTAAAGCTCTGTGAGTTTCACTCATATATCCACCAACTTACCTGCAAAATACACACCTCTAAATATTGATAAAATAAGTTCTAAAAAAAATCTACCCAATCTTAAAAACCATTGACCAACCCCTAAAATCGCCTTGGATAATTAAAAAAAAACACAATTAATACATCAGATGTTTAGAACAGTGTTTTCATCCTTTTTTAAGCCAAGGCACACTTTATCCTTTACAAAATCCCACGGCACACCAGCATCCAAAAATTAAAAAAGGGAGAAACTCTATAATTTGTATTGATGTACAGTCCTTCTGCAGTATTACATGCATTTTTGTGATAATTGCGGCAGAAAAAGCTGGACGTTGCAGCTGTTTTTTCTAGAAGATTTAATAAAAGTTAAGTTAGTTTTACGTAATAATTTTCAACTAAATATTTTGACATCTTACCCTGGTAGTTGTTTTTTTCCCTACAGTTTGATAACATGCAATTTTATGGAACCTCACAAAAAACAAAACATATTCTTTCTAAATACTGATTTATTTTTTAAATATTGATTTCAATGTTAGTGCAAAGGCAACTGTAATTTTTGAACAATTATATGATCACAACTGTTTAACAAATTTTACACAAAAATACTAACATTATATTTATGTTTTCTGTAGCCACACAAAAACTGAACATGTTGAAGTTTTATTAGCTTTTCTTTTGTCTAAATCAAAAATGAAGTCTTTGAAAACTTTAACAATTTTTTTTTATTTCTTTTTAGATAATTAAATGGTTTTAATTTAGTTTAATTGTGTCTGTTGGCCACTTCATCTTAATCCTCTTCTCTAAATGTTGTTATTACTTCTATTTAAGCTTAACTTTTCATTTTTCAATAATGACTGAAGACTGAATTTGTTCTTCAGTCCAGACATTATTAGAAAAGTGTTTCAGTTAGAAGGATGATTTGGACCAAACTCTGGGATGTTTGGCTGTTAATAAACACAAACTTTGAAGGAGAACTAAACCATTGACCTCAAGAAGATTTAAAAACTGTTTGATGCATGTTCGTTGTGGTTTTTAGACGTTTAACAGGGAAGACTCATTGTAGGCTGAGACGCTGTCACTTTAATCCAATGCATCATGGGAGATGTAGTGCAAACTGCCGCCGAGGGCAGACAGACTCGTGTCTCTGAGCTTCATTGTTTTGTTCACTTGTTCCACGGTCTGACACTGGATTCTGTGGAAAGCTACACCGCTAAAGACGAGCTTTAGCTGGTATTTTTGTTAGAACTGAGAGACTTTATGAGCAGAATCGGAACAAGGAGGTGAAGACTTTAACCACTTTTGATTGGTCAGACTGATGATGTATGAGTAGGGGTCCAAAAATGATTGACAGAGACAGTTAAAGGGGTGGGACTTTTCCAAAAAAACAGAGCTGAAGCTGCGGCTAAATAGCTGTCCCGTCATTCTTATCAAAATGTCTTTAATAAAATCAAATAAACACAAAGAAAAAAGTAAATTATGATCTTTCACATCCCTAACTACTCAGTGTTTTATCAGGACCTGTTTGGATGAAATAAGAGCGGATATCCTGGAGATGGAAAAATTTTTTAGATCAGTTAATGAGGGCAATTTCCCAAGCCACACCTGACCATCTCCGGCACACCGGTCGAAGAACACTGGTTTAGAAACTAGGATGTACATATTTTTTTAAGGTGTAAAGATGGACTTTTTAACATTTGAGTTGAGAAAGAATTACTCCCTTTTGAAACCTACCTCCTGTGCTCTTTTGAGGTACTGCAATATTTGGTACTTCCTGGTTTGCGTTGAGTTCTGGAACACACAGAACAGAAGACAGGTATAAGAAAGGTTCTGCAACTTCAGGTGAAACTATTCCTGAACATGAACCACCATCAGCCGTCTAGAGTCTATGAGAGTGACAAAAGAAAACCTCAAAGCAGCTGTTTGAGGTGGGGCTTTTTGTAAAAGGTATCAAGACAATAACCTGTAAAACACATGGAATCAGCTGTCTTGCACTGAAATATCCCAGCTTCTGTCACATCACACCATCAATCTGTGTTCCTTTTCAGTCTGAATAGATTTTGAGTAAACAGAAAAATCATCAACAATTGCTTTTTGTTTGGGAAAAATCCATTCACTGCTGTATGGTGACTTCTGGGAACAAGAAACGACTGCAATCTTTTACAACTTCTTTATCCTACAGATCAATCCAAGATTCCCATGTTTCTCCTTGTAAGAATTTTTGATAGCTGAGGCAACCAACCTTAATACAAATTGTACTTCCTTCTTACGCCTGCTTGCCCTATTTAAGAAAAAGCCACCCTAAAATTAGGGTTCTTGAACATCTACTGGAAGAAACATGCTGCCCTTACTAATTCATTCTGAGAAACTACTGCAGACACATTTTTGACCTTCTGACTGGATGGTAGAATCAGTCATTTCTATTTTTTTGAAAGGATTTTTTTTAAATCTATCATTACTTTTGTCAGTTTCAAGATATTTTAGTGACCATTTCAGGTTTTTCTTTCAATAACAGAGAAATATCAATAATTTTCTCTATTCATTGGCAAATATGGATTAGGAATTAACTACATTATTGGAGCTTAAAGTCCCATTTAGATCATCTTTTGAGCTATTTTCAAAGCGTTCCCACTGGTCTTTTATTTATAATAATGTCATTTTAAGCCAAAATCAACCAACATGTCTTTTTCTAAGACATAGTTTCTGCAGAGCGGCAGGAGTTCATTCAAACTTCACCCTCCAGGACCACTGGTGCCTCCATTTCCCCTTTTTCCTTAGTTTACACACTCTTTCAAGCTTACAGCCCCTCACACTCCCCAACCTAACATTACCGGTACAACCAAAATAGCGAGCAACATTGGAACTATCCATATGTACAGTTTAGAGCCAGATACCAGCTAAGATGAGGAAAAAACAGATTTATATGGATCTATTTGTCCACAAGCGGATGCATCTGAACGGTTCAAGACTTTTACTATCTGACATTGTGATGCAAGTGAAAATATACTAAGTGACACAAGTAAAATTCATGAGGGATGAAACATTCTTAAACAAAAAGTCCAAACTTTGATCAGTGACCAAAAAGGCATGGCAGGTCACCCTTAATCAAAACAGGTACAGAAAAATAATATTTAATATAATCTTTAAAAGATCTGTCTGAAAGTGAAATACAGCATTCATGGCAAATAAAGCTTGGTTATACTGGGATTTTATAAATAAACTGAATTTAAGTGTTGTTTATACCTTTTTTAAAACAGCTCCTTAAATACATACCTAAAAAGGGTTTTTTGTGCCTCTTCTCTGAAGACCCCATTGCATTTATAGCTTAGTTTTCATCATTTTGTTTTTCTTGTTTTAGATTAAACTTTTGTGTTTGTGTAGGGCTTATTTTGGAACCACACTGCCAGTATATTTATTTATGTTGCTGTATGTTTGATCATATAAATCATGTGATATTTCATAAGGCAGGATGACTCCATCTGTGAAATATAATTTAAAAATATACACCTTTTCAGTTAGGAATTGATACTTTGTGTCTTTCTGTTTTTTTTTTTTTTACTTAGAGATATAGAATATCAACTTAATTTTCTATGATAAAAAAGTAAGTTAAATGTTTTTCTGTAAAAATGTAATGATAGAAATTGTAGAAACTTTGCAGCATTGCACCTAAAATATTATTTGATAGAGTAACAAAATAAAAGTTTTTTTCTTTTTTTTCTGGTGGGGGGACAGAATAAACATCAAGATTCATTAGATTCATACTTTTGCTTTTTCCCTTTTTTGGCTGCTTGACTGCACTTTGCCTGGATCGTGTCTTCATTGAATTATGATGTCTTTGCATCATAGCCATTAATAGCAGTGTCCTTTCATTCCATTTTCCCCATCAAACCACACTAATCCTGATTTACACAGTTTAAAACCTCGGCCATATCTGTTACCTTCCAAGGAGATAGGGTAATTAAATTGGTACTTTTTACAAGTTGTTCTCAATAAATCTGAATAAATTAACAAGGCATTACTAAGACTGCTACATTAAATTTGCATAGTGTGTTTAATGAATATGCAACTGCAAGTGAAAAGGTCTGCTACTGTGAACTCTTAAAAATTAGCATAACTACTTCCAGCATGTTTCTTAAATAATGCTCTCATTTGCACATCACTGAGTTGACTAATTCTAACTTCAGTCAGTGTAGTCTCATAATTAAGAGTCCAGCTTTAATTTTTAATGAAGTTTATGTTACATCAATCCTGATAGTAATGAGAGCGACATGGAAACAAAAAGACTGCCAATAATTAAATTCACCAACCAGTTTGAGGCGTAGTAATTCCTGAGGAGAAATTATATGACTAATTATTAATTTGATATTTGTGCCATTGGATTGACTCACATAACTGCTTGTCCCTGTGCCAGTCATGGTTAAAACGGAAAACGTCTTTTCGCTGCCTCTCTGACTGCGTGGTCTCAAATGGCTTTTAGTGCTCAATTAATCATGTTGACACTCTCAAATAAATACTGTTTATGGGTCTTCTTTTACAAGGCCAGTTTACTATAGTTGGTTTAAGGTACTTTTTCTGTTTGTCAGAGGTGGCTGACAAAAATAAAGTTGCAGGCAAATCCAAACTTAAACCCCTTTTGGTAAATCAAACTTCACACATAAAATACAAAACATTGAGAGCTGTAATTTAAATGTACATTAATCACAATAAAGGGAAGCTTATGCAACAGTGGATTAAATGTATTTCTTTTCAACTAAAGAAATCCTGTGTGAAACAAAGCTCAGGAGCTTTTGCTTTTCTGTGTGGAACAGCTATTTTTGATCAAAATTATTCTGCATGTAACTCTTCTTATCCTCGTTGTCACGACAACTGGCTGCTCTGCTGAAAGTTAATTATTTGGGATTGTAATAGCTTTGGTTTAGGCAGGGGAATGGGACATTTCCCTTGCCGATAAGCCTGTTAACACTCTGTCTGTTCCTACAGTTGCTGTGAACAATAAGAGCTTTCTTGATGTGCGGCAGCACTTGACATTTCTTTGGATTCTCCCTGTGATTTTCCATTAGTGCATTGTAATAGCTTAAAACCTCAACTCCAGATGAAATCTGTTTGATAGAAAAGTAATTGCATTATTTTGTTTGTGTGTGTGGGTGTGTGCGTGTGTGTGTGTGTGCGTGTGTGTGTGTGTGTGTATTCCACCATTTCAAACACCTTTTCCACTCAAAGTGCACCTAACAAGTCAACAACATTATATTCAGATGTAAACCTTTGAGGGTCTTCGATTCATCTTCATAATTCATCTGTTCCCTTTAAAAAAAAGACTTTCTCCACATATTTTATCATCTTATTAAAAGAAGCGTTAATCTAATGTATTTCTATTACATAAATATATATTGCATCAGGCATTTTTCTTGGTCTTTGAGTTATATCGCTGTCTAATAATGCAAAATGCGTCCTGAGCCTCGCCTTTATGAGCTCCACTTTACAGATGCACGTATTAAAGTCTGCGTTTAATTAATATGACACAATCCTATAGCGGGGCTGTTTCCTGTGCCCCTTTAATTAGCTGTGGATTACTAACTGCAAGCCCCTTTTTCTGCACAGGTTATCCCCTTCTATTATTAAACAAATGAATTAGTGCCTGGAAATGTGTCACGCATATTATCTGTCAGCAGGAGGCCCACTGAGCCAGTCCATGATGAAGAGCGAGGAGGAGTTGCCTTTACCAATTTTTCCTTCTCTTTTTACGCTCTCTGTGATTTACAGTGGCACTTGTTTTTCCTCAGCAATGCAAATGTTGAACATTACTAACCCATACATCACCCACCAATTAAAACATTAATAGGAGAGACACATGGGGATTGGTCTGTGTGTTGGAAACTCAAGAGCAAAGATTGAACAAGATGGCCACAAATAAAATATAGAAAAAGGGCTTTACCGCTTATATTTGAAAGAAAAAAAAATAGAGACCAAAAAAGAAGAAAAAAAACAACTAAATGTGGGTGTTTTATTGTCCATAGATAAGCTGCACTGGCTCAACTTTTCTAATTAAAAAAATTCTGCCAAGTTGCACGTTGTTGACCTTCCCCGTGGGGATGAGACGTGTATTTTTTTGTTTACATGTTTTGTAAACTCTCCCTGTTAATGCCATTGTACATGTGCAGCTCGGGTCTTAAGCTGTGCCGACAGTCCGTTGAGACCATTCTCCCTCATGTGTAAGATGAAAGACCGAGCAAAATGCCCCTCATTTGGTCCCAGTTGGTTAAGTGCGTTGCGATCACTGTCAAGGTCTAAAATGAACATGAGCCTCACAAAGGACCATGCCTTCTAACCACACAGGCTCACAACATAAAGGATTTACATCAGTTAGCTGGCTTAGACACAAAGCCTCTGATCTGACCCCAAAAAGGAGGTTGGCTGACTCTGCCAAGGACTTGTAAACTTAGTCAAATTAGACCTTTTAATTTACGTATTTGTAAACATTGGTTACAGATGAACATATCATGATATAAAGATTATAGAATAGAATCATTAAAGGTTAAATGTATAGGTCTAACCTCATGAGGATATAATTGACTGAGAGTGACCCTGAAAATCGATCTCTTCTGCTCATATGTCAGCCTAATGCAACAGATCAGTGTTTTATGGCGTTCTTGAACGCAATATGATTCTAGGATTTTGAAGCTCTCACCTTCGACCTTTTTAAACTTAGATTGCTTTCATTAATGTTCCCTCATCCTGTGATCTTCCTCCTCATTGTACATCTTAAAGCCTTCTTTCTCATCTTTTTCCTAGGTTTTTGTGTGTGACATGATAATTCACATTGTAGTTGCATTGAAAGCCCCTTTAATCTATTTCCTTCAAAACGTCTTTCTTGAGTTTGTTGTTAATATATTATGATCTGACTTTAGTTAATATTGCATTTTTGCCTAATTTTTCTATGATATAAAGGAGCACCAACATTTCCATAATTATTCTTCCTGAAAGTATTATATTGAAATTCAGAACAGAGTGAAGGCTTCTGCATTTTGCTTTCAATATTGATATGCACTCCTTCATGCTCTTTTCCGTTATCTTTCTCGCATTTGCATGTTGTTGCATGTCTTCGGTGGGAGTCTTCCTCATCTCTCCTCTCGTTGGCTTCAATTTCTGTCAGTGGCAGGTTTAACGGGATGACTTGTTATCACATCTGTTACCAAAAGCTAAAGGATGAAGTGACAGCAAAAGCAGGGTTGTAATATCTTTAGTGAAGGATGCTGATCAGGGAGGTGGTTTGGGGGGGTTCTTGTTTTGGTTACAGTCGACAGAACAGACATAGACCTCAGGTAGAGTGATCATCAGTCCTGCTGTTTCTCGCCATATGGAGTCAATGAACTGACAAACCCCTCTTACACACACTCACAAGTGCACACACAATAAGCCTGTGCCTGGAGACAATGTCACAGTAACACAGCTGAGAGGTGTGGAAAGGGGGGGGGGGGGGGGGGGCTTTTAATATTTTCCTAAATTGTTCCAGAATATTTTCTGATTGACAGATATTTCTTTTATAGTTACACATGATTTTAATATCAGTTCAGAAATATGAATTAATTTAAAAAAAACACACTCTTAAAGTCTCAATATTTTTTTTAATTGGATAAAGTCAAACAAATTGAATTACATGTTCCCGCCTCCACACGATTGAGATGTCTGATACAGATGATGTGCCGTATAATGAATCCCTAATTTATGTAATTAGACCATTAAACCTAATCCGAACATATGCTGCGAATGCCCTGAGGTGTTCTGCAGGTACCACTCTGATGTCGTCAAGAAGCATCTCATGTTTGAAAATCTGCAACCGTGATCTTCAAAAATAAATAATAAAAAGGAGGGGAGAAGAAAAACACGCATGTTACAATATCAAGGTGAGTCTTCAGATTATTCTTTTATCCCTTTTCTTTTGGTCAAATCTCATTGCCTCAAGTAGAGTGAATTTCAAGTCAGATAAGTCAGATTTCCCATGGAGGGCGTTCTTGTGAGAGCACTCTGTACTGCTAATTAATTGTCACTCTGCTGAATATTCATACCTTATCATCAGCGCGTCCTTAATTGCACCATAAAGCATCTCTGGGGGCTTAAACCACCGTGGACTTAATTAGAGGCGCGGGCCTGTTGGGTTTAGTTTGCGCAGACAACAAACCCCGTACCTGCTTTTTTCTTTCTTTCGTTCTTTTGAAAAATAATTCTTTCTTTCTTTCCACAATCAAGTTTAACCCAAAGGTCTTCAGATACACACATCTGTAAATATAAACAAGCCATCGAATGGGAACATATGTGGGGAAATTGCAACTACTCGATTGAAAATAATTCACACTCTTTAGGATTGTAAATGTTTGTATTTGAATGAACGTTTTTTTTGCACCTCTAGCAACGATTTGTTTACTCGTCGGCTGCTTAATCGCCTAAATCCACTCCGCCTGGAGTCTAGAGTTTTATGCAAAAGTGCAGCTGCACCTGCAGAATGTCACACATCAAAACATTTTGAAAAAGAAAAAAAGAGTTTAAATAAAACAAAAACAAGTTTTATATATATATATATATATATATATATATATATATATATATATATATATATATATATATATATATATATATATATATATATATATATATATATATATATATATATATATATATATATATATATATATATATATATATATATATATATATGTGTATTCTTAAATATTTTTCCTGCGTTACAAGCACTATCTCAAAGAATATGTGGATCCTAATCGGTCTCTGAATAGCAGCTCCTTCCCTCTCCGTGGGTTTGGGTGGCAGCATATATCAACTCCATTCAGTGTGACAATATTGTTTGGCTATCATTCGCTGCTTTAGGGTGAATGGCATCGATCCTCTTTTAACAACATTTGTTTCCTATTGTGTTAGGGGGTGCAGCAGCGGAGGGCAGACGTGTGAAAGTGGCTGTTTGATTCTCTTTTTCATCCCCATGACCTCAGCTTTTGTGTCTCGTCACCCTGGGAATGTCACGCCTCACTACTCTACTTTAAGATGTTTCAGAAAGTGCCCTTTGTTTTCACTTTTTTTAAGCTCACACAAAATTGTTCTTGGTCACCCCTCCACCCAAACCCCCCCTCCTGCTCCCGCTATAAAGGATACTTCAGAACGAGGCACGGTTCACAAGTGCAATGCAATTTGGCTTATCCGTGCCTTTGTTCGGGTTTCTACAAATGACCAAACATAGTGCAGACTTGATCTACTGCTGCTTGAACTCAGGAGTTTGGGAGCAGCCCCAAAAAAGAAAACCATTCAGATTCAGAGTCATGGTGGTATTTTCAGTGTGCACACTCGACAAAAGGCCTACCAATATCCCATAACCCTGAAGCTCAAAAAGGCACTCTGTATTAGTGGAAGAGGAGTAAAAAAAAAAGGTCTCTCTTTAAGCTGTAAAATACTAATTAATATGACTTCTCAATTTAAACAAATATAAAAAACAGAAATTCGATCTTCGTAAAATACGCGCTGGAGAGTTTGCGCATCGTGCGTCTTTACGCACTGATGTTTAAATTTTTGTGGGACCAACAGACATTTAATGCCTGTTTTTTTTTTTAAACATGCAGTCTGACTTGGTGTCAGGACATGTTTGGTACTTGGCAGAATGTTGTCATTATCCGCGGTGTTTGAGTTGTGGCGACAGGGCCACTTCCTATTGAACAAAACATTTCCAGCCGAACATTAATGAGAAATGACAGCTGTTTAAAGCCACTCTGCAAAGAATGGAAGAAAAAGGAAAATGCAAGGAAGAGACATGTGAACGATAAATCTTTATTCTAAAGTTGCACAGATGTTACAAAGACATAACACATTTAAAGTGTTCATTTAATTTTGTAATTGAAAACAATTGATTAGTAGTGGTTTAAGAGGTCCAGAGACCGCTTCTCTTCAGCCTGCTCTTGCTTTTTTTTTTTTTTTTTTTTTGTGAAAGAGGCTCGGTGTTCCCCGCAATGCGATTCTTGTCGTAATCCATCAGACTGGTGATGGGGTGCACTGTGGGTTTTATGGGGGGGTAAATTAGCATAAATTATGAGTAAATCTGCGTGTGCGTGTGTGTGGTCTCTGGCTTTACAAACCCTCCAAGCGGAAAGGTGGCCCTGGCCAAACGCTTGAATAGCACAAGCTCAAAATAGGCTTCCCATTTGGTTTTCACATTCATATAATTGACTTATGGATATTTTATACAGTTTTCCGCACACAATCCTGGAGGATGTATTTGCATTTCTGAAGTACTTCTGAGTCTTCTTTACATAAACACAATGCAGGCCGGTTGCCTCATGAAGTTTCAGTTTGGACAGCACTGTTTGCTTTTGAGTTGATGTTTTCATATCATCTGCGTTATTTGCACAGCTCAGGGCCAAATTAGCCGAGAAAAACTAACAGTCGGCTCATCAACGAACTTTGCCCACGGCCAATTATTTTCCGTGTCGTGTGCATTCTGTACACAATATATTAGAATTTAATTAGTCGAAGCAAAATGCACCTCCTCAGCAGTTTATCCGTAAAATTAGCTTTTCGGGAAAACGCGCACTGGAACGCGCTTTTCCGCAGAATTTCAGTCTCAAAATATACATTTCAGCGCGTAAAAAAACAATTAAGACAAACATTTGATTTAAATCGTCACATTACGCAAAAGTCTAAAACTGAGTGTCCAAAACTGCCTCCTTTCGTGAAATCTCTGCGTTTAAGTCCGTAAAAGCGCATACCTTCACACACTGAGTGCCATCGCAGTTCAGTTCCGGTTACCGAGTCTTTTCGCCCCTTTTTCTGTCTTCAAATGGAAATGATTTCCATTGGCCCAAGGTGTCCATGTAAATAGGTGTAAATGAAACCAGATTATGCCTTCCTCCCACCCGCCCCTACACCCCCCTCCCCTCCTTTCTCCCATGGCAATTGTCATGTGATAGCAAAGAGGTGGCACATTAATGGAGCGCCTCTACGGGGGTCTTTTCTGCTAATGTCACTACATAAAACTATCAGATGGTTAGAGGAAGGCCATGGAGGCGTACGCTTAGCTAGTCGTATCAAGGACGCCAGAAGAAGTCCATTCAAGTCTGCAAGCGGGACAAGCTGACTTGTTTTGCCACAAAGATTTAGCGCAGCTGTGGCTCCATAAATGTGCTCGCCTGCACACTGCGGAGGCGCTCGCACTGGCTGTTTTACGCAAGACGCAAGTCAAGCTGCCGGCAGGTCTGAAACTTCCCTCTGCGCGCGTTTTCATGTCGATCAGCAAACTGTTGACAGGGAATTAAGGGAGACTTGATCGCCGTTCCTCTCGCCGCCTCTCATCTGAACAGTACCGAGGATGCCTCGTCCGGGGAGAAACACGTACAGCGACCAGAAGCCTCCGTACTCCTACATCTCCCTCACGGCCATGGCGATCCAAAGCTGTCCCGAGAAGATGCTTCCCCTCAGTGAAATCTACAAGTTCATCATGGATCGATTCCCGTATTATAGGGAAAACACTCAGCGGTGGCAAAACTCTTTGCGCCACAATTTGTCTTTTAACGACTGTTTCATCAAGATCCCCCGGCGCCCAGACCAGCCAGGTAAGGGCAGTTTCTGGGCTCTGCACCCAAACTGCGGGGACATGTTTGAGAACGGAAGTTTTCTAAGACGCAGAAAAAGGTTTAAGGTGTTGGCCGCCTCTGACACTTTGATCCCCACCAAGCAGTCGGATGCTGCGCATTACCTACAGCAGCAAGCCAAACTGAGACTGAGCGCCCTGGCAGCCACTGGCACACACCTGCCCCAGATGTCAACCTACAACCTCGGAGTTTCCCAGTCGACCACCTTCAAGCACCCGTTCGCCATCGAGAACATCATCGCCAGAGAATACAAGGTCCCAGGGAGTCTGGCGTTCTCCACCATGCAGTCCATGTCCGCCGGCTACCCGCTGCACAACCAGCTGACGACAGCCTGGCCCCACATGTACAACAGCAGCGTGATTGACACGGCGGCCCCGATCTCCATGGCGAGCAGCGACTACAGTGCATACGGCGTGCCCATAAAGTCCCTGTGTCACGGAGGACAGTCCTTGCCGGCCATCCCCGTGCCAATCAAGCCCACGCCGACATCCATGGCCGGATTCTCCGCGCTCCCTGCCCACATTCCCACCTTCCTATCGAACTCCCCGCAGTCTCTGAGCCCGACCTCCCCACAGACAGCGACCAGCCAAAGCAGCCCCGCAACTCCGAGCGAGACTCTGACGAGCTCCTCCGCGCTGCAGTCCGTGGCCGTGCATTGACCCGCTGCAGGCCGCCTCCTCCAACCAAAACCCAAAGTTTTTCCTTTCTTTTTTCATTTTCTTTCCTCCGCCGGAAATTATCAAGGCGAGTTGTTATCGTTCTCGATTTATTTGTGTTGAATGTGTCGCTTTAAATGGTGTCAAGGTCAGCACAGAATGGCACAGCGAAAGAATTGCTCTTGAAAAATATAAATTATTTGGATCTGTCTATTTTCACCTTATTACTCCACGGCCACACAACCCAGAAAACAGCAGCTTTGGGATCAGTTGTGTTCAGTATAAACAGCAACACTTGCACCGTTTCTGCAGGACCCCCCGACTCCATGTGTGCGTTTGGAGTGATGATACCAAATAGGACTTCAATTTTTCATCCTGTATTAAAAAAAATGCAAACTCACCTATTAAATATTTTTCAAAATAAGGAAAAAATAGACTAGAGAGACATCCTCATAATGCAAGATGTGAATAATATTGCAAACTGTTGTAAAATGCACTTTTTAGTTCTTATGTTTTAGATATATATTTTGCCGAAATTGTTCTGTGACGCGTTTTAATTTAAAAAAAAGAAGCTGTGGTGACCACGTGTGTCAGATAGTGTACATTTGTACTTTTTTATAGGTAAGGCATGCGTTTGGAATTTTGTGTTGTTCTATTGCTGTTGTTTTTTTCTTGTTGATGTTGATGTTGTTTCTTTATCTTGTTCTTTTGCAAGCATGCGTGCTTTCGAAAAGTGTGCAAAACAATTGAACAAAAAAATGGTCATCGAAATATTTTTTTCCATTAAAAGTGACGTAAGCAATCAAATGTTTCTGTATAGTTGATTTGATTTAAAAAAAAAATAATAACTATAATTATTATGAACTCCTGATAGTAATAATGTAATTTGAGAACGCCAGAATGAATGGGAGCTGTAGATGTGTCTTTCATTAGGATGCAGGGAGCTGCGATGCTCTGCTCACAGCGCACACAAGCAGCCTCATTCATGCGTAAAACTCGGGTTGGCCAAACAGCAAACACACAGAGAAAACACACTTCAAACTTAAATTATACTCTTACATTGCCCCCCCCCCCCCCCCCCCCCCATTTTAGTCCTATGAAGAGCTGATTCTGTTTATAATGTTTCGTTTTTTTGATGAATTTTACGCAACAGGTTGATCGGAAAATCAAAATTTTCCCCTTAAATGATTTTTTTTTCTAAACTTTAAAATAAAAAACTAAAAAAACCTAAAGATTTATTGTTGGTTTAGAAAGAAAAAGCAACAACAACAACCTCTTTCGGGGCATTAAACAAATACAGTGGGATTCCGTCACTTTCTACAATCCGGTAGATCAAATAAAGGGGACTCGGGCCACTTTATTCTCTCCCATTCACTTGTATTGAAAGTGCAAAGAATGGTAAACTTCGACTGGGCCACCAATGTAGATTTAGCCTTTTTTCAGCAAGACAAAAAGGCTGATTTTTCACAAACACATTGCTGACTGGGGAACTAGGAAACGAGCTGCTGGACCCTGTTGGAATTTAAATCCCCCCCTTCCCCCCCGAACGACTATTTGTACAACAGCGTTAGTGCACCCCCCCCCCTTTGTGCATGTTTTAACTTTAATTCTAACATCCCTGCAATAATATTGTATAAGATTTAAAAAAAAACTTCTTATTTTAAAAACGTATTTAAAACTTTGGGCTTACACTTTTTTACATAGTTTTATTTAAATATATTATAAATACTATTGTTTGTTTAATTTTATTGTATGTCTGTAAGTTTTTTAAAGGCAAAATATATTAAATCAGGGGCAAAAAATTGTTTTTAATTTTTCATATTTACAGAATTTTATTTTGAATTGTGGCCTTTAAAAAAATTGACCAAACGTTTTTATTAATATAAAGTTACCTTGATCCTAATTCCTAAATAAAAAAAATGTTTAAAAAGAAAAACATTTATGATAACTTGTAAAAAAAATCTTTTAGTAAAATTTAAATTTAGGTAATATAATTTTTTGTGAAGATTTTTTTCTAATTGTCCAGAGAAATATTCCTTTTTTTCTAGAGAATCTTTTTGGAACAAATCTTTTAAAATAATGATAAAAAAAAAACAAGAAAGATCCACCATTTCTTGATTAAAAAAAAAAATCCACTTTTATTTATTCAGCATGAATTTGCAAACTAAACCTATATACACTGTCCTGGCTCTGTCAACTATCATACTTAGACAAAGAAGAAGGTCATCTTGAGCAGGCAGGGGATGAAATATATACCACATGCAAAAAAAAACTAAAAGAAAAACATTGTTGTGGTTTAATTAAAATAATTCATTAAAGTGGAAGCCCAAGGTAATTAGCATGTATAATTTATGATTTGCTTAATGCATGCAGGCAGTGGCCTCCGCAGTAAACTCAACTTAACCTCGAGTGGGGAACTGACACGGACAGGGTGCTGTTATTTACTGTGTGTTTGCTGTTTGTTGTACGCAAGCAAGTGTTCCTTCCAAACCATGGCTGCACAAACAACTTCTTAGATATGAGAAAATCTGAAAGATTTATGCTCACTCAGACAAAATGCTGTCTTGATTTGTTTGGGGGAACAAAGAAATACTGATATTACTGTCAACCACCCCCCTCTTCTTTTTATATATTTATTTATTTGGTATTTTTGTATTCTTGGTTATCCAGCTGGCCACTTTCAGGGGAAAATGGTTTATGCTACCTGTCTGAGCTGACAGAATGAGGACGAACACCACAAGGTAGCTTGGAGCTCACGGCGGCCTGTCAGCGCTGACTTTTAGAGTTAGCAAAGTAATCAGCTTTGGACAAAATTCACATTAATTATACTCTGCAAACGTGTCAATCCCTGACAAGCACTTGACATTTTCAAACATGGCTAGCGGATGGATTTTAGGGATTTTTTTTTAAATGCAAGCACTTGTAGTCTTGAACAAACAACAAAGGAAAGCAAATATTTTCAGATGAAGCCCTACCACGGTAAACAGTCGTGTTATTCAGGTAAACAGAGAAAGTCGAGACTCTCCTGATAAAAGGAAAGAGAAAACTTTGAGTTTAAAGTTTTGACCTGTCCTGAAATAAAATAAATAATAGGAAGAGCAGAAAAAAAGTATTTAATATGTGTGATTTGCAATCATCATAATATCCATTTGTGGTAATGCATGCCATCATTATACACTAAATGCTCAAATCATCAGTGCCAATGTGTCACTTGGGCTAAATACATTACACGGGTGTGGTCGAGGGCAAAGGGCAGGTAGAGTGGGCAGCTGGAGGGGAAGCAGGGGAACAGCAGCTTCACTGAAAGCTGCCTCAGACAAACACCCATGTGTGCATGAAATTAGAGTGTCAACATCTGATTCATGCAGCAGGGTGGTGACTGTGAAACAAATTATGTCAGTGGGTGGCAGCAGCAAAATTCCACTGAGCTGCGGCGGACAGCGGCGGCAACGTTTTTGGAGGCCATATGTGCAGGTTGATTTTTTTAAAGCAAAAAAACTCAAGGGTTTTTAATTGACGCTGTTGTGATATCAATACATTGAAATTTAATTTCCAAACCTATCGGGGTCCACTTGGTGCAAATCAGTTCTCTTAGTAAAGTCTATGTTATTAAGGAGGTGATTTAAAATAAAGTAAGAATTACTAATCAAATATAGTAATGGGAATCCGAGTCTGTAAGTTTTTCTTCCAAAAAAATAACTAATTGTGCACAAAAACTGTTTAAATTCTCCAAAGGTAACCATAGAATTTATTAAATGGGAAAATATACAGCAGATTACCTTTTTTTATTATTTGAAGCATAGTACAGTACATGTTAAGATTGTAAAATATTTTGAGTCAAATCTGTAATTTGTGGGTTTTATCTGTGTAAATAAACGATGTTGGCAAATGTTGTTTTCTGGGATGTTGTATTTTCTAGCTGGGCAGCGGCCATCACTGACATACTTTCACATTCACCCATCCCACGTGTGACACTGCTCTGTGTGCCTGCAGTTAAATTGGCTTAAGTACTGGGCGGGTTGAGACAAGGTGGGATAGACTTCAAAGGGAAAACCATCCATTAGACTCTGTAGGCCAGAACCTGGAGCCATACCTGATCTACATGTTTCTCTAGTCTAGAAGATATATGCATGGGGTTAAGAAGTAAAAAAAATCTTGATTTTGAAAACACAAAATCTGTTTTTACTGCATTAAATTGTAGTAATTTCACTTTATTTATTTATCTTTATTGCAGAAAGGGCATCTGTCAAAGGCAGATGGACCAACACATTCCATTAAAAATCTATATTTTTACAAAGAAATTTCACGTTAAAATTTGCAAACCAAGTAATTGAAAAGCCAGAGAAAAACTTCACTTACATAAGTAGGCTTAATGAAGGTACTTGACAGATTTAACACGACAATGTTTTTGCTTCTAAAGTGCTTTAGCTGTTGGGTGTTAAAAGTGTAACCGATTCTGTGAATTCTTGCAGCCTCCTATTTCCCCTCTTTAAACGCGGGACGAGAAACTAATGCATATCTTGAAGTCTTATCTGAGCCTCTGCAGCCATAAACTAACGCTCACACAGAACTTCAAAGGTGCACTGCGTAGCAGAGGTGAGAAAAGGGCCCGCATCCACTCAGGGGCCTGGGAGTGATGAAATGGAGCTGATTAGCGAGAGTGTGCGGCAAAGCCCCGTGGGGAAGCAGCTGGAGGAGAAACTCCCTTTGGGAGCAGGGAGAGGTGTAAGTTTTGACAGCTCCCATCTCTCCCCTCTGGATATTGTAGGGTCAGGGCCCCTTCAGCTGGCCCGGGCTCCGTGCAGGGTAGGAAGTCGCCAGTAATTGCCATTCAGCACATTCAGAACAGAAGCAGAGGCAACAATAACCAGTGAAGAGCACATAGCCTGGTCCTTCTTTGTCTTTGCATGTTTGAAGAAGGATGCTACCTCCTCTCAGACGGAGTTAAGCTGCAATAAAGTTCATGCAATCACACTCAGTCTTGCAGAATTTGTTGAGGAAGTCCATCGTGCTGCTGCGTCGGTCAATGCTCCTCATAAGAGAGCCCAGATGGCTTCTTGTTGCTGCATAACAAGACTGCATTGTTTTGGTAATGCAACTTCATCTGTCTTTGATCTTATCCCATGTTGTCATGACCAGTGTGAAAAATCCCTATTAAGTGCATGATCCAGCACCATGCTCATTGTGGCTGTGTTAATCTCTTACATTCAAATTACACTTTGTTCCTTTGTTTCTTTGTTGGTGAGCACAATATGAGGTTAATTAGCAGCCACTGGTAACCTCTGCGTTCCTGGATCCTTCATCACAGCTCAAGTGAACTCTTCACATGAGGACGGGGCTGCTGGCGCTGACAAAACCAAACACAAGGCCTTTGAGCTAGTCATAAGTGAGCGGGAAACAAACCCTCGGTTAATCCCTTTTAGAGCTGACACGCAGGCTCAAAATTACAAACTGTAATTGTCTCTTCACATCATTAATTGCTCTTGTGGTCTTCATTCATGCTGCGAAAACACACAGAGAAGGAATTAGCACTGCGCTGATGAGACTAAATTGGTTTTATTTATCAAATACTGAGAGGCTTTCGTTTGGATTTTAATCTTTAACACCAACATGTCCCATTTCTCTTCTTCTGTGGTGCAGACACACTCGGCAAAGTGCATTTCTCAGCAGTATTGCCCTTCTACCACTTCAGATTTCCCCATTCCCTGGTGGTCTAATTTATGTTAAGTCACAAACCTCCCCTATGGCTGTTTTGAAATGTTCAGAATGGAGACTGTGTGCTCCAGGTTTATGTCAGCCCCACAATTCCCTGTGTAATTGTTCTCTTCGGGAA
This sequence comes from Oryzias latipes, assembly GCF_053564925.1. Lineage (NCBI taxonomy): Eukaryota > Metazoa > Chordata > Actinopteri > Beloniformes > Adrianichthyidae > Oryzias > Oryzias latipes. Next base: position 20,134,730 of record NC_136242.1, read on the forward strand.
AGCACATCTCAGTGAAACCATCTGCAAGTCCATGGGGCGGTTTCCCAAGAATGAGTGGACTTCTTAGGGGGTTCCACCACAATCCAGTTTCTCTTGTGAAGCAAGTAATTAATTCAAATCTCAGGAAGTCAATAGCCCCCAGATCAGAGGCATGTAGCACACAGCTGCTGATATCGTCCAGCACTCAGCGTGTCTTCTCAGGAAGTCGCCAAACAACAAGGTCACAATGGGCGCACATGGCTCACTTTTAAACTCTGCCCTTTTACCATTCCATGCACACTTCGTTAATGTAATTACGAGGAGCAGAAATCAAATGAAAAAAGGGCTTCTTTTGAATGATCTAAGATACATGAGATGATTTCCAGATCTTGATTTCAGCTTGAATTATCTTCAAATAAAGTTCAGCATTTTAAAATTGCACACAAGGAAGCCCCAATTTGAGGCAGTTTTTTTTTTGATGCATGGAAAAAGTGGCACTCGTCTTCTCATTTGCTCCTTTTTTGGTGCTCATTAAACTCGTTAGAAAAAATATAGAATGATGAAATGTGATGAAAGAGCCAAGCCAGCACTTTAAGAAGCACAAATGAACATCACTTGCTGACTTGCTGCCTTCGTCTTTGTTTGCTAAAATGTGTTAAAGTGGAGCAAGATTGGAGAAATTAGCCACAACTTCTTGTGAATGACTGGCTGTGGTTTATCTACTAGGATGAGCAGTAAAACATGGGTGCACTGAAAAATTAATCACAATCTCTGATTCAAAATCAAGCTTCAGCTTGTTAGCGAACCTTCTTCCTACTGGCGCACACATAAAACAGATAAGAAGCTTCTCTTCATGCAGGGTCTCTCAAAAACTTCTCTCCACTTCTTCTGATGAGTGGGCCAGGCTCAGATGAATGCCTTGTTGAGCCACTCCCTTCAGGTCATTGTTGCTTGGCCCATAGAGGAAGCCACTGCTGCGTCTCCAGCTTAACAACAAGTGTAAATACGGATCTAAATAACAAACAGAAGCATGCAGACCCGAGAGTCGCAGTCAGCTTCATACCGCCCGGCCTTAGGTCTGCACGATCGCCTAATGACTTTGTCAAGAGGAGCTTGTGATGGTCGGCTAATTCCCTGTCTCTAGCATCATCAGGTGTCCCTGATGCAGACAGATGAAAAGCCTTGTGTGTGTGCATGATCATTTAATTTGGTTTAAAAAGAAAAATTGACATTTATTTTGAAATGACAACAAAAATGAGGATTAAAATGAAAATGTTTTCAGTTTTAGGGTGAATTAAAGCAAAGCAGAAGGTTTTTTTTTGGAATCCCAGCACAGGAAGACTGGTCAGTGTTGGACATTTGAGCACAAAATAAATCAGTAAACTGGCATAAAAATCAAAAAGCATGATGGTCTGGTGGGATTGAAAGCCTTTGCTTTATGTTTTACTAAAGGCCTTAGAAATGGAAACCGGTGTCTGATGTGAATAAAAGCTTCTGTTAGCTGCCAAACAAGCTAGCCATCTCTTGTTAACATCACTGTTTGCATACGACTTCCGGGCTGTGTGTAAATCCCAATCCTGTTGTTCGAGTCTCACTCCACTTGACCTTTGTCAGCCAGGAGCTCCGCTTCTTGCCGCATCAAGTGTGTAGTTGTGCAACTTGATTGAGGGCCCTCAAGCATATCAGAGAGTTATGAGTTTGCCTCTTTCTGAAATCCTCACTTCTTTGGGGTGGGGGTGGGGGGGCTGGAACAGGGGTTGCCCTTGTGGCCACAAATCAGTGGGGAAAGCAAGCTTGTATCTTCAAAGGCTGGGCTTCCCTCTGTGATTTACAGCTCCCACAGAGACAAAGTTAGGCACGGCCACTGTCTCTGCACCTGGGCCTTTATCAAGCAGCCAGGATGAGCTCTTTGCAGAAGACATTTAAATGTACAAGGAGCAGATTAGGCTGACTCAATCTTCTTTTGCCCGGAAAGAGGGGAAAAAAGAGAAAGAGTACCGGCTGACTTCAAAAAGACCTTTTCCCCTCCGATTCTTGAATGACTGAATGGGTTTGGGAGTGAAAACAGCCTTGTGTATTCAAAGTCCTAATTCACAACTTATTCCTCTAATGCACTCATGAGGCACTTTTAATTGTGTTGGTTCGCATTCCAAAGACATGTTTGTAGCTTTTAATTGGAGGTTTCTTTGAAATCTTTCACATGTATGACTTGTGAGGCCAGCTTAAACAGTTCCTATGTGCTTGGCTCTGAGGCAGCTTTTCTCTCCCATTCCTGGGTGGCACTCAAATATTTACTATTGGAGAGAAAGCGGTCCTGAAAGCCTGTAAACACACAGTATCATTGCAACACTACTGATGCTAAACCTTTATCGAGTTTTGCTAGACAAAACAAAAAATAAAAGCTTTAATTATGAATTTCAAGAACAGATTTGTTTACAGCTGCTTTTGGGCAATCGATGGTCAAAAACAGAACACACATTCAAACACAAAACTGTTTCCATGCATTCATTTAAACAAGAATCTGTTTTCCCTTTATGTCACAAATATGTTCAGAATTTTGCAAAGAAAAAAAACAAAAAGAGAAAAAGATGGTGATGTTTCCTTTTTCTTTGGCAGACTTGCATAACTGATCTTCTGCTTTTGGACGTCTGAAGTGTTCAAGAGAATTTGACGACCTATGCAAATCTGTTTTTTTCACCCTCAGAAAAAAAAAACTATAGACTTCCTTCTCCTTGAATGAATTCCTTCTTAAGCCATTCTGCCTTCCTCTCCTGAATCATCCTTTAATCCTGAGAAAAGGCCCAGAGAGCTGGCTGTCATTTAGTGCTGCGCCTGCCAGGACTTTTAACTTAAATAAAGTCAGTGTAGCATGAATCTAATTCTGTGGATGTATGGGTTCGGGATGGTGACTGTTGCGTCTGGCAGGCCAATCCTCCTCCTCCTGAAGAAAGAGAGGAAAAAAAACTTGTGTGCGAATGCTTGGCGACTGCACGGTTACCCACAGTGAAAGGACCACCCACTTTGGGTTGAGTGGGGATTTAAAGCTGCTTTTCTGATACTGTTCCAGTTCATCCAGCTGTGCCACTTTTACAAATATTTAGGATATATAAAAAAAAAAAAACACATATTTTTTTAAGGGCTTTAGGATTTTTGTTAAATGAACACACATTTTTAGTGAGTACTTTCTTTTTCTGAAATCTTTACCTGTGAAAATCAAATATTTCTGCATTTTTAGCCAAAGTAGCAACTCTGAATCTCTTAAATTTCTCTTAAGATCCATTAGGCTGCACCGTTCTTCTCTTTATTCTAGGTCTTGTATATTTGAATTCCCAGCTTCACTGCTCCACCCCAACATGTTCATTCCCAACTGCCCATCTTCATTTACAACCTGTTTTGATCAACTTTTTTCACAAAGCGCAACAAAACAGAGGGAGGAGAGCTGCTCCCTGTGAGTATGTGTGTGTGTGTGTGTGTGGGGGGGGGTTAACACAGCCAGGAACATTGTCCATGAACTTCTCCTTGTCTCCTTCCCCCAGTGTTGTGGACAAACAGTCCTTTCCACATGCAGCGAACGGGGTCGCGGCGTTAACAGAAAGAGGAATGCTTTGGGGAGAAAATATTGTTCAGCAATGACACAGAAGTAATTTGGGGCTCGCTGAGTGATTTCATCAGGGCCTTTTGTTGTCTCAAAGTGTTTGACCCAGAGGTCCCCGTCAGTTCTGTTGTTAATGGGAGCTGGAGCAGAGTGACAGGCCCAGAAAGTAAAACATTTTACTTCTAATGGTTGGTCTCCAGAGGCTTAGGCATAAATATTTAAGCTCCTCTTCTGTGTCCGAAATACTGGGGGGTCTCCATGGTGCATTTATCTGCAATACAGAAAAAAGTAGACATATCCGCTGGGTGCTAATACGGCATCTTTTTTTTTTTTTCCTTAGCATTGTCACATTAAATAAGCGTGTGTTAAGTGTATTCTTTCGTTCAGGACTGTATCTACTCTGACAACAACTGAAAGGCAGAAATATGAACTTTTTAAAGCACTTCACTCCAGCCTCCTCTATTATAGCCTAGCGTGGCAGTAGCTTTGGCCTTTCTCTCAAAGTAAACTTCATTAAAGCGGCTATGTGGCTTGAGAAGGTGGTCTGACGTGCCTTGAATGATGGTCTCCCCAAACAAAGCTGCTACACAAGCCATCGAATTATCTCTGTCAAACTTTGGCGTAATCTGAGCTGATCCTCTTAAAAATATTTAAATGAAAACATTTGCACATCAATGGGCTCCATGGCAACGCTGTGTGTATTCTTCTTTTGGGGTGCCTCTTTAACACCAAGCTTTAGAAAAGCACATCTCCTCTGTTGTGTTGACAAACAACAAAACAAACAATATTAAATGGAGGAGCTGGGGTTTTCACATCGTTGATGGATAGAGGAACTTAAAAGGCTGAAGGAACCCACGGCGAGTGAATACTCCAGTTTGAGACGCTGATAATTGTATGATTGGTGCTCAGGATGTGTCGCTATACACGGGTAATAGAACAGAGTGAGGGGCTTTTGGAATAAAATCACCCGGGCTGTGTGAGAATGTACTTCTCAGTTCTTGATAGCTGCACAATACTTGCCTGCACAGTGACCTGTGTGTGAAGAGAACTTCTCCCCCTAGTGGATGGAAACAAATCTACCTTTTTTTTAATTTTGAAACTCAAAATCGGCTCCCAGCTCAGGTCCCCCCCCCCAAAGCATCTCAGTTCCTGTCTTAATATGGATTTAAAAAATAAAAAAAAAAATAAAAGAAAGAAAGGCACAGCAGCTGCAACAAAATGTGATTGTGTTTGTGAAAATAATAGCGCGTCTGTTTTTCTTCCCCTGCTTGCTGAGAAAAGGGGAGATGTATTAATATAGCTTGTGGCTTAATTGGGTTTTGGATGGTACATTAATTAATTTGTGGCTAATAGGCACAAACACGAGAAAACAAACTTCTTTACTTTAAGCCCAGGCTCCTCGTGCATCTAAGTAAGTAATGTAAATTATGCAGATCATGTTGATTATTCTGACAAAGAGGATTTTGTAGGAAGTGCTTTAAAAAGGTTGCTGTTTCCTGGCATTTGTACACTTCCACAAATAAGCAGCAGTTGTGAGTTATTCGTTTGTTTTGTCAAATTAGGCAGGAATTGGGGATGGGTTATTTAAAAAGTGATGTAATTTTTTTTAATGAAAATTCATCCACACTGCAAAAACTGAATCTTAAGGAAGTAAGAAGATCTTTAATTCAAGAAAACATGTCTTATTCTTTTCTGCAAGAAGTCTTATCAAGTAAGTTTTTAAATAAAAAAAAATCTCTAGTCACTAATGTCTTGGTGATTCTAATTTTTTTCTTAAAATAAGAATTCTGGACAAGACCTTTTTCTTATACCTCATTTTGTATATAAAGATTTTTTTTAAAGAAGTTTTTCCCATTTTTCTAGAGAGCCTGTTTATGCAGTGTTCTGCAACAAAGTACAAATATGGGCATCATGCTGCAATTTATTCATTCTCTTCTCTTCTCTGTTGACACTAATGCTGATTTCTTTAACTAATTTCCCTTTCTTTTTAAAAATTTGCTCTTGTGTCTTTTTTTTCTCAGAGCAAACGAGGTCTGTGATGCAATAAAAAGATACGAGGCTCAACACAGTCTTGTAACTCTCCTGCAATAACGCCTGCACACAAAAAAAAAATGCCCACAAAAAGACCCTCCTCCCTCCACCCCTCATTCCTCACCATTAAACATGATGTGTCAGCAGAGGATCAATTAAAAAGTTAGAAACAAAATGTCACCTTGAAGTTTTGGGGGCGACAGCTAAGGAACTGTTTTTACCATCGTTTGCTAAGCCCCCGCTTTGATTGAAGGCGGCGGGTTCAGATGACCTTTTTTAGTCCTTACAATATAAGCCAGACAAGATTTTAACGGAGAATAAAATTTGTTTTTGTTTTCTGCAGCAGCTCTATTTAAGCCACATTTAAAATGTAGGAGAAAGTATTCAACTGACGCAACAGCAAGAATTTGTTTGTTAGAGAATTCTAATTATACATTTCTATGGGAATCTGAATAAAGGTGACTTTCAGCCAATGGCTTTGTTAGCAATTAGCCTTTGAAATTAAAGAAAGTCTTTGATACCTCAAAAGTTTTTTTCTTCTTCTTTACATTTAGTGAAGTACAACATTTTCATTAAAACAAAAGCAAATGCATATTTCTTTTTTGGTTCTACTACACTTGCTTTTCATAACCCTTGGGCTATCCTAGGCACCTGTACATTGGGAGTTGGGTCATCTAGACCCACTAGACAGTGAACTTTTCAATGATTTGTGAACCTCACTGGTGTCCATGGATTACATGAAATCCTCTTCACCTTTATCCACCTTTGTCATGGTAGGGAGAACATGTCAATGTAAGGATCGGGTCATCTGGACCCCATAGGATGGCACAAGCGTTAAAGGACTACACCAGTGAAAATTGGGTTTTTGACATGTTCTTGTGGCATTGTTTTGATGATGGAGCTTAAAATTATATTTCTATAGTATTTAGTATAGTATATAGTATAGAGTATTTGTTTATTCAAATAGTTGTGAATCATGAGCCGATGAAAAAAATGCCTTTGGAAAAAGCTTGTAATGGGGCGTATAATTGATGGGCCATGCTTCCTGCTCTGCTCCATTCTGATGCATCCACTTGCAGACAAAGCGTTCCATGTACGTCCTAATTTTTGTAGTCCAAGCTGGCTCCAAACTGCACGGCAGGATAGCTCCAATTTTTTGCTCGCCACCTTGGGTGTACCAGTAATGTTAGGGGTGATCTGCAGAAACTGTGTCCTAGAAAATGACAGAGATTTTTGATTTTGCCAGAAAAGGGCATAGTCGTAATTAAAAAACCACTGGGGACAATTTTACAATAGATAAAAAGATCATCAGAGTGGGACTTGAAATGCTACCGTGGCTCAAATGATGGCATTGAAACTCCTCGTGGAAAGAGAACAAATGTGTCTGACACTTTGTTGAGGTACGACTGTGTAGCATATATCAGCATGATCTTGCCCATGTGATAATTCTCTCAAGTTAAACAGCCATAAAAGGCTTAAGAACTCTGACCTTCACAATCTAACTAAGCAAGAGGAGCCAATGATGTGGAACAGACCCATCGCAGCACTCAAACGGTGATAAACTATGCTCCAGCTTCGCTAAAAAATAACTGTATGTCTTCGCTGACATATATAGCGGCAGCATTTCAATACGATCCCAATTTATTTTGCACTAAAATGGTTTATTGTCGGCTGTAAAGCATATGCAGGAAGAGGCGGAAGGACGTGACTGCTTCAGTGCAGCGAGTGTCTCAAAGGCACACTGTTCTCTGCACATCTCAAGAGCACATCTCAGTGATGTATGTCTCAGCTCCACCAAAAGGCCGTTTAAACTATCAAAACTTATAAATCTTATCATTAGTCTGCCTCTTGTCACTCAGTTGTGCACAGCCAGCTGTTTTCGTTTTGCAACTTTCTACAAACTTTGCAAAAAACTTCTGTCATGAGTGAGGATTGTGGAATAACAAAAACCTGATCGTCAGATCTCATACCAGACGCTTTGTAACAATCCAGCATCAACAAGCACAGCATGCATACACATTTAAATTCAATGAATTTACAGATATTTAGCCTCTGGGGCATAATGCACTGTTTGTCACTTTATGTCAAAAAGTTGTCACTGACAATAAAAAAGGAGGGGGGGGGTCCTTGTTTTAAGACTTATGTCATGATACAGGGTCATTTACAACCCTATAACATATTCAGGCACTGAACACAGGAGCGAGTGATACATCTTTCACCATGCCTGCCCTTCACACTTGTCATGGCAGCACCATAAACAGCATCCATAACAATTTCATCCACCGAGGGAAAATGTCCAATATGCAGAAGAGCCTGCAGCTAGGACACTTCGCAAAGAAATAGATATGGGTCTGAAATCCTTTTGAAAATATGAAAAACATTGTTTCTCTCTGGAACAGTTTTTTTTTCACAATTCCTTAGCAGGACACATACCTTTAATTGATGAAAAATTGAGTATTTGGCGAGAAAATTCCCCTATTTGTATTATCATTATTGTTTTATTATTTTATCCTTGCTAGAGGAATTAGGTGAAAATATGTGCAATTAATCACAATTAAGAAGCCCCTGACAGGAGCTCGGGGACAGAGAAGACAAAGCCCTCTTTGTATATTCCCAAGGAGGGCCCTATGAAATGGTGGGAGAAGTGTAACATAATGAGACATGCTTGCAATATAGGTCTTCTTGTGATCTTTGGCTTCCTCTGTGTTAAGGGAGATCATTGAGGGTTACAACTGCTGGCTGGAGAGCGGAGGATGAGCATCTCCTTGTTACTTTAAACCTCCTCCTTAGATCCATTATAGTGCATCTCACAAGGCTAAGTACCATTTAATTTAGTTGCCCTCCCGTATTTATCTTCCACTTGTGATTTATGGGGTTAGAATTTATGTCCTGCAGATATAAGGTGTTTTTACTGTGTCGGGACATACGTTTTTATCATATGTTGTGTATGAAAAGCTCATCTACAGTTTGCATCTGAATAGTTATGTGGATTAATTTTGACTTCATAAATGTTGTACGTGTAATACTCATATGATCATTTTGTTGTTTCTATCAAGGCATTTTATTGTCTTTTATTTAAGATGTGGCTGTAACATTTTTATCACTTTAAATGTTCCTAAATATTATTCTTTTTTTTTTCTTTTCTAAACTCTGAGATTTTTTTTCCAATCAAAACACATTTAATGTTGCTAAATTATAAAAATCACAATTTTTCTATAAAATTCCTATTATTATGATGCATTAAAGACTGATGATCTTCTTTTTTTCTTTCCTTTAAGCTTTTCCCTTCAGTGGTGGCTACAGCAAAACACCTTAGGTCTGATTTGCATATTTGGCTTGGCAAAGATTTTATGTCGGATGCCCTTCCTGACACAACCCTGTGTATTCATCCTGGCTTGGGACCCTGGCGGGGCCTCCTCGTGGCTATTCATTAAAAGACTGATGATACTTGCAGATAGTTGTTTAGTTGAGGGAACAAGCAATAGAAGAAATCTGACACATAACACAACATGGCAAGTTTATCTGTTAACCCACTAGAGATGCGGGTGGCGGCACCTAGATAACGCACGCTCTTTGACATACTGTAACTTGTCAAACGTTGACGCAATCAATCAGCTGAATCTGATGTGAGAAAATTGCATCAAAATTTGCAACACCTCATGCTACCTATAATAACACATTACCAACCTAAATTGTGGCAAAATGGCACAAAACAGCTTTTCTCCACAACAAATTTAGCTAATTGTGTAAACAGTTGAAGAGTTACGGTAGTCCATAGAATGTCAACACTAAAGCTAAAGCTCTGATGTTGAATGGTTACCAACCAATAGAGAGTAAATTTTCTTTTTCACTGAACCTCTTTTTTCTCTAACAACAGCAAAAGAAAATATTTAGCTTTATTTGCTTGCATCCCAAATTACATTTTTTTAATTATTTATTGTGGTCGTGTGACCCATTGTTTGCTTAAGTATAGATTTTTGTCGCCCATTGAGACAACTATTTTTATAAGATTGGGCTATATAAATAAAAATGAATTGAATTTTGTGAGAATATTCCTAACTTCTTGGCGGTTGCCATCTTGGACAGATGTCAATGAGCCCAGTCCTTCCAAAAATAAAAACAACTGTCAGTTGTTGCAAAGACTGTCAGTCAAAGAAGTCCTCCACGTACTCTCATTAAGATAATTATAATTAAAATATATTGTCTCTATTGCTACAAAGTTAAAACAAATGTTCTAAAATCAGTCCTTAACTCTGTGTAGCTGTAAAGTTGGACTGTCATGGATCATAGAGATTGAAAATAGTCATCTGGATGTGACAAGCTCCTAGTGGTTACTTGGTGAACTGCACATTACTGTAGTTATTTCTGCTTTTGAAGGCGTGTCAATCCGAAAGTCATAGACTTTCTCCTGGCTAATGGGTTGCAGCCACTTAAAGGTTTCGGTTTTTAAAACAGGTAACATTTTTCCATCCAACTCAACCTGTGTGCAGCATTAAGACATCCAGACAGTTTTTAAGTTGGGTAAAATTGGAAATTATCCAGACTTTTTTTTATCTAAGTTAATACAAGAAGAGGGGGACAAACTGTGGGATGAGTAATCATGAAAAGAATGAAAACAACTGTGCAAACTTCAACAACAGCTATTTATGAAGGACTGACCTGTCATTTAAGTTCACTTTCAATTTATACATGGAATCCGATTCGGTAAAATCCTTTAAACTAATTGATTGGGTTTAGAAAAAAGCAAAGATTTGTTTGAAGTACTCTGAACCAGTTATTAAAAACTTAAAAAAGTGACACGAACTGAATGTATAGCACGCAATAAAGGCTAACGCCAAAGGCACCCTCGTTTGATGATTTATTAAAGCAAGTGATCCTGACAAAACATCACAACATAACACCTTCAGTGAAAACAAGTTGGCGATACTTGCAAGGAAAAATAAGGTGTGAACAATCATATTTTTTGGCTTGAGCAATGCTCATAGAACAGAGGTCAAGGACCTTAACTTTAAAGGAATTTCTTTGATGAAAGCTGCTTGTCAGCACCTGTGTGCATCCGTGTTGAAGGTGGGGAGAACTGACTGTTTGATTAAAGTCCTGAGACGCTTTAAAGTCCAGAGAGTGCGAGATAAGGAGGCACCTGTGTGATAAATGGTCTTGTTCCTGAGTCCAGCTTTCTAATTTTCCTCTCGGTAATGAAATAAGCTTGTCTGTCTATGTGCACACTGTTAGTTAATTGCTTTTCACATGCAATGTTGAAGACAAAGTGAAAGAACCATCTGCAGCAGCTGCTGGCTGCAGGCGAATGCCCCAGCAGCAAGCACACTGTCCTGATTCTGGCATTTCTACGTCTGCCTCTTTATCCTGTCAGAAGCCACAAACCATCTCTTTAATCTCTGAAGTCCATGTTCACCCAAAAAAACAACAACAACAAAAACCAACAACTGATGTTTCAGTGGGTGTGAATGCTGGATAGGAGCAAAATGTTGATCAATATTTTCTGTGCTGAAGAAATTAGGCATTTGATCACAGGATTAATAAGGCCTGCAAAATGTGGGCTACGTTGAATGATCTGGAGAGCTGTCCCACTTGGCAAAGAGCTGAATTATGTTTGATTTCATAAATAATTGCAGTCATCGGGGACTCACATTGTTTTAGGCTTCGTTGTGTTGTTTACCCATGCCACATGTCTGAGAGAGAGGCCCTGTTGTGGATACACATCGCCCTTAAGGAATCTTACCCAGGGCCTGTGGTTGGCAAGTGTACTAAAGGTTTTGCCAGTGTCTGTGCGTGTATATGTGAGTGTGTGGAAAAAGCGACACACATCTCACAGTTGAGGTGTTTCGACAATGCTGTGAGGAAACACGTGGCTAATGAGGCCTGGCGAGTGGAGTGATCACCAGAATTTATCAAAGCTGTGTACTTACAATGTTGTGTTTTCTCCTTTTGATGCTTAAAACATAAGAATCTCAGTGTGTTATCAAGTTAACCAACACACATGTGGGCCAGGAGAAAAGTAAAAAAAGAGAAAAAAAGGTGATTATTCTTCCCATGATGCTTTTCTGACAGTTCAGTTTCTGTCAGCAGGGGGATACATGAAAGATGGAAACCATGACTGCCGCCAGCCCAAATCCCTCTTTGCACTGACAAATGTAGAAATCCTGCGAAAACAACAAAAAAGTAAGGACTTCTCTTGTCCTAGTGACCCCAAGAGTTTTCAGAATGAGGTGTGGGGAGATTGGTATTTCTTTTTGAAAAGGGTGCGGTGCGCACTTCCACGTTTGTTCATCTGAGCCGTGAGCCGGAGTCTCTCGGCCCAACTGTGCGCGTGTGTATATCTGTGTGCAAATGTGTACACTTGAATTTGTGTGCGTGTAGAGGAGCCGAGCTGGGATGGGGAGGCACGGGAGACGGATCTGAGCAGAAATCCGTGGCTGTGCTTCCTCTGCAGATGAAAGGGAGTGGAGGTGGAGGTGTGGGCGCATGTGATTGCATTGGTATCTGAACATCTCTCTGCACCATGGAGGGACTACTGCGTCCCTATTATGGGTGACTGAAAAGAGCCAAACAGCCAAGAAAGCAGCAGTGCAGTGGAGCCGGCGTGGTGCCAATTAGGAAGGAGCGAGCAAACATATGCCTCCTTAAAAATGCCCCGATGAAAGTGCATATTGATGCCATAAATTAGACGAGCACAATAGATTCTTGGGCGTTTGTGTGTAAATGTTTAATTAACCTGTTTGGCAACATCGCTGCTGTGTTTTGTAGCTACAGAAATCAATCTACTTAGCAACCCATTTAACAATACAAGGCCTGTCTTGTGTGACACATTCATTGGGGACAGCTGAGCAGTTGTTAATGTCTTCAAATTAACAAAGCCATTAACCCAAGTGATAAGGTTCTGTTTTGTGTGTGTGTGCAGGTTGTGCAAGGATGCTAACTCCATGTAAAACCTGGGTCTAATTTTCTTTATGGCTTCAGGTGAATTATATGTATTTTAAGAGACAAGTTTTTAATCAGGATGTTAATGATCGACGAAGGTGAGCAAATTGTTTTTCTTGTTTTTTTTTTTAATCATAAATTTGTGTAAGATAGAAGATCCTAGGTACAAAACCATGATTTTAGATTTTTTTTTTCTCAATATGTTGTCTTTGAGACAGGAAAAAGGGAAAAAAAATTAAAACTCTTATGTTTAACTTTACATCCAAGAAAGTGATATTTAATGTTTGTTTTTTTTAAAGTAAAATTTTAGGAACAGAAACATGAAAAAGAATTCCAGAATTGCAAAATGTTTCATGGTAACAATAATTTTAATTTTTGGTGTGGAGATTTAACATATGTGTTACACAAAAAGGAATGAATTTTACAGCTCCCATTACATATTTTAACAAATAATTTAATAAAATAAAATAAATAAAATAAATAAAATAAATAAAATAAAATAAAATAAAATAAAATAAAATAAAATAAAATAAAATAAAATAAAATAAAATAAAATAAAATAAAATAAAATAAAATAAAATTGAATTGAATTGAATTGAATTGAATTGAATTGAATTGAATTAAATTAAATTAAATGTACACATTTTTTTTTCGTTGTCAAGAATTTGTAGACCAAAAACACTTGTGTTCACCAAAATATCCAGTTTTGTCTTTGCGCTCTGTGTGTTAGGATATTTACTGCATTCACATGGGATCAACTCAGGTTGCAAAAGGTCAAAAGACATTGCAAGACTTGAAAGTATGTTTTTTCTGTCTATTTCATTGCTGATAATGTGAACAAATGGGACAGATCCTACATGTTCTTCTATGAAGCTAAATATAAAAGCGAAGAGTCCATGTTTTGTTGAATTGGAGGCTAAGTTGGCAGTGTGGATGACGGGGAAAAATTGGATATGGGGAGTTGGGTCTAACAATGTCCTGTTTATTTTTAAGAGACTTTTGGTGGCTCGGTTGAGAGTCAAGTTTAGTTTTAATAAGCTCACACACTCACTTGATATTTTGGGTAATACATAGGCTGTACGAAATGTTTTATATTCTGTCAATGGCGACTCTTTAGTGCTGAATTTTTCTAATTTGTTTCCTTGACTTTTGTTAATTTATGTTGTGATGTGAATATTTTCTTTGTGTAATGATGACTGGTTGTTAAAGTTGTGTTTTCAAAACTCAAACTCTTTCTTTCTTTCTGTTATTTATCAAAAAAAGTATTGAAATCATCAATTCTTAGTTAACATTTTTCAAATATTTGTCCAAAACATAAATGCAGCATGTCCATGATAAACACCAGGACATCAATAGAAAAGACTTAATTTAACACCGATTAAGTTCTTCTTTTCTCCCCCAGCAGAAAATAATAGTGAACAGCCGGCAAGCCCTCCCCTTTTTGTAGAGATCATAGAAGACAGAGGGGGCCGTGATGACCCCACATCCCAGAGGAGCTGGCTGTTTTGCCTGCGAGGTAAAGAGCTGAGATGCAGAGGGGTGTTTTGATTTAATCACAGTGATCTACTGTGCCCAATGCGCTGAAGGAGAAGGCAATTATAACACCCATGCCGCCCTGCTGTCCTGCCCGTGTGCTGATGCACTGCCGGGGGCGTCACAGTGAGACAGTGGCGGGGGTATGACACCACGAAAGACAGCACTGGTCTACCCCCCCCCCCCCCATCCCCCACACCCCCCCTCCTTGTTCCTCTTTTCTTAATCCACCAGAATCACCAGGCTCGTCACTCTGCAGGAACACCCAGTGATGAGCAGGATGACTGGAGTGTGCTGCACTTCAATTTTCAGAGAATAAACATTTAAAGGCAGGACACAGGATCTTTGTATTTCTTTTGTGGGCTGGGGTTAGCAAGTCCTGAAAACTCCAAACAACACTGCAGTGACCCAGTTTGCTTTCCTTCTTCAAATCGACTTTTTTTCTCCGCTTTTCATTTGAAATTTCCCTTACCGTCCCCCATCACAGTCCAGATTTAAAACCATTTTATTCATGTGGTGTTTGTTCTGTATGGAGAGCATACAGGATTATGATACAATATTGATATTTCCATGAGTAAGTAAGAGAAACCAGCTCCAGCACATATTGCACTCGTCAGACTTTTTCCACACTGAGAGGAACTAGCTCAACAACTTTTCATTTTGGATCAATCCTACAAGGAATATTGTTGTTTATTGGCAAACATCCTGACACATCATCATACACAATGAAGCAGGCATGAATAATTAATATCCTCTCATGCAAAATATTCACTCGCACTCCAGTGGTGTTTACTCCCCTGCAGACATCCACAGTGAGGATAACCTCTGCTGTTTAGAGGAGCTCAGCGTCTTACTTCTCTGATGCTGAGTGCTGAGAAGTAACAAGAGACACAGTAACAACATTAAAGCAGCAAGAAGTAGATTAGTAAATACATGGCAGCACTGTGTCAAGAAGAGTGCGACTGCGTTTTCGGAACCAGGAAAAACAGCGGAGTGCTGTCAAAAAGCGGTGAGAGCAGATGATAGCGTGCTTAATCTGAGATCTGCAGCTGGAGTTTTACATTTCAGCAGAACAAAAATACACTTTAGCGAAATTTCAATATCACTTTTCAATTTAGTAATTTTTAATTAATTAAAATAAATGATACTATATTTTTTGTTATAATTTGACATGATCCGCTATCACAAATTGGATTAGAAAGGGGTTTTGTTTTCATTTTGATAAACCACATGATAAAATATATAAGTTCTATATTAGAACGTTCAAAATTAATACACTGAACAGAATCAACAGACTTACAAGTGAATATTGTATACCTTAGTGAAAGTAACCCAGTTGGGTCCTGTAGACAGTGTACAGCTGAATATTAATCTGAAGAGTGACTGACTGATGGAAGACGCTGCAGCCCTTGGGAGACGTCTTTGTGGGAGAAAAGACACTCCCCTTGTAACTGTCTCGGAAGTCAATGCTATCACACTGTCAAACTCAGAACTTGCTTTGCTATTTTCTTTCATTCCCCCTCAACACCTCCATCTCTGCATTCGAAATCATTCCCCACAGCCCGGAGCGACGAGAGCACACTTTTAGTGCACGTCCGCTCTAGACGGGAAGTGTGGGGGACGGGGCGCATCCTGGGCCACCCTCACCAGGGAAAGTGACAGCCCGGATAATTGGCACTAATCAAGTGAGAGAACGTCGCTATCTGCTCAGTGAGAGGAGCAGGATTGACCCACAGAGGTAGCGCCCAAGGCCTTCAGTCTCCCACCATGGATTCTGTCAATCGTCGGCGTGTGACAGTCATCTTTCCAGCAGCACAGGCCCGCTTTGGTCAATATGCAAAAAACAAGAAGAAAGTCAGAGAGAAATACTGAGAGAGAAAAAGGGGAGGAGGGGGTGGAAGAGAAGAGGGAGTAAGAAAGACATTTCCCATTTCACAAGAAAACCGGGATGTTAGGAAGCGCATACTACATTATTCTATTTCATAATTCCTCTTAGAGCTATTGCTTTGAATTACAGAGGACTTTTTGTCAAGAGCAAGAAGCAGATGAATCAAAAATTTATCTGAAGAAGTTCTGCACGGGGTGCAGCGAATCTACCTCTGGTGGAGCCAACATTTGCAAAAGTTCTATCTCCTTAAGCAATTATTAGCGGTGATAGTTTGACATGTACAAGAGTTGTCAACAACTGACTTTAAACAAAGTACAAAGCAGAAATAAACAGTGCCTCTGGCGAAATTAACTTGGGGGACTAGCCATCTTATGAATTATAAATGGCTATCTATTACTGCAGTGAGTGGTGTAGCAGTTACCAGGAGGCTTCATTCACTAGAAAAGTCTAACCTATTTTCAACAAATCTGAAATTCAAGACACTGAGGCACCAAAAAAATTCAGTTCAGGGGGAAAATGAGCTTGTTATTTAGTAAACGAGTTGTGTAATTTCTAAATTGTACAAAACTAAGCATGAAATGCCCTCAGGGGTTTGTGTCATCTGCTGTACACATTCGCCTGCTAACTGCCATTCAGCTGCAAATTACTTCCCTTCACAGAGCACGTTTTAATCCATCTAATTAGCAAAGTGGCTATACGTAAAAGCCTGTGTTT
The DNA here is from genome assembly GCF_053564925.1 of Oryzias latipes. NCBI lineage: Eukaryota > Metazoa > Chordata > Actinopteri > Beloniformes > Adrianichthyidae > Oryzias > Oryzias latipes. Next base: position 20,151,409 of record NC_136242.1, read on the forward strand.
TATCTTTCTAATCCCCACCTCCCCAATGCTGCTTGGTCATAAGTAATTATATTAGCTCAGAATACATCAAGACAGAATGATATTGACGAAAGATGGACTTTAGTGTGTTTGCTTCTGGGATACTTGTAGATGAAAGCTGATTCTTTGCTACTTAGAGGGATTTGCATCTCGGGAGAAGTCGCAAAAATCAGCTGTCGGAATTAAAAAAAATATTAAAAGTATATACCTCCAGCCTGTTTTCCTTGTCACAATTCTCATGGTAGAAACGAAGTACAACTACTGACCTGAGATGACAAAGAAAAGGGATTCGGGAGACATAGGAGGTGCTGCTGCGCAGGAGCCCCAAGGAGCTTGGCTGCATGGTCAACATTGACAAAAGACAGCAGTATTGTCCTAACCAGGGACTTGAGTCTGTGTGTGCCCTTTAGGCTTCATCGGAAAGATGGTGAGTTGTCTGGATTGGCACATCTCCTGGTACGCGAACCACTGAGGAACTGCAGAGACTCCCTACAGAATGAGCCACACACCAAGGGCTTCATGAGACATGCAGAGCACACAGGGGCCACCAGTATTTAAAGTATGATTTCAGTAGCTAAATTTCTCATTTTTGTTTGCGTTCTCAACATACAACACTGATGCCGGTGCGTCATTTCACTTTTGTTGCATTAGCAGTAAATTTTGGAGCTATTGGAGAACATTAGTACCAAATGTTGGGAAGTCAAAGACACAGTGTGCTTTTCCAAACCCGCATCCCCGTCTGCCTATTTGCAATTTGCAAATCTTTGCAGGAAGTGTGCGGATGCAGCTCGTCTTCAAAAGAGCGGTAAATAAAGCCTTTCTGCACCAGCGGAAAGAAACACATAGCTGAATACAAAGGGACAACCCATCTGTGATCTAGCTCTACAAACATGGTGATTGGCAGGTGGGTTGCATAAAAGCGCAATGTGAGCACAACATCACAGGTTAATTGTAGCTCCCGTTAAAGGATGTTAACCAATATATGTTCAATGCTCCCTTTTTAGACTCAGTTCTGAGGGATCGCTCCTCCAGCACGCCAGCGTTGTGTGAGCAGCACCGCTGCACATTTCAAGAGACTTGAAATACCTTTTTGAGCTGAAGCGTCACTGCAGAATAACATTCCCTCCAGGTGTTTATTGGCAACAAAATAAACTTAAAATAACTTTAGTTTGTTTTGGAATTGAAAGTCTTCCTAAATGAAAATAAACAGCTTTGCAGCTATGTGCTGCTGCCGAATCCTTCTTCTTAAAACTGAATCTATATTTACTTTACATACCTTTAGAACGTTAATATTTAACGCTCCCATTTTGATTTCATTGTTTTGACAAGGTCGAGAATTATTTAACACCTTGGTCCTGTTCAGGCCACCGCGCTTTGTTGTTCTCATTAAGGGCTTGGGTTACAAGCCTATGCTAATCTGAAGAAAACACGAGATCTGCTGAAGAACTTTGTAGATGAAAGTCGCTGGTCCCTGATAAAAGGACAGTGAACACAACACAGCATACCATTAGCAAGGTGCGGCCACTTCTACTGATTCCTAATTGTCCAACATGCCTGGGAGATATGAAGATGAGTTTCAAAATCCATGCTTTGCATAATAGGTACTCAGCTTTGAATGCTCTCAGAGAAGGGTGGGGGGGCAGGTGTGAGTGATCTTCCAAGTGTCTTCTAGTCATGTTGTTTATCATTCAAATGCAAACCTTGTTCCATTATCCATGAGGAGAGCAGGAGTAACTTGCAAATGCCATCCGACTGGTGGGCTCCGCTTTTGGTCCGAGATGACAGCACCGTGCCCGTTTGTGTCACACATGATGAGAGACGTGGAGTGACAGAGGGCAGCAAAAAAACAGCTAATTACCTCCTACCTACACTTGTTTAAAGGCGACTCCCTCAGCATTCATATTTCTGTGTTTTATAATTAGATAAACCAGGCAAGCGTCTGGGGTTGTGTTTGAAGACAGAGAAACTTGAAGGACTTTGATGAAATCTGAGGTGTCAAGCAGACATGAAGGGACCGGAGCTCTCCTGCTTGTGCTGCCTTCACACCACTGATTGATTATTTAGTGTGAAAACTCCTCAGCGCAAGTCAAAGTGAAGCCAGCAAATAAAGTCAAATAACAGGAGTGAGCTGGGGTCTGAGGGAGGGAAAGATCTCACGATGTTTTTGAAGCCAGTCAGAGTAGCCACAGGCGCGCAGATCTTCACTCTTTCTCATTCCCCCCTTTTTAATATTTCTCCCATATTTTAATGATGTGCTTCCTATCCTTGAGTAAAGTTCTCCTTAGCCAGAAAGGATTTTTTTTCCGCTTTGATATAAAAAGTAAGTATATATTTAGCCTCCTAGTTAAGAGGCATGGTGTCCAAGACGGAAATTAAAATGTTCTCTTTCATGAACAGGCATATTAGCAGTTGTCTGGAAATGTTTTTAGCAATATTTTAATAAACAGTGTACAAGTTCATCTCTTGCTAGAAGAAAATGATATCTTTATTTAAATAAATAATCCCTCTCTTTGATTATGGTCAAAACCAATTTCAGTAAATAAAGCCCATGCTAAAAAAGCATCTGGATAGCAACATGGAGGCTCAGCTTAAAGAAAAATTAAATATTGATCATGATCTTCGGTGAAGTTTCCAGCAGAGAGGAGCAACACAGGCATCTGTCATTACACCAGCGACAAGTGTTTGAGGGCAGGATCTGAGACATGCCTTTGATTTGAAAGAAACCTGCTCTCCCCACAGCCTGCTGTAATGAAAGCATCCCAGTCTGTCCATCACAAACCAAAACCTTCCTCACCTCTGCACCAACTTGAGCAATGAAAAAAAGGAAATAGAATAAAATGCAGTTGCTAAAATATCAATATGACATTAACAAGCTCCATTAAAAACAGTAAAGTGTTGAGAAAAAAAAACTATTAAAAGACCAAAAATGTTACTTTCAGTGCAAAAACCTTTAAAGATTTATCAGATTTCATATCTTGCAATATAAGTTTAAATGCGATTTCTTGATAAAATGGTTTTATTTTAGAATAAACAGAGCTGTAAATTCACAATTAATACAATTGTAGTTGTATTGTTAAACCTATTGTTCTCTGACAAAATATTTAAAAAAACTTTTCCTGCAAGGAAGTCAAGTATAAATAGAACAGCCCCCCTCCCTCCCCGTCCTCTGTCTTAAGGCAGAGATAGCCATTGAAAAAAAAGTGCTGCTTCAGTCTCCTTCTGTCTCTGGGCATCGCTTTGATCAGTCCTACCTCAAGACTTATCCTGGAGGGATCGCTGCACTTTTATTCTCCGTGGCTAATCATACTTCCTGTCTTTGTCTTTATGTGCTTTAGACAAGCGTCAGATAGAAGCAGGAGCAGATTTGCCCTGAAACCTGAAGTATAAAGCCTCTAGTTGTGCTGCAGCACATCCAACAGACTTTTGTTTCCCTCTCCCCCCTCGTTTTGCAGTCGTGGATTTCAACTCATTGCAGCTTTGAGAGAAGGAGCTTTTGACAGGCAGGAAAGTAAGCCTTTGGAATTGCAAGATACAAGAGGAAATGTAATGTATGTCACCAAACTGGGGTGGATTTAATGCTTTTTTTTTTTTATCTGTACCTACATTTAGAGGATGAGAGAACACATAAAGGCTAGTTGTTCTCTTTGTTTCTGTACAGTGGAGCTGATAAACAGACAAGCCCAGAAAGTGAAGTAGTTTTATATTCAGGGCATATTTTTTTGGGCTCAGGCAATATTGCTCTATCTACCACCAGTGGCACTTTCTTCTTTTTTTTTTTTACCAGGAAAGCTTTGTGTGTTTCACACAAGCTCAGAAAAGACCAGGAGCCAAAAAGAATGAAAAAGAAACAGACACAAAAAATATTTTTTGTCTTCTTTCAGGGGAAGCTGAAGGCTATGAAAACCCTCCTGTGCTCTTTGTTTTTTAACTACTTTCCATATCCATGGCCACCTGAGGGAGGTCAGCCTGGCGGGCCAACTTCCTCTCAGTGAGAGGAAGAAGTGACAGAAACCTAAAGAAAAATCAGATTCCATCCCCATCTTCTCGTAAAATAAAGATTATCGTTTAAAATAGACATTAATGCCAATAAATACGATTTCTTGCTGTTTTTCTTGCTCTTCAAAGCCTGTACCTCTCTGCTGCGCCCTAAGGTTAATTAACATGAATGATCGAAAAGTACAGGAAATCTCCAAAGGTTAGGTCTCACGCGAGAAGCGTGTTGTCAAAAAGGAGAAGAGGAGGAAAGTAGGCTGTTTTTTTTCCTTCTAACATTTGAGAAATCAAATGAGAAAGTAGCAGTGCAAAAGGGAAAAGAAAAAAAATTGTAGACACCTTTCGAAAACTTTGCATTTCTCCTGTCAGAGGCGCTGAGCTTTAGAGTTGGGCTTCAAACAAGACCTGTAATTCCATGACATTCATGAGAACAAAAGACGTTGGTTTGCTCCAAACTCGCTGATCTTTGATGGGAGCTGATTTTCAGCATGACTTAGCTTAGAGAAGTACACAGACAGTACAACTGGTTAATAATAATAATAATGAAAAAGTTAATTGTGGCTCTTGTGAAAGTTCTTGGTTGGAACGGTATCATTTTCTGAGGGAAATTGACTTCCTGATCCACAGATATCGTGAATCTTGAGTCTTTCTCAGGAAACGGCATGATTTCTCCCCGTGATAATTAACAAAGGCTTCTCTCCTCTCACTGTGGCTTGTGGCTGACATTTGGTTCATGCTCGAGTGTCTGCCTGGCTGATTTCCACCCTGTGCATGAAGGTGGGGTTGTTTTTTCATGACAATGCGTGTGCAGTCCGGCGGCCAGTTTGACAAGGACACAGAAGACGGGGCCATGGATGGGATTAAGCGTGGTGACAATATGGATTAAAGACCCCCTTCTCAGTCTATCCTGAATCTCCAGCAGGTTGGAAGTTGAAAAGCACACACTGAGAGGTAAATTTAGCCTGTGTTTTTGCAAAAAAAAGTCTTAGTGGTCACACACAAACACCCCAGAACAGCTCTTCAACTATTGCCCAATTTATCACACAGAATCTCCTCGTCTGCAATGACACCCAGTATTGATTTACACCAAACACCAGACTAGTCACCTCATCCACAGCTGCAACAGGCTTTATTTTACATTATTACATTATGTATGCGGGCCTGAGAATGGATAATGGATGAATCTAAAGCAAAGCAGTTTAATTACCCACCATCACTCTGTCTCATCTAGCAGCAGAGTCCACATCTTATTAGGCATGGTGTAAATAAACATGAATATGCCAACCAGAGAGAAAAGACAGTCCTCCTCCACGCACTTCTATGTTATTAGACAACTGCTGCAAAACACACACAAACACACAAAATGATCCTGTTGAGGAACAGTTGAGGAGATATTGGGAGGGACACTATTATAAACACTTCACAGCAGATTGGAATTACTGGCACGAGACCACTATTTGCGGGCCGTAGATGAACGGCGTCTCGGGTGTGGATTCTGAATGATGGCATTTAACAAATCAGAATTCATGAATCCAAGAATCAGAGTTACCTCATGCAGCAAGAGACAGAATAAGCACGTGGGATGAGGGATGTCTCTGTGGGCCCAGTAAAGGAAGGTAGACATGACAGATATAGGGGGAGGTAAAGATATATAGCACGTAGCTAAGGGCCAACCACAGCGCACCAAGCTCCATGCATCAAACACATCTGATTTGATCAACTATTGACTCTACTTATAGGTAGACTTTTAAATAAAGTGGAGGGTGACAGTGGTGGGTTTTAGTTCATATGATGCATAGCTAATAGAAATAAAACACAAGTTTTCACAGGTCCAAACTGAACCCTGTAGATTTTATGCTTTAGTATAACCTTGTTAAAAACCTTGTTTTGCTTTACGCGAAGATGCAAGTTCAAGTTTTCAAAGATGTCGGTTGAACCAAAACACTTTTTCTAAACTTCTCCATGTCTTGTTCTATCTTTATTCGTCAGTCGATGGACTGACTGCAGCCAGAACCCCAAGAGGAGACAGGCCTTGTTTTGCTCTCATGCTGGTTCAATCACCACTCTGCTGTACAAAGGAGGCAGCCTGATGGCGGGATGAGAGAGCGGCGCTCATCTGCCTGCGCTGTTGTATCAGTTTGAGCCTCATAAAAGGAAGCGGGCCTGACGATGCCAGAGGCGGAGGATCTGGCTCTGTACGGTCTGAGCAGAGAAACATCAGCGGAGCGGAGCTCTTCTGAAGGAGATGTCCTTCAGTGTGGTGCCAACTCTCCCTGGGGCAGCAGCATGAGACACAGCCTCTTATTTACCATATACAGGATCTTTCTGTGCCCTTAATTAGCCGGGATATTCTGCAACACAGAGACAAAGGCCACACTTTCACTGAAAGAGCTGTGATTTTACAGAATTAAATAATGATAATTAAGAAAATATTAATCAAACTCTGGCACTCCTGGCTCTGAAGATGAGTTAAGGCAGCGGCTCTTCCAGCTTCGCCTGTAGGAGTTCTCATTTAGAGTATGCATGCGACCTATGGAGCTGCAGGCGAACGCACACAAACACGCAGAGATGCACGCAATTAAAAGCAGACCCTGGTGGCCCTCTTGCTCTATAATTAAACACCCTTTGGTGCCGTGTGCAAAAACACTGAACCGGGTTCAGATGTGTCAAGTACAGAGGAGTGAAGGAAAGCTGTTTGCAGCTAATGGTTCGCCAAGTTCTGTTGAGCGCGATGAATTAATAAAAAGCACAAACTAATACCTTCCCAACATGCAGCTGGTACGTCTGGCAGGGCAACAGCAGCTATACAGCTGTACTGTGAAACTTTAATGCTGCTGAAAGCCGAAAGCCTAAAGCACAGCCTGGATGTTTGTCTCTAAGGTGGGTGGGTGGGAGGGGGTGCTTTTTTTCTTCTTGTTTTTTCTAAAATAAATTTATTCTAACTGGGGCAAGTATTTGAAAAGAGAAGTAGGTTTCTCCGATTTTTAAAACAGAAGTGTTGGTGGTAAACAGATCTTTCTAAATCTAGAGAATTCAAAACTCTTGTCTTATATGGGGATGTTATTAGATTGTGCCGTTTACTTCTTTCTGCGTTTGAGACTTTGGAATCTTACTGTTGTAGAAGTTCGTCTCCTTTCCAGCAAGCTTAGGTTTGACATTCCTGGGGTGTCTGAGTGATAAAGTGCCAGAGTTTCGGACAGTAAATTGCACAGTTTCAGTTGAGAAGAGAGTTCCCCTTGGGCTCGCGTGGAGGTCCCTGCGGGCTTGCCTTCAACAGAACAGCATGTTGTACATCCATATAAAAAGATGAAAAAATATGGTGGTACTTTTCTCTTTATGATCCAGAGATTAATCTGTCACCACATTCCTGCATAAATCTCACTTACTGCTTTGCAAAATACTGTTTTATCTCACTTTACACTATATTTTATTTTTTTTATTGCCTATAAACATAAACTATCACAAAGGGCTAATGTTCTCATCAATATTATTGCAAAATGATCATAAATCCAAAGTCTTGTTAAAATTTCCTTAGCTACCCAACCAGTGAAAATATTAGACGCATTATTTATCGGGCCATTTCTCTGCAATAATAGATGATCCTCCACCAAATCCAAGCTGCAGCACCAGTTCTTTTTCAAAATTATTATTACATGATAGCAGCTTCCTTTCCTTCCATGCTTCTCAGAGTATCTGTCATCTGGGGCTATTTTTTTATACTTCAGTAGAAATGCCTTGATAACACTGGTGGTTATTTCATCCTGTGAGACCACAAGCTAAACAGCAGAAACATGCTGTATAGACGCTTGTTTAGTGGAATGCAAATCATCTTTGCCAGAGGTGAAATGAACATTTTCAATTAAAATATTAGCACCAAACAAACACAGAAAAACACACTAATGATTAAATCATCCAGATAGAATGGAGGACGGTGGAAAAACTGTTCACTGATCTAAGCCTTGTTTTTATTACTATTTAATCTTACAGAAAATAGTTCTCTGTTAAACACGATTTTTATGATAGTTTTTTTATTTATTTTTGTTGATTACAGAAACATTTTACAAGTAATAGCAGATGATACCTTGAAGCTCCTTTTCCACTTTTAATTTTTCTTTTCCTAATAACTACAAAGATGGATATACTTAATTATCAAGTTTTTCTCTTCATCTAATTCTGCTGTGTGCCATTCATCTCAGCACTAATATAGTTGGAGGTTTAATTGGAACTTTACTGCCATCTGGTGGTGGTTTGTGCACAAAAGATTCATCTGTAGACACGAAACAGCCATGGACGGTCTTTTGAAATTTGAACAAAGCTTTGTGAGTTTTCAAGACATAATGCCTTAAAAATAAGTTTCATTTCATACTATTTACCGGTAACTTAAAAAAAAATTATAGTTTGTTTAAAAAAATAATTAAAAAGGAACAAGGTAAACTCCAGTCATATCTAAAACTAACCTGATAATGCAAAATAATGATTTTTGTGTTAAATGGGAAAATTTAGAAACTCCAGTTAATGAAAAAAAAAACGATATATCTGCATCCATTAGGTTTCTCATTACATTTATTATGAAGCCAGATACAGTAGTAATTTTTTTTGGCAGTCATATGAAGGTTTGAATTATATATATTATATTGAATTATATATATTATAAAAAAAAAACGCCCCTCTCACCCTCCGCGGGTGGTTTCTCCTCCAAGCTCGGGTCCTCTACCAGAGGCCTGGGAGCTTGAGGGTCCTGCGCAGTATCCTAGCACTGCGCTTTTCTGGACTGAGAGGTCTGAGGTCTTTCCAGGTATCTGTTGTAGCCACTCGTCCAGCTTGGGGGTTACTGCCCCGAGTGCTCCAATTACCACAGGCACCACTGTCACCTTCACTTTCCAGGCTTTCTCCAGTTCTTCTCTGAGTCCCTGGTATTTCTCCAGTTTCTCATGTTCCTTCTTCCTGATGTTCCCATCACTTGGCACTGCCACATCCACCACAACAGCTTTCCTCTGTTCTTTATCCACCACTACAATGTCTGGTTGGTTCGCCATTACCATCCTATCAGTCTGGATCTGGAAGTCCCACAGGATCTTTGCCCTCTCATTCTCTACCACCTTCGGAGGTGTTTCCCATTTTTTCCAGTTCATATTCTGCACACATGTTCCTGTATATTATTCCAGCCACTTGATTGTGGCGCTCCATGTATGCTTTACCTGCCAGCATCTTACATCCTGCAGTTATGTGCTGGATTGTTTCAGGCGCCTCTTTGCACAGCCTACACCTTGGGTCTTGTCTGGTGTGGTAGATCTGAGCCTCTATCGCTCTGGTGCTCAGGGCTTGTTCCTGAGCTGCCAGGATGAGCGCTTCAGTGCTGTCCTGTAGGCCAGCCCTTTTTAGCCATTGGTAGGACTTCTTGATATCAGCCACTTCAGTTATGGTCCGGTGGTACATCCCATGCAGGGATCTGTCCTCCAGCACTGTGTCCTCTGCTCTCCATTGCCTGAGACATTCAATGAGCACACTGTCATTTGGGGCCTTGAGCTTGATGTACTCATGCATCTTGGATGTTTCATCCTGGATAGTGGCTTCTACACTCACTAGTCCTCGGCCTCCTTCCTTGCGGCTAGCATACAGTCTCAGTGTGCTGGATTTGGGATGGAACCCTCCATGCATGGTGAGGAGCTTTCATGTTTTAACATCCGTGGTCTGTATCTCTTCCTTTGGCCATCTTATTATTCCTGCAGGGAATCTGATAACTGGCAGTGCGTAGCTGTTTATTGCCCGGGCCTTATTTTTGCCATTGAGCTGGCTTCTCAGGACTTGCCTCACTCGTTGGAGGTATTTAGCTGTTGCAGCTTTCCTTGTTGCCTGCTCAAGGTTTTTTTTTTTTTTTATATATATATATATATATATATATATATATATATATATATATATATATATGGTTTTTTTAAGGAACTCTAAACCTTTAAGTAGAAAAAAAACGTTCTTGATGATTCTAACGGTGCCCTATAGGAATTGTGTGTGGTTTCTCCAATGTAGGACCAAGAACATTTTTCAGTTTCATCTATTGGAAGAATATGTGAATGGCAACAAAAAGCACAAAATAAATCCCAACCTCCCGATTATAAAGTAGCTTAAAACTTCACTTTTTCGTCAGAAACTTAAAGAAGTGGAAGTCAGTACGACTGTTTTTTACTGATCATATAATCAATGGTGATTTTCTATGTTGATTTGTACGAAAGACAATTTTAGATAGAAGTGAACTGTCATAGACTTTTAAATGTGATTTCTGTCAGCAAATTTATATTTTTACTGGAAATTGATACATTGGTGAACATTTAGTCATTTACTCTATGACAATTTTTTGCAGACTGTTAATTTGTTTTTTTAATGCTTTTTATTTTATTTTTTCTACTTTTTAAGTCATTGATGCACAAGTGTGTCTCCTTTCTTGTTTTTAAACTATTTTTGTGCATTTTTAAAACATTGTTTTGACTGATGAACTTTATTATGAAATTATGTATTATAAAAACATAGGAACTTCTAAAAATCCAAAATCTTGAGAGTTTAACTTAACAACAGGAGTTTATAACAAAATTACTTTGTGATTGCATCCTGTGTTAAATCTGGATTGAAAAAAGAAAAGAAAAGAAGAGAACACAAATAAATCCCATTTCTTTTTATCTTTTGACAAAAACAAAAACTACAGAAGGAACATCCTTTAATAGTATTGATTCCAGATGCTAATTTTTTGTAGTTTCCATGAGTCCATTTGTCTGAGCACAACTCCTGAAGTTCTCTGCTGACGAAGCTTCATGCAGCCGGTCCACAGAGACTGAGCAGCGCCTTCTGATAGTCACCTTTGGTATGGCCCTGCAGGGACAGAGCAGTTTAGTCTGGCTCAACGACATCAGAAGCTGCACTGTTAAGCAATTATTCTCCACTTACTTCAATAGTTTCTTGGAGAGACTTTCCAAAAGCGGACTTGAATTCAGAGCAGATCTTTTGCAGGTCCACTTCACAGCGTGACACAATAATTCTTGTTACTATCTTTTCCTTGGCTCCTGAACTCTGAGAAGAGAGTCGAGCAAAATCAGCACTTCAGCTTTGCAGTCCCTGTGCTTAACTAATGCAGCTGATGCAAGACTGTTGTAAGATCACTTCCACAGGCATTGGGCGGTGTTTCCCTGCTGCAACACAAAACTTTCACAAGTACTTTGCATTCACATTTGTTAAAAAAAAAGAACGAATGAAACTTTTAGAGGTTCCAAACCCACAAATGTGATTACCTTCATGGCTTCATTCAGTTTTTTGGCAAAGTACAGCTGCTTGTTTTCTATGCACTGAACTGAAACAACAAAATACAAATATATATTTAAAACAAAACATAACTTTGATCTAAAGTGTTGTTACATTCTAAAAAATCATTAACCTATATGCATTAATGGCCAATGGATAAAACTAAATACCTAACACTAGGAAGGACTTCTGCAAATCCCCCTTAACTTCCTTGACAATGCTCTCCTGCATGTCATAGGGGCTGTAGCTCCTGTACTTCTGAAACACTGAAAAGAGCAAAACATTTCACTTTGGTTTCATTCGAATCAATTAACAGTAACCCTTCTTTCTATATAGCCTGTAAAAGAAAAAAAGAAACACGGGGAAGCACCTTTTTGCAGGTGGGGGACACTTCTTTCAGACATAATGGAGATCCATGTGGCCACATCAGTTCCCTTTATCTTCACTCCAGCTTCATAAAGAGCCTGTGGAGAATTCCAGTTTTTGTAATGACAAGTCAAGATTTTGGTGAATTTAATTGATTCATGGTAATGATTTTAGAAAGCGGGACATCAAATGCAGAACTTTGAGTAATCTAAAATTGCATATCACAGCCCAACAGGTGACTTACCCTGGCATCTTCATCTATTTTCCCATAGTCTACAACAGAAGACGGCTCATCTCTTTTGGTCTGCACAGAAATCAGACAGGGCTGTTTTCAGTTTCACTTCTTTTTCTTTTACAGAATAAACTAAAGAATGTGCGTAGCTACACCTCACCTGCACAAGAGCTAGGAGAAGTTTGGCAAAGTTCCCTGACGTGTCGCCTGCAACGTCTTTGTGAAGCTCCTTTTTAAACACTGCAGAAACATTTTTAAATACATCTTACTCATTAGTTGTTCTTATTAATCACACAAATTGTTTCTAGACTCACAGTCTTTGTAGACAGACTTGATTTGAACCAGCTCAGAATTGCTCCTTGAGCATAAAAGCTCAATCAGAGTTTCTTCATCTGTCCCTAACCCCTGAAAAAAAGACACTCATCAGGGTGCGCACCTTTATCAAAACTTTCTCCAGTAGAGGGCAGCATTACACTTCTTCCTAACTTTTTTGAGGCTTTCTTTTACCTTCATTGACCCTTTGATCTCTGTGGCATCAAACTGGGCTGTGCTCTTCATCAGTCCAAGGATCACACTTTCGAGTGAGCCCGACAGCGCCCCCTTTAGGGCTGAGATCATATCCTGGAAACAGAACGGCAGGGCTGGTTTTATGCAGTTTGGGACGCACATGCATCGTCTGAAGGGATCCTCCACTCAACTGTACCTTCTTCGTCTTCCTCTCATACGCAAAAGCGATATCTCTTCTCTGGGAATAGGTGCGCTTTGTGAGGATGTCAATGATGGTCTGCTCATCCACGCCTACATTTAAAATCAGTTTTCAGGAAAAAATTGGAAACTATTATTTCAATATTTTTTTTGAAGCAACAAATACATTGAAAAATGTGTATAAGGAGCAATATATTTTACAGCAAAAGAGTTACAATAGCAGAGCTGCCCATGGTTGAAAGGCCAGAACTGTGAGGAAGAGGTACAAGGCAGTTTCCAGATTGGACGGAAAAATATGACTCATCCAAAAGTTCCTCATCTGTAAGTATGGAAAGACTGTGTAACTTTTTTCAATTTCCTTGCCTTTTGTCTTGATGGCAGTTTCAATTCTTGCAGCATCTTTGTCTGGATCAAAGTTCACCACAGGCACTACAGTCGGATATTTGATTTCTCCAGTCTGATATTCAAAGAACAAAAAAAAGGGCAAAAATAATGAAAATGAGTGCAACAGTTTGCCCTTGTGGGCACTGCCCCAGTGTAACAGACTTCTTTTTTTTAGCCTAAAGGCTCAATAGACCCTCATACAGAACTACAGGTAGATTTTACTCTAGAAAAGTCTCTGGAAAATATACTTTAATAAAACAACTTTTTATTAACTTTGGGAATGCCTTTTAGATTTTTACCAATGGCTTAAGGGGTTAAAAAAAAACATTACCTCATTCAGTGACAGCTGTCCAAGAAACTCTGATACCATTGCCATGGTGACTGTCCTGAAAAAACACAAACTCTGCTCTAAAACCTGACTTGTCAACCACACATATTAAGAACAGTAGCACTGTTTCACCTTTTCTTTTCTATATTCACTTGTGTTCATGTCAAACAGATTCGTTTCTCCTAGAGTGACATGCTCACTCTGAAATCCTCACTTAGACTGAGACAATCAGAGGAATTTCACAGTGACACACCCTGGAAAGAGGACTGCTGTTCTAAAGTCAGCAGAGGAAATTCACAGCCTTCCAAAAAAAACAGAAAATACCAAACAAAAAAAAAATATATACCGGTAAATGAAGTATTAGTAACTTAAAAAAAGGACCAATTTGTCAACCCCATTGTACAGAAGTTGGCTGGAAATTCAAGCCTTGTGTTATGACTCACTGTACGAGATGAAAAGTCCATGAATGCGCACTAAATTTAATAATTAACAAAGCAGCTCTTTTATTATTCCAAGGCTAAAAAGCTCCAAACTTACCGTAGCCGTAGATGCTGAGACAAAGCAAAGATTTGTCTGTGATGTCTTTGGGTGGAATGGGTGTGGCGGTTAAACTTTTCATACCCCACGCTCCCTCCCCTCCCCCTTAAACGCTGTCGACTCCACCCTTTTCTGCCCGGACAGCGTGACTCAAAACTGAGTTTTCCCACATCAGCGGGAAGTCACTGGAAAAGCCCTTCTGGGGGTTTGGTTGACTTGTGACCATAATTGACACGGACATCGCTAACAACACCTTTATTGTTAACAACACAACAGCTTAAACACATCAGACACATGTATGTGTGAAAAACAATATGTATGAAAAAAATAATTCACATTTTATTGTCAAATATAAATAAAATCTTTCCATTCTTCTTTTTTCTGCCTTCAAGCAAATAAACTTCACTCAGATGAGCTTCTTGAAGTCAAATCTTGTAAAGACATCTAAACAGACTTCTTAAGTAACTTCCCCATAAATAAGTTGCGCTTTTTTTTGCGTTTCTTTTGACCGGACTTGTTGTTCTTGTTGCCCTGTTTGTTCTGGTTGTTTTTCTGGCTGTACGCTCCACCTTTAGATGTCTGGAGGGACAAAATCAAACAAAAACAATTTTAAAAAAAATCTGAAGTTCAAATCAAACTAATCATTAAATTTGCAGTGTACATCAGTTTTTTTCCCACCTAAAAAGCTCAAAAAATGTTGCACTGAAAAGTTTTTATTAATGAAAATATCTAGAAAGGAATCCAGAGTCATTGAGTCATCTTCAGCAAACCCTCTGAGCTGCGGATAATCCAACTCATTTATTTTCTATTGTGTTTGCTTTGTAGTTTTATGGTGGAAGATTTGTTGGGTCAGAAAACAGGTTGGAGGTTTGCTTTAACAACAAAAATGCTCAATTTTTAAAAAGCTTCCATTCAGTTTTTAGTGGGAGGGCTAAAGGTGATAAGTGAGCTTCATTCTCTGTCACTTAAAGAAAAACATTCTCACTTCTGTTCCGTTGTTTAAAGTAAACCCACCTGTTGGAGGGGCTTTGGTGGAAAGGTGCAGGGGACTCGGCCATGATTGTGGTGAAAGGGCAGGACCACAGCCGGGTCCACAGGTATCCACGGCATGTGGCCAGAGGAAGGAGGTTGAGGAACACCATTATGCACCTGCTGCAGGTTGTGCGGTCCCCCTTTAGTCGCCTTCAGTATGGTCACAAAAGGTTCCCCTGCTTTGTGTGCCACCATGTATTGCCCCTCCTGCAACCTAAGAATCAAAAAAGTGTTGAGAAACCTTTGAGGATTGGCCGTTTCTGAGATGAGTGATGATGGAACAAAGCAGAGAAAAACAAAGGAAACACAGAAGCACTGTGCCAGCTCCCAGCAGCCGGTTGAGTAATCCTCCAGCACAAACATCGTCATGTTTGAACACCGAAGCTGGAAGACTCAGTGTTAAAAAAATGCAGGCAATTTCAACACTATTGTTGGTGATTCATGCTTTAAATTCGTTTTGCAAGCAAACATTCAGAATCAAGCAGTCTTTATTCACGCACACGTGTTAAGTCTTCATATCAGCAAATACAGAAAGCTGTAAATGCTAAAAAAGAACGATAATAAGTCCAACACCAAAGTGGAGAGGTTGAACTTACCCTGTTAGTTTTTTCAAAAGGTGGTGCAGTATGTTGAGTGACTTGGAAGGTCTGTGGGATAGAAACAAAGTTTCAGAGTCATTTTTGGATTTAGATGAAAATGTCAACATAAACAAAAGCCAAAAAGAAAGGAGTGAAGTCTCCAAAGTCTACAGCCCAATCCCTCTCAAGCCGCAAGATTAAGAAACAATAGGATCATAAACAAAAAAATGATTTAAGATTGCCTTTTTTGTTTTTTTACATGTGTGATGATGAAATTCTATTTAGAAGTACGGAGAAAAAGGCCAGTTTAAGATAGCAGGAATTTTCATGGAAAGAAAAACATTAATCATAATCATTTATAATCAAATAAATAATTTCAAAATCATCGAAAAATCCTATAAATACATTTGTTGCAACTTTTATAAACCTATGAGCACCTATGTTTACAGTGTTAAATGGAAGGAAATCAGAAAGCCTCATTTCTGAGTTTCAATGTTGTGATATGATATCAATTATGTGTAATTAGTACTTGAAATAATATTATGACGGTAGTTGAAAAGATTACCGTAGTTCAAAAATGTAAATATCAAAAGAACAATGGAAATAACTAAAAGGAGTTAAAAGTCGAGACACACTCCTCCGTTTTCCACAGATCTTAAAAATCAACAGTTAATGCACTTTGTAAAGGAGAAATCTGGAGAGTTCAGTATAAATAATAACAATAGCAATAATTATCTAGATCAGTTCCTGGCCCAGATGCATAAATCCACAGAACAGGGTGGGATTACCAGACAATAAAATGTAAAGGTCATTTCAGGGCATAAAAATAAGCATAATGACAAATACATGATTTTTATTGAATAAAGATTTGAGAGTTCTGCTTGTTGCTGCCCAAAATCACTAACTGTTCACTAAAAGACAGATCCAGCCATCAGTGCAGATCAGTAAACTACAGACTCACTTGAACCAGCAGGACATTTTGTGTTTCCAGTCATCAGGGAGTTTTCTCAGCAGTGCCACCTTAGATGTGAGCGCGTTGATGTGAGCTGCAGAGAAGAGGAGCACAGGTTCAGAGTTTGTAACGGTTACAAGCAGCTGGTTCCAGCCTACAGCCACAGCAGCAAACATCAGGGTTTGCAACCATCTTCATCCAGACAAAGTTGGACGACACAACACGTGATGAAGAGTATGGGCCACTGTGAGTAAAGTCTTTGCTGAGCATGTTGCGCCATGTCGTCACCTAGGAGATGCTCCCAAAGATTTACCAAAGCTGAAATGTCCCCATTGTTGTGCCCCAAGTCTTAGTTGCCAGGTACAAAAATATGTATTTTGGTAAAGAAACACTAAATCAGCTTGTTTTACAGCATTATTTAGAAAACAGACAAGGGGGGAACCTTTTACCAGGATTTCATTTCATCATCGTCAAATTTTCTGAAAGCCTGGTATAATAAAAACAAAACAAAAAAGGGGTGGGTCTTTTCCCTCAAGCTTAAAGTAAGCAACTCAACCATGTATTTGGAGATTATAAGAGAGCCGCTCTACCAAACAGACCCAGCATTCTTTAACCCCGCTTAATCACATGTGGCTGTTACCATGGCAACAAAGTAAACTTTGGCATTACAGAGTTGCAGTAGGACGATGAGTCATCTAAAGACTACGTGGCTGGTCTGTGGGAGGACTGGTCTTGTGGTCTTCAGTCAGTGAAGTACTCATAAGGTTTATGAGGGTGTTTCATTACATTTCTCGAAAAAATAAATGAAAAAGGTTTAGTTTGATGCTGAAATAAACATGACAAAACTCCTTCTATCAAAGGTTTACCAATGTATGACACAGTGTTGGAGTGAAGCAACGACTCGGTCCACAGCTGGCAGGCCTCACTGCTGGTTAGACACTCCACGCCGTGACACAGCTGGAACTCCAGCTTTGGTAGGACGTGCACTGGCACAAACTGGTTAGAAGAGACAACAGAGATGTAGCCAGGCTCCTTCCTGTGTTTTCTGTCTTTCCAAACACTGTACCTGGTTTTGGCTGCTGCCGCAGTGCCGGCTGTGGGTCAGGGACACGGAGCTGCGCACCAGCAGCAGCAGCTCCTGCAGACTGTACAGCTTGTAGAACACGTTTCCCTCCGCTGGAGCTTCGTAGTCTTCTTCATCTTCAGCACAGGCCTGGAGGTCTTGTGAAAGTATTTCTGGGAGAAGATGAAGTGGACAACGGGTTTGAACCAAATACCAGAATGAGATCCCCATTATGAAAAACACCAGTGACCAACTTTTGTGCTCTGCGGTGCTGATGTTGACTGAGGGTTTGTGTGAAGAGCCGCACGTCTCGCCGTCATCGTTTTTCTGTCGTTCCAAGTAAGACGTGACGCAGGGTTTGACCAGAGACGTCTGATGAGGCTGAACGGCGGGCTCCACACATCTGCTGGACTTGGCAGCTGCTGTGTCACAGCCAGATTTGAACATGGCTGACTGCATGCGAAGGATCTCGCTCAGCTGATCCCCGCAGGCCTCCCCTCTTTTGGACTGTCGTGCACTTCTTGTCCCTTTATGAGGGGATGAAGACTCTGCAGTAGCTGGAACAGACTCAGGAGCTGGGGGGGCTATAGAGGGGCTTGGGGACGTAAGATCCTGTTCTTTAAGTGTGGCTGCTGGAGAACCCAAGTCGTCGATGATCAGCTTCTCCTCATCCGAGTCCAGAGCTTCTACACTTTCTCTGCTTTGTCTCCCTAGACTCTTTGTTACCTCACTAACATCAGACTGACATGGCTCTGTCTTGGGGGGGTGAACATCTGACAAAACCTCCTTTTTTTGTGGACTGCAGTTGGGACTTAGCGGATGTTCACTGGGCCTTTTAGTCCCTTGTGAAAGTGGGGAACCTGGAAGGATTTTCGTCTTAACCCGCTCCTCCTTTTCACTCTGCGTCTCCTTGTGCGGGGGTTTCTTAGTGGTTGTCGTTTCTCCAAATGTCTCCAGATCAATGAGGTCCATCTCAAAGTCAAGCCCACTGTTTGCCAAAGACGCACAACTTCTCTGAGAGACACTGGCCTACAGAAGCAGAAAAGAACGGTTCTTACAAACTGATCATGTGCTTTGCTCATATGCTGCATTATTGGACCACACAGATGCGCTTGCATACCGGTGGGAGCTGCTGTTCCTCCACAGGACGCTCCGTCATCAGGTGGAAAACTTTCCGACTTCCTTTTTTTATGAAGGATAGTTTCAAACTTTCCTCGTGGAAGAGCAGACTTCTCTCTCTGACCGGGATCTCTGTTTTCAGAAGAGGGGGGTCTATGTACACAATTTTCCTCTGACTATTGACTATCAAAAAAAAAACACACAGAAGACAAATAACTTTTGTTAAACAGAAGAAAAAAAAATCACTCTTTATAAGTATCTGACAAAATATTGTTTTGTTGACACCAAACACCTAAACTCTTTAGTGCCTCAATGCTGCAACATGGTTTCTGCACAGGCCAACTAATGTAATTTATTGCTCTTTTATTGTAATTCTTATTGTGATTTTAAATCCATTACTTACTTTTTAAAAGAGTATTTTGTAGCACTTTGAAAAATTCTCTTTCCCCCCCAAAACTTTGTAGGAATTTTTTGCTCAAATCTCAACTTAAAAAAAGTGTTTAATGCTGTCTAGTCGAAAGTAAAAGCATTATAGAAATAATTTAGAATATAGAAATTTTTTTTTTCTAATAGATGATTTCTGTATGTGTTTAACTTAATTAAATTTAAAGAATGTGTCCAATAAATTTTTATTGTATTATTTTGTCTTTTACTAAAATCAACTGTCTGATTTTAATCAGTGCAGAAACTCCGCATGAGGTCAACTAAAACAACAAAGATACAGATTCTCTTGCCAATAATATCACTTTTCACCTTGTTATAGTACATGTCATAAGTAGTGTGATAATTTAAGCCAGGTTCCAGACCATAGCTTTCTTTAAGCCTCAGAAAGTATTTTCTTTTAGCAAAATGCAGAGGATAAAGATTCTCAGTCATTCAGGTCATGGTATTGCAGGTATCTGTTTTTATGAGAAACTGGAGTTTAAAGGTTGATCTGTAAAGATATTCCATTTCTTCTTAAGTTCCTACCAAGCAATAACAGTTGCCCAGAATAATAGTAGTGGATTGTGTTGCTTTGGCCATATTTAAGAGCGCAGACATACCTTTTGTTGCGGATAGCTTTACCGTAACAGGCAGTTCCCACTGGTCCCCAAAATCAGGGCCGTGATTGTCCAGCAGCCTAAACAAGGCATCACGAGTCAGGCAAACATGCGGCTCGTACAAACCACAGAGCTTTTCTGCGTTCCCATCATTCATGATCATCTGGAGGGAGAAGCAGGAACTGCTCATGCACCAAACAAATACTGATAATGTTTTACAGTCTGTCTTCCACTCAGATGAAATTCTCTTCTTTTGCAGGATGGGACATGAGCACCCTCTAGTGTTTGCAATGAGAATTACAATATGTGAGACGAGATTACAACAGACCCACAGTGATGAATCCCATTCTAGCATTTTCTATGAGAAACTTTATAGGAGCAATTAAAAAAGGGGGACAATTGCTTACAGCATGCATGTCCTTAGCCTTTTTAGCTGGAGGACTCCCTGATGAAACACTCTGATAATCCGATGCAAGCTGCGCATCAGCAGGCACTATCTTGTGGTCTGTAATGCTCACATTGCCCTGAAGAAACAAAGGGAAGTAGTATGGAAATACGTAGAGTTAATCAAACGCCAGAAAAGAGACTTTGCAATTCAAATGGTAAAGTTGAAAACACACACGGAAATTGCAGAATGTCGTTATGAAGGGGAAGAAGTTTCAGAACAGCACCATAATCAGCAGCTGCTTTTCGAAGGTCAGTGCCAGCCCTGGATTGAACATTCCCCCCGTTAAACTGGTCATCTCATGGATCTGGTAACACTGAGGAAGCGTCTTCATGTCTTCTAAACAGGCCATAAACAATTCCTGAAGAAGAGAACACACACAAAAAGGGTTTATGGTATAAGTGTTTTTAGACACAGAGCTGGACATGCTGCAGCTTTAGCACCTCTGTGTACTGCAAAGCTCCTGGTGACATGAAGTTGTAGTCTTCAGCGCATATTTTTGCCACATCTTGTAGGTACGTCATGAACTGCATTACTTCATTATCCACTTTGGTTTTTAACCTCTGAAACATAAAACAATCTCTGTAAAATAAGTGACAAACTATTATCAGCATCACAGACGGTGCAATGCTACCTGTGGAGGACTCCTGCTTTTCTTACTCATCAAATAGCCGACATAAGTGCGTTGTTCTTTGCTGGAAAGGTTGGACAGAAAGGGAAAGGGCAGTCTGGGTTCAGGATATGCAGCCGTGACCTCAATCTGCTTCCGCTTCCCTTTCGTCTTTCTTGCATTGTCCCTGTCTGGAGTGCCCTCAGCACTGACTGCACATGAAGCCTCACTATCAGCGCTGTCCCAGGAGCGCTCTTGGCTGCTGATGCAACTTTTGCCTTTAAACTCTGCGGCATCTTTTAGGGTTGGGGAGCTGGGGGCTTCTGCAGCGCTGACTTCAGACCCTTGTTTTTCGGTGGAATTCTCTGCAGGCCTAGAAGAAGAAAGCCAGAGTGGAAAAACACTCAATAGCTAGAAATGGTGTCCAATAAAAGACATATGTATTGTTGAAAACACAATTTCCTATTAGAAATTAAAGCTTTTAGCCTATTCAAATGTTTGATTGTGATTAATTCCAGGTTGTGAATAGCAAACTCATGACGTCACAAACGAATCGCATATTTTTAGATGTTGTTTTCTGCAAATGTAAAGGTTTACCTTTAGGTTTTTATTTGTATACAAAGACAGAAAGGTAGAAAACATGATCCCTTAATTTAAACATATTTATTTTTGTAAAACCTCATTAAAAACATGCAAAAAACACAAATTGTTGACATTTGGCCATAATTGATTTAATCTAACCTTGCACAGTAGAATTGAAACGTTACGAAAATTTCCTGTGTCATAATAAAAAGAAAATGGTTCAAAACAACAGACTCCTGACCAGTACTCCTAATTGAACTAACAATATTTTGGCTATTGAAGGAATATTTGATTAAATAAAATTGACAGTTTAAAACATTGACTTTAAAGGGTGTTTCTGAGTATTATTAACTATATAAATCAGCATAAATACTAAATAAAGGAGGACTTCTGTTCTGACAGTGTCCTCTTAAAAAAAAACCTCTCCTACAGCTGTTGTGGGGTGGGGGGTGCCTACATTACAGACTATACGAGTTAAAAATGAAATACAGAAGTATGGACAAATAAATAAAACCCCTCAAACCTCTGGAGAGAAGTCCAGATTTCTCTAATATTAGGTGCAAGGGAATATTTGTCGTAGAAATCTCTGGTAAAGAAAGGACCATCAGGCGCTGGGGGGTCGTCCCTGTAATCAGGAAGAGACAATGTAGGAAACCAATAAAGATGGGTAATTGTGCTCATCTGAACCACTTACTAAAACATACAGAGTTCTCTAGCCAAAAATAAAATAAAATTACAATATTAATATTGAAAAAGAAATTAAAAAAAAGGCCAGAGAAAGATGAGCCTGATCATGGAAAAAACTACATTTATTCTAAAGCAGAGAGCAAACTGAGGGGTATTCAAGGAAAACTGAGATTTCAATCACAAAAATGCCATTACTTAACCAATTTGTTCCTGTATGTATCCCCTCGAGTGATGATTCCTAAACATGTACACTTTCCACAAAAAAATAAATAATCATAATACAAGTCTGAACCGCTCAACATCCCACTGATAACTATTAACATATTAAAATAATACATTTAATTTGTTTTGTTTCTACAACTTGACACACATTACATTTGAAAGAAACTTTATGAAGATCATGTGCTGCTGTAATAACGCTCCCCCTTTTTGAACCCTGGCTCTGTTTTATCAACTGTAGGCTAGCTAAAAAGTGAGTAAGCAGCTCTTTAGAGATTTCACTGCTTAACTACTTCAATTATTATGTCCTCGCTCGTTCGCTCATTCTGCCGAGCAAGAATTAAATGTACAGTCGAATTCAGTTTCTGCTCAGAATATGTTCTGAGTAAAGTTATATACTTACCACACTAGCTCCATTGCTGCTGCAATATTATTTTAATCGTCTTCTAGCTAACAACGCACGTTTGTTTATGGTTCTTCGTCTGCTGAAAAATGTAGACTTGCTACAGTTATTAGAGCATATTTACTGCCCCCTAGTGTACAGAATAATAATTACAATTTCTGGGCATTCGAGAAAAAGATGGTGTTTCTGTGCAGCTTGTTTAATTTTGAGTGATTTTACACCGTGTTGATGTATTAATTACGTATTAATAAGTGCAAAAATCTCAAACTTGTAAATGAATATCAACTTAGGAAATGAATCAAAACAAAAAGAGCAAAGTGAGGCAATTTCATAAATATTATGAGAAATACCAGTCTAAAATCCCAGTCTAAAACGAAACAAAACACAATTCTTTTTGAATAATTTTAATTAAATATATAAATATAACTTTTCCTTGGCAGTAATAATTATAGCATACTTCATTTTATCACTCTCATCCTATCAACGTAGTGTGTAACATTACATTTTACACAGCCAAAAAGGCTAAAGATTTTACATTTTTTATCAAAGTAGTTCTGTGTTCTGTTAGGGTGAAAGGAACCTCTCTGAAGCCCAACTCAACAAGCTTTTGCAGATTTCTGTATGCCTGATCATAATTTATTAAAATAGAACATTGAAAAAAAATCCTTTAATTTCCTTCAGAAGAAATGAGTTGAAGTTTACTGTTGCTTTTTTACTTCTGCTACTTTGTGCAACAAGGAAGAACCAAATCATTTATTAACTGCTCTGACGCAGGAAGTACAAAAAAGAAGCCTCATTTCTTCTGTAAAAATTCTGTAATGTTAAGACACAAAAAAAAAAGCTCAAGGGTCTGCGATTATTGGCAAACTGTAGTTTTGAGATTTATTTCAACTTTACCCATTTAAAAAAAAAGAAAAAAATTGTGGAACATCTTTTTTTGTGGATTATTCTGTGATAGTAATTCTTTTTTTGTAGCTCACAATTCATTCATATTTACATCAACCCCATATATTATTCCATTTTTTTAGGATTAATTATTTTATCTTATTTCCTGTGTCCATATCATATAACTTTTGAACTGCAATGGTATTAGTGTCTTATTTTAAGCTTTTGTAGCAATTTTCTGTTTTTAATTGTACATGTATCAAAAAATTTCCATTTAGACATTCATATTCTGTCAAAAAATATGTGTGTTCTATGGCTGATAGAAGAAAAAAATAATAGCGCAAATATTGTGACAATAATGAGGACACTTAGACCAAATGAACTTATTGCATCTTAAAAATGTGCTTTTTGTTTAATGTTTCTGTTAGGGAGAGCTTGACAGACAGCAGACAACAGACAGGGAACAATCAGGGGAAAAGAAAAGCCCATTACAAGCGGTAAATTTTATTATGGGATAACAGCACATAAAGCACATCTAAAATCGATGTGTCCAATGCACTTTTAATAAAGGTAATATTAAAGGTACAGTTTCTAAGTACAATATAACAACATTCATATTAGAATGAAAAGTATTTAAAAGACAACATTAAATTTCTTATTTTTCTTTACAGCTGTATTTACAAAATGAACCAAAATACTTATTTTCATATTTAAGAATCAGAAAAGAAGGAGCAAACCTACGCTGTGAATCGACTACCTGCTAAAGAGAGTTCAAAAGAGCTGGATAAAAAGGTACATGATCATCTGTCCCCATTTAATAATCAGTAGCAAACGTGCGACTTAGAAATTTGTGACAACCACACAACAAGTTTGGGCTTTTCCATAGTTTGTACTTGTTTTACATTGAAAGAAAAAAAAAATCCCAAAAAAGGAATCCACACCGGTTCCAGCTAACACACATGTGAAGTTCCCCTTCAGACTGAGGAGCACTGAACACAGACGTTTGAAGAAATACAGATGTCCTGCATGTCTGTTTTACAAACACATACAAATACTGAATATACAATGCATTAGGAAATTTTCTGTTTGCAAAAAAAACTAGAAAAAAAGAGAATACTGTAAACCACAAACAGAAAATAAACGAAAAGGGGGAATTTGATAACATTTTTGCTTGATCAAAAACAAAAGTGGAAGTGAACAGATCAGTAATATTAATTTATTGACCCCTTTGAGATCAACATAAAACAAGCCTTTTGATTTTCCAAAATAAGGGACGATCTATAGTGAAAGACCTTTGACATGGACACAAAAAAAAACATTTTAAAACACCTTCAATAAGAGAGTTCACCCTCATGTAGAACAAAAAAACAAAACAAAAAAAGTCACTTCAACACAAATGTGGAAAAAAAAACACAAAAACAGACAATCAAAATCATGTATGCATTCTGTTACACCGAGAGGCACTCAGTGTGATACGTTGGGTATTATTGCAAGCATTTCTCTCACCGATAATTGCTACAGAGTCGAGAGAAGAGCTCAACTTTTTAGTTTTTCTTCAAATGGCAACCCTTTCATGTACGTTTTTAACACTTCACATGGTGCAAAAGGATGAAACCAGCGTTTCGAGCTACGCATGACTTGGGAGAAGGGGGGGCGGGGGGGGGGGGGGGTAGCAAAAGCATAACGGAGGTGCCGTTGGGAGGAAAAGCCAAGCACCACTTCCCTGCATCAAGGGGGAAGGACGATGCAGACCAAGGAGGTAAATAGTCAGCATCTTAAAACCTGACAAACTATAGCCTCAGTGAGTGGTTTTTACAATCAGAGAAAGAAAACAAATAAACACAATACTGCTGTTTCAAATTGAATATCATAATTCTTTTTCACAAACCAGAAAAGCAATCTTAAATAACTTGTTAATTAGCAGATTCTACCTTTGCTCTAAGTCAGAAGCAAATAAGTGCCTCAACCCAAGGCAAGCACACTGATACAGGTGCAGGCTGGGTATTAGTTACCACTATCATTTTAATCATCTTTATTATTCAGTGAGTCTTAATATTAATAATACATTAACAAAATGAGCGAACTAACAGGGCAGCCAGGTTAAGAATTCAATAGCTGGCTTAAAATGAACTTATCTAGCACCACACATCAGGGGAACACAAAGAAATATATAAAAAATAAAAACATCAGCACATCCTAAGTCTATCAACCTAACTCTAAAAGTGGGAGGAAAAAGTAGAAACAGATTTAACGTACGATAGGTGATAAAACGGATAAATATTTTCACCGGGGAGGCCTTAGTAGCAGTATTTTTGTCTTACCTATACAGACAGAAGTTACAATGCTACCTTTATACACGTGGTCAGTAATTCTATTAAATATGGTTAAGAAACAGCCTAGTATGAGGGAAAAAATGAGAAAAGAACATAGAAAGCAAACCAGGGCATGTCAGGTTCTCCGTTCTCTACTTGGGAACCGAACCAGTCAAATATACAAATGAAACAAACGAGAAAAAAAACACAAAAGGAACACAAAATGTGATAAATAAGAGGTGTATTTACATGCAGATGCTATTATGCACCAAAAAAAAAAGAGAAATAATACATTGACATATATTATTGCTTGACATTCGATTATGGCTAAAAAAGTTGCTTCTCTTTTCTTTTTAAAACTATATTCTTAAGCATAATTTTAATTATAAATTCTTGCCACCTGTGCTTTTGAGAAAAAAAAAAAGGGTTTCATCAAACGTGATGGGTGATCATCAGTTCTGGATCACACACTGGCAACTTTAAGCGTGACGTAACGCAGCTCTGAACGACTGGCGGGCTAAAGGTCAACTGAAGGGTTCCTTTTTTTTAAATTTTTGCTTATCAACTCAAGCAGAAGTCAGAAATCGGTTTAACTCCAAGCCGCTAAATCGTTAGGACGGCGTTAAGTCATGCTTTTGAGAAAACTTAACACTTACTACAAATGGATCGCACTCATTTTTTTTAGATCTTTTTTTTTGTTGTTGCTTTCTTTCAAAAATCTCAAAATAAAACTAAATCCTCATCATCCACAGAACCCTGTTCCTCTGTAATTATTAAAGCCTTGTCTGGGTTTTTTTTTCATTTTTATATTCACACAACTCTGAAAAAACAAACACACATGTACACAAACTATTGCTTTTTACAAACAAACAACAGAGCAGAGACAGAAGGACCAGCACATTTGACTGTATACTATACAGTGATTGAACAGCACACATAGGTATCCCTAGTTTTAACTGGGATGTTACAAAAATACAGAAGGACATCACTTTTTAGGCCTGTGTGAGGTCAAATGATCAACACAAGAAAAAATATGCAACCACGACGGAACAGAAAGCAATGGGGCTTGAACTCGTTACATCAACTCAAAGTAAACATTTTAAGGTGGATGTTAATTCAAAAAAAGGCAGATGACTGCATTGTGGAGACCCGTAATTATAACACAAGGCATATTGCTTGTTCTACACTGACACAAGAGCTCTTATTCATGGCAGACCTCAGCTGATAGTATCTGACAAAAAAACTGTTAATGTGAATAATAACACATGCTACAAAAGATTAGGAAAACAAAAATACTCATTCTTTTTAAGAAGACAAACCACTTTTTTATTCATTTTTTTTGGACAGGAAAGCAGCCAAATCCCCTTCTCTTCTTCATTTCCTGAACAGGAACTGCATGTTCAATGTGCCAAAAAAAGAAGACCTAAAAAAAAAAGGTTCAGCCAAGCTCCTCTCTCCCACTGAGTTGCCTTTCAAGAGATTTTAAAGATCCCATGAATTCACAGCAGAGCCAATCAAATGCCTCTGCAGATCCGGAGGAAAGAGAGCTGCGTCGGCCCACCCGTTACCTCCCTGAGCACAGCTCCTCCTCAGTTTGCTGCTCTTAGGGCTAACTGGGCCCCTTCAACCTGGATTGTCTAGCAGTGTTCCAGACTGGGTTTGTTTTTTTACTCTGAGACTGAGGTTAACTAGTCATAGAGGGCTTGTGCACATCCAAATAGCATTGGATCAAAGGAGAGATTATTACTCTTGTACAGCATATTTACTAAAACCCAAACATAACAGATTAAGTATTGCATAAGAATATTTGGTTTTTTTCTCAAAGAAAGAGGGTAATCGTTTGTAAAGACCCTGATGACACCATTGGAAACCAAAGCAGATTGTTTCAATGTGACAGGAACATGTGCTGAAAAAACTCCAGTTAGTAAAACGTGAAAGGGTTTCTTGTTTAGACAAATGACTTTTTTTGTTTCTTAAATTTGATCAGTCGACCAAAAAGGGAGAATAAAAATGTAATACTTAACAACTTGGTGATTTAGTCACTTTACATTGAACATCCCTGAAAAAAAGGAACAAAAGAAAAAAAAAAAACTACCAGAAAGAACAAAAAAGTAAAAGAAAAGCCTTTTCCCTGAGGGGTGATAGCACAAGGCGTGAACACCTTGCACAAATTGCACGGCAGAGGAATGATCGTGTGCAAACACAAAATAATAACAATTAAAAAAACGCACATATATTGGACTCTATGTTACAGTTGGTGACATATGTGTTAACATGCTCATTGGGTTTCTATAGGGAAGTTTTTTTCTTTTTGCTCTTTTTCTTACAGATATTTCAAGAAGCTGCTACCGGAATTGCTGGAATGTCTAAGGAATCCATTCTACGCCATAGACGAGTAGACTGGAAAAGCTTGAAGCAACGACTACAGTTTGGCACATCCATTATTTTTTTCCTTTTTTTTTTCCAACCACTTTACTACCACACTGACGAGAAAGACACACTCAACGAAACAGAAGCACAACAACAAAGTGTTCTGAAAATAGCACTTGTCCTACCGTTTTTAGGTTTCTCCCCTAATCATACAAACAACAGCGAGTCTAATTATTGCAGGGATATAGGTAAGTGCTACCTGACATCTTCTTCTCTCCCTCAATCTCTCTTTCATGAGTTTGTTAACCAAAACAAGTTACAAAAATAGAAGCTTTTACAACCAGACAAGGCTTTGAATATTCACTCTCCCTTCGCTGTTTCGTCTGTGTCCTGTTAAAGGCACGGCTGGGCGAGAAAGCTGAAAGTCACTCTTAGAAAACAAAGGAAGAAAGAAACAAAAACAATCAAATGTGCTTGAAATAAAAGAACGTCTGTCCTCCACTAGGGGGCAGAGTTGGATCATAGTGAGTGTTTTTATTTTTTATTATTTCAGTCTGACCGCATAGATTTTTGTTGTAATTTAATAGTTTGATCATTTAAAAACGATTTCCCCAAATTTGAGCAAAAGGGAACAATTTATAAATTAAATACAGCAAAAGTCAATATGCATCAAACATATAGGCTACGATAAAAAATGTTTTTTGTCAAATTTAGGTAATTTTTTTTTTTACTTTACACTAATTAAAGGTATAGTATTATTTTATCATCAGAGGGAGAATCATATTTATGTTTTTTGGAAGTTAGCACAGTGTTTTCAACAAAAAAGATCCAAGGAAACCAAACAAAAAGAAACTAGCGAGTGTCTTAAGCTTGCCTTCTCATCCGTGCCTCTTTGATCACCACCCAGCCGTCCTAACAGAATTCCCGAACACTTCCAGATCCTAATCATCTGCAGCTCCCGGGACTAACCCCTGTGACCGTGTTTCAACTTGTATTTCTTGTGCACATGCAACACATCACTAGGTAAATATACAAGTCTTAAATTAAAGAAAGGTGTAAATAAAAGTGCCTTATCAATTCAACAATTAAGAATGGTCTAACTACTAATATCATACATGTTATTTAAAATAGATTCTATAAACATTTTTTTTCTGTATAGTAAGTACTTATGACCATATACCCTGTAGTACATTATAAAACAGGTGGAATGGACCCTTTTTGTTGTGTTGGTGCTTCTCAGGGGGCACCTGTCCAAAGAGAGATTAATAGCAGATGGCCTTACATGATTTCACTATGCAACAATGGTGGATGAAATCCTTGACAACTAAAATTCTTGTGTTTTCATTAGAATTACCAGAATTCTAGATTTCTTTTCTCTTTTACTTCTTTTTAAACGATTGTCCGTAGAGAGGCCCCGATTGCGTCACCATGCCAGAGGAAACCTCCCTGAAAGTCGCTGTGGGTTTTCGTTCCAAGCACTGCATCCAAAAAAGATGCGACAGAACACAAAGACAGGAGTGGCTGAACTTGACCGAAATGTGCGCCTTTGTCAGTTATTTATCTGTACGAGAACGTGATTCTGATGGTGAAAACCCTAAAGCGGCGAGCGGAGTGCAACCTGGAGAAGAATACTGATGTGGTCTAAAAAGATCCTCTTAACTCTACATGTGCGCAGGTCACTTCTCTGGCGGTGAATTTTCAGACTAAATGAAGTGTGAGATTTAAAAAGCGCAGAAGAGAGTCAAGTTCAGCCGAACAGATCTTCCTATCTCCTTATCGTGTCCCGTGGGGTGTCGGGTCCTGCATGCCATTCCAAAGACAACTTAATTTAATAAAGTAAACCTTGACAATCAACCCCCCAACGCACCCCCCATGCCTCTTCAGATGTAAAAGAACAAGTTGAACAGCGTGCCATGTGTCCACTCCGGTTTGTGCAGGGCACCAGTAAAGTGTCTCAGATTCCTCCGCCACATTCCCCTACGATGGGCACGCTGGCACCCGGCAGGGCTGCTACCCGTCAACGGGCATGGACTGCTCAAAGTCTGATCCAAACAGCTCCTTGTATAAGGGGGGGAAGTGGGCACGCACAATGTCTGGGTATATTGCTTTGAAAGCTGTGAGCTTCTCTGTATGCCTACTGCACAGCGCTCGCAGTGTCGACACTTTGCATATCAACTGTGGAGAGAGAGGAGACAGGTTGTTTAGATTCTCGGGGAGGCGAGGACATGGAGCAATGGCAGTGAAAAACAGTCCTCCCTACAGTGTTTTTTGTCCCACACAGGGGTAAAACAGACTTGTAAATATTGAGACAACTGCTGAGGCACAAGGAAAATCTGACGCTTTTTATTTTTTTTATTAAAGAGCCGATGCAATTGATAAATTGCCATTTTTCCTGTGACTTTGTGAAAGTCCCGCTTTCTTGATAAGAGTAGGCCAATTTTCCTGAAACAACTTTTTAGTTTCTCAAAGTCCCACTCTGATCACCTTTTGAGCTATTGTAAAATAGTTATTAGTGGTCTATTAATTATGATTATGCTTTTTCTAGCCAAAAAAAACTTGTTTTCTAGGACATAGTTTCTGCAGAGCGCCAGTACCGGTAGTCATTTCCCATCATCCCTTTGTTTACATATGCTCCTCCTAGGTTACAGCCCCTTACGATCCCAACCAAATATTACTAGTGCAAGAAAACTGACGAGCAGTAGTGGAGCTATCCAGCCGTGCAGTTTTGAGCTGGATGACAGCTCAGTTTAGGAAACAAAATCAAGACGTTTGTGGATCTAGTCATCTGCAAGTGGATGCATCAGAATGGGGTGGAGCTGGGAGCTTGTGGACTGCGGTTGTAGGTACTACGTCACACCTACAAGCTTTTTACAACGGCACACTTACATCTGCTCCTAATTCACAACTATTTGAATATAGACATATTCAGAAATCCAATTTTAAGCTTAATTTTCTTTATATATGTTTTCCATCATCAGAAAAATGCCACAAGAACAGGTAAAAAACACCAGAAAGACAATTTTCATTGGAGTGGGTCTTTAAATTTCAGTTTTTGCAGTGAAGGTGTTTTTTGGCTTTTAGATGAAGATCCAAAACAGTGTCACTGTGAGAGTTACTTCAACTTAGCAGACATGCAGTTTCAGGGATAATACATAAGTGTTGAATGCATTTCACCTTTGTAAGTATACCATCCTCTCTGTGGTTCTTCTGCAAAACATGCTGGAGGGCCAGCTGAATCTTCTGCTGGAGTTTTTCCACCTTCACTTTTTCCTGGAGCCAGGACCGGTCTGGAGGGGGGACATCGTCACAACTATCATTCCAATGAAACTGACACTAATTTCCGAACCAGTGGTATGAGGTTTTAGTTGGGATATGCATGAAGGGCAGCAGTATGGAATTGTTGTATGGAGTGTATGTGTGTGTGACTGACACCTACCAGCAGACATCAACACAAAGGCAGAGAACAGGGCGATCTCATCCTCAGACAGGTGCATAGAACACAAGTTTTTCCCAAACTCGAAGACGGAGCTGATCAAGTCGTCACAGCCTGCCACAGCAAAGGACAGAGAGAAGGGGCGTCGGATGAGCAAGAGCAAAGAAAAACACTCACTCTTGATCTTTATTGGGAGAGAGGCGCACAGGGAGGGGAGACGAAGGGGAAGAGATGAAAAAGAGCGGCATGCTGACAGCACATGGGAGCGTCTTAAGCAGAAGAGGCAATGCTTTTACTGAGTTTTGCCTCCCAGACGAGTCACTTTTGGCAGTTCGGTGGTGTTACGCAAGCCAAAATGAGGTCACTATTGAGGCTTTTAGTTAAATCAATTACGGGAGACAGAAAGAGAGAGACAGGCGGGTGCCACCGCGACTCAGAAAGCCCGTCATCACCCACCCCTCCCCCTCCCTTCGCCACGGACTCCTTGCACACCCCTCACAGGACACTGGGACGCATACGCTCATATACACAAACAGAACACGCCAAAGAACACACATTTGCATTTTGTCTTTTTCAGCCACTGTGTGGAATATTTCACATTTTTGTTTGGTATGAAATTGGCAAAATGTTGGAAAACCTTCCTTTTTTTCCCTCATTCAGATGTGATTGCGAGTTGCTTTTTGCTTGAGATGCTTTATGTCAGACTAACAGCGATAGTTTTGATCGCACTCTCCCCAATGATGTTCCATCTGGTTTTATTTGTTTCACAGTTACAGAAGCCATATGCAGCGGAGCCTAACTAATGTCTCTGTTCTACCATAAATAACTGCTGAAGAGACAGAAATGCCAGGTGAGGAGGGGATGTGCGCTCTGCCTTCAGCAATGTGCACAACAACTCTAATTTTGGCTGTTACAAAAAGAAAAGGAGTAAAGCGCGCCAGCACACCAACACTCGCGCACAGCTCGCTTACCTAATGACTTGAACACATCAGGTCCGGCATACTTTCCATCGAAATAGACTGTGTTGTTTTGAGAGTCAAAGGCACGGCACATTCTGACAAACACAACTTCCAGAGAGCCTGTGGAGACAGACAGGAACAATCAGTTTTGTTTCTTTTCTTTATTCTCCCATCTCAAATCAGTTAAAGGTGCAAAAACACATGGTTGGGCTAATCTTCTATATTATGCGTAAAACAAGCACTGAAATAAAGATGCCTGCTGTCAAAAAGGAGAAGAAATATTGCTTCCGCAGATGAAAATATGGTGGATAGAAGGCTACTCTTGTGTAGAGACAAAACGGAAAAAAACAGAACTTCACTCAGCAGGGATGCTGCTTATCTACACAATCTTTATTTGTAGGATGGGCATTTATTTTGGACTAAATGTCGTAACACTGTGAGTGGATGAGGGGCTTATAAGTGCCAAACTGAAAAAAATCCTGACCCTAAGACAAGCATGTCCAAAGTCTGGCCCGTGGGCCAAATGTGGCTCGCATTCAAATTTCCACTTCTGTCATTTTCTAAAATCTGTTTGCAATTTCTTGACTGGGATTGGTTGAAATATAAAGTGTTGTAAATCTGTGGCAACAATTCCTGGACCCTTCTTAGATACTTTCTTGTTCACTTTTAAAATGTCGAGTGAAAATACAAAAGAAAAGTTAACAGTAAGAGCTGCCAGGACAATTGGAGGAATTTGGAGTCTTTTTTAGTGAAATACAAAACAACTTTGGAATAAGATAACCAGTTTTTTCTTGTTCAAATGATTTAAATTTGGACATTGACAGTGAGCATTTAATAGCGAGTGATATGTTACATTTCATATAAACCCAGATCTAATGTTGATGAAAATATTTCTTCATTTTATTTTATTTCTCGTCTTCGAATATGAAATTTAACAGTAATTTTAGGAAGAATGCATTTAGATGTATTTCTGTTTAATGTGAAAAAACAAAAATTTTTCCATTGCTATAGAATTTTCATTATAAAGTTCATTTGCATTTAATGTTAAAATAGTTCAAAGAATGTATGCTGACTGGTTGGCTCTCACAACTTTTCACCACACCAATTGTGGCTCTCTTGGAATCCCCCCTGGAATAAGGGAGATATTCTATTTCTGATCAAAAGTTTATTTCTTGGTTTAAAAAAGAAAAGGGTCTGGATGTGAAGGTAGCAGCCATCTTTGAAAAATGGCAGCCAACACTACATGAAGAGTCAGGAGCGCTCTTCTAATGCTGTGTCCCCCTCTGCCTTGTTTATAATGAACAGGGGAAAACACAGAGAGACAGAGAGGGGAAACAGGCGGGGCGGGGTCCTCCGTCTGTGACACTGTCTGCGCATGTAAAGAAGAGAGATTTGTGCAGTCAGGTCAGCTACACCCTTGTGACAATACCAGAGAGGGGTGGTGGTGGCGGGTGAGTCTGACGGCAGCGGGCCGTGTTGACAGGCTGTCATACCTGCTTTCAGCAGCACTATCTGATCGTTCTGACACAGCTCCATGAAGCCATCGATGCGCTTGGCAAACTCCACCACGTACTGAATGGCCTCTGTTATTTTGATAGCACACAGCTGCCACATGACTTCCCGCGGCTAAGAACAGATAGGGCAGAGGATGAATAATCTGCTTTAAAACAATGGCTTTAGTGAGCGCCACTGTGGTCAAGTCACCTTGCTCTGGTAGCTCTCCACTTCCTCTTGCAGAAAAGCCTGCCAGGTCATTTGCTGCAGCTCCTCTCTCAGGTACTGACATGTCTCCATGTGCGACTTTGAGATGTTCTGGGCCAGGTGCTCTGAAAAACAATCGTCACAACAAAAGATCAACAGTAGAATATGTGAAAGTGATGAAAAAAAAAGGCTACGGGAAGAGAAGATTTCTCTACTGAGCCTTCATGAAGGAGGAGAAGTCGGATGCGCGTGGGCTTTTTCTGACTGAGAGAAGGCTTGTTGACATTTTCTTTCACTGCCTGCAGGAAGCTCATAGCTTAAGGTTGAGGCAAAGCCAATCCAGTTATGACACAAATGCATGGCGAGGGGGAGGGGCGCCACGTTACTCATTGAAACAAAGGTCACGTTTTCTCAGAGAGAAATTTTGAGTGTAAGAATTTAAATGGTTTTGAAAACACATCTGTTAAAAGGAGTTCCTCGGCACAGGGGAGCCTAAAAAAATGATTTCCCCAGACGCCTGCCCTGCTGGATCCTGATTGGCCCTAATTAATGGAAACTAATTACAAAAAAGAGGCTCTTTTAATGAGTGTTGGAGATGAGTCTCTAACCTCCTGCTATTTTAAGCAACCTTTGTGTCGTTTGCCCCATGGTTGAGTTATTCTCCCCCCACCCTCCTTTTTGCCGTCTGTCCTCCTGCTTTCACTTCTTCTCCCGTTCCTTACCGAGTTCAGCCATAGACACAGTCGGGGAGGTCTCGCCGTTGGTGAAGGAGCAGTAAGGAAAGAAGCCAGAGCCAGGGGCAAAATCACAAATGGGCTCCGGCTTGATGCCGTTAATGTCCAGGCCTGACTGGTCGGGAGACGGTTGGATGTCCAGGTAGAAGCTGCTGACCGCTGAGTCGGGCTTGCTGCCGTCGGGGGTGTGGCCGTCCATGTAGCCGCTCAGGTCATCGTGGAGCTCTGTGAGGCCGTTGGCTGAGAGGCCGTAGCTTGGTGTGAGCGGCTCCGCCTCTCCGGGCTGCTGTTGGTGGTCGCGCTGCTGCTGCTGCAGCCGGTGCTTCTGGACCTCGGCATACAGGCTGTCGCGCTGCTTCTTTGACATGCGACCAAATTTGACCGCTGGTTTAGAAAAGACAAAACTAAGTTAGAGTCCTAAAATCATTCATACACTCATTTAGAAACTCAAATTTTAAACTTTTCTCTGATTTTACACAGTTGGGTGCAAATAGAAGCCATTAAAATTATATTAGTTTGCCTAAAAATGTTGTTTACTATGACAATATAATTCTGGCAAAAAATTAGGTAAAAGTGCGATCAAATTAGGTAAAATAATTGATGACAATTTTTTACAATGCTTTTTATAGTTCACCTAATTTAAAATTATTCAAAGTAAACAAAAAAGCACAGATATTTACTTTTTTCGTATGATTATAACATTTTATAATTCTGCATTCATATTTCTTGAAGGCTTAGTCATTCACAAAGAGAGAAAAAAATATTTATGGTACTACACAAGAAAAGAAAAAAGTTTTTCTTATGTTGTTTTCCTTGGGACCAAATTTCAAAACTTTTGTACGATTGCCGAGTTTAAAGTTTTGTGCTTTTGAATGACGAAAATCATTTTTGTAAATCATTCAAAACTTGCACCTGTTTTAAAAAATCCCAGACATCTGGATTGAACTATTGGACTGCGAATGTTTAACACCACCTTCATTTAAGCACATTCATCATCAAGTTCATTCTGGCAGCCATTATTATGCAGCCTCAGCAATATATTAAAGAAAACATGATTTTAAACTGATTTCCATACTGTAAATGAACTATACTATAACCTTTCAGTAGTTAACACGTGACCCTGGAATCAAATGTCACACTATTTGAACTGATGTAAAACACAATATCAAAGAGGGAAATGTTCTTGAATTTCACTGACAGCTAAAGAAAGTCTTCACATTTCAGGATGGATGAGGAATTATTACACAAATGAGACTAAAGAGAAACGTGGGAAGTAACAGGAAGCTTATCTCCTACTTCAACACTGAGGCATGAGAAGTCGCTGCCTCCAGTTTCAAGGTTTCCAGATTAAATAGCGGTGCTGAGACTAGGGTTGGTGCTTTTTTTTTGGGTGGGGGGGGGGTAGCTGGCAGTAAATCAGGTGGTAGCAGGGCATGTTCTCTGCGTGGAGAGTGAGTGAAGCGACACAGAGAACAGTGTGGGCAGATGGGCTTCAGTATGTTCTGTGAAGGTAAGAGTCACCTTCCTCTGTCCTGACCGCGTGCTGGAATGTGTGCGCGTGCACAGCCACTCACATTCATGAATATGCATGAATGGGAGCATGAAGATGTGCCACACTGTGTTAATGTATATTTTGGTTTTCGCTTCCTGCCTGTGCCACTCCTGTGTGGGATTTACAGAAAAAACAGCACAGCTCCACGCTGCTTCCCCCAGATTTAGTCCGGTCTAGTCGGGCAAAGTCGGAGCGCTGACACATTCCCACCTGTGTGCTCCCATTATGGCCTCTGCAGCAGCAGTAACAATTCCCTCTAACAACCTGCTAATATGTGGGCCTAGTTAAGAATTCACTGGCAGCAAATTAACCCAGAACGACATGTTTGGATAGTTTTATTTCTCTGAAATTAGATCTCTTGGCCTTTTGATATAAAATGTAGTTAAAAGAAACTTTGTAAGAGAAAAAGAAATGGTCAAACTGTATTTTAACTGCCCAGCAGCCCCTGTAAACATAACTTTAAGACATGCAGAAATGTACAAATAAGTATTAATCTCTTGACACCTAAATTTATTTCCAACTGTTAAAAAATCTGTAGGTTTTTTGCTTTAAATAGATCCTAAATTAATGAAAGTATGGAGCAGATTGATGCATAATTGCATCAATAGGCATCAAGGGGTTAAAAACCTTGGAATGCATAGATCAGAAGGCCTCTTCTTTCATCTCCCACAAGCCCCTTCCTTGCATCCCTCCACCTGTTTGTCTTCTCCCATGAAGTGCTTACCGTCTCGTGACATTCCCACTGCCAGACACTTCTGCAGCCTGCAGTGCTGGCAGCGGTTGCGGCTCGTGCGGTCGATCAAGCAGTTCTTCTGGCGGGGGCACGAGTAGGCTGCATTGCTCTGCTGACTCCTCCTGAAGAAGCCCTGCACAGGGGAAAAAGGTGGAGGGTTGGGGGCATGGAAACACCTTGAGTTGCTGGGAGAATACCTGCAGGTGTTCTGACACCACAGGATCAATTCATGTCTTCATCATGTTAAACAGCTGGGCAGATGGATGGTGATTTATTGGATTCCTCTTTTTACTGCCGCCTAATCTGATATATACGGAGTTTACAGCTGTGGTATTTCCTCGGCTGCAATATCGTTGGAGCATGTGGCATTTAAAGAGCGCTGCATTTCACAAGCGCGTTCAGCATAAAGGCGGTGTGTTCGGTGCAGGCACGATAACAGTGGACGGGATTTCTTTTTTTTTCGCAGCACCAGAGTTATTAGGGTTGATTAATGCAGCTCCGGCTTGCGCAGTGCTAAAAGATTGTGAATGCACACCGACTGGATTCCTCATCCTTTGACTTAATGAATTGATTCCAGCACATCATTAACATGCCCCACTCTACTGCTCCATACACATATGTCTTAATTAGCTGCTCATTGGCTGTTTAATTACAAGAAAACAGCTGACAGCTGCCAAGTTGCTTTATAATGGAAGCCATTATGGAAGCAGAGCAAAACTGCCAGTGACAAGCAGGACTCTTTAATAATGCCATGATTTATGGCCCAAACTTTTGTACTTGCACATATCATTAAAGGCCTCTCTGCTTGGACTAATTAACAATCATTAAAGATACATTGCAGCACTTGGTTCTGTAGTGTTTCGCCCCCTTTTTAGTGGCGGCGTGCGATTGAGGAGCAGCTGCAAAGAACGTCTCTCTGTCCCTCACACACGAGCATGCACAGGAGGAAACAGAAAAGGTACACACTTGCAGAGGAATGCTAATGATGCGCCTGGTGACAAGCACAGGGACAAGAATACACTCCGAGCACAAAATTCCCATCACTGTGAGTGTCTGGCGTTTTTGAAACAGTACAAAAGGTGGCTTCAATCGAAGCAACACACTGTAGCAAACAGCCAACAATCTGCTATAATTCAAAGCACTCCGCTTTTGATCATTTTATTTCAAGAAAAGCCGGCTGCAGCAGAAGCAAAAAAAGGAAAAAAAAACAACAAAAAAGACATGTCCCTGGGAGAGAAAAGGCAGACCAAGGCAGAGCAATGACTTTGTCCTACTAATTGTGGCTTTCTGTGATGTCTTCAGTGGTGCTTGACCACTTTAATGATCCATACTCTATGTGTTTACACTTCACAGTCCCCCTCCAAATCAGTGTAAAACTTCAGCAGCCTTTTCTGATCTTTTTTTTTCTTTCCTAGCAAGCAACTTTCTTCACCTCCTCAGTTTCCTCCCCCCCTCCTCCCTTCCGTCTTTCCGATTTCAGCTCTTCTGTCTCTCGTGCGCACAACCTCCCATCACACTAACGCGCTCAGTCTCTTGATGCTTACCTTACAGCCCTCGCATGTTATCACGCCGTAATGGATGCCTGATGATTTGTCTCCACAGATCTTGCAGGGAATTATTTCGATTTGAGCTGCGAGGAAGAAAAAGGAGAGGAAGGAAATAAATAAGAAATATCAACATTTTGCTGTCACAAGTCACTGTACAACACACTCACCATGGATCTGCGTTGATACATGAAAGAGCACTGCGGTTCTAAAAAAATCTCTTCCTGTGCCTTTTGAATCCTCACTTCCACAGAGCTTTAGCTGAATTTTCAGAGCTGCGTGCGCATGTGTGTTTGAAACCGTGTGAAGTGAAGGATCCCATTAAAACGTCCTCACAAACAGCCAAAGTAAATATGGTGCCAATTTGTACCCGGAGCACAACTTGTTTAAGATAAAAACCGAGCTACCCACAAACTTTAACATCCTACAGCGGCACTCCCATAAACCTTGCTCAATGACAATGGCTCATTTAGCCACAAGGAAGTCAGCTCCCTGCTGCATAATTTGACTTCATAGTCTCTTAAATTTCAAAACCACAGAAACCCCATGAGCAAATGCAATGCAGCCACTGAGAATAGTAACCCGCCGTTGGATGGAAGGAATGCTCACCTTTAAGTTCTAATGAAAATACATTTACTTGCAAATATTTTTAGACATTCAAAACATTTTACCAGGTTGTCAAAGCTTTTATCAAAATTATTTTAAAAAAAAATCACCTTTTCTTTGTCTCGTTAAGAGTAAGGATACAAAAATAAGGAAATTATTGTACAAATGAGTCACAATCTTTTTGCTCCACAATCTTTACAATAGATAAACTTAATTCAAGACTCAAAAAACGTGTGATTTTTTTGTTACATATTAAGGATGTTATTTCAAAGGTCAACTACGAACTCTTTGCTCCTAGATTTTAATATTTTACTATAGGATTTCTTAAATAAAAATGACTTGATCCATGGACAAATACAGTGGTGGACAAAATTGTTGGTATCCCTCAGTTAAAGAAAGAAAGTCCACAATGCTCACTGAAATGACTTGAAACGTTCAAAAGTAACAATAAATTAAAAATGAGAGAAAATTAAATAATCAAAATCAGCCATTACTTTTGAGTTGTTGATTAACAGAATTATTTAAAAAAAAAAAAACTACTGAAATAGGGCTGGACAAAAATGATGGTACCTCCATAAAAGACTGAGAACTAATTGTCCAGGGGGTCATGATGAACTCTGGTATGTCCTTTAATTGACATCACAGCTGTTTTCAAACCCATAATCAGTCAGTCTGCCTATTTAAAGGGAGACAAATAGTCATGTTGCTGTTTGGTGAAAAGGTGTGTACCACACTGAACATAGACAACAGAAAGCAAAGGAGAGAATTGTCCCAGGACATTGGAAGCAAAATTATAGACAAACATGGTAAAGGTAAAGGCTATAAAACCATCTCTAAGCAGTTTGAAGTTCCTGTGACAACAGTGGCACATATTATTCAGAAGTTTAAGACCCACGGGACAGTAGCCAACTTCCCTGGACGTGGCCGGAAGAGGAAAATTGATGACAAATTGAGGAGACGGATAGTTGGAACTGTATCCAAAGAGCCCAGAACAACCTCCAAAGACATTAAAGGAGAACTCCTAGATCAAGGTACATCAGTGTCAGATCGCAACATTCATCGTTGTTTGAGCCAGAGTGGACTTCATGGGAGACGACCAAGGTGGACACCACTGTTGAATGGAAATCATAAAAAAGCCAGACCGGAATTTGCAAAAATACATGTTGACAAGCCACAAAGCTTCTTGGAAAATTTCCTTTGGACAGATGAAACAAAACTGGAGTAAGGCACATCAGCTCTATGTTCGTAGACTCAAAAATGAAGCATGCAACGAAAAGAACACTGTCCCTACTGTGAAACATGGAAGAGGCTCAGTTCTGTTTTGGGGCTGCTTTGCTGCATCTGGCACAGGGTGTCTTAAAGTTGTGCAAGGTAAAATGAAATCTCAAGATTATCAAGGCATTCTGGGTAGAAAAGCACTGCCTAGTGTCAGAAAGCTTGGTCTCAGTCTCAGGTCATGGGTCTTCCATCAGGACAACGATCCAAAACACACAGCCAAAAACACCCAAGAAGGGCTAAGAGAAAAGGGTTGGACTATTCTGAAGTGGCCTTCTATGAGCCCAGATGTGAATCCCATTGAACATCTGTGGAAGGAGCTGAAACATGCCATTTGGAGAAGACACCCGTCAAACCTGAGACAATTGGAGCAGTTTGCTCATGAGGAGTGGGCCAAAATACCTGTCAACAGGTGCAGAAGGCTCATTGACAAATACAGAAACCGTTTCATGGCAGTGTTTGCCTCATAAGGTTGTGCAACAAAATATTAACTTATGGGTACCATCATTTTTGTCCAGCCCTATTTCATTAGTGTTTTTTTTTTTTTTTTTAATAATTCTGTTAATCAACAACTCAAAAGTAATGACTGATTGTGATTATTTAATTTTCTATAAATTTTAATTTATTTTTACTTTTGAACGCTTCAAGTCATTTCAGTGAGCAATGTGGACTTTCTTTCTTTAACTGAGGGGTACCAACAATTTTGTCCACCACTGTGATTGTATTACTTTCTAGTGATTTTTCTCTTAAATTGAGTGTTGTTTTCTTATTTTTGACTGCCTCTTTTCGAGTTTACTTATGGGTTGGCTGTGGTGTTGAAAGACCTGCAATCCAGAGGACTTCATCCTCAGCCAGCCTTCTCTTTAGGAGCAGACCACAGGGTGACTCAACACCACCAGACCAAAGCCACACACACCAGAAACCTCCCAACTCTTGCCAGTGCTTTCAGCTTTGTCACTGCAGCCGCTGGTTCTCCACCCCCCATCCTCCAGATCTTTATCTCAAAAGCCCTCCTCCACATCGCTAACATCCTCGTCTCGCCATTCCAGCAATGAACTACCAAAATGTCGACTTGTGATCTAAATCGAGGAAAGATCCCTCTAGGGTAGTTTCTCATGATGCAATGTTTATTTAGGTTTAATTTCCCCCAAACTAAGCCTCTTTTAAACCAATCGGCACAGATGTGCTGCTGCAATAAAATTCAGCACCAATTAAAAAAAAGAAAGTCTAGTGTAACAATTCATCTAAATTTAAAGTGATAAAAACTCGTAAAAAGTGGTGGCACATTGTCAGTGTGTTACATCAGCTTCTACCCTCTAACCAGGCCTAACTGTCGATTACAATGCCTCAGATCTTTGCTAAGGATAAAAGGCTCCAAATATCCTCTGCACACCTTGACAAAAAACACTTTATTCTAGTTTGATCACATCAAAAGTACTTTTGTCAGGGTTCAATGTAGAGATCCCGGCCCGTTTTAATCAGCTGGCTGGGAGTCTGAAATGTGTCACGTGGTTAATGTCCTTGTCCCTGAGGCATGCCCGGGAGAGCCTGAAAATGCAGAGCCTCTAATCCCACAACCCAGGAGCCACACTGTTCATTCAGGGATCCCAGTCTGTTCTCCTCGCACTGCTGGAGTCAACAAGAGAAGCCGTGTTTACTTGGAATTATCCTAGATTTTAGTAAAATGAACAAAAGGGGGTGGTGGGACATGAACAATTAATACTCCAGCAGACAGCACCTCCTGCGATTTGTGGTTCTCGCACACAATGGAGGCCACTGCACCTCATCGGCCGGGATTAGAGGGAAATCCATGCAGGAGGCGGGCTTTGATAACCTAACTGAGAGGGTTAATTTATAATTAATCTATTCCTTACTGTGACTCGTTGCTTGTTATTTCATTTAGGTCTATCTCTGTATGAGTGCACTTTATTGTTTGTTTTTGTGTTTTCCCTGCATGAGCATTAGCAGTGCAGTGTGTTTCAACTCCTTTAGCATTTTCAGCCTCATTACTTACATAATTTGTTCTGACATGCACTCACAACAACTGAAGCGTGCTGTAATTATGACTAGCTGTAGTTCTGGTGAACCACGCTGCAGTGGCGGGTCCCGGCCATTGGGTGGCAGTGCAGGGCTGCAACCATAGCTGTCATTCCAAGTTAAGCCAAGCTTTCCACCCACACTGTCCAACCCACAGGCTTTTGACTATGAGCTCCAACCTCGGAAAGCTCCAGGCCTCGACTGCTGCTGCTAGCAACCCCCCACCCCCACAGCATAGCTGTGAGATGCCTTCATCTCTCCTGAAGACGAGAAGCTGGCTGGGCGCTCATTCTGGACCGACAGAGGCTGTGCCACATCAGGTGAAAGCAGTGGGAGTAAAAACACAGGAGTGCCAGACTGGGCAGTGCATGCATTCACACAAGAGTACTTTGCAACAGCCTATTCGGCAGGAGGAAGCTCTCACCAGCCAACACTTTCACTCCAGCCCTGGATGCTCAGTGCATTTGAGAGTAAAAAGGGTTTGACTCTGGATCAACCAATGCAGGCTTACATTTTCAGGAACTTCTACAAGAAGAAGAGATGAAATTCTACTAAGGAAATGCTGAGCAATGGCAGATCACCGTTCAGTAATACAGTTAAGTCATTGATGCATCAAGCAATATTTGTGTGGCCTTTGAGTGACTGGTTGTTGGCCCTCAAGCTGCTCTTCAGACACTGAGGATGATTTAAACTGAATTCACACAGGGGACTCCATCAAACAAAAAGACCTCCACTTGAAGGCACTCCCAATCTGGCAGTCAATATCTATTGACACACGCTGTGGTGTTAACTGCCTCTTGGTGGGCAATAGACAGCTGTTGGCTCGCTTGAGCTTGACCGCTGCAGTCCCACTGATCCCATTGAGCGTGCCTGCCTTCCTCCCTGCCTGAGAGCCTTCATGCCAGCCGGCCCTGCCTGCTCTGTTTACGACATCAAAGCCAGGCGCGGTTATACGGGCAGCCATGCTTCAGCCCATCCCAGCAGCCTGCCTCTCCTCTCAGGCCGGGCCACTTCAAAGACACCTGCTGGGATGCCAAGATTACGCTTGAATCCCAGTGCAGCACACACCGAACGACGAGAGTGGGACAGTAGCTCCAGACAGATTTCCTGTTTGCAACGTTTCAGCGCAGCGTTTGTATCTCAGATAACGAGCAGAGCACTGAGAGGAGACGGTGAAGCATAATGATAAAGCTTGTTCTTTGTCTGTCTGTGGCTGAGCAGCTCAAGGACACTGATTCACAACAGCAGCCGGCCCTTAGAGGGGATGACGTATCAGTGCACATGTACACTAGAGCAGTGAGGC
Organism: Oryzias latipes; assembly: GCF_053564925.1. Classification (NCBI taxonomy): domain Eukaryota; kingdom Metazoa; phylum Chordata; class Actinopteri; order Beloniformes; family Adrianichthyidae; genus Oryzias; species Oryzias latipes. The sequence continues at coordinate 20,195,433 of NC_136242.1, forward strand.
CACTGCATGTTCACCTATTGCCCTTCACTGTCTTCTCCAAAGCCCTAACATCAACCCACCACCAGAACAGTAAAGTACTATCAAAGAGCAGGAACCCATCAATCAATTGTGAAAACCCATTACCATCTGCCACTCGCACGCTTGCAGGCTTGCAGTCAAGAGCTGATTCTCTGCAGCACATATTTTTAGAATCTGTCTTCTATTTAGAGAACTCCTCTTATTTCATGTATTGCAAGAAAACAAGCAGGAAATAAAATAAAGCGAAAATCCTGCAGGCTTTGGCAAACATGGAAAATCTCCAGTCAAAATCTCCTGCCTGTTCCCACTGAACCCTTGGAATACTGACATAACATTGACGGATTAGGATTATCCCCAACATTACAGACCAATGCCCAGGCCACAATCATGATGCGGAGAGCTTAACCCATTACTCGATTGGGCCATTAAATCAGTTTCCAACAGACTTGTTATGAGCCCCAGTACACACACCCAGTCTGAACTTTAGGCTTCTTTCCTGCTGTGTACCCAGAGATGTTTCTTCTAGCAATCATACATTTATCATCATTAAAGAAAAAACAATAAAAAAATCTCAGCGTTGCCTAAGCAAATGTGTGTGTTTTTGCACGTACGTGTGTGTGGTGTAAAGCATGCTGCACAGGCAGCTGTCAGTGACAGAATGACGCAAGTCACTGGGCTCATGTTTGAGATTACGTAAGGTGGACAGAGCGCAGCATTAGCAGCAGATTAACAATTCTTCCCCTACTGGAGAAACCATCTTAATATGCCTTTTTTTAAAAATATTTTTATTGTATGAAGATATTTCTGCAAATGATCAAATATGTGCTTGAATGTTGTAACAATTATCTCTTTCTTAAAGAAACTCACATATCTACTGTATGGTCAACCCACAAGCACCATTGACGTGTTCAGCAATAACGCAGTCATGTTTCTCTTGAATTGCATGCGTCTATACATTTTTCCGCATGAAGTGTTTTGGCAAAAGGGAATCAGCTGTTCTTCTCCACACAGACACCCAGAACAGACAGATCTTGCTGTAGAGAGGCGACAGCCTAACAAGACGAATCAGAAGTCTGTCTCTCTTCATGTGCCAGGTCTCTCCTGTCATATGAAGTCAAGCAGCACAATACTTTTTTTTTTTTATTCCCATTTATGCAGCTAGGGGGAAAAAAGAGGTTATATGGATGTCAGCAGCAGAGGACAGTCATGACAGGGAAACAGTGTGAGCTCTACAAATGTATGTTTGGGTATGAAACCCTTTTTGAAGTTTTTAGCACAGAATTGATGCTGATGACACAGAGGAGGTTCCTGCAAGTGTGGATCAGTGCCTTCAACAGGAAAACCTAGACTAAATTGAAGGTTTAAAGTCCCACTCTGAATATCTTTTGATCTATTGTAAGTATTGCCACTTTTAGTTATGATTTCGCTGTTTTTAGCCAAAATTAGACAACCAGTGTCATTTTCTAGGACATAGTTTCTGCAGAGCTGCAGTAGTAATTAGAAATTAGCCTCAGAGTTGTGGGTAGAACCTATGGTGCACAGTAAGCCAGACCCCACTTCCCATCATCTATTCTGTTCACACTTTCTCCCGCTCGCTTATGTACCACATATCCTTACAATGTCAACCTAACACTACTGGTGCAACAAAAGTAAGTAGCAATATCGGAGCTATCAAGCCATACAGTTTTGAGCCAGACTCCAGCTCAGACAAGGAAAACAAAGTGGATGCAGGGAGCTTGTGGCCCGCTGATTGTAGCACCTACACGTCACTGCTAGAAGTTTTATCGAATGGCATTTTTTCATCTGCTCCTGATTCACGATTTGAATAAAGAAATAAATGTTTAGTAATTTTAAGCCAAATTTTCTCTATATATGTCCTCCATCCTCAAAAAAAGCTAAGAACATGTTAAAAACACAATTTTCATTGGAGTGAGTCTTAAAGGTGAAGACAGGAAACAAAAGACACGTTTTCTCTGTGCAGAGTTTAGCTAATTTCCCTCCTATCATTTAGCTCACTATGCAGTTAACCTGCTTCACTGGAGCAGGAGTACAGTTGAAGAGATATTTGTCTTCCACAAAGTGGGCTTTTAAAGCCCTTCTCTGTGTTCCTTCGCAGCAGAGCAGTGACTTGAAACTCAGGTCTGGACTCTTGCCCTGGGCTGCTTTTTAGATGAACTCATGTGTACATCTCTGTGTTTGTTTGTGTGTGAGGCCTATTAATATTTCAACACTGCCCAGCTCCAGATGTCTGTACAACACAGCAGTGCTTCTTCTCCTCATGTCTCTCCCTGTATTTACTTGACTGTTGTATTGAAGTACATTCTGACACCCTCTACAAGGCAAAGCAGGAGAGGGAGCGGTGTATTCCCAAAATGCTGCGCAAGACATCTCTCTTCATTTCTTTCTCCACTGGTGTAGCAGTAATTTGGGCACTAATTTATGTGTTGTTGTGGCAAAGATTGACGAGCTTCCTGACTGGGAGTCTGCTTCGGTGCACTCATGGGGAAACAACAAAAGCCCGGGTTTACTGAGCAGACGAGCACCATGAAGGGTAGCATGTGTGTGCGCCTCCTCTCCCCTCCCTTGTCTGCCCCACTTGAGCTCCAAATTCTCTTCTACCATTGCTCTTCCATTTCTCTCTATGGACCCCTTCCACTTCCCCACCCACCTCCACCTATCCTCATTTTTATCTGCTGTAAAAAAAGGGAAGTTGTGCCCAGCTGTCAGAGTCCAGGGGGATGGACATAGGAGAAATCCCGTTCATTCAGTCGAACGGTTCCCATTCGGCAATAAAAATGCCTGAAAATAGAAGTTACTGACACTGCCTCAGTGTTGATTGTGTATTGCCCGCTTTGTGTGCAGGTTGGCACCTCCAAACTCAAAAATCACTGAGGCTGAAATCACTAAGGGCCGACTGGTTGACTTGTGCAGAAGCAGCTGTTGAATCCTAAGAGTTAGCCGAGGCTCACGCGGCACCCGTGAACCTGCTGCATGACCATTTTAACCGCGCGGGCAGCGGTTAAACTCTCGGCCGCGTACAGTCGCTTAGTGGAGCACCTCTAAGCACCGCTGCTCCCTGCAGGGATGGCAGCCTTGCAGGCTCCTTCAGAAAAACACAGGAATATATAAATAATGAATCCTTCAAAACATCCACTGCAATTACACGCAGAAACCTTTACATAACAACAAAGAGCCTCGTTCCATTGCACCAGGGAATTTGATACTGCCACACTGTAGTACTTCCTACCTTCTTTAATTGCTATATTAGCATGCATTTCTGTGAGGATATTTCTTCTGTATCACAGAGCAAACTTAAAATTCAGGGCCAAACAACTTCTTGCATGGTTTCATGGCACACAGAGTAACTAAACAAAGTGTGTTTACATCCAAAACTGGCAAAGTGCAGAATTGGTCACTTGTGGTGAATAATGACGAGAGAATTGGAAGTGGGAGTGAGAGCAGAAAAAGGTCTGGTCCCATGCTGCTGCTCAGGGTCAGTGGGTCAGAGGCGCGCAGCCAGAACACACATGCAGAGCAGGCTGAACAGTTCAGCTGACAGTAATTGTCCCTCTGTGGTCTTCTTAGAAAAACATGTTTCCAGGCAGCGCTGACTGGCTGCGTGAGCCAGATAGTAATCATGATCTTGATTCACTCCATCGAAGGAAGAAGCGCAGCACAAGGGGCTTACGGCACGAGTCAGTGTTTCCAACAGAGCCCACATCAGTGGAAAGGAGCAAAAAGATGGAATAACTGCTGATAATTAAATACGGAGAAATCATAAGGCTAAAATGTAAAAAAAAAGAATTTTTTTTTTTTGCTAAATTTGAGTTCAAAACCATCTGTTACTTTTGCTAGATTCTGAATAAATGGCTATATTTACAAAACATTCACTTTGTTGTTATTTAGGTCTTAAAAGAATACATATATATATGTTTATATATATATATATATGTATATATATATATATATATATATATATATATATATGTATATATATATATATATATATATATATATATATATATATATATATATATGTATATATATATATATATATATATATATATATATATATATATATATATATATATTGAGGGGAAAATGTAAAGTTTGATCACCACTTGATATGTTTGCAGTTGCTTATGTTGAAGGTGTCAAACAGATGTGTTGTGCTTAATTGAATACATTTAATATTATTTTATTACATTACACCAGGCTCATGTGCCAACTTTTCATTGTTAAGTGCTTATTAGCAATTTAAAAAAAGATTTATTTTTAGTTGCGTGTTGTTGATTTGTGTGTGATACACAAATCACATAAGAAACCAAAAAAAAAAAAAAAAAAAATATATATATATATATATATATATTTTTTTTTTAGTCCCTTATAAAAACAGTTGCAACTCAATAATTAATTTTCGACTCAAAGGCTTTTCAATTCAATTTTTAAATGAACACAGTTCAGTTGATTTATCGTTCAAATCTCCCTTAAAAATCAATTTTACATTTGATTCCAATTAATCTATTTATCCTTTTTTTTACATTAATTTGTTATTCCAGGAATGCTTCGTCATAAATATAGAACATTTCAGAAGTTTACCCTTTATTAAATATTCAGAACTATTCAACAGTTTAGCTGTTTGTTTTTTTTCTTCTCTTTTTGCTTTTAACAGGAGGACTGATGAGCTCTACAGAAAACTTTCAGCTCGAAGGTCTTGGGTTTTTATCAGCTGAAAAAGAGCAGGCAAGGACAGGGAAGACGAATGACATCAATGGCTAGCCGATACTTCCAGGGACGCGTGATTGAGACAAATGAGCCTTGTTATATCAGCTGGGATACTGAACCCCACTGCTCAAAGATCCAGAGCTTGATAGAGCTGAAACTAGACGCACCCAGCCTTTCTACAGATCGACGGTATCATAGGGTCAGAGAGGTGGTGCTTTCTTAAAGTTACTGTTCTACTGCACTGCTTTTTTTTTTACACCCAAAAAAGTCTAAAAAGTTTAACTTTTTGATTTTCTGGAATATGTATAACACATAAAAGTAAATAATGACAACACTGAAATTACATCCACATTTAATATTTAAATCTAAAGGACATGGGAAATAACAGAAAACACAACGCAACAAGAAAATGAATTATAAAACTCTGCCAAATTGTTTAAACCACTTTCAAGAGAAAACCTTTGCCTTTAATTGTTTTTTCCCCTTTAAATCGCACAAAATTGGAAATTATTTTATTCAACTGTGTAAATTCACCTCCAAAATGAGTCAGAAGCTCTATCTGATACTCAAAAAAATTATTTTTTTTAACAATAAAATGACTACTAAGATGAAATCAGTGCTTTATTGTTACCATTTTTACTTAGATGCTATAACAATATAATGACTTGTACATAAATGTAGAAACACCAACATATTTTTAATGCAATTGAGCCACAACTGTTCCTTTATTTGTTTTAAGGTTACTGATAAGACTTTTTTATAATGTAAATATCAATAAAAAGCTTCCTATGAATGCAGAAAAAGGGAAGAGTTGGAAGTGAATGACAATACAGGAAGGTCAACAGGTGCTTCAAATGTTAACATGCTGTTGATCTGAGCTCTAAGTTGCACTTTTATACAGGACAGTGTGTAAAAGTAAAGGTCAAGCTTATAGATTTCATGCCATGAGATCAGGTTTCTGTCACATGTTTGGAAGTTCCTGAAAGCCTTGACAACTTTTTTAAACACGTTTTCTGATTCCATCTTTAGAGTTGAAGCAATAACCCGAGTAAAAATGTTTAGGGAAGACTTCTACGGTGAACTGCTTTCAAAGATACTGAGAAACTGCACCACCATGCTACAGCTGCATCAGACAGTGTTAAGGCATTCCTTGGTGCACATGGAGTATCCACTGCCACGCAGAGTTCATGGACTGCTTACAGCATGCGAGCACATTCCCCTGCATCGCTGTTTTCACAGTCCTGCAAACACTGGCCTGGTTTTGTTTAACATGGCAGGGATTAGGCAGCCATGCACAAAGCATGCTTTCCCCTCCTTGTGCACGCTCCCTGTTACCTTTTTTTTTTTGGGGGGGGAATGAGCTCCTCTGACTGTCACCGAACACGTTGTGGTGATTTAATCCCTGGCAAATAAACAAATGCCAAGATTAGTGATTGCATAAACCCACCCCAAAAGCCCCAGAATAACAATAAGCTCTTTGGCCTGCTCAGCTCCAACAGAAACGCACTTTGTGTCAGCTGACAACCGGCGACCTCTTACTACACCGCCTCCACAGCTGGGAATAGCTTGCACCTTGTTCTGTGGAGACAAGATGCTGGTACAACTTTCACAGTGACTGAAAGTTAACAAAAAAAAGTCCTTGGCTGTTCTTCTGATAATCAAGGACAGCACACAGAATGTTTCGTCTAGCCTAATCAATGTTTGTTTGAGAACATAATAACAGATATTTGCCAGGAAGGTCTACCTTCTTGCAGTTTCTCATTATTTTGTCAGTTTGGAAACTAAAATTGAATTATTGTGAAAAAGGTTTACTTTTAGGAGGGACATTAGAGGAGTGTGCGGAGAAATAAATCACAACCACGCCCGACCGAAAAAGGGCCATTAAAATGACATTAGGATCACGGACCACCCTCTCATTTCTGTCTAACCAGCTCTGCGGCTTTGTGATGAGCTGCTCTGAGATGAGGTGCGAGCTCTGGAGACATGGAGGGCTGGGGGAGAACGGGGAGCAGGGAAGCGCAGCGCAGTCTGCCGGTCCAGGGGCAGGAGAGCGTGGGATGTCCAGCTGAAGAGGGAGGCCCCCTCTCCAGGAGGTTGCTCTCCAACATGAAGGCAAAGGCAGGCCTCTGCCTAATGAGGGGTGAAGTGGAGCCCCCCTGTGGGACCCCCTCAGGCACATTCATTAGGAGATGAAATAGCATTTCCCGCGGCAGAGCAAGCGTCTGCGTTGACTCGGACATGTTTAATTTAGGGCCGTATGAAAGCAGAAGGCCATGCTGCCCAGGTCTGCTCTCATCAGTCAGAGGAATCAGCAGCACATGGGGT